>NC_136065.1:952049148-952722243 GCF_964261635.1 Lissotriton helveticus
AGGGGGACAAAGCCAGGCTCCGGAGTCCGCGGGGAACAAGGTTAGCAATCCCTATTTTAGTGCTCAGGTCCAAAGGTTCTTGGCAGGAATACAGCGTCTCCTGCTCCACCGGGGTGACGTGCGCTTTATGCGCCGCCTGGCGCGATGTGGCTTGCGTCTCCCGCCGCTGTGCAGGGCGGGAAACGTAGTCCGGAGCCCCCCTCCACTTGGCGGCCGCTCTTGGTGTGAGTTGCGGCGGCGGGAGGGGGACAAAGCCAGGCTCCGGGGTCCGCGGGGAGCAAGGTTAGCAATCCTTATTTTAGTGCTCAGGTCCAAAGGTTCTTGGCAGGAATACAGCGTACCCACTCATTGATTCCTAGGTCTACACACACATCCACTTCTGCACTCATGCAGTGACTCATACATGCAGTCACTCATCAATACAGCACTATCATATGCACTCATACACCTATATAGACACTTACACACAGCCGCTCACCCATAGAGTTACTTATACACGTAGTCAGTCATGCAAAGAATCAATCTCACTCCCATTTACTCACCTACACAGTTATTCATACACCACCTCATTTATTCATACATATACTAACACATACTTACTCTCTTATACAATCACTAATTCAAGCACCCACTCATCCATACAGCCACTATCACAATCATTCACTCTCACATATAGTCATTTATATACTTCAAAACTCACATATACAGAATTTCACTAATGTAGACACTCACACATGTACCACTGAGACATTCATTCACTCACCAACACAGCCATACACACACTCGTCCAACCATACAGCCCCTCCCAGACGTACTCTTGAACCCATACACCCAGTGAAACACCCACTCACATATCTATGCACATCACACACCCCTCACCCATGCACACAGACACTTAGGCACCCATACGGACACTCAGACAACCAATCAATAACCCATATAGACACTCATGTAGCTACTCCCCAACCAATGCAACCGCTTACACACCAACTGACAGACTGAGACAGACATTTACACAGTTTAGTGACTAATACATTTACTAAGACACGTTTAATCACTAACTTATACAGACAGTCACACACCTACTAGATGATGCATTCAGAAGACTATACACCCACCCATTCTTCAATACACCTTGGCATATATACATAAAACATAATTAAACTTTTCAGAAACACACAGTCACTGGACGATATCTTCAGTGATGTCATCACTGACTGCTGATGACGTCACATTTTACATCACTCATGACATGGTCAGTGCCATCACTGATGACATCACTGATGACATCTCAAATGACATCACTGATGACATCATCCAGTGAATGTGTGTTTCAGTAAAGTTTAAATATATTTTATGAATGTATAAGTGAGTGATTAATTGTGTCTTACTGAATGCATGGGTTAGTGTACAATACCGTACAATATCAGGCACTCGCTTTACGTACCACACCCTTTACCTGCTGTTGATCCCTTTGGGTGGAACATGGTACCTCCTAGGTTCAATAGAAACACCGATAGGAGAATGGATTATCTGAGACTTTTTACACCCCTGGAGACAGCAGACAGGTTTGATGTGTTCACAGGTATGGACGATTGTGATTGAAGATCACAGTCTAAACAGGGCATGGGTGGCCAAACAAATGCTAGTGGCCCTGATGGCACAGCTTATAACAGTCCTAAAGTAGTTCCAACACAAACTATGTCATCCTCCGCCCAGGGGCTAAATATGCCAACTAGATTTACGCGGGGAACCTTATATTGTCTCCGTTCTCCCCCCGCTGAGGGTGTTACCTGTCCGGAACTCCAACCTATTGAACTTCCCATCGAGCTGGTGGACACCTCTACTGCTACCACGCTTGATTCCCCTGGTATTTCTCCTGATGAGCATGCATCTTGCTTGTCCATTCTCTCCTGGAATCTGGCGGGACTTCAGGGCAAACTAGACTCCCCTGAGTGGGGGTCCTTCATTGACACACAGGATGTATGCCTGTTTCAGGAGACATGGGCAAGGGAGGATAAATGGCGATCCGGCTATGCAGCCTTCGCAATTCCAGCTAAGTGGAAGGGGAAGGGACGGCCTTCAGGGGGTCTCTGTATATGGGTGGCATCGCATTTGGGATGTAAGGCTAGGGTCCTTAAAACCAACTCCCTGGATGTTCAGTGCGTGTTGTTGGAATGGCCAAACCATACTCAACTCACACTAATAAATGTGTATTTCAGACCGATGGCAATAACGAATCCCTCACCCACCATCGATGAGCTTTCCCTATTTCTGGCCACAATACCTCAGGGTGCTATGATCCTCCTGGCGGGTGATTTTAACTGTCAGTATGAGCCGCTAACTCTAACTTTGGAGGGAGCACTTCTGGAGGAGGATGACCAGTGGGGAATTCCGCAATTAGAGGGCCCCCCAGCAAAGCCATGGTCACCCTTAGCAACTCAATTCTTGGCACTCACCCTCAGCAACTCCCTGAGGGCTTGCAATGGCCGAACTAAGGGTGACACTCCTGCGAAATCCACCTTTAACAAACCAGGGCAGGAGTCTCACCTAGACTACATCCTTGTTCAGACATTTGACTGGAACAAGGTTTCTGACTTTGCGGTAGTGCAAAGAACTGACAGTGATCACAATGCGCTGATTCTTTCGATGGTCTCGCCCAGTGGTCCCATGGGTGATCAGCTGGCACAGGCACCTTTAGATTCAAAACTAATTTTAACTAATGACAGGTGCAGAGTGAGGTGGGCCAAGCTCCTCGATAATCCCACGCACATTTCCGAGCTCTATGCACGGATCTTCTCCACATTCGAACGCGCCGGGGCCCTTATCTCTCTACCTTCCCCAGCAAATTTGTTTCACAAGCTGGGCACCCTCCATACGGAGTTGGTGGACACCCTTGCGGAACTTCTAAATCCAATTGCTCGGAAAGGGGGCAAAGAGCCTCTTGGTTCAACTCAGCCTGTAGGAAGGCAAAGGCTGACCTCCTCGCTGTGTTGAAGCACCCTAGGGACGTAGGGTCAATTAAGATAAGGCGGGCGGAATTGAAGCAAGTAATCCACCACGCAAAGGTCGAATGGGACCATTCCAATTGGGAAAAAATGCTGGCCTCTCTTCAGGCCAGAGATGCTCGTAAATTCTGGCAGATAGTGAGAACAGGGTCTGCCGAGCCGACTCCAGCCTTGGAGGCCAATATAGCGACTGCGGTGTGGGAGGACCACTTTCGCAGCCTTTATGAAGAGGTTATCCCTGGTTTGGTTAACCCCCATGATGGGTTACCAACTGATCACCCCCCACTTTCTGATCACCCCCCACTTTCTGATGGGCCAAATCCGCACTCTAACACTATGGAGCACACCGAGGCAATGCAATTTTCATTGGGGGAGGTTTTGAATGTAATTTCTAAGCTGCCATCGGGTAAAGCTCCCGAGTTAGATAAAATACTGGGAGATCTATTTAAGCATCAACCCAGGGTTTGGGGACCCTACCTTTTAGAAGTTTTTAATGCAATTCTTGGGGGAATGGCGGTCCCTAGTACTTGGCTGGGGGCAGAGATCGTCCCAATCTTCAAGAAGGGCTCTCCTCTGCTCCCAGCCAATTACAGGCCAATCAGCCTCATTGACGTTTCACAAAAAGTCTTTGCGAGGCTGATACTTGACCGCCTGCAGGAATGGATGATAGATCATTCAATCCTAAGTACGTTCCAGGCTGGGTTCAGGAGTAAGGTTTCAACCACGGACCAAATCTTTCGTCTGGCCCTCCTCTTCTGGAAGACGGTGTGGGTGGAGGGCGGCACGCTGTACACCGTCTTTGTTGACCTCCGCGCAGCCTTTGATTTGGTTCCGCGGAGTAAACTATGGATGGTACTCTCCAACATGGGTATCCCCCTCGATCTTTTAGATATCATTGTCCGTCTGCACACAAACAATTATGCACAGGTTAGGTGCGGGAGGATGGGCAGTCTTTCAAAAAGATTTCCCGTTGGCAGAGGGATAAGGCAGGGATGTGTCTTAGCACCGACCCTGTTTTGCCTCTTCGTCAACGAGGTAATCGATTACCTAAATAAGGTCCCCAACATAGATGCACCAAGGCTCGGCGGCAGCAGGGTGCCCGCAATTATGTTTGCGGATGACACCCTGCTGCTGTCGAAATCCCCAATGGGGATTCAGCGTATCCTGGAGGGTTTTGAGGCATTCTGTGGAGAGCATGGTCTTGAAATCAATGCTCTCAAAACCAAGTATATGATTTTTAACCCCCCCCCCAAAAAAAACACGCCCCACCCCTCAATAGGCCTGAACAGGTTAGAAAGAGTGTTCACGTTTGAGTACCTGGGTGTAACCATGAATGACAAATTGGAATGGGGTGATCACCAAGCTAAGTCCCAGCTCAAACTAGCTCAAATAGCAGGGGGAATAATTAAGCTAGTTAACTCTAACAAATCAACTGTTAGACCAATAGGCCCCGTGTTGGAGATTTTTAGACTCCAGGCCAGAGGTGCGATCCTCTATGGTAGTGAACTCTGGGGCCATGTGTGCAAAAAAGAACTAGTCATTGCCAAAAATAAGTTTCTTAGACAACTTTTAAAGTTACCGGATAGCACCCCCCTTTTGCCCCTTAGGTTGGATTTGGGTTTGAAACCTCTGGACGAAGTACTGGGTGTAAAGCCCTTAACCTTCTGGCGAAGATTATGGTCCACTCCTGAGTTAGCCAACTATAGGCAGGAACTGCAGGAAATTCTTGCTCTCCCTACTATAGAGAATATCCAGTGGTTCAAATACTTAAAAACAGAGTTTTCCCGACTGGGCCTTCCGACCCTGTGGAGTGACCCTGAAGTGGCTTGTCAGGGACTGTCTCGCAAACATCTGCTGCCAACTTTCCATGCTTGCAATCTAGCATCCCACATACAGGGTACATGCCCAGACTCTATAACTAACACTTTTCTTGGAGACAAAGATTGCTACAAGTTTGAGACAGTTCTTGACGATATTTTCCCGAATCTGGCCAGGAAATTATATTTGCAATGGCGGTATGGCACTCTTCTGCTAAGAGGCTTTACCTGTAAATGGAAACAGCACTCTCTGGAAAATTGTCCCGGCTGCAATTGTAGGCTTGAAGATGATTTGCACTTAGTTTTCTTCTGTCCTGCCTATACTGCTGCTAGAAGGTTTTGGATAATTCCACTCTGTAGAAATCTAGGGTTTGTCAACTGCTCCGAGGCTTTCAGAATACTCAAGACTGACCTCTCAAGTGCAACTGTCTTTGCAGTGGCCAAATTTCTCGAAGCAGTCTGGCACAAAAGATTGTTTTTAATTTCTAGGGCACTCTAATCTTGATTCAGACAATGCACAAGTTAGTGTAACAACTTACATGTTATTTATGTAAGATTTTTAGCTGTAATGTTAAACTGCTTTTATTTTTTATAATTCGTAATATTACAGATTGTTCTTAAATAACTAACCAGTTCTGAACCACTCGACTGTTTTAACACCTCAGATTATTGTGTATGGGGGCATTGTCCTTGAGAACCACTAGCTTGCACCTGTGTGTTATCCCGCTTTTGAAGTAGCAGTGATGTCTGATTTCTTACCTGTATTGATTTTATGTTGTATCTTTTAGGGCAAAATTGCCGAAATAAAGATTAACGAACGAACGACTATACTGTGTGAATGTCTGTGTCAGTCTCTCTGTTGTGTAAGCTGCTGCATGGGTTGATGAGTAGGTACATGACTGTCTATATGGGTTACTTATTGGTTGCATGAGTATCTGCATGGGTGCCTCAGTGTTTGTGTGTGTGGGTGAGTGGGGGTGGATGACATTCTGCCTACATGTATGAGTGGGTAATTTACTGGGTGTATGGGTTCAATAGTGCATGTGGAAATAGCTGTATGGGTGAGTGAGTGTGTGTATCAGTGTGTTGGTGAGTGAATGCATGTTTCAGTGGTACATGTGTGAGTAACTACATATGTGAAAGGCAGTATATGTGAATGTTGGAATATAAAAATGACTATATGTGAGTGTGAGTAATTGTGAGAGTGGCTGTATAAATGAGTGTGTGCTTGTATTATTGTAGAAGACAGTAAGTAAATGTTAGTATCTGTAGGAATAGGTTAGATAATGAATGTATAACTGTATAGGTGAGAAAATGGCAGCGTTATTGATTCTTTACATGACTATCTAGGTGTGTCAATACCTCTATGGATGAGTGACGGTGTATGATTGTTTGTATAGGTGTATGAGTACATATAATAGTGCTGTATTTTTTGAGTGACTGCATGTATCAGTAACTGTATGGGTGAATGGATGAATGTGTGTGTATAGCTAGGAATTAGTCAGTGGGTATGTAGTAACTGCTATTGGTTTCTCTATGGTTTTAAAAATGGTAGTCTGTATTTTAGAGTGGGTGTTTCAAAGGTTATATTAGGGTGTGAGGAGGTGCATCAGATTATCACGTTTATGATGTCATCAGTGATGTCATCAGTGATGTCATTTGAGATGTCATCAGTGATGTCATCAGTGATGTCACTGACCATGTCATGAGTGATGTATTAGTAGTAGTAGTAGATAAGCTTTAATCGAAAAAAGATTTATCATAAAAGCATTACATATATAAAATCACAAAATTAGATTGACACATTTAAAAAAGAGCAGATATGTCATAATACCCATATGGATTAAAACCATTAAAAACCACACTATATGCAAATTAAAATTAATGATTAAATTCATAAATCCATTATCACAAATGCATAAAAGAAGGGAATAAAAGCGAGTGTTTCACAAGCATTAAAGTGTCATGTGGAGTCAGGTTTTTCAGGTTTTAAAGTCTTTATTTCGATAATAAAATCATAAAAGACAAAGTTTAAAACATTTTAACCACTAGACAATTGTTTGAGTGAACAATAACCATATTGTCGGATTACATTTCAATTACAATGAAAACACAACTAAAAATAATTATTAAACATCCAAGAATTGAAAAGACAAAAATAAACCTGACCTTAAAAAAGCTAAAACATTCATATCACAATTTACAAAATTAATACGGTCATACACAATACAGCTAATATGGGTTCCTTCTAGCCCTTATAGCCCACGCCCAGCCTAAAAATTTAGCCAGACATACCACAAACACTTCTGAGGTATTAGTTTTTAGAACCCAGATCGCCTCAGAAGATCTTCTATATGAGAGGCGCTGGAACAGGGGCTTTATCCATTTAGTGCGGGGCTCTGAATATAATGGACAGGCAAACAGGAGATGACCCTCGGTTTCCTTTTGGCCAGGGCACCAACAACAGGAGCTTGTTGTTCCTTTGGCCCAAGATGATGTAAAGGAATTCAACGGCAGGGTACCTACTCGAAACTGGTGATAAAGTTTTTTGTCCAGTGGTCTGGTGATGGTATCCCAATAGGTCTCACGGGAAGGGTCCAGTTTGAAACTTAGGAATCTTCCCGTAAGACTACCAGAGCTGGAAGCCGTTACCAAAGATTGGCGAACCGAGGCCCAATATAATTCCTTGAATTCCTTTTTTGATGGGAAAGTGTTGGTACCAGGAGAAGCCCACAAGTGTTCTAATCCCATATCTTGTAAGCTCTTTTTTACGGAGCGAAGCCAAGGGATTCTTCCAGATCCCCCCATCGACCTCACTTCTGCTAACTCCTTTGCAAAAAGAGTAAGATCCGGGGAAGTCCACAAACGCCTCCAGAGAGCCACTACTCTAAATCTTGCCATGTCGTTAATTGGAAAACAACCCAGATCTTGGCAAAGAGGTATCAAAGGAGAGGATTGAGGTAACCCTACCAGATTCCGAAGGAATTTACACTGGGTTCTGTAGAGACTCGAGAGATCCATGAATCCCCAAAGATCAGCGCCATAAAGTATGGCAGCGTTTATTTTGGTATCGTAAAATTTCAAAGCAGGGATAACCCGTTTTGTTATGGATCTCTTCTGTTCTTGCAAAAGACAGCCTGTAAGTTGGGCAAATTTTAGCTGTTGGGCAGCAATTTGCTCTTTCCATAACAAGCGGCGATCCAAAGTTACCCCTACGTAGGTCATGGTTTCAACTTGTTCCAGGTTGGCCCCACTCATAGTTACATTGCTACGGACAAAGTTATTCCTAGTTAAAACCATAAACTTGGTTTTCCCTACATTTACCACACAAAACTCCTCAAAACAGTTCAAGGCCCGCTGTAAGCCTTTCCTTGTCTTAGATAAAAGTAGGGTGTCGTCAGCAAAGATAAGCATAGGGAATCTTGTCCCGGCCAACGATGGAGCATCGGTATGGATTGCTGAGAAGAATTTAACTACCTGGTCAATAAAGAGCAGGAAAAGTGTGGGCGCAAGGACACACCCCTGGCGAACTCCGCGAGTAACTGGGAAAGAATCTGTACATTGTCCTTGGCCTCCCCACCTGACCCTTGCATAGTTCTCTTCATGCATTTTAATGATTAACTCAAGTAGTTCTACTGGTAACCCAAGATCCCTCAGTACCCGCCACAGTTTGCCCCTAGGCACTAAGTCAAAAGCTGACTTCAGGTCTATAAATGCGGCAAAGATGGTTCCACCGCCAAGCATAACTACCTTCCAGAAAATTAAACAGAATCGAAACACCTGGTCAATAGTGCTTGTCCCCGAACAAAAACCTGCCTGCATAGGTGACAATATGTTTTCCGATTCCATCCACCCTTGCACTCTAGCCAAAATCATTCGTGCGATGACCTTTTGGAGGCAGTCGATTAAACTAATCGGGCGATAGTTGCCCGGATTTGACCTGTCTCCTTTTTTATGTATTGGGAGAATCTCTGCCCCCTTCCATGATTTGGGAATACTTGCACCTTTTGCTATCGCATTGGCTATGTTGGTTATATATGGCACCCAGAGGTCGGTGTTTGCTTTGAACAGGTCTGCGGGTATAAGATCCAACACCGGTGCTTTCCCCCGCTGAGTCAAACCGAGGGCAGACTCCACCTCGTTGTTAGTAAAAGTAAATTTTTCCCCACTTGTGGGCATTATGTACAACTTATCCGACATAGGCGTGCGACCAGAGCCCTCCATACTAAATTGGGACGAATAGTGTTTTATCCAATCTTCTGGGGACACATGATTGGTTGGAGTACGGGAATCAACATCCTTTCCCCATTTTACTATATCCCAAAATTTAGTCTGGTTATTCATCTTGGAAGCATCCAAGAGATCGGCCCAATAGCCATCCTCCCACTCTCTTTTAGCTTCCCACTGTACTCTTTTATACCAGGCCCTAGCCACCTTTACAGCACACATATTTCTAGATTTGACAGTATAAACAAGATTACTGTGTGCTTCCCTACATTTTTTATTGTACCACTTTTCCCGAATACCGTGAAGTCGTACTGTACCCTTCTGGCATGGCTTAGAAAGAAGAAGCTTAAGCTGGTCAAAACAACCTACATGCAGGTCCATATTGGTGTTAGGTTCTAAGGTGCCCCCCCCTAAATCCTTCAACATCATTTCATTTAGTGCTTTCAAAACCACATTCTTGATATTGGTCTGTAGGGACTCATCTTCTGAAAGATTTGACCATTTCAGCCTCCTACGATCATTGGACAGGACAGCAGCCCCTGACCCTAAGGGAACTGGGTCTTCCAATCTCTCCATACCATGCAACCTTAATTTCAGTGACAAAGGATTATGGTCGCTTTCTGGGCGAGGGACAACTTCCATATCGACCATCAGTGACCAGAATTCCATTTTCAAAAGGAGGTAGTCTATACGACTATTCCTCAATCCATTGTCAAAAGTATAGTTGGCACCACGGTCTGAGAGAGAGCGTCCATTTACTGCCCTTAACCCCCAAGTGAGGCATAATGCAGTCCAGTTCAAGGCGGCTTCCGTTGCTTTGATGGTTTTACTAGTCAATAAGTCGGGTATGTTCCAAGTTGCATCCTCAGCGGACCCCCAGCTATCCCCTGCAACATAGAGCGGCTCAATTGTATAGTTCAAATCACCCGCTAAAAGGATTAAAGTGTCTTCGCTCAATCCAGCTAGATGTCTATCCAGGACATCCACAATGGCAGGGCACCGACTCCCAGGGAGGCCACGTGAATAAATGTTAATAATAATCATATCATGTCCGCCTCCCTTACTCAATTTGATGGCCAGTAAGTCAGGATTGTCCTCATAAAGTTCGGTGACGTTATATCCTGATGCCTGTTTTACCCACGTTATCAGGCCCCCTGATGCTCGCCCTTTGCTACTCTTAATTGCAGGTTTAAAAAAGTTTATGAAGCCTGCCTTATGAGTCCATTCGGCCCTTTACTCCCGCAACATTCCAGGACACTATATTAAAAGTTTCTGGAGTATGTTCTAAAGTGTGCCTTGCGAGATTAGCGGTGGACAAGGGAGTCATTAGGGTAGTTCGTGTAAACATGTTTCTCTCCCCCATTTCTCCTATACCAATTTTATCAAGGCTTTCCCCCTCTACCATAGCCACTGTTTTTTCCACTGCGCCAGATACAAGCTGATCGCTGGATTCGAGTACCATTGGTGCTTGAAGTGATGTATGTGCCTCATTCCCACTAACATCAACAAGTTTATTCTTCAATCTAGGTGCATGCAGTCAATCTATCTGCTCCAAGTCAGACAGGGGCCCAAAGTGGTTAAAAAGTAGGGGGTACTGTGGTATATGAGGTGGTCTTGACCCTTGATACCTCCCATCTCTTGCTCTCAACTGGGTTCGGCCTAGGGGGTAATTACTATGTCTCTGTGGGTAAAAATACGCAAGACCCAAAGTTTGTATATCACCCTGGCGGGCAAATCTGGCTTTCCGTCGTATGAGATCAACCACCCAGGGATCTTTGAATGAAATTAAGATACAGTCCCCTTCCAAATCTTTGGTACCATTACCCACCCAGTCTACTCTCCTTACATAGAGAATTTCAGTTGGGGATGACGGTGGTAAGGGACGGTACTTATTTAACCAAAATATCGCCTTATTACGCAGGTCCCCGTGTGTCTCCTTAATACCATCTCTTAAGGGGGCAACACCAGTTAAAACTATAGTGTATTGGGTTGCCTCCGGGGGTAGGTTTACGCGGGGAGCTAAGCTCGTGCTTTGTTTGCCCACAAGAGGCGTCCTGGTAGGCTGATAGTTAGTTTTTTGTCTACTAGGTGGATGAGCTGGGGTACTATATGATGGTTTTGCCCTGGCGTCTAACGTGGATGGTTTCACTCTGTCTGAATTGGGTTTAACTAAGTCTTTTTACTTAGGAGCTTGTGTCAGGGAGCCTCCACTTGTGGTACTAGATGTATCAACTGACCTTGCCCCTGCTATAAGTTTGTTAATAGCTATCCCGGTTGGGGCTGAATTAGTTGCCTTGTTTGCTGGGGAATTACTGGCTGGTTTGGTTTTACATAGTGTCTTATTGCAAGCCCCAGCAGCAGGACTAGGAGTGGATAATTTTTGCAATAAACCCAAATTTGTGTTAACTACAGTCTCCAGAGCGTCGATTTTAGAGGTCATCAACCTTGTTCGCTCCAAAACTGGTAGCAGAATAGTTTTAAACATAGCCTCGATTTTAACCAGGAGAATTTCATCACTGTTGAGGCATGTTGGGCAAGGATTAGATGACCCCAAGGGGGTGAAAGAGGGACAATATACATTAGGAAAACCCAAGGGTGGACGTGGGACTGGTAAAAGGAGACTACGTGTGTCATTCAGTTTAGGCTGCTTTAAGTCTTTAGCCCCCTCGGGACTCGAGTCGTACTTTCTCTTGCGAGATATCAATCTCGGACTCGTAAAGTCGTCCTCAAGCGGGGTAGACGAGGTAGAATCATTAGATTGGAAATAGTTGTCCATATTATCTTCATTGTCACCATTGTTCCGGGTTACATCTCCCTCCCTTAGCTGGGAAACATTTGATTTTGGGGCATCGATGACCGGAGATGTAAGTAGGGCCACCCCCTCGCCATCCACATGGACTATTGCCTCAGTCTTCATGGAATAAATGCAGTTAGATGCTGCATGGGGAACGGGACTTTTGGCTATTGCCAAGCCACCCAGCGAAGAGCGCTTACCAGTAACCAAGTCTAGGGACAACCTTTTTTCCACCATTTCTATTTCTTTCTCCAGTATCCCTGTGGCTCTAGTGATAAAGGCGTCCAGTGGACCAGAAACAACTCCCTTGGACGTTTGTAGCTGGACTAGTCGTTCTTTCCCTGATCTCAAAGGCATGATGATTTACAACTTGTTTTACCTACTACCCTTAGAGTGCAGTGTATCACCCTCCCTTTCAAGGACAATCAGACTCAATGCTCCTTCGAGTCCCAAACAATAAGGGTAGAGTACATATATAACATGAAAATCAATTTTACCAGGGGTTCGGGCCCAACCCAACCATGTCCAACCACGGACGGCCACAGACGGTCCCGCCCTTGTCCCGGGCTTTTCCCGGTCGCTCCCGCGCAGCGGGACTAGGCCAATGTACTTGTAGGATCTAAATGAGGGGGAGGAGCCTGCAGGGAGAGCTGCCCAGGTGTATGCGATGAGGGCGGGCGGGCGCTCCTGGGACTGGTAGTCCTGCGCCTCCGCTCGCTCGCAGCCCTGCAGGTTCAGATGGCAGTTTGACCCCTCTAATAGCAAGTAGTTTGTAAGTAGCTGCCCACACGACGCGGGACCCGCGGAGCGGGTACCGCGAGTAGCTGGTGAATACGGAGAGAAAGGAAGAAAAATCAGCTGCTGCCGAGAAGCCGCTGCCGGTGAATCAAGCCGCAAGGTATCCCAACGAGGGTCCGATTCTGCTGCCTTGAGTCAATGGGGGAGGAGCCTGCAGGGAGAGCTGCCCAGGTGTATGCGACGCGGGTGCCGCGAGTAGCTGGTGAATGCGGAGAGAAAGGAAGAAAAATCAGCTGCTGCCAAGAAGCCGCTGCCGGTGAATAAAGCCACAAGGTATCCCAACGAGGGTCCGATTCTGCTGCCTTTTTTTAGAGTCAATGGGGGAGGAGCCTGCAGGGAGAGCTGCCCAGGTGTATGCGATGAGGGCGGGCGGGCGCTCCTGGGACTGGTAGTCCTGCGCCTCCGCTCGCTCGCAGCCCTGCAGGTTCAGATGGCAGTTTGACCCCTCTAATAGCAAGTCGTTTGTAAGTAGCTGCCCACACGACGCGGGACCCGCGGAGCGGGTACCGCGAGTAGCTGGTGAATGCGGAGAGAAAGGAAGAGAAATCAGCTGCTGCCGAGAAGCCGCTGCCGGTGAATCAAGCCGCAAGGTATCCCAACGAGGGTCCGATTCTGCTGCCTTTTTTTAGAGTCAATGGGGGAGGAGCCTGCAGGGAGAGCTGCCCAGGTGTATGCGATGAGGGCGGGCGGGCGCTCCTGGGACTGGTAGTCCTGCGCCTCCGCTCGCTCGCAGCCCTGCAGGTTCAGATGGCAGTTTGACCCCTCTAATAGCAAGTAGTTTGTAAGTAGCTGCCCACACGACCGCGGGTACCGCGAGTAGCTGGTGAATGCGGAGAGAAAGGAAGAAAAATCAGCTGCTGCCGAGAAGCCGCTGCCGGTGAATCAAGCCGCAAGGAGTCAGTCGCCCCATATCTTTCAGGTTTAAGGGCCCGCTACGTTCTTTCCTAAGGCTTTAGTTCGTATTAACCAAGCACACCCCAGATATTTGGCTACTCCGCAAACTGATGTCAGAGAGGAGGTGTCGGTTTTCAGGATCCGTAGTGCAGCGCCGTGGCTCATAAAACCCAATGCTTTACACACTGGCTTAAGCCACTTTTCTCTAGCATTTTTATAAGCCGGGTATGCCAGAAAAAAGTGAGCAATAGACTCATCTGGATGTGCGCAGCATGGGCACGGTGCAGGAACTGTGTTTGACCCTTTCCATAATAATGTCACTGTGTTGACTTGCAGGGTTCCAAATCTCATCTTCATATATAAGGTCCTGTCCCTAGGGACCTGAATGAAGTAGAGATAGGGTTCTAATCTACGGATGTTTTTATGTTCGAAGAACCCCTCAGTGAGTTTCCCTGAGTGGTGAGTGGTTAGATCACGTTTCAACACCCAGTCCCAGTAAGCACGTTTTAAGTCCTGCTTGGATGGTGGAATCTGGCTAGCCCAAGCCTCACTTAATCCAATAAGGTCAGCAAGGTGTCTGAGGTCAGCCAACCATTTTATCCTGCGCCCTGTATCAACTGTCAACAACTCATCAAAAGCCGCAGCATAATTGGACAACTCAGTAGACCTCTTAAGGCGGGCCCAGAAGAGCAGGGGGCGAAGCCTTGCAATATCCTAGATATGCCTCCTTCCTGTGTCATAGAACAAGGGCTTCAAAGGGGTGGAGGTAGGGAGTGAGGTGAGGTCTCTTGAAAATGTATTTTCTGACCTGGATAAATCTCCAATATTCTCCATGCCCCAGAGTTCTGCCCCGTAAAGGGCCGAGGGTAGTGCTTTCCCGTCATAAATAGCAAGCGCCGGGGCAACTGGCCTGCTTGCAGAAAGATGCTGCTCTCTAACGATTGCCCCGGACACCCGTTTATGGTTTAAAAGCATCTTATCTAAATGGAAGGACCACTTCATGCTTTTCGAAATTCTAATCCCCAGATAGTCAAAGGAATCAAGCACATCTAGTGGGACATAGTTTAGAGTAATGTTGCTCCTAAAGCGTTTGGTGGGGCTGATTGTCATTAACTTGGTTTTGCTGGTGTTAATAGTTAATCCCTGCTCCTCACAAAATGAATCAAATCTGTTTAGGAGTTTCTGTAGACCACCCGGTGACTTAGAAATTAGGAGAGTATCGTCGCAAACAAGAGGGTGGGTGTCTTCTCCCCTGCCAACACTGGAGCGTCTGTTGGTTCATCCTTGAGGTAGGCCACCACCCCATTGATGAATAGCGAAAATAGGGTGTGGGCCAACACGCATCCTTGTCGTACCCCTTTGTTCACCACAATTCTCTCTGTCACCTCCCCTTGGCTTCCCGATCTGATTCTCGCATAATTACCTATGTGCAATCTTTTTAGAAAGTCAAGGATATAGGATGGGTGATGTAATATGTGACGTCATCAGCAGTGCATTGCGAGGGCGCGAGTTATAGTTAGCTCTACTAACTATAACGTTCGAATATCTCTGGTTTTGTACGAGTCAAATGTCCAACTAACTATAACGTACCTGAAACCTATGATTTTTTCAGTGAATTTCTAAGGTTTTTTAAATGCTAATTTCTGACTAAACCTCCCTGAAACCTATGTTTTTTTCAGTGAATTTCAATGTTTTTCTCAAAGGATGATTTCTATTAATAATGTTAATTAAACCTATAGTTTTTTCAGTGATTTTAAATCACCATTCCATTCTCAACCTGGAGAAAACAGACAATAGCGCCAGTTTTCCAGCAATAGCTTCCGTAAAGAAAATTGCCACAAATGAGAGCAACAACTAATGCTAATAATATGCAGAGTAGGCTTTCTCATGCAAAAATAACACAAAAACAACACTTCCCAATATTTTCAACGAACAGCCAAATCTGCGGTGCAATTCAAAAACAGGCGATAAGCAGCATTAGCAGTAGTAATCTAACATCTGCCTGTGTGAAAGGAAGCCCAGCCAGAATCACATCTGTGTCATAGAGCTACTGATCATGCACCTCCGACATCCAAGAAGGCCATAACATCCACCGCCACCACCCTCAGGAAACCCCCCCGAACCTCCACCAATACCACCGAGGCAGCACACAACAGGATAGCGGACCCACCAAAAACAGCCTGGCCCCTCAGCCACACAATAGCTAAATGTTGGGAGATGTGGCAACCAAACATGTGTGAAGGACGCAAGTCACCCACCAATAATAATGCACACAATACCAAGTGTAGTGGTGATGTCCTGGACAGACCTCACTGTGCAGAGCACAAGCCTCTCCATGTGGACATATACTGCTAGAGCTTGTAGTGTTGTGGGCAGGAGACACAACCATGTTACCTCAGGCAGTGGGGAAGATCTCGGTCATGTACCTGTGTCATCATCCCCTCTAAGCGGCAATGCAGTGGGCTGGTCCAACGTACACCACTCTAGCATAGAAGTGTGAATAAATAGGCCGGGGCTCTGGGTGTGGTTCACTTCTGTAAAGGCCAATGCGTCTACCAGATCGGCTGCCCTCAGCCTGCCATGTGACCGCCACCATGACCGCGGGCCTCCTCGACACAGGCCGCCTACGAACCCAGCGGCACAGCACCGCAGAGTTATGTCTGTACAGACAACTGCCTTCAATGTACAGTGCGGACAGCAGGGCTCACAATTCAGATCCCGGACCACTCATCATCGCAGGCTCCGCACACGCTGGTTGCTTCAGGTGCTAACTATGCAGCTCAACTCAACGTCACGTGGCTGTGGGCCCTTGCTGACCACTGCCTCAGGCCTACACTGTGGTCAGCAGGACTCACAATTAAAATTGAGTCTTGATTAACTGTGGTAATAAAAAGGAGTCGAGCACACGTACCCGTACCCAGTTCAACTATCTATCTAACTGTGTCTGTGTGTTCATTATGTATGCATGATGCTGCCCCTGGGCCCAACCACATACATTGTGCAGTGGACAGCGTATGCAACCATGTTACCTCTGGCAGTGCGGAAACGTTCGGTTATTTAACTTTGTCTCAGTCATTGTATAAGTACGTAAGTAGAGACTTGATCATTAGAGTACTGCAACAAGAGTGACACATTGGCGCTTGCGACCTGGGTGATGGCAGCACTACAACAGGGACACCCACATCAGTTGATTCCTCGTAAAACCCATGCCGGAACCATGCCCTTAGCTCCGGAGTCATTCTTCACAGCCTCACGCAGCACTGGCATAAGCCAGGGCAGCCCACTCTACTTACACTTACAGGGCGGGACGACAACGCTACTTGTCCCACATTTTCATTGCAGTGATCTGCTGGTCACAGGCCTAGCTGTCAGTATGCCACAGCAACTCCCTTATGGCTGGTATATACCCACAACACACCCATCATGCACAGGCATCACAAGAAACATGACCATGCCAATAAAAAAGACAAGGCGTACATGCTCTACGGCATTTCAGACTTGCTGGACCGGATGTACTACGGTCGGCAGAGGCACACTGCCACAGGCCGGTGACTTTTGGCCCACTGAGGTAGCAGCACCGTAGGTGCTGAGCAGCTTGCGATGATGCCCCGTCCTGGCAGTCCGGACAGGTTAGCTTTTGTGTGCCCACCTGGACAGCAGTGTAGGCCTAAGCCATCAAACAGCAGGGGCCTACCACCATGTGGCGTGGCCTCCCTGGTCACAGAGTGTCACCCCAAGAGCTGAGCGGGTGTGAAGGCTGGGATGATGGTTGGCCTCGATACACCATCCTAGCAATCAAAACCCCATTTGAATTGTGAGCTCGGCTAGACCACGTGTATGCCAAGACTGAGGAGGTTGCTTCAGCACGTGGTGGTCCATCTTCGACACACGGAGGTGGCAAAAGGTGAGCAGTGAGGTCTGGGTGCGCAGGGGTGGGCAGTCACCTCTTGGCGGTGGGAGTGGATGGTGTGCAGCAACCTGGGAGCGCAGGGGTGGGACAGCGATAAAAGCGCGTGTAGTCATATGTAAGCATGGGCGGATTTTGCGAATTGGCAATCCGCGAAATTGCGTATTTAGGGATTCGCAATCCGCAAAATCCGCGAACTCTCGCGAATTTTGCGGATTCCTCATTTTTTTTGTGTTCGCAAGTGTTTCTGCCATTTCGCGAGGGTTATTTACCAGTTCGCAAACGCGAACTTACTTGTCGGGTAGCAACGTTCGCGACCATGTTGTTTCTACGTCTGTTCATCACAGCACCCTCTGTTTCACCACTGCCACCCTCTGTTTCACCACTGCCACCCTCTGGCTCACCCATGCCACCCTCTGGCTCACCCATGCCACCCTCTAGTTCATCACTGTAGATTATGGGGGGAAAATCACACCTGCCCTGCCTCAACGGACATGAATGAATTAGGGGCTGATTAATGTGTCACTGAATTTGAACTTCCAGGCTGGCAGGTGCTTCCTTATCTGTAATTGCTTTCTGTTGCAGTGTAATTTTTTTAACAGGACCTTTGTTGTATACTTGTAGCTATTCTCTGAGCCTGCTGTGAGGGTCAGAGCAGGGTCATAGAATAGTTGCAAGTAGGCAACTGAACTCTGAAGGGGCCCCTCAGGAAGCACTACATGGAATGGTTACTAATGATAAGATTGAACTTTTGCACCTGCTGAGTGCTTTCAGTTTTGCAAAAATCCAAATATCCAGCAGCATCCACAAAAAGTAATCCTTCCAGGCACTACAGGGAATGGTTACTAATGATAAGATTGACCTTTTGCACCTGCTGAGTGCTTTCAGTTTTGCAAAAATCCAAATATCCAGCAGCATCCACAAAAAGTAATCCTTCCAGGTCAAGATCCAAATCAAAGTGACCAGCACATGAAGAAAGCACTGGGAGGTGCCTGCTGGACAGGAACAGGAAGTTGGAGACTGTGGGGCACTTCCTTTCTCCCCCCCCCCAAAATGGACTCCTTGTAAAAAAAAAGTGCAGGCAAATGTCAACCTGAGGAGTTATTCTGATAAAAATCATAATTTTCAAAGGTTTATGCTGCCTGCTGGTGGATTTCTTGTGCAAAATTGCAAATTTTGCAATTTCGCAATTGCGAGATTGTCGCTGCCGGCCGCATCTACGTGTTCGCAAGTGTTTACTCCCGCGAAATTGTATAGTATTCTAGTTGGCAAGTGCGACCAAGCAAAAAATCCGCTTCGCACGGATTTACGAATTTTCGGCAAGTTCGCGAGAGTTCCCGGCTTGCGAATTTGCCGAAAATCCACGAGCGGAACAGATTTTACGCCCATGCTTAGTCATATGTACTCTGCCATTACTGATTCTATACTATGTTTCAAATGAGTGAGCTGGAGGTCAGCAGTATGTCCCGGCACGTGGTTGGAGACACATCAGTGGCGGAAAGGTGAGCTCTGAGGGTTTTGTCCGCAGTGTCGGAACTTACTCTCCCTCTCCATCTCTTCCTTTATCTCTCTTTCACTCTTTCTCTCTTTCTCTCTCTGTTCCTCTCTCACACTCTTTCTCTCTTTCTCGCTCTCTTCCACTCTCTCTCACTCTTTTTCTCTTTCTCACTCTCTCTCACACTATTTCTCTCTCTCTCTTTTGATGGGCGCATAACACACAATCTTATCTTACTTTTTGTCTTCCAGGTTGTGATTTACAGATTGGCAAGGGATGATGTCACACCATGGCTGGACCTACTTTTATTTTGTTGTTTTGGGTAAATAAAATGTATTATATGTAAATCGATAGATGACTATGATTCTCATTTGTCCAACCTCATATGCCTCTTGAATTCGGATGTATGACGTTACAATGCATACTTTTACAATGCATACCTTTACAACGCATTTTCTACAACGCAACATCCATTACAACGCATTCCATTACAACGCATGCCATTACAACAAATTTTTAAAAACTACCTTTACAACGCATTCCATTACAACGCATAACATTACATTGCATGTATGGTAAGTATTGGATAGTGTAGGGGTAAAAATTACTATTCTAACTCCAGGGGGGTGCAACAGTAGGGTAAGTATTGGATAGTGTAGGGGTAAGAATTACTATTCTAACTCCAGGGGGGTGCAACAGTAGGGTGGGTAAGTGTTGGATTGTGTAGGGGTAAAAATTACTATTCTAACTCCAGGGGTGCAACAGTAGGGTAAGTGTTGGAAAGTGTAAGGGTACTATGCGTTGTAATGTTATGAGTTGTAATGGTATGCGTTGGTATGACATGCGTTGTAGTGGTATGCGTTGTAGCGTCATGCGTTGTAATGGTTGGGTAGTAATGGCATGTGATGTAATGGATGTTGCGTTGTAAAAATTTAGTTGAAATGGTAGTGCATTGTAAAAGTTGCGTTGTAAAGGTTGTTTCCCCTTGAATTCTATAATTGTATGACATCAGCCGATTTGCTCCCTTACACATTTCAAAAGCTTGCTATTACATTTATTTGTGGGGGGTGGACAGGGGTGGGGGTCACCACTCCAAACTTTTTTTTTTCAAACGTTCATTTTCATTAATTTTGCTGTCTTCCCTGCAACCTCCCAAAAACAGAAGGATATTACACGAATATGTGTGCGCCTCACCTGCTGGGTTCTTGTCATATGGATGTATAGCGGCCTGCCCAGGGTTGCGAAGTGACCCACCGCAGACGAGCGGCTCCAGGGTGTTGTAAAGATCACAACGTGCAAAGGAACGGCGTGACCTGTTTTGGCTGTGTTCACTTGCAGGGACCCAGCGTTACTTCTCGCAGCATTCCACTAGAGAACTTTGGAAACCAACTGAGGGGCTCCACTGCTCCTTAGACTACAACAACCACAATGCTTTGTCTGTACACGCCCAAGGGCGTGACTATAAATCAATGCTGCAAGTGCGGTGTGAGACTCAGCAGCTGTGCCTCTCTGTGCCAGTGAACAAGGGCTAGGAAGCCCGAAACATGTTTGGCTGTACTATTATGCTGTAGGAGTGATGCTGTCTTCCTTGTAACCTCCAAATAAAGATGGATATTACACGAACGTGTGTGGCGCCTCACCTGTTGGGTTATTGTCATAAGGATGTATATGTATATGTGATCAAGCTCCGTCCGCGGAGCGAAACGCGTCAGGGAGGGCACTCGCTCTTGCACTTTTTGCTAAATAAATATGGATTGCTGGCACTTGAATTAGTGTGATGGCTTGTTTGGTGTTTTAAACTTGAAAAACATCGATTATTGGAGAGGAGGTCTGCGCCTGCTGAAACCGCTACCAGTGGCGGTTAGGACTCTTCGTTTCATATATATATATATTCACTGAAAAAACCATAGGTTATAGACCATATATAGGGGTCGATTAGGATGGCGGACGGAAACGTGTACCGTCCGCCGCGGAAGGTGGCAAGATACTCCGGACCTGTCCGCGGAAAATCCGCAACAGCAATTAGGATAAAACATGCAAAAAACGCCGACCGCGGCGTACGGAGCACACCAATCCCCGTCCGCGGCGGTCGGAGTACACCTGAGTCCGCGGCAGGCGGACGGAACAGAAAGAACACCGACCGCCACGTACGCACATGACCGCGAATACATCCACTACCCCCGCGATACCTGCGCAATGTCCGTGTCCGCAATTAGGATAACTCCGCAAGTACCCCGGTAGTCACCGCCATCCACGTCCGCAGCGGTACCAATGCACAGAGAATCCGTGCTCCACAGCGGAACGACAACACAAACAACATCCCTACTGTCAAACCAATGCCATACATTGCCACGGAAGTTATCACCAAACACACGAAAAAAAACGGCCACCCACCGAAAACATCCAAACCAATCACAACACACAATGATCCACCGCCAAGCACCACACAATCCACACCTGGCAACACTCCCACCTAGCACCTGACTGCCAATAACCATTCAGACACGGCCTAGACACACACCATAAAAGAACTCCCACCCACTCCACAACTCCTCTGCATCACTGCATAGCTGCTAGCAGGATACACCACTGAACTGACACCAAAGACATATATCATTCAGACAACCCACACCCAAACACACCCACCACACAAAGACCCACCACACCATTCCTACACACCACACACCTGCACCTCCCCATCCACGCAAACCCACACCCCGAGCACCACACACCATGGCACCAAAAAAAACCCCAAAATTCACTGACACCGAGTTAAAGGTTATGGTAGATGAGATTATCCGTGTGGAACCCCACTTATTCGGGGCCCTAGTGCAGCAGACCAGCATAGCCAGGAGAAACAGCATGTGGGACCGGATAGTCACCAGGGTGAATGCCTCCGGGAGCGTCCCGAGGACGAAGCAGGACATACAGAGGCGGTGGCATGATCTAAAGACCCGAGTTAAATCCATACGAGCCAAGAACTATCTCCGGGCAAATCACACAGGCGGTGGAACCCCCCCGGAGCCCTTACCCTACACCGAGTGGGAGGACAAGGTGATGACCATCATCCACCCTGAGAGCCTTGATGGACTTCCTGAGGGAGAAGAGGCTGGTAAGTACAAACCAAGCACCACGAGCACAAGTACATGGTGTGCCTCACACAACTGTGAAGACACATCTCCCAGACCCCAACCCATGCATGCAGTCCACATACTCACCAACGTCGAAATGACTCCAACAGGCCCCCATGTCCATAGGGATGGCGGTGGTGGTGGTGGTGGTGGGTGTGAGGGGATGTAACTACAACTCCCAACAGGCCCCCATGTCCATAGGGATGGCGGTGGTGGTGGGTGTGAGGGGATGTAACTACAACTCCCAACAGGCCCCCATGTCCATAGGGATGGCGGTGGTGGTGGGTGTGAGGGGATGTAACTACAACTCCCAACAGGCCCCCATGTCCATAGGGATGGCGGTGGTGGTGGTGGTGGTGGGTGGTGGTGGGTGTGAGGGGATGTAACTACAACTCCCAACAGGCCCCCATGTCCATAGGGATGGCGGTGGTGGTGGTGGTGGTGGGTGGTGGTGGGTGTGAGGGGATGTAACTACAACTCCCAACAGGCCCCCATGTCCATAGGGATGGCGGTGGTGGTGGTGGTGGTGGGTGGTGGTGGGTGTGAGGGGATGGAACTACAACTCCCAACAGGCCCCCATGTCCATAGGGATGGCGGTGGTGGTGGGTGTGAGGGGATGTAACTACAACTCCCAACAGGCCCCCATGTCCATAGGGATGGCGGTGGTGGTGGTGGTGGTGGGTGGTGGTGGGTGTGAGGGGATGTAACTACAACTCCCAACAGGCCCCCATGTCCATAGGGATGGCGGTGGTGGTGGTGGTGGTGGGTGGTGGTGGGTGTGAGGGGATGGAACTACAACTCCCAACAGGCCCCCATGTCCATAGGGATGGCGGTGGTGGTGGGTGTGAGGGGATGTAACTACAACTCCCAACAGGCCCCCATGTCCATAGGGATGGCGGTGGTGGTGGTGGGTGGGGTGAGTACCAGTGCAGACAGAATCGGCAACAAAATGAAAACAACCTGTCAAGTCCACATTACTCATCCTCACATTTTGGTTTTGCAGGTCATCCTAATCTGACAGCTGGAAGCAACACCCGCCCTCCAGACTCGCCACTCACAGAAGTCTCAGGGGACGATTGGGCAGCCACCTCCGGGGCAGAGGATGATCCCGGCACAAGCAGGCAGCCAGGGCCATCTGGCTCCCAGGTCACACCTACACCAACGACTACGGCCTCTGCCATTGTTACAACACCGGCCACTGTGACCTGCACAGCCACCACCAGCACCACCTCCACCACCACCACTACTACCACCACTCCTGCCCCTGCCACCCTGCCCAACCCAACGGCCAACGCCGTGCCAGCGCCATCCCAGCCACGCAGGGAGAGTGTGAGGCAAGGCAGAGATGCAAGGCCAGATCCGGCAGGCAGGAGCATACGCCAAAGACGACACGAGGATACCAACACACCCAATCCTGTGCAACAGTCATTGGAAGCACTGGGCAGGGTGGAGGTGAGCTATCAACGTGGTCAGGCACAGGCAGACCGGGCCCACCAGGACTTTGTAGACAACACTGCAATGTTGGGGGCCATTGAGAGGCGGCTTGGCCAACTAGTGGACATCTTTACCAGGACAACCAACATGCGGATGCCATGTACATCCGCTAACACCAGCCCACAAACAACGCCACCGCCACCGCCACCGCCACCGCCACCTGCGGCGGATGTGGTACCCGATGCCCCAGCGCAACCAGCTGACTCCGTAGCGGCACAAAGACGGAGGGGCCGTCCGAGGCTGGAAGTGGGCGAGAGCAGTGTGGAAGCAGCTGGCACACGCTCCAAGAGGAACCGAAAATGACTGTACCAGTACCTGAGCATGCCATTCACCCTGCCAACTATCCGGTCCCACCTGCCACAGGCCTGCTGTACTAGGCAGACACCACCCTATGTGGTGTCAGCACGGACATTTCATCTGCCATAACCTTCTACTCTCACTCCCCCACCCCTTCACTCATTTGTAAATATGCACCTACACCCATGCACAATTTGTAAATAAAAGCCACTTACTCACTCAATCATGTGTTGCCTCCATGTTTATTCACATGAATGCATCAGAAACAGATGTTACTAGGTACAGGTATCCAACTGGTACAGAATCATGGCGCTGCGGGAGTGACCTAGGGAAAATAGAAACCGCAAAGACACGTCAGGAAACATGATCACACTCATCAGAACACACTGCAGTGCAACATTTAACAACCCACACGCATCACAACAGTAATGGATGAGACGACACACATCATGGAGACGTGCATTGGCCACAATTTAGCACACACACACACACACATGCATGCATCACATAGCAGAACACAGAGATGAAGCACACCACTATGCCACAACACCAGCACACATTCACAGGGCATACCCAAGCAGCACAAGAGGAGCACACTCACAATCAAGGGAAGTAGCGATCAATGATCTGGCGCCTCTGGTCCACACCTTCCTCCTCACCACTATCCTCATCAGTTGACATGGGTGGGTCGGGAGGGCGAGGAACTTGCAGTTCATCAGGGTCCAAGAGCAGTTCAATGTTATAGCGCACAGCCAGGTTGTGGAGCATGCAGCACGCTATCACGATCTTGCATACTTTGCCTGGTGAGTAAGGCAGGGCCCCTCCAGTCTTATCCAGGCACCGAAACCTAGACTTGAGCAGGCCAAATGTCCGTTCTACCACTCGACGTGTCCTACCATGGGCATCATTGTATCTCATTTCTCCAGCTGTAGTGGGATTGCGTATGGGACTGAGCAGCCAAGGCCTGTTTGGGTAAGCCGAGTCGCCTGTGTTGGTGGAAGAGAGAGAGAGAGAAACATCACAACCTGCATTGTGGGGCACACCATGCCACACAGATATCACTCCTGTCACCACAGCATACTCACCAACAAGCCACGCTTGTGCCGGACGCAGATTAGCCATCAGTTGGGGGACCATGCTGCTCCGCATGATGTGGGCGTCATGTGCAGAGCCAGGGAATCTTGCACACACATGTGAGATGATGTTGTCGGCCTGGCACACCACCTGCACGTTCAGGGAATGGAAGTGTTTCCGATTCCTATACACCTGCTCACGTGCCCGTGGTGCAATGATAGCGATATGCGTGCCATCAATGGAACCCACAACGTGTGGTATACGACCCAGGGCATAGAAGTCAGCTTTGACCGCTGCCAACTCCGCCGCCTGAGGGAAATGTATATAGTCATGCTTGTACAGCATCATGGCTGTCAGTACATCCCGGAGTACCGTGCTGAACATGGCCTGTGACATTCCCCCGGCATCTCCAACTGTGTACTGGAATGTGCCTGTTGCAAAGAAATGGAGTGCCGCCATCACCTTTTGCGTGGGTGTCATGGAACCTGGATAGGTTCTTCGCGGCTGCAGGTGAGGAGACAATAGGGTCACAAGTTCCAACAATCGACGGCGATCCAGCCTGAATTTCCGGATCACCTCCTCGTCCACCATATCCTCCAGCACAGTGTATGGGCGAAGGACATTTGGAGCCCTCCTGTGTGGGAGTAGATGGAATGGAAGTCAATTCACATACAACGCATGTGTGTGCAACTCAATCACATGTCAACGCCCTCTACCAACATGTAGTATCCAGTGTATGCTTGTCATATGTGTGACTCCTCTGATTGTCAGGACAACATGGATTGACGTAGCAACAATGTGCATCCACTAGCAACATGATGTTTAGCAACATGTGCAATGCACAGTGTCTCACCTCAACATCACTGCCAACCAGACATGTGACATGACCCACATGTGTAGGCCCAACATCACATGCACACATGCAAGTACATGCACACATACTAAATTAAACACCCCCCCCACCCCCCCATTTCATGATGCACCAATGGCAACACCAGGAATGGTGGGCATACGGACATCACATGCATGGGGACACAATAGGCAACACACATGTACAGTACACAACAGAACCCCCACCATAGTCATCATCTGACACATACCACTCACTGACAACTGATTCACAGGTGCCCATACATACGGGATCTACTGTGTACATGTGAGGTACGACAAACTTGTGTAGGGTACTACCCGATGTGGACATGCACACGTGATGGACACTTGTGGCTCACCGATGGCCATGGTATGGACACACATGGGATGGAGCATGACATGTGTAGCTACGCAATCACGCACACAACCGTGAGCAGGCAGCTGCAGACAATGGTACAAGGTGCATCATCGGCTAAGATGCAAACATTGACCACACCATGGCGGTGCACTGCATCCGCTGTTTACGTCTGGGCATACGCGGGCCCGCCTTCGACATTCACATTATCTGCACGTGCACAGACCGTCACGCCCACACACCGGCAAGTGCATGTGCAAGGTTCCGGGACGGATGGTCGATTTGCAACAATGTTGTATCACTGGCGCCAACATGGCGGGGCACGTGATCGGCGGGGGACGTGCAGGCCAACACATCCATTAGCTGATGTCAATGCACATGGCAGGTCATGCCCCCCCTTACAGTGCCATTGCATCATCCAGCCTTCACCGGCCGGCCGGCCGGCCGGCCGGCCCTGCCCTGCCCAGGACCGCCGTGCCGGCCATGGCAACCACCGCCATTGCACGGCCCTTCCACTACCGCCGTGCCAGGCCCTGCCCAGGACCGCCGTGCCGGCCATGGCAACCACCGCCATTGCACGGCCCTTCCACTACCGCCGTGCCAGGCCCTGCCCAGGACCGCCGTGCCGGCCATGGCAACCACCGCCATTGCACGGCCCTTCCACTACCGGCGTTCCCTGGCGGTCCGTGCAACGGCCGTGGTTTCCATGGCCGGCACGGCGGTTGCTCATGGCCGGGCACGGCGGTTGCTCATGGCCGGGCACGGCGGTTGCTCATGGCCGGGCACGGCGGTTGCTCATGGCCGGGCACGGCGGTTGTTCATGGCCCGGCCGCTCCGGCCGGTGTACGGTGGATGATGCAAGGTGACTGTAAGGGGGGTCATGAACTGGCATGTCCATTGAGTACATCTACAGGGTGTATAGGCCTGCACCTCCCCCGCTGTGTACGTGCACCGCCATGGAGGCGCCAGTGATAGTACATTGTTGCAACTGAAGCATCCGTGCCTGAGGCTTGCACGTGCGGTTGCCGATGTGTGCCCGTGACGGTCCCTGCACATGCAGCCAATGGGAAGAGGGACGCTGGCCGCATACGGCCAATCGCAAGTAGCGGAAGCTGTGCACCGCAACAACAGGGCCAGTCATTGGCCCATTTCATGATCACGCTTCCAGGGCTGACCAATTGCTGGCGACGTATGCCACTGACACGTGCTGAGGGCCCTATATATGTGTGTTGGCCAAAATGAAACTTCCTACCCTGGGGACCAGTGCTGCCTGTGACCATCACCTCGACCTGCTGCTGCTGCTGAGCTGACCACCGACTGCTGCTCTAGTGCCATACTCCGTGATCTTGCTATGTCGAGAGGCAAAGAGATCCGGTCTCGACCCTTCACCGCCGCGGAGCTTGATGTCCTCGTGGACGGTGTACTCCGCAACTATGGACGCCTCTACGGCGCACCAGGACGGGTGGTAAGTGCAGTGTGGGACATGTTGGTGTGCATGAGGGGGCCAAATGATCAGGCCTATTTCTATCTTAGCTGTGTAGTGTGGGCTAGACATATGTTCCTGATTGTGCATGGCTGCTGACAGTAACGTCTTGCCCCTATGTGTGTGACAGGCCACCTGTCCACTGACTTAAACCCTTTTGTCTCCCATCATGGTAGGTCAAGCTGCACCTTCGCAAGGACCTGTGGAGGAGCATAGCACGGGAAGTACGGGCATTGGGGGTGTGCAACAGACGACATACACACTGCCACAAACGCTGGGACGACATTTCCAGGCTGAGCAAGAATGTAGCGGAAGTAACACTGGGCCTGATTCCAAGGACGCCCCGTCTGGCCCGACGCTCCATGACCCCTCTCATGCACCGTATCATTGCAGTGACGCATCCTGAACTGGCCGAACGTCTGAGTGCCGATCAACAGCAAACTAGCGGTGAGCATACTGTCTGTGTAGGAAACTTGTGAGTGCTATGCATGTATTGGTGCACAGACACACTATTGAGTTCCGTGTTGCGTATGTATGCCTGTGATGCCATTTTGGTCCCATTGGGTGGTACTCATTTGACATCCAGGTCCGCCATGTTGACACGCCACTTGCTTAGTAGTTGAGTGTTAAAGCACATCCCCTAGTGGTCCATGGCCCCATGGCAGAAAATGTGAGGATGACTGGTAGGGGTGGGCCATGTGCAGGATGAGGGCTCCTAAACCTTTGTCTGCTATGTGATTTGGCTATCCTGTTCCTTCTGTACGTGAGTGTGCCCATGACTCACACATCTTTTCTGTGCATTTCAGCTTTGACAGAGGACACTCAGCCACAGACGGTGGAGAGTAGCCGAGGAAATGAGTCCGGCTCAGACTTCGCACACACGCAGACTGACACGGAGGAGGCCAGCGCCGGAGAGGGGGACAGGACCGTCCCTGAGGACTCGCATGTGGAGACACCATCGTCCTCCTCGTCGGACACTCTTGGTGAGCCTGCACTGTTGTCACAGACTGGGAGTGGGCACTCATCACCTTCTGTCGGAAGACAGCACACAGGGCCCACACTTCCGCCAACTGCACCATGTACTGTTCGTGGCCGGAGGAGTAGGGGGAGCAGAGTGGCGTTCGGTGCAGGCACCGCTGCCCCTGCCACGGTGAGCCAAAATGCACTGTGTGCTGAGGCCGTTGATCTGCTGCGACAGCTGTGTGTGGGGCAGACCAATATGACAAATGCTTTCCAGGACCATGATAGGAAGTTGGGGCAGGTGGTGGCATTCATGGAAGGGATGCATGGCGATCTTGCAGGTCTACACAGGACAGTGCAGTCATTGGCAAGCAGTGTGTCGTCTGCAATAGTACAGTCGAACGAACAGGGTGCTACTTCTGTTTCCCCATCTACACCGCTGGATGTCTCAGGGGGTAGTGATTATTCTGAGCAGGACTCAAATACAGGTTATTGCACTAGAAGCAGCGTCAGACAGCACGTCAGGGCACGCAGGGCACAGACCCCATCCCCTAGATCAGCTAAATCTGTTCACGTAGACGACGTCAGATGCACTGGAGTACACACACAGGATCCACAAGTGTTGTTGGGGGACATGCCTTCCGGAGCTACACAGCCATTCAACACGAAAGGTACTCCCAAGGCAAGGGATACTCACATGTCCATGGACTGTTCCTTGGACAAGGCCAGTCAGAAGACTAAGGCACCTACTAAGAGCAGGGAGACTCCCAAGAGCAGGCCCACAGCAGAGGTAAGGGACACTCCCAAGGACAGTGAGAAGACTAAGGCACCTACTAAGAGCAGGGAGACTCCCAAGAGCAGGCCCACAGCAGAGGTAAGGGACACTCCCAAGGACAGTGAGAAGACTAAGGCACCTACTAAGAGCAGGGAGACTCCCAAGAGCAGGCCCACAGCAGTGGATAGGACCACTCCCAAGGGCAGGGACACACAGAGAGCAGGTGTCTGCTGGAGACAGGTGCACCACAGACGACAAGCCTGCTGGCAGGAACAGGGCGGCGAGCAGGGCACAGGCTACATCCAGAGACAACACTCCACCTAAGGATAAGGCACATCCTACGGACAAGGCATCTAGCATGGACAATGGCGCTATCAAGGACAGGCATACTTCACCCCTGGCTGCACTGAGGCTGATGTTTTCTACTAAATGCCAAACTGATGTCTCCGCGGCGGAGTCCCCCCATACCTCCACTCCCATCCAGGCCAGTCAGAAGCAGAGGTGGGTGTCCCCTGTTGTTGCATCCCCCAATACACATCATTCCGAGTCCAGGCGGCAGGCACAGAGCAAACGACAAGCAGGCTCCAGCACCTCCCCAGAAACCAGATCCCCGGCAGCAGTTGCTCCACCTATGCTGGGTGGTGATTCTTTGGAGTCCCCACCACTTGGCAGTCCAGTCCTGTCCAGGGTGCACTCACACCTCCCTAAGAAACGCAGACACACACCATTGACACCTGCCAACCCCGATTTGGCTCTAGGTCAGCTATCCCCAGCTCCCAGGCCCACCCTGCCTCCTGGCCCATACAGCCCTGTGGCTCATCATTTCAGTTGTCCCAGTGGCGCTGGTGCAGTTGACTCTCATGTATCAGATGGTGGCACAGTGTCAGTTGTGCCCTCTCCTGTTGCAGATCCTGGCAGGGTATCTGGGTCTATGGCTCACGTGTCAGTTAGGAGATCTGTGGCTGTGTTGCACACTCCTGTTTCTGGTGCTGGCAGTCTGTCTGGGTCAGTGGCTCACGTGTCAGTGACTACATCTGTGGCTGTGTCTCACACTCCTGTTGCTGGTGCTGCCAGTGTGTCTGGGTCCGTGGCCCATGTGTGTGTCACTCGGGCTGTGGCTGTGTCTCACACTCCTGTTGCTGGTGCTGCCAGTGTGTCTGGGTCCGTGGCCCATGTGTGTGTCACTCGGGCTGTGGCTGTGTCTCACACTCCTGTTGCTGGTGCTGCCAGTGTGTCTGGGTCCGTGGCCCATGTGTGTGTCACTCGGGCTGTGGCTGTGTCTCACACTCCTGTTGCTGGTGCTGCCAGTGTGTCTGGGTCCGTGGCCCATGTGTGTGTCACTCGGGCTGTGGCTGTGTCTCACACTCCTGTTGCTGGTGCTGCCAGTGTGTCCGAGGCAGGTAGTTCACGCAGTCCCCCTGATTCTGTGATGTGAGGTGCTGTACACTTCACTCAAATGTTACTTCACATGGTGTGTCCATTGAGAACTGCGTGGCACTCTTGTGGTCCCTGTGACGGGTTGGTAGGGACACGTAGTTGTGCAGCCTCTGATGTACCTGCTCTGTACTCCACAATGCCCTGTTGATGCTCTGATACTGCATTCTGCCCTCTCGTTTACTGCCTATGATGTATCTGCTCTGTACTGCACAATGCCCTGTTGATGCTCTGATACTGCATTCTGCCCTCTCGTTTACTGCCTATGATGTACCTGCTCTGTACTGCACAATGCCCTGTTGATGCTCTGATACTGCATTCTGCCCTCTCGTTTACTGCCTATGATGTACCTGCTCTGTACTGCACAATGCCCTGTTGATGCTCTGATACTGCATTCTGCCCTCTCGTTGACTGCCAATGATGTAGCTGCTCTGGTGCCCACTTTGCCCATGCTCACGCATACACTGTGATTATACCCCTATTTTGTACAATAAAGGTAGTCTATCAAGTCTCGTGGTCTGTCGTTGTCATTCCTGCTTGCGTACTACTAATGTGTATTCGTATTTGCTTCTCATCAGTGGTTTCGGTGACATGACACTCCCCCTCCCTACGTCACGTCCCTTACTGGTATTCCCCTGCAGACAGCCAATGGTTTGTGCCTTACCTGCGTCGTCGTCCATGGTGGGCCATGACTAGGACGTGGTGGATCGCGAAGAGCATCGGGAAAGCGTGTAGCGCTGGGTCCATGGTGGTGGTCAGCTTGCGGTGGGTATCTCTGCTATGTCACCTATCTTCGCAGTGGGGATTCCGCCGTGTTCAGACAGGTTGTTTTTCCGCTGCGGTTTTATGTGTATTTTCCGCCATCTTGATTTGGGGGACGGTCTTCGACGTCAGTACGTACGGCGGGGCCTCCGGATGTGTTCCGTCCGCCACGGTCTCGTGTGTAGTTCGGCGGCGGTGCGTGCTTTTCCGTCGCGGACGGAAATTTGACACGTTTTCCTATCCTGATATGGCGGACGGAGTATCCGCGGCAGGCGGACACGGAAAAGGCTTTTTCCGCCTACTCCAGGGCCGCGGTGGCTCTTCCGTCCGCCATCCTAATGAGCCCCATAGTTAGGAATTAGCATTTAAAAAACCTTTTTTTACTCACACAAAACCATTGAAATTCCATATATAGTTAGTTAGTTGCACTAACTATATATCGCGCACCCGCAATCCACTGCTGATCATGTCACATATTACATCATTCATGACATGGTCAGTGACATCACTGATGACATCACTGATGACATCTCAAATGACAGTGGAAGTATACGTGTCTGGACGAAGGATTTAGTAGGTGCATGACTGAATGTATGAGTGAGTGATTAAATGTGTCTCACTGAGTGCATGGGTTAGTGACTAAACTGTCTTAATTTGTGCATCATTATGTCTGTTGTTCTGTAAACTGCTGCATGTGTTGATCAGTAGCTATATGAGTAACTATATGGGTTATTGATTGGTTGCCCAAGTATTTGTATGGGAGACTGAGTGTGTGTGTGGCTGGCTGGGAGGTGTGTGACTCTGTGCAGATCAATGTGTACTTGTATCAATGATTGTATAAGAGAGTAAGTATGTGTTAGTATATGTTTGAAAATGTAAGGTGCTCTATGTTTAACTGTATAGACAAGAAAATGGAAGTGTGATTGATTCTTTACAGGACTGACTAGGTGTGTGAGTAACTCCATGGATGAGTGGCAGAGTGTGAGTGTCTGTATAGGTGTATGAGTGCATATGATAGTGTTGTAAAGATGAGTGATTGTATGTATGAATGATTGTATGGGTGAATGAGTGAATGTGTGTGTAGACGTAGGAATCAGTGAGTGCGTATGTAGTAACTAGTATTGGTGTGTCAATGGTTTCAAAAATTATACTCTGTATTTAACACTGGGTGTAACAGAGGTTATATTAAAATGTGAGGAGATGCATTGTATTGTCACATGAATGATATCATCAGTAATGTGGTCAGTGATGTCAAATGAGATGTCATCAGTGATGTCATCAGTGATGTCATTTGAGATGTCATCAGTGATGTCATCAGTGATGTCACTGACCATGTCATGAATGATGTAATATGTGACATGATCAGCAGTGGATTGCGGGTGCGCGATATATAGTTAGTGCAACTAACTAACTATATATGGAATTTCAATGGTTTTGTGTGAGTAAAAAAAGGTTTTTTAAATGCTAATTCCTAACTATATATGGTCTATAACCTATGGTTTTTTCAGTGAATTTTCAAGGTTTTGTAAATGCTAATTCCTAACTATATATGGTCTATAACCTATGGTTTTTTCAGTGAATTTCATTGGTTTTTTAAAAGCTAATATCTATATCTGTAAAATATATTCTTTATTACGTGACGTATCACGTAGCCACGTGAGACGCCTCATGACACGTCGCATAACCGTGACGTATCGGCTCTGCAGCGCAAACAAAACCCGTAACGTAAGCGCGCCGGAGCACGCTTACAGATATATATATCTTTTTTAACATTAATTAGCCAAAATCCACACGTGCACATATCTTGAGGCCTTGCAAAGGCACATCAAACAAACAGTCCCTACAATTTTTCAAAGTTTTCTTGATAATCTATTCCATTATTTATTTTTTTACTGTTTCTCTTGTTACACTTACCGGGACGCTACCCGGTACGCGAACCGGACGCTCCTAAAACACAAGATGGCGGACTCCCGTTACGCTGCCGGTTAGCTGCCCGGTTCGCGTACCGGGAAGCGCCTCTACCGCGAAAAATCGCAATTTTTTTTTTTTTGCCCAGCGGGGGACTTTAATATCCCCCTCATCAATCCTAGGGGGTCAGGAGGGGTTTACCTTGCCCCCTTTCCTTCATTTCCCCCTTCGTTTTTCACCACATCTTGTCTCTCGAACCTACCGAGAAACAAGATGGCGACCGCTCCGGACTGTTTACAATGTTGACAGCTACGCTGCCGGTTAGCTGCCCGGTTAGCTGCCCGGTGAGCTGCCCGGTTCGCGTACCGGGACGCGCCTCTACTGCGAAAATTTTTATTTTTTTATTTTTTCCCCCGCGGGGCACTTTAATATCCCCCTCATCAATCCTAGGGGGTCAGGAGGGGTCTACCTTGCCCCCTTTCCTTCATTCTCCCCTTCGTTTTTCACCACATCTTGTCTCTCGATCCTACCGAGAGACAAGATGGCGGCCGCTCCGGACTGTTTAGAATGTTGACAGACACCGGAGAGCCAATCAGCTTCGCTTCGCGAAGTTCCGTTACGCGCCAGGTACGCGAACCGGGGCGCTGCCCGGAGCGCCCTTACAGATATATATCTTTTTTGAACGTTAATTTCACAAAATCCACTGGAGCACATATCTTGAGACCTAGCAAAGGCACATCGGGCTAACAGTCCCTACAATTTTGCCAAGTTTCGTGCAAATCCATTCAGCCGTTCGGGCTAAAAGTGAGGCCAACCGCCCTATGGAAATTAACATGGGAAAAACACGTTTTGGGACCCCCATTTTTCTCAGCCCCCCCTTGACAAACCCCCCCCAAATTTTCAGTGGCTGCTCAGAAACAAAATGTTCAATTTTCCTGAAAATTTCAGCCACTTCCGTCCACAAACGCCAAAGTTATTAGACATAGAATTTTCAAAAATCCCATAGAGAAAAAATCCTAACTATATATACCTACTGGCGACCGCCAGTAGGTAATATATATATATATATATATATATATATATATATAGATATATATTCTCACACAACAGGAAACCCCTTTCGAAGAACCTCGCCACACGAAGATAAATTGCAGTTCACTTTTATTGGCGAACAGCCTGCCAGCAGGAACCATCGAAGAGCAGCAAAATAAAGTTCATTCGAGCCAGACGCGTTTCAGGTGTAACCCTTTCTTCAGTGGCTTCTCATACAAAACGGCTGCAAGCACTGCTGGGAGTACACTTTTATTTCCAATACCTGTCCATGTGGGCGTGGCCATATGCATAGCCTTGTGGGTAATGTAGTGTGCCCCAAAGTCTTACCCAAGTGGGTGCTCTTGCCGCATTTTCAAGTGTCCATAAAAACATAAGCATTTCTCCAAGGCGGGACCTGCCCTGCTTTGTGGCTGCAAACCGGAGCTGTTATTAATTGGTGTCTCCCTCTAAAGTCACCAATCAATCTTCGTTCATTCACGCTAGACACTGCAGTAATGCCCTAGCTGACCCGCTCACCGCGGTGGGCTGTTCCTCGCGACCAGGGAAGGCCGCTATTAATTCTCACACAACAGGAAACCCCTTTCGAAGAACCTCGCCACACGAAGATAAATTGCAGTTCACTTTTATTGGCGAACAGCCTGCCAGCAGGAACCATCGAAGAGCAGCAAAATAAAGTTCATTCGAGCCAGACGCGTTTCAGGTGTAACCCTTTCTTCAGTGGCTTCTCATACAAAACGGCTGCAAGCACTGCTGGGAGTACACTTTTATTTCCAATACCTGTCCATGTGGGCGTGGCCATATGCATAGCCTTGTGGGTAATGTAGTGTGCCCCAAAGTCTTACCCAAGTGGGTGCTCTTGCCGCATTTTCAAGTGTCCATAAAAACATAAGCATTTCTCCAAGGCGGGACCTGCCCTGCTTTGTGGCTGCGGGTCAGCTAGGGCATTACTGCAGTGTCTAGCGTGAATGAACGAAGATTGATTGGTGACTTTACAGGGAGACACCAATCCATAACAGCTCCGGTTTGCAGCCTTTGGTAAGACTTTGGGGCACACTACATTACCCACAAGGCTATGCATATGGCCACGCCCACATGGACAGGTATTGGAAATAAAAGTGTACTCCCAGCAGTGCTTGCAGCCGTTTTGTATGAGAAGCCACTGAAGAAAGGGTTACACCTGAAACGCGTCTGGCTCGAATGAACTTTATTTTGCTGCTCTTCGATGGTTCCTGCTGGCAGGCTGTTCGCCAATAAAAGTGAACTGCAATTTATCTTCGTGTGGCGAGGTTCTTCGAAAGGGGTTTCCTGTTGTGTGAGAATTAATAGCGGCCTTCCCTGGTCGCGAGGAACAGCCCACCGCGGTGAGTGGGTCAGCTAGGGCATTACTGTAGTGTCTAGCGTGAATGAACGAAGATTGATTGGTGACTTTACAGGGAGACACCAATCCATAACAGCTCCGATTTGCAGCCACAAAGCAGGGCAGGTCCCGCCTTGGAGAAATGCTTATGTTTTTATGGACACTTGAAAATGCGGCAAGAGCACCCACTTGGGTAAGACTTTGGGGCACACTACATTACCCACAAGGCTATGCATATGGCCACGCCCACATGGACAGGTATTGGTAATAAAAGTGTACTCCCAGCAGTGCTTGCAGCCGTTTTGTATGAGAAGCCACTGAAGAAAGGGTTACACCTGAAACGCGTCTGGCTCGAATGAACTTTATTTTGCTGCTCTTCGATGGTTCCTGCTGGCAGGCTGTTCGCCAATAAAAGTGAACTGCAATTTCTCTTCGTGTGGCGAGGTTCTTCGAAAGGGGTTTCCTGTTGTGTGAGAATTAATAGCGGCCTTCCCTGGTCGCGAGGAACAGCCCACCGCGGTGAGCGGGTCAGCTAGGGCATTACTGCAGTGTCTAGCGTGAATGAACGAAGATTGATTGGTGACTTTACAGGGAGACACCAATCCATAACAGCTCCGGTTTGCAGCCACAAAGCAGGGCAGGTCCCGCCTTGGAGAAATGCTAATGTTTTTATGGACACTTGAAAATGCGGCAAGAGCACCCACTTGGGTAAGACTTTGGGGCACACTACATTACCCACAAGGCTATGCATATGGCCACGCCCACATGGACAGGTATTGGAAATAAAAGTGTACTCCCAGCAGTGCTTGCAGCCGTTTTGTATGAGAAGCCACTGAAGAAAGGGTTACACCGGAAACGCGTCTGGCTCGAATGAACTTTATTTTGCTGCTCTTCGATGGTTCCTGCTGGCAGGCTGTTCGCCAATAAAAGTGAACTGCAATTTATCTTCGTGTGGCGAGGTTCTTCGAAAGGGGTTTCCTGTTGTGTGAGAATATATATATATATATATATATATATATATATATTCCACACTTATGTCGTTTTCACTCAAGAACCTGGGTGCACACCTTCTGGATTCCCACAATCAAATTTATTGCGATCTTTTTAGCATGAAAGGCAGATCTACGCATTTCGATGCCACAAGCATCTTGCTCACGATCAACTTCATACATTTTTTTCAAACCATTTAAAGCATTCAAAAAACGGAGGAAGTTTGTGTTGCATCACTTCCTGTGTTTGGGTGCATTGCATTGTGGATTTTGTAGTTTTTTGTAAAAAAGTCAACAGATTGTGTTGGTACCAATTATTTTCCATTGGTAATGACTCTTTATTTATAATTTGGTCCACTTTTATTTTGAATCTTGGGCCACTGTTTCCTGTTCCATACCCTCTGGTGGGTTTATTAGATTTTTTTTTTTTTTTTTTTCCTTCTAATCCCTCCAGTGGGAATTGATTTTCTTCATTTACATAGAGTCAAGAACCATAATGTTGTTCGTATTTCTTTCTTGATTTCATTTTATTTCTTTTTTAACTTTTTGATCAATTACTGTTAATCTTCATTATTTACTTCTTGTGTTTATTGGTATATGTCCTTCCCATATTTTCAATCAAATTTCATATTTTGAATGTGCAGTTTTTTAGAGATTAGTGTATAACTCCTCCGATTGGTTGAGGCCGTACGGGCTCAGAGTCCTGAAATTAAGGATGTGACGTGACACCTTCTGCCTTAAAAGTTTCTCTCGGTCACCTCCTCGAATGTTCTTCTGTATTGTCTCAATGCCAAAGAATTTCAATTTTTGCCAGTCTCCATTATGTGTTTGCTCCATGTGTTTAGCAACAGTGTTTGCTCTATCCTTGTGAGTTGTTGCTCTTGCATGTTCCATGATTCGTTTTTTTAATTCGCCTTTCGTGCTTCCTACATACATTAGTGGGCAGGGACACTCTATCCCATATACAGTGAACTCTGTTTTGCAGATGATCAATTGGCGTATTTCCCATTTTTTGTTGTTTGGCATTTGTACTTCCTTTGTTTGTTTTGCAATTTGGCACATTTTACATCCATAGCATTTGACAAAACCAGTTGTTTTTAGCCAGTCCTTTTTCTTATCTTGTTTCATTTTGCAATGACTGTGGATTAATTGATCCTTCAAATTTGGTGCTCTCCGATAGGTTACGGTTTTATGTTTCCCAACTATTTTTCCAACTGTGTCATCCAGGTGTAGGATTTTCCAGTTTTTTCTCAGGATGTTCATGATCTCCCTGCTGTTTTCGGAATAATCCGTGATAAATCTTATCTGTTCTTGAGTTTTGTCTTGGGTTGAGCGTTTTAGACAGTCATTTCTTGGTTTTTCGTTTTCCCTTTTCCAGCAACTTTCCACATTTCCTTGATTGTATTTCCGATTCTTAAATCCTCTTTTTGTTGTGGTGCTGTGTTTTTGCCACTCAATTTCTTCGCTGCATATTCTTCTGATGGGAAGAAATTCCCCATAAGGGATGCTTGAGATTAGGGATGCCTGGTGGAAACTCGTGGCTTCCAACGTTGCGTTGGTTGCAGTTGCCTTTCTGTGTAGAGTGGTCTGAATTTGGTTATCCTTGATGTAAATGCGTGTATCAAGGAAAATTACTTCCTGATTACTGATTTCATATGTGTAATTCAGACCTGTCATGCTTCCATTGATGATCTTGTAATAAATTTCGAACTCATTTGGAGATCCATCCCAAATGATGAACAAGTCATCAATGAATCTTATCCAACTGATGATTTTGTTGGCCATGTGATCATTTTCAGTTGCCCAAGCAATTTCTTTTTCCCAGTAGCCCATTGTGAGGCATGCGTTGTTGGGGCTAAAAGAAAAACCCATTGCGGTTCCATTATTTTGGCGATATAGCTCATCCCCAAACAGAAAGATATTTTGTGTCAAACACAGAGAGATCATGTCCGATAGCATCTGGTTATGATTTTTATATTGAATGTTCCGGTCCTGTAGAAAATAGTTGCACGCCTTTATCCCTACATCATTGTTTATGTTTGTATATAGGAATACGACATCCATCGTAATGAGTTGGTAATTTTCCTGCCATGGAGTACTCTCTAATCTTCTCAGCAAGTCATTGGTGTCTTGGATGTATGAGCTCAGTTGCATAACAAAAATGAAGCAGGGCTCTGCTATTTTGTGATTGACTGTGTGCCAAAAAATGTAAGAGGCGGAGATAGACTAAAGAAATTAAGACGTCTCGAATCAAGGTACATTTTGGAACTCAATTCAAAGGCCCCGGGAGGTCTACATTTAGAAGAAGATCTTAGTACACATTTGTAGGAAGAAATAGAGGATCCTGCTCCCAATAGACTTTTGTATTCATATATCTGAAAACGTAGAAAGTGTTGAGAAAGTAGCAGTAACCTCATTTTAATTATTTTTGTTTAAATGTTGCACAAACATGTATGAGCACTATGTCTACACAACTTATGGATATTCTGCTGGGGGTAGTTTGAGTAAATGACCAACAATTGCCCACTTGGGCAGTATGTAAAGTAAAAAAAACCAGGCTGGCAAGTTGGTTCATAACCAACCCGGGGGCATGCAGAGAAGAGTTGCCCACTTGGGCTAAATTATCAGCTAATGTGTATGCGCGCGAGTTACTGAACAGAGTTGGATTGTATTGGAGTGGAGCTATACTTCCACTCGTTGAATCGAGACTTGACACATAATTTCGTGCGAGGTCCTCAGCGCATGCATGCAACCTTATATTCAAAAGTGTTGATAATTAGAAACATGAACATTTTGTGCTCTATTATGCCAATGAAATGATTTGCAATCATGCCGTGTTCCCAGCTGTTTGCAACAAAAGTCATTGAATGTGTAATCCACTGGTAAAACTAGGAGTTTTTCCTCACTATTTGTCTCTCAGTAGTTTCGGTCACATGATTGTATGTGTTGCACACTGTTTAAAATGGCGATTGAAATTAATTGAAGCTTCGGTGAACAAGCCTGCTGGTCAGGCGAAACGCGTCCGAGGGCTGTCTAAATTCTTTGGCCAGCACACAGTCTCGTCACCTTGTGGTCTTACTACTTGAGAGGTGAAATATATATATATGTATATAAATATATATATATATATATATATATATATATATATATATATATATATATATATATATATATATATATATATATATATATCGCATAAGTTCCAGATCCAACTATGTAGAGGGACACAGAGATGACACACCAGGAGATCTTTGCACAAATCCTTTATTGTGCACTCATAGAACAAGGACGACGCGTTTCGGCGTTAGCCTTTGTCAAGTAACCGAAACGTGTCGTCCTTGTTCTACGAGTGCACAATAAAGGATTTGTGCAAAGATCTCCTGGTGTGTCATCTCTGTGTCCCTCTACATAGTTGTATCTGGAACTTATGCGAAATAAAGAGTAGCCGCTGCTACTACCGACGGCACCAGCATTGTTTGGTCGAGGATCGCTCGAGCAGCATTTTTGAAGATATATATATATATATATATATATATATATATATATATATATATATATATATATATATATATATACAAATGACCAAGGCAAAGGGCATTTTTTGGTTTGCTAATAACTGTGGCCATGCTTGACGAATCTTCACAAGCCTCTCCATTAACAAAGTTCATCCACCTCAGCTCCTTCCTGGAAAGGTTTGGGGTGAGCCCTCAAATGAGTGTAAAAAAAAAGGGGGGCCCAAAACATAAAATCTCCATGCATTTTCTTCAAACTTCTTCAGGCAGGGCTACAGCAAAAACTACTCAATAAAATTACAATAAATTCAGCAGAAAGGTAGATCTTGGTCCACAGATTGTACTGTTTGTGATTTATTGTAAATGCATTCAGTAGTTTTTGAGAAAATAAGGGTGAAAAATCATTGTATATTTTGGAAGTTGGGCTCGCAAGAGTACTCTGAGCTTCATGCGAGAGTGCAAAATTTAAAATGAAGCCCTGTGATTTGTCAAAAGACCAGTGAGCCTTCACATTCTCTCAAGAGACTCCTGTGAGTCTCACGAGCGTCAGCACTCTGATTGGCTGGCTGTTGGAATGCTAGAAATGAAATGCCTACCATTAATGTTTACTGTAAAAACTGTGAGGTGTTGTGGAAATGAAGTAAAAAAAGCTATATAAGGGGACAGCAGAAAGGCATGAGTTTCCCTATATTTAGAGAGGAGGTGTCTAAGGGATAAGTAATGTGAAGAAAATATATGTATATCATCTTTAACTCATTTTTACTATCTCGCTGGACTCTTCTAGGATTTTGAAAAGTAAACAGGAGTATGTGGGTTCTCAATACACTCTATTAGTAGGAATACATATTGTGGTCCTTGTTTTTGGGAGGAAGTGTAAGAGATAAGTACTGTGATGATAAGAATGTTAATTCTTTTTTATTTAAATGTTACGATCTCGCAAGACTCTCGTGGGTTTGTGAAACGTAGCAAGGAGTAGGTTATCTTTGAATATACTGTAGTGTGCACCTGCCATTGTAAAAAGGGATTATTACTGGAGATGGCGTTTATCAGTTTGTACTATTTACACACATCAGTTTGGTAAGAGTTGTGTGTAGAGTTAAGGTGTATCCACACATTCTACAATGCACAGCCATCATCTTAGACTGACTTCTCAGCAGAGAGGCCCGAGAGGTCTGAAAGGAGAGGCCAGTTCCTCTCCACACCCTACTGTACACATCCCTCATCTGAGAGACAGGTCTGACAGGAGAGGCAAGCCCCCCACACACACACTACTATGCACACCTGTCATCTGAGTGAGAGGTCTGAAAGGACAGACTTGTCATTCTCGTCACACTACGATGCACACCTATCATGTGCGAAAAAGGTCTGGAAGGAAAGGCCAGTTCATCTACACACCCTACTATGTACACCAGTCAATCAAAAGAGGGTCTCAGCAGAGGCCAGTCTCTCTCCAAATACCCTACCATGCACACTTGTCATCAGAGATGAAAGGTCTGAAAGGAAAGGCCAGTCCCTCCCCACACCCTACTATGGACATCCGTTATCTGAGAGAGAGGTCTGACAGGATATGCCAGTCCCTCTGCGTGCACTACTTTGCACACCTGTCATCTGAGAGAGAGGTGTGAAAGGAAAGGCCAGTCCATCCACACACCCTAATATGCACACCCGTCATCTGAGAGAGGTGTCAGAGGAGAGACAAGTCTTTCTTCATGCACCCTACCAGGCTCACCTGTCATCTGAAAGAGAGGTTCGGAAGTATAGGGCTGTCCCTCCCCACTCACTACTGCACAGCCCCGTCATCACAGAGAGAGAGGTCAGAGAGGAAATGGCAGTCCATTTCAACTCATTACTATACACACCCATTATCTGAGAGAAAAGCCGGACAGGAGAGATCTGTCACTCCCCACACACCCTACCACACACACCCCTCAAGTGAAAGATGATGCCTGTTCATCCACATTCCATATCATGCACCCCTTCATCTAAATGAAAGGCCAGTTGATCCACACACACTGCTATGCACACTAGTCATCTGTGAGAGAAGTCTCAAAGGAAAGGCTGCTCCATCCACATACCCTACTATGCACACCTATCATCTGAGAGAGAGGTCTGACAGTAAAGGCCAGTCCCTACCGATGCACTACTACGCACACCCATCATTTCACAGAGAGGTCTTAAGGTGAGGTAATTCACTCCCCATACTCCCTACTAAGCACATCCATCATCTGAGAGAGAAATCTTAAAGGAGAGGGCAGTCCATCCAGACAGCCTACTAGGAACACCTGTTACCTTAGCAAGAGGTCACAAAGGAAAGACCAGTCCCTGCTCGCACCCTACTACGCACTCCTTCCATCCAAGAGAGATGTGTCAGCATGTGGTGGGTAGGTTGGAGAGCCTGCAGCCAACCCTCAACTGCGTATGGCCGAGGTTGTGTGCTGCGAAGATTCCATTTTCAAATGGTAATTAAATATTACTTTACTTTGAAAAAAACTTGAAATTCACAGAAATATCCAAAAGTTAAAGGAACATTATAGCTAAGTGTAATAAAAGAATTTGCTTTTGTTTAAAAAAAAACAAAAAACATAAGAACTTACTGAATAAAACCTGGGACCAAAACTTATAAAAACAGGGAGAGAGGGCAGCCAGACAGCTCCCCCCCCCCCCTGAGCCTTAGAAAGGCCCTGGGCACCCCATCCTCCAGGACTGTATTTTTTTTTCAGGGGACCGTTTTTAACCTGGCAGTTCGGGCTGGACTGAAGGGTCAAGACTGCTTTTCATATGTCTGGGTCCAAACTGGAATGGCATTGGCATGGTGAGCAAAAAAATGATGGTTTTAGGCCCAAATATCTGTACTGGGGTGAATGTATGACATTGTTCTGCATTCTGTCCATTAATTGTTCTTTTTGCATTTGTCACCCTGAGTGGGACGGTATGCGTGGGTCCCGTGCTCTCCATGTCACTGGAGTCAAGCTATCCGGGCTGATAAGGGCTGAAAGCCCAAAACCGGTCCTAGGATGCTCGTTTCCAGTTTAGGGAGGACCTGGCCTGGTAGTTCGGGCAGGACTGTTCCCAGTGGGTGCAGGGTCAAGACTGATTTGCATATGGCTGGGTCCAAACTGGAACGGCATGGTGAGCAAAACAACTGTGGATTTGGGCACAGATCCCTGTACTGGGGTGAATGTATGACATTGTTCTGCATTCTGTATATCAATTGTTATTTTTGCATTTGTCACCCTGAGTGGGACGGGTATGCCCAGACTTGAATTCCGTGCTCTCCATGCCACTGGAGTCAAGCTATCCTGGCTGATGAGGGCTGAAAGCCCAAAACCGGTCCTAGGATGCTTGTTACCGGTTCAGGGAGGACCTGGCCTGATAGTTCGGGCTGCACTGTTCCCAATGGGTGCAGGGTCTAGACTGATTTGCATATGGCTGGGTCCAAACTGAAATGGTATGGTGAGCAAAAAAACAATGGATTTAGCCCCAGATCTCTGTACTTGGGTGAATGTATGACATTGTTCTGCATTCTGCCCATCAATTGTTCTTTTTGCATTTGTCACCCGAGTGGGACCGGTATGCCCAGACGTGGGTCCTGTGCTCTTCATGCCACTGGAGTCAAGCTATCCTGGCTGATTAAGGCTGAAAGCCCGAAACCGGTCCTAGGGTGCTTGTTTCCAGGTCGGGCTGGACTGCTCCCATTGGGTGCAGTGTCTAGACTGATTTGCATATGGCTGGGTCAAACTGGAATGGCATGGTGAGCAAAAAACAATGAAGTTAGGCCCAGATCTCTGTATTGTGGTGAATGTATGACATTGTTCTTTATTCTGTCCATCAATTGTTCTTTTTGCATTAGAAAGGCCTTGGGCACCCCATCCTCCAGGACTGTATTTTTGTTTCAGGACAGGGCTCCCCTCCCGGAGCCGTTTTTAGCCCCAGGGACCCCATCCCCATGAGTCTGCGTTATTTGAAGGTGGGTGCCCTGGTGCCCACTGGAACATCCACCATCCACAACATTGGGAGCTTCAGGGGAGCCCCAAGGCACACGCACTACCATCCAACACCCCGCATGGTCTAGGAGCTGGCATTGCTTCTAAGCCCGCAAGGTAACAGCTACTTATGCTGCTCCCTCCAGGTGTGAGCAATCTCTTGATCTGTTTCCCTGCCCACGGGAATCAGGTCAATACTCTGCTCTCAGCCAGTGGGACCACTTTCAAAACTCCCACCGACTGGGAGCAGACTTTGTGTTTGCTACCGCATGGCGGTAAAATAAAAAATGTTCCTGCCAGGTGGGTACAAATACAGGTTTCCTTGCCCATGCTACTGAGGGCAGGGATACTGCTGTGTTCAGGTTTGGGCTCCCCTGGATACAAGATGTAAGACGACCCTTGGCGATGGGGTCCACTGGGTCATTAATGCTCAAGGAGACGAACCATGCAAATCCCCTCACTTTTAAGAAGTTAGCAGCCCAGGAAATGGGATCATCAGGTCCTTTAGACATTCAGGAGGGGGGCTGCACACTGGCATAGCTGGGGGGGAGGGCAGATGGGGCTGTCTACCATGGAGGCACTTTTTGGGAGCAGTAGCACTTCATGTGAGGTAATTGGCACCACCCCTGAAATGAGTAAGTAGTAGAGGCTAATTATTGTTCTACTTACTTGTTTTTCAGAGCTAAATGATGTTGCCACCTTCCCTCTGGGTAGTCTAATGATTGTTTGGTATGCAGTGCACACCTGGATGCGGTTTGTAGTAACAGATACAAGGAACACAGGCACAGCACCTTGCAGAACAAGCTCTTCCTTCTCAGTCCTTGCACCTCCCATTTTAGGGCTACGTGTGTATGTGGTGAGGCAGGGGGAGTGGGGGCCACACAGGGGTCAGCGATGAGGCCAGCGGCATGCAAATGATTGAATATGTGAAGGGAGGGTGGCAGGTTTGTAGGCAGTGCAAGCGAGGAAGCCAGTGAGCATGCAGCCATCTCCGAGCGTGCAAACAAGTCACACCGACCTACCGCCGGCCCCCTCCATTTGTCGCAGGGGAGCCGCCCAGTGCCTTTGCACTTATCAGCAGCCTATGACTAATGGACTAGCCATGGACTAGTGCTCCAGTCAGTATAACCAAAGTATTTTTGATGCAAAGTCAGGGACCACCACAGGTGGCAAAAGCTCTTCTACACCACTGGGGCTGCGTGTCCCTCCGCCCCTTAAAAAATCAAATGGGCCCTGGGACTTGGGTCCTCGGGCTTAAAGTGACCTGGAGAGGGGGACCATGTAGCCCATACCCTTAAAAATAAATGCAGTCTACGGGTGGATGGGGTCCCGGGTCCAAACCAGCCTGGAAAGGGGGCACATTCCCAAACCCCTGAAAAATAATTGTGGCCCCAGAGATGGGGTCCGCAGGGCCAAACACAGCCTGGGGAGTGGGGCTGCATGGTCTTCTCCCCTTATGATTTGCGGCCCTAGAGAAGTGCAACCTTGGACCTATAGCAGCACAGAGAATGAGAGCTACATGACCCCCTCCCCTTAAGTAAAGAATGGGTCCCAGTTGCCATTTTTTCCTGATCATGTGGTTGCCCAACGGGATCAAGGCAGGATTGGCTGATTTCTGTTTTTGTCTCTGGGGTGGGGTCCTTGTGAGCCCCCTCCATGGGGCCTAGGGGGCCAGGGTATCCTTACCCAGCCCTAATATTTTTTTAATGTACTACTTCAGGACAGGGGACCAAGTCCCTGAGTCCTGTAATGACTGCCAGCAAAATGTTTCTGATGTTGCCAGCAGCCAATAAGACTGTTTGCTCCCACAGCAGTCTGATTCCCTGAGAAACAAATTGGTTCAAGAAAAAAGCTCCTTGGCCCACCAGAATGCTCCATTTTTAAATTGGCACTCCCCCGAGAGTCTCTCAAGCTTCTTGTGGACCCAACCGGCTAGATATACAAATATTTTTAAACCTTAATTTTTCAAAAACGACTGAATGGATTTACACAAAAAGCACAAACTGCGGACCAAGATCTAGCTTCCTTACAAATCTGGTGTAATTCTGTTCTGCAGTTTTTACAGTAGCCCATCTTAAAGAAGTCTTTGAAAAATACATGGGAATTTTGCATTTTGGGATCCCTGTTTTTTCTCTATCCCCACTTGTGGGATCTCCCCAAAACTTTCCATGCACAAACCTGTCAAAAGGTAGCATCTGTTCGGAAAGTTTTGTGGAGATGCGTCAAACTGGACTCCTATGGAAGAGCTGACCTAACTATAACTACTCAGGTGCCACTGCCACTACTTCATATATATATATATATATATTTATGTATATATAAATGATCCAGTATTCACACATGCAATACCATTTTTTCACAGAGTGACCATGCAAAATATGCATGAGGATCATCTACTTAAGAACAGTCAAAAAGACCAGTTCACTATAGTCAACCAAGTGCCTAACTTGTAAAAAAAAAACATAAGTGCCAGGGCCCTTTTCAAGAAGCCACTGCAGCTTCCAACACCCCTGCCTGTGCTGCCAATGATAGTACCATTGTACCAGACAAAGCTGACTGAATCTGCTTTGTGGAATACATACGCGGAGCGCTGTCCCACGGTTCCTTATCATCAATCCTGACGCCCTCAGTGCATTGTCATTAATCACCATACCTACAAAGGGATTTTTCCACCGCTACGGGTGTAGTGTACTATTCGTTGAGCCGCCTTGGCCGACCTTCATTATCTGATTGGTGTCCTGCTGATTGGTTTTTTCTTCGTTTGGGCTGCTCTCCTCCACCGGGGCTCCCAGGGTCCTTTCCCCCGAGGCCGGGCTTGGCTCCGCCCCTCCTGCACACTGGACGACCGGCCGGGCTTGGCTCCGCCGGTCTAGCTGAAAACTACATCCCCCAGCATCCTTAGGGGCACGACGAGAGCAGGACCGCGCCAGGAGGCGCATAAAGACTGGACAGGGGCCGAGTCCTCTGGTGTCCTGCTGATTGGTTTTTTCTTCGTTTGGGCTGCTCTCCCCCACCGGGGCTCCCGGGGTCCTTTCCCCCGAGGCCGGGCTTGGCTCCGCCCCTCCTGCACGCTGGACGACCGGCCGGGCTTGGCTCCGCCGGTGTAGCTGAAAACTACATCCCCCAGCATCCTTAGGGGCGCGACGAGAGCAGGAGCGCGCCAGGAGGCGCATAAAGACTGGATAGGTCCCTCGTCCCGTGAGGACGCGCACGGGACGCGCCGGGTGAAGCCTGGGCAAAGGCCGGGCCCTCTGTGGCCCTCAGAGGCTCGAGAAGGACGGGACGGGCCACCCCCCTTGTCTCCTACTAAGCAAGGTACAGTTAAACTCTGACCTACATCTCTGCATATACTGCAGAGACATCAGGAATTCCATTGACTTTTTTTTGCGGCACTCTGTACGCTGCACCATTGCCATGTCTTTTACGGGGGCTTCCAAACCCAGTACTCTCCCTAGTGATTCTAGTAGGTGGAGGTTAGATTGTTATATAAACAGGGCTTTATCACCCGTGATTCATGATTTGGAAGATTTAGAAACCCGTTTGCCCTTCATAGCGTAGCCTGCAAACATCCCGAGGCGCAGCTAGTCGATACAGCATCTAGTCTGTCCTGGCTGGAGGATTTGAACGCCCTATGTCACATTCGATATGCACCAGTTGAAACCATACCAGACCCACCCCAAGTCCTACCCAGCCCAATACTTCCCGTACTTTTGCTGCCGGACTCTCTATTGAACGCAAATGATAACATTCTGGTTGCCCCACTCTTATCCCCGTTAGTACAAGTAAACACTAAACAACTAGGGAACCCTAAAACCCCTATGGTCACAAGAAAGCGCCCCGGGGATAACAGTATGGGGAGGGAAGCTAAACTGCTTAAGCCTTGCATAAGTTCTTTACCGTCCGTCAGCGCCCAACCCACAGCTTCCCAGGCCCTCGATAATCTTGAATCCTTTGCACCCCCCTACCAGGCTGCTCTTCTGGTCCAGATTGAACGCCTGGTTACCTCTATAATATCCCCTTTGACTGCAAGAATCAACTCCTTAGGGGATAGGTTACGGGATATAGAGACCTAATTTAGGGCATCGACCCAACCTAACAAGTGCCTGGCAGGAGTGAGCCAACCACAGCCCTTACCCGCTACCGTGGTTTCTAAGTTAGCTCCTCAAAGAAGTAGCATCCCTCTTAACAGACTCACGGTCCCACAGAACCGCCCATGCATCTCCTCGTCATCCGATACCACCAAGAGTATCTTCACTGATGTAGGGGTGCCAAATGTTCTTCCACTTTATGAGGAGAAAAATACTAATCTAGATTATACCAAACATATACATCTGCCCCCAATGGCCGCCCCCTTTGTCTGTGTTCTCACTGGTGTCTCATCAAATTACAAAGGGAAAAATCGAGAGACCAGAGGATCTAAAACACAAGGTCATCTATTGGCTGTCTACGAATCGACCCTTGCCAGCGAACATTGATGGTGCCATTCGAAGTGTTAGAAGGGTGGGATGGCTCGGCCCCCTTCCAAAAGATCTCCCAGGCGACCTGGTGCTAGTTAGATTCAGGAGCGATCGGGTGGTGCCTTATCTACAAACTTGGTTTTCACAATTAGGGGATGGCCCGATCTCTGTCTGGGGACTCCATGATTTCTACCCTAGGTCCCGCTACCCTCGGCCCTTAAAAACAAGACTAGAGAGAAAACACTATTTTCCAGAAAGAACAAACTTAGAGATTAATTATCGGCTGGACCGGAGTGTGTATGTACAGAATGGCTTCATCAACCCCATCCCAAATTATTTTTCATGAAATGTTTTTTGGTAGTGGTATATTGTTATGAAAGGGTTCTTAATGATGTGTATATAATGAGTGTTGCTTTTATGATTTTTATGTATATTACTGAATAGTCAGTGATGTACCATGTATTATGTAATCCATGTATTCTGTGTGGTCTTTTATGGTATATTTTCCCGGAAAAAGAGACTTATGAAACTCGAAATGTGACAGGTTGATTATGGCTGAATTTTATGGGTATTTTAAATATTGTTTTATAGGATGAATTCATCAGTTAGTATGCTAATTTAATAACATTTTAACCATTGTACATGCTTAGTTATGTGTAGTTCTTCATTTAAAATTGTGTGATGTTTATTGATGAAATGTCTTTGTGCTTTTATGACATAACTGTCGAATAAAGCTTATTTGAATTGGATTGGCAGTCTTCCCTCACATTGAGTACCCAGACGGGTCTTCATGTGAGTAACTTCCTTTTCTTTATTCTTCACCTGTGGCAAATCATTTTGACGAGGCTGCGCAGTTACATTTTCAGATGTCCCTTTATCACTAGTCCTGAAGAGACCCCACATTGATTAGAGAGTTGAAACGCCGTCGACAAACAGAAGAAGCAAACCATTGCCCAGCGCGTATCACTGTATGAAGTTGCTGTTCACATAGAAATCATGTTGATAATTTTCGACTTTTATGAATTGTGGAAACCTTGTATATAAGACTCACATTGTCACTTTTAGGTTTAGGTTCCCGTTTCACTTGGGGCACAATGCACAAATGTTTTTTTGATTAAGATTTAAACAAGTTAGATACCTATTTTTGTTTGAAAACTTATGAAATATGTTACACTGAATCATTTTTGTTGGTGGTTCCTTCACCCTCTGCCATTAGTTAACCCTCTATATTGAGATTGTGCTTTTGTATTATAGATTATATTATTCCACAGGAACCATTGTCTTTCCTATATAACTATTACCCTGGTTCCTTAGTGAGTAGGGTTCCTCTGTTTTTTTCTTTTGTCCAATGACAGTACCACCACAACTACTAAACATCACACTCCTAGAAGTGTGACAATTTAGAGTATTGCAGGCCTCCAAAGCTTTAAGGATGGCAGGTATTAGTCGTTTTTAGGTCTCAGCCTGATCCAGCGCATGCGCTGTTCTCGGCTGAGACATTTTGGAGCTCTCAGAAATGCTACTTTGCCGCGATCAGCTTGCTAGAACAGGCAAATGCGCGTTGTAGCAAGTTGATCACCGGCAAAGTAGCATTTGCGGTGACACGCATGCACGCCATTTGCGTCATTCCTGCCATGACGCGCACTGCTGCGCGCGCATCCTTTGTTCTGCTTGATTCCACCTTTTCTAACATTTCCCCTTTAACCTCGAACCCCATCCTTTCTTTCTCTTCAGGCGCCTGCCCCATCCTTTACCCTTGCTCTGTCCTGCTGCTCTGTTTTCCTTGCTCGTCCTCCTTATCACAAGGTGCCCACCTCACAGCCTGAGAATGCATCTGTTTATAAACTCCCGGTCTCGCGTTGATCACTCAGCCTGTCTTCCTGGGCTGCTGTGTTTGGGAATCCTGCACAATCAGAGTTCAGAGGCTCGAGGATCAACAGGGTGACATATTTTTTTTTTTAAACATATTTTTATTATACGAAGTCATAGAAAAGAAAGGCACAGAGCATAACGACATTGACACCGGCAATATGCGATCAATAAGAGTATGCAATACCAACGGCACTACCCACATCCCGGAGGCTGGGCGGCGTAGGATCAGATCATGGTCATAGGCAGAGAATTTTGCGGTCGTGCTCCAAAGATATGAAACCCATCAGTGGCTTCGCAATGATTGTCATTACACATTAATATAATACCAAACAGTTCAATAACAACTATTAACCCCTCGAATGGCATCGCTAGTACTGGTTCAATAGAGTAGGACAGTTGTGTGAGGGCCAGGTATGGTCCAGTCAATCGACGGCAGTATACACCTATGGGAATCACATCAATATACATACATACATATCAAGGGATCTTAGCGTGGCAACGTGGGACACCTACAACAGGGTGACATATTTACAGGCAAAGCATAAAGCTGATGGAGCATCTCACCTGTGTGAGTGCATGGTCACACCTCCCATCAAGAGACACTTTCCAATCTCTCATGAAACACATGGCATCCGCGTGGATACAATACAGAACAAGGAAAGCTAACAAAGGCCTTGATTTAGGCTTTGATAGACGAGTTACTCCTCAGAAATGTAACCCATGTCGCGATGACGGCTGGGATGTCAGTCACGCTTGTGAGGAATACCCGTCCACCAAACTATAAAGCAGGCCCTTTAAAACACGTAAGTCTGTGGGTATCCTTGAACACAGGTGCGCTTTGTTTACAGAATGCAAATGCAACATCCTTGCTCAATAAGAGCTTAGATGAGGGGTACTCCAAAGCAAAGAAGAAGAGTTTAATGTGACATTGAATGTTTTCGTTACAGTTCAGCAGGCACACATTTCCATTACGTGTCAATTTCACAAAAGTAAATGTGAGTTTGTGATTGTGTCCAGGAGCACTTCAGGAATTCTTTGAGACCGCCCTAAAAATTGTACATATGTTGATTATAAGGGACACAGCTTATTACCGGACAGACGTGGCATTACCTGATCGCTGTAAGAATAATGTCGCACCATGCTAGTGGAATTACTTATTTTCTCTAAATGTGTTTTTTTGTGTGAAAATGTTGATGAGGTGGCTCAAACTGTTCACTGAACGAAAACACCAGTTGATTACAATTGCAGTATGTGCATTTTTCGTTTGAACGGGGGTAAGTAAACCTGATCAACGTAGTGTATTTCAGCCACACTTTTGAGGATAATGTTCACATAACTTCAAAGTCTCAGCCAATTTGACTATCACATTTTTCTTTTTTTTCCTCTTAAACATGTAGCGTATTCTTGGTGGACTTCATGGAGCTTGGAGCAGGTCGTAAAGTCTACCCCTCCCACCACGATTAGATTACAAACCTACACTTTACCAACCAAACTCAAAATGCAGATACCCTTATACACAATGAACAACCTGAAACGGCACAAAGGCTAAGGATACGCAGAGCGATTTTACCTCTCTTAGGACTTCCTTTGGAGCTGAGACAAGTCACTCAACTGTTTAGGCGGCAGAGACAACATCTCTCCCACACCAATAGAGCAGCCGAGAGGTCCCCATCTGGTCGGTGGGAATTTTACGTGAAAACGTGTTTCAGCCCAAGAGGAAAGAGCACTTTTTCTAAAACCACACATCGCCACCTGGCCCACCATGCCATGGTGGTGTGGCAGCATCTTCTTCAGTTTCCAATATCAAACCACACAAGCAAGGTTTATTTTCTTAACATGAACAAGTGGCGTTCCATTTCTCCCAAGACGACTGAAGTGCTAAGCCTGCTGTGCATGGTGGTCCCAGAGAGGAAATAATTCAGCTGACATTGTGTTAGAAGCCACATTCTAAACAAGCGATGGCAAAGCCAATAGGTCTCGCCTTGGGGACCTTGTAAGTGTTTAGCCATGCAACACTTGTTTTGTCTGTAAGCACTATTTTCTTTGAGCACGACATACTTTCCTGAAACATTTAGCGCCATGCACGCTTTCACTTTCAGAGCATCCTGGGACAATGGCAGCTGCTTCTTTGAATATGTCTTGTATTTACAAGAGTTTGAGCTATTGGCATTGTATTATTTATGTGTTAATTAGCAAAACATATAAATAAAAGGCGTTGTCATTTACAGTGCCAACAGCTCAAACTCTCACAAATGCGAGACCTATTGCATTGCAAATGCTTGTTAATATATATTGAAGTATATGATTGTGGAGGTGACCCACCAAGATTAGCTGGTAGCTTTATTTGCAGATGATACACTGCTAATTTCTAAAACCCCTATGGGCATCCAGAATGTGATATCCAATTTCACTGAAACATGCAAAGACCAGGACCTTGAAATAAAGTGTTCAAAAACAAACTTTATGGTTTTTAATCCCTATAAATCTACCAAGGGGAAAGTGGAGCTGAGAACTCAATTTTTAGAACAGGTCAAGGCCTTCGACTACTTGCAAGTCAGAATCAGTGGCAATTTATCATGGATTCCCCAATTTCAGAAGAGCGTACTCACACTCCAGCATGTGGACTGTGAACTAGTAAAGAGGGTAAAAGGCTCAGCCTTCCGCCCAATTTCCCCTATCCTTGAAATAAATTGGGCAAAAGGCCTAGGTGTGGCTCTCTATGGGGCAGAACTGTGGGGGCTGGAGCATTTGAAACAGCTAGAGTTTGCAGAAAATACATTTTTAAGGGCAATCCTCAATCTCCCAATGAACACGCCCCTATTACCCCTACACCTTGACCTTGGTTTAAAGACTATTAAACATTTCGCTGTCCTTAAGGTGCTTATCTTTTGGGTAAGACTTTGGACCAGTAGCACCCAGATTTCTGTAAAGGACACAGTGGAGGAATTATTAAGTCTTCAAAGACGCACAAGGCGACTGCTCTGGTTCAACAAGGTTAAGGAACGGCTTTTCAAACTGGGCCGGGGAATAATGTGGGAAGATCCACAGTCCATTACCAAAGAAGTGGGCCCCCTGCTAAAAAAGAGGTATTGGGATTTTGTTGATTCTTCTTGTACTGACGTTAGTGCACCAGGCACTTTAACTTCTACCTTTTTAATTGTCAAAAGCTGTTTTAAGTTAGGCATGTATATGGACAATGTTGAAGCTCCCCCCCCCCTCCAAGCATGTGCACTTTATATACAATTTAGGATTGAGGTTCTCCCGCTGAATGCAATGAAATCATTTGGGCAAATGTTACTCTATCCCCTTTGTGCCCGTCTTGTCATTATTCCTCAGAGTCCATAGAACATTTTATTTTCTTCTGTCCCGCCTATGTAAACTTAGGAAAAACTTGGATTATCCCGGCCTGCTGACTGCTTTCTTTTTCATGCCCCTCTGGTGCTTTACCCATATTTAGGTCAGGCACGACAAGGTGGCTTGTTTTTACAGTATCAAGATATCTGCTTTATTCCTGGTGACAGAGGCATAAAGTGGTAAAATTAAACCTGATGTATGTTTATTGAACAAGCACGGTAAGCTGACTTGCAAGGTGACTCAGTGGGACAGCAGGGGAATGATGGGGTTGAATTGTTTTAATGCAGGCGTTTTTAATTGACAGCTTTGATTTTACGGTAAAAAAATAAATTACAATCTTGTTGTAAACACTGTATATGACCATGTAGTCAATGTTATTTTTTTGGTCAACTTTGTCAAACTTTTTTATTGATATTTTGTTGAGAGTCACAGTATGTCATCACATGCCGCTCAATGCAGTGAGCTTCCATGATAAGGTGACAATTAACAAACTGAGCTATAATAGTTTACAAGATGCATGTCCAAGCCCATGTCTCATATGGCAATGCAAAAAGGAGATACAGTTCCTAGCAGTGGGGAGGCCTGGATCAGATCCTGTTGCTCAGTAGGTCAAAGCAAACTAGCCCAATCCGCTATACTTTTGTAACGGTGTGCATTTGTGTCCCCCCAACGGGAAGGAGCATATCAAGAAGAAGTAAACTCCCCCATCAAAACTCCTAACAAAAGATAATGTGAATTCCCGCCACTCCCCTCCCTCGGAATGGTGGCGGCGGCATGGCGCTCTTAGCATGTTCGGAGTTAGTGAGTCTTTAGTGGACTAAAATTGGAAGAGATGCATGTCTCTAATAGACGGCGGGCCGACAGCCATGGGAAAGCCTCGTGAAAGAAATTGAACCAACGGGCCCCATCTGTACTCAAAGTTTTTGTAATCGTCTCTGAAGATGTCAGCCAATCTTACGAGGCTAAGCAGTCTACAAAGCCGGGAATGCCAAAGGGATACAGCTGGGGCCTCTCTCTTCTTCGAGGCCGCCTCTATAGATACTTTGGCTGCTCCTATACACATCCAAAAAATAGCTTTGCCTGCCCTTGTTTGGTGCTTAAGGGTTGGATCTCTGATACCCAAAAGACATTCTGCCATAGTGGTCGGGATGGGGTAACCTAGCATGTCTTTGATATGTGCTAAAATTTCTTCCCAAAATGGATGTTTGGTGGGACAGTCCCACCATATATGACGGAAGTCGCCTAGAAGGCCGCAAACCCCTCCAGCATCTGTTAGAGGTCTGTGGGAAGATCTTCTTAAGTTTAGCAGGATATAGATACCAGTCCGTCATTGTTTTTAAGATGAGCTTCACGTAGGTCGAAGAAGTGGTTACATTTCCTAATATCGGACCAAAGCTCCATCCTTTCCCTGTCTGATATGTCCCGTTGAAGTATGTCTTCCCACATGGACATATATCGTGGCTGCAGGGAGTGTAAGTAAGTAGTTATGTAGAAATTATATGGCCCCCTTCATTGACTCTGCGTTGCGGACGAAAGTCTCAAATTTTGTGAGGGTGCGCGTGGCAGCCTCACGGATATGCGGGGTGAGGGCCCAATGTCTCAGTTGGAGATAGTGGAAGTGTTCATCATGCTCTAGGCCATATTCTTGTCTACAGTTGTCAAAAGTGAGAGGGTCAGCATTGTGGAAAAAGTGGGTCAGCTCCAAGCATCCTCCTTCTTTCCAGGCATCGAAGGGACCTTCGTGTAGAGCTGGGGCAAAGGCTGGATTAAAGTGGAGGGGGGTGTGGGGTGAGGGGAGCGAGGTCCACTGTTCGTTTCCTGAAACAGAGTCCCATACTTTCAAAGTGGTGCAGGTGGGGGTGCTAATATAGGCATTCTAAGGTCATTATCTCTTGGGGCGGCATATGAGGTCCCATATGGTTCTTCCCGCCACGGAGCGGTCCATGTGAAGCCAGTGCTTCTCTGACTTACATTTGGACCACTCAGTCAGCACCCGCAGTTGGGCAAGTTTGTAGTAGAGACCAATATCCAGTAGTCCCACCCCACCCTCTGTGCGCGGTCGCCGTAGTATTGAAAAGGAGAAGCGCGCTCTGCCACCCTGACAGACATATTGTAGGATCATGGATCTGACTTTAGGAAGGAAGTCTCTCTCTAGTTCTATCGGTAAGGCTTGAAATAGGTATAGGAGTTTACGGAGGAGTGTAATTTTAATGGCGTGAACGCAGCCGATTCAGGATATAAAGAGGGGCTTCAACCACGCTAGGTCAGTTTGTATGCGGTGGAGGGCGGGGGGGGGAGTTAGCTCTAAAGAGCCCCTCTACTTGGGGTGTCAATTGGACCCCTAAGTGTAGTAGTGAGAAAGAAGTCCATTGGAGCAGGGTGTTTCTCTGTAATTCACAAGCCTCTGATTCCGGAAGTGTAAGATTGAGTATGTATGATTTGCCTAGGTTCATTTTGAACCCTGCTGCCTCCTCAAATCGTGCTAGCTCCAATTGAAGTGGGGGTAGGGACCGGGGTGGGTCCGAGAGAGAGAGTAGCACATCATCCGCAAAAAGCGATATTTTATGTTGGACGCCACTAAAGGGATGTGCCCTGATGGTCATCGCTAGGGGCTCTATGCTGAGGGCAAATAATAGGGGTGAAAGGGGGCATCCTTGGCGAGTGCCTCTGGTGTGGGAAAAGGGTTCCGAGCAAATCCCATTAACTTGTACCCTGGAGCATGGTTATTTCATTTTATTTATTTATTAGTTGAATTTGTAAGGCGCAACAGCTACCCAAAAAGGGTTTCCCGGTGCCGGGGTGAAAGTGAATGGACTGATAAGCAGCTTGGGGAGAATTATTGGTTAAACAACCAGGTCTTCAGGGTTTTACGGAAGTGAGTGTTTCTTTCGGGATAGCAGAGGGGAGGGAATTCCACAGAGAGGGGCCAAGGTGGGCAAAGGATCTACCTCCTATCCTGGAAAATTTGAATCTGGGTACAGTGAAATTCTCGTGGGTTGATGAACGGAGGAGATGGGTTGGCACGTAGGGTTTAACCAAAGATTGTAAGTACTGTGGCGCCGTGCCAGTCCTAATTTTGAACATATAGCTCAGGGCTTTGAACTTTATCCGGTTCTCCACCCTGAGCCAGTGTAGTTCCGTATGTGGCTGGAGTTGGGAGAGGCTCTGGGGATCCTGTAGAGTAGTCTTGCTGCAGAGTTTTGTACCATTTGTAACCGACGCGTCACAGCCTTGTTGAACCAAAAATATAGAACATTTCCATAGTCCAGACGTGAGGTGATAAGAGCTTGGACTACTGTTCTCTGGATAGAATCTGGCAGCATCCAAATGATCTTTCTGAGCCACGTTAGGATGGTGAAGCATGTGGCGTAACCTTGACTGCATGGTTGTGCATAGTGAGTGAGTCGCCAATGGTTGCGTCTAGATTACGAACATGGTTAGATGGTCGGGGAGGTGCACCCATCTCACAGGACCAGTGTAGAGGGCCCCATGAATCTTTGTTTTTGCCAAGTATCAGGACCTCAGTTTTCCCTCATTTAGTTTAGCATAGTTGGTTTGCATCTATGAAGCTATTTTCCCTAGTCCTACCTGAAGAGGGGAAGTGGTGCAGGTGGTTGCATTGGAGAGAGAGAAAATAATTTGAGAGTCGTCCACGTAGGAAAAAAGAGTTAGCCCAGCCTCTTCAGCAATGTCAGCTAGGGGTCTGACATAGAGGTTAAAAAGCAAGGGGTAAGGATGGATCCCTGGGGCACCCCATAAGGTAAGCAGTGTTTGTTAGAGCTGGCAGTTGCAGAGAAGATTTGAAAGGTGCGGTTAGTCAGGAAGGGAGATTAGTCATTTTAGAGCTGTGCCACGTATGCCAAGTGACTCAAGCCTGTTCACAAGTATTGCATGAGATACTGTGTCGATAGCCGCGCATGGTCTAAAAGTATGAGCGCAACCGTGTCACCGGCATCCAAACGATGCCGCAGCCGTTCCATGACCCCTAATACTCTGGTTTCTGTAGAGAAACCCGTTCGGAAACAAGATTGAGATGGATGGAGAATTCTATTGGTTTCTACGAATTTGGTAAGCTGTAGGTGGACATGTTTCTCTAGAATTTCCGAGAAGGCCGGGAGTAAGGAGGTAAGCCTATAGTTGGAGGGTGTGTCTGGGCCGGCATTGGGCTTTTTCAAAAGAGGGGTCACAATGGCATGCTTCCTTGCTGATGGGACTGAGGATTCGAGTAGGAAGGCATTCAGAAGGTCCATAATGACACACAGATGAGGTGTCTCAAGCTGTTTGAGCACCGAGATTGGCACCGGGTCATTAGGTGAGCCGGATTTCACACTGTATAGGAGAACTTTAAAAGAGTCTACGTTAAGAAGGGGCCAGGACTCCAGAACATTAGGTGGAGTATCATGCATTTTTACTTGGTCAGGGTGTGTATTGCTAGCCATGTGTGGAGAGGGTGTGAGCTGGGGGAGGGTTTGGGCTGTGACTGAGAGGGACTGCTGCAGAAGTAGCATAATTAGCCCGAAGCATGGTTATAAATTTGGGAGAAAACCCAAAGTGTGTTAGTGTGTTAAAAAGGAACCCCCAATGCACCCTGTCGAAAGCCTTCTCGGTGTCCAGTCCAACCAATACTGTGGGGACGTGCTTTTTGTTGGCTTTCTCAATAAGGTGAACAATGTGCTGAGTGTTGTTTTGTGTCTGTCGAACTTTAATAAATCCTGATTGGTCGGGGTGGATGAGATCGGGCATGAGGTCATTCTGACGAGTCGCCAGGAAAGAGGAATAGAGCTTTGCGCCTAGATTTAAGAGGGCGATGGAGCGGTATGAGGTGCATAGATGTTGGTCTTTCCCCTGTTTTGGTATAACTGTAATCACCGCTTCAGCCATGGAGTTAGTGGTCTTGCCATCTTCTGCCATTTTGTTGCAGAGCCGGGTGAGATGAGGGATTAGGTCTGGGGCAAAGGTTTTATAGAACAGGGCTGTATAGCCGCCTGGGCCGGGGGCCTTGTGGGGTTTGAGAGCTTTTAATGCGCGACTATTTCCTCGGCGGATATGGGGGCAGTAAGCTTGTCATTCTATTCTGTCGATACCTGTGAGAATTTTAAAGTCTGAAGATAGTCAAATTGCTTAGTCATGTCTCGTGGGTCTTTGGTGTAGAGGTTCTTCTTTTAAAGGAGCTGAAAAGATCAGCTTTATCTTCGTCCTTGTATGTCACGGTATTGCCTCGTAGGTGCAGTAACGTTGCCCAATGTGTCTCTTCCTCGGTATTAGCTTTGTGGGAGGCTTCAGCGTTGGCCAGCTCTGTTTCCAGAGCCTCTCTTTCCCTTGTCTGCTGTTTGTTCAAGGCAGAATTGAGGGTGATGCATTGACCTCAAAAGACCGCATTGAACGCGTCTCAATTAGTGTATGCTGAAGTGTCCTCGGGATTATTTAGTTTAAAGAAATCTGTAATCGCTTCCCTTAGCGATGTGCAATGTACCCTGTCCCTAGTGAGGGCTGCTGGAAAGTACCACCGGGGAGTGGAAGAAGCAATGTTGCTCCATGTTAAGTGAGCCGCTATGAGGCTGTGGTCCGATACTGAAATGGGGAATATTTTAGCTGTCTGGAGGGCTCCCAAAAGGCTCTGGCTAATAAAGATATAGTCAAGCCTAGAATAGGTGCGATGTACGTGTAAGTAAAAAGTAAAGTCACGTCTCTGGGGAGGAAGAGCACGCCAAGCATCCTCGAGGCCTAGGTCATGCAGCTTCTGTTTAGTGTCTGTGGTGAAGGAGCCTGTGTCCGCTCAACTTGGATGGGTGCTGTCTAGGTCCGGTTGCAGGTGAGGTTGAAATCACCCAATAGGATTGTGGGTGCCTCTGCAAAGTCCTGGATTTTCACCACTATTGTGTTGAGAAAGGCTGTCTGCCCAGTATTGGGGGCATACGTTACCACAAATGTGCATAGTTTGCCTTTCAGAACTCCTTTGATCATAACTAAGCGCCCCTCTTTGTCGGTCTGGACATCTAGAGGTTGGAATTTCATGGCAGAGTGCAGAGGAGAGCCACTCCCCTGTGTTTAGTAAGAGTGCATGATCTGTATATCAGGGGGTATTGTTTGTGTCGGAAGCGTGTGTCTTTGGCCCTAGCTAGATGCATCTCTTGAAGAGCCGCAATGTCGATGTGATGATCGGTAAGGTATTTCCAAACCTTTTGACGCTTTTGAGGGGAGTTAAGGACCTTCACGTTTCATGAACCAATAGTAACTGTCATCTAATTAACGTGCACCCCCCTTCCCCCCTGGTGTAGCTAGATGATGTATCTCTGTACGTAGGCAAGTTCTGCGCAAGCAAGGTATAGCCCATGTGTATGTGACGCTTAAGAAAGGATTGGAGCCCAATGAACCACCAGGAAAGTACGATAAAAAGATGCCACCATCCCGAATTCCCACCCCCTCCCCCAAACAGGAATAAACTAGGACTAACATGACCCACGTCAGCGTGTGTTGATTCACTGGCAGGTTCCCAGCTGAGGGTTGCGGAACCCCCATGGGAACAATGGAGGGTTGGTACGACCGAGGTCCCCGTCCATGCCCATCCCGATTGTTGCATGGGGTATATTTGTCCATAATAGTGCGGTCATCTTAGAAAGTCAGTGCTGAATAGCTGCTCACATGGGTATGTTGACGATACCTCTGTTGTGTGTCCGTGTGAGGAAGATCATCCGGATTGTCGGCAGATATGCTGAGATCCCACGGAGGCTCAACCTGGGTCTATGAATGGCTGATATCTCAACTTGTCAAGTAGTCCCTCTCAGGGATGGTCTCGTTACACCACAGAGAGATGTGGGGTAGGCGCAGAGAAAATCGCCTCCGCTGGGCAGAGATGGCGTAATGGGCCGGTACTTGGAGTGTCCTTATGGTCAACAGCGGGGGGTCGACCCAGCCTTTCGTTCCACGCATTCTAGAGTACCTCTGTAGACATCCAGACTCAGTCAAGCCAGCATTGATTGTTAGGTCATGTATCAGAATTCATATGTCATTCCTGCTCCGAGCACGAGGTTCTCATCGGCGGCCTCTCCGAGAGCCAGTGGACCATTGGTATGTTGAGGGCCCAGATTTTGGGGGCCCTGTGTTTTGTTCTGAGTGGATTAAAGAGAGTCAGAGGGTAAGCCCAAGAGATCTAGCCCCTCCTGCAGGTCGGAGATGTGGAGCTGTTTATTGTTGAATTCAGAGAGACCAAACAGGTTAGATATCTTAAGGTTACAAAACCAAGTTATCCTTGTATCTATGTCCTCGCCAAAGCACATAAGGGAGGGGATCGTCCCATCATTGCCGGCATAGATTCACCCACAGAACGGTTATCTGAATATGTAGACACATTTTTGCAGCCACTGGTTAAAAACCTAAACGCTTTTATACAAGACAGTGAAGACGTCCTCAATAAATTTGAGGATGTCAATTGGACTGAAGGACTACATTTTGTATCGTTTGACAAAACGAGTCTTTACACTTGTATTAAAAAGGAATGGGGCCTATGCGCAATGAGTCATTTTCTGAAGACAAGACCAGCAGAATGGTATGCGCGCAATGAAATGATTCTGGATATGACTGACCTAATACTCTCAAAAAATGTCTTTGTACATGAAAATCAGTGGTATCACCAGCTGCAAGGCACTGCGATGGGAGCAAAATCGTACGCAGGGCTGTTTATGGGCTACTGGGAGAAAGATCACGCGTTGGGTGAGTATGCCTCTCCCTGGATTGAGAACAATATTTTCTGGGGCAGGTATTTCAACGATATACTGATATTGTGGAATAGATCAGTGGCCCATCTGGAGGATTATTTTGCCTTCCTCAATCAAAGTCCTTTTAATGTGGCACTCACTATGGTACATTCGACCAAACGGATTGACTTTCTAGATGTGACGCTTTTTGTGAAAGATAATGTAATTCATAGTACACTATTTTGCAAACCGACTGAAAGTAACAGCACATTATATGCGACAAGTGCCCACCCAAAAGCTACCATCATGAATATTCCATTTGATGAGATGGTGAGGGGGCGCCGTAATGGCAGTGAAGGAACATTATTTACTAAGCATGAGACTAAAAACATTATAGACAACGGGGTTACAAACAGAGTATTCTAATGCTGCTGAGAATAACATCCTCATGAAACCTAGGGAGACCACCCTGTTACCAAGAGTATCCAATGATGACAGGCCAAAGTGTCTAGCGTGTGTTAATTTTGTTACAAAATTTAACAAACATAGTCAAGGAGTTTACAAAATTCTATCCAAATACTGGCCGTTATTACAAGATATACCAGGAATCAAGGGTGAAATAGCAGTAAAGCCAAAGGTCACGTATAGAAGAGGTAGGACTCAGAGAGATGCTCTGTCCAAGTTATATAACTTCAAAAAAGAATAGAACCTTAAACACATGGCTACCGGGACCGGTCCATGGGTTCTTTACGTGTACTGATTGTAATATCTGTCAGTATGGTAAGAACAAGATACAATATTTCAGTTACAACACACAAAGGGTCTACACTATTAGACACACTATCACATGTAGAAGTATGTATGTGACATATGTGCTAGGGTGCACGTGCAATACCATTTATGTGGGTAGTACGATTCGCTCACTCAAAACCTGCATTCAGGAACATGTGAGAGCCATTCAGAACCATGATACTAGATACTCAATGACGCTGCATATGAAGGAACAACATGATGGAAGGCCAGACATATGGTTCCATGGAATTGAACACATTCAGATGAATCCAAGGGGGGTGATAGAGAGCTAGCCCTCAGACGCAATGAAGCAGGTTGGATCTGTAGGCTGCGGAGTACGAGTAAGGGTCACAATACAGATGAGGAATTACATTATTTTCTTTGATGATGAGAGTGTGTTTATACTTCTATACATCAGGGTGACATGCTAGTGTATAATCATGTTAAACAAAGATGAGAGTTGCATCCAAAGATATGGTGCAACAATGGCATTGTTTTTAAATATTTGTAAGATGATATGTCAGCACTAAATTCATTTTACAGAAGAGGTGCCTTATATTATCTGTTTTATGGTGATGGGACTATAGGACTAGCTATTGTTGCTTTCACCAGTATTACTAATATCGGGTTGGGGCATACATAGTGGTTAATTTTCATTAAGTTAACCCACCCACAGAAGAATGTACACTGAGAGAGATCACAAACATTGTGAGGGGACATGTTGATAAAAACTACCTTTGGAGGGTGGCATTATATTTACCCGTTCAAATTGCGATTAGGTGAAGCATGTCTCACCAATATATTGGTTGTTATGGATGCCATTAGGCGCTGTGGCAGGCAAAGAGGAAAAGTCGTCAATGTACTTACTATTTTTATTACTATGGAGCCCGGGTACATATAGCAGACATATTTTGTTAGGAAAATTAAGTCGCAGATTTCAATGTATGGTGGAAAACTATACATGTTGTCAAAAAAATTATGGACAAAAGTTTGGGTCAATATTTATTGAACACATTGGGTGACCACAAGGCAAAAGATATAGGGACTATATGCGGTGACAAAAAGCCCATGGACTGGGAAATAGGCTTCGCATTGGCTCTGTAGCCACAGCTCAGTGTAGTATTGCGAGTGCAGGACATTGAAATGGGCCGTCTTCAAACTGTGAATGCTTTATTCACCTTGTACAGGAGTTTTTTACTTGAGAGCCACCATCATCTTGACGTAATGTATTGACTATCCCTGGGGTTAACTGTGGCACGAGAAAACATGGTATACGTAATACGCAAATAAAAGGAGTGTGTCTGCTCGGGCGTTTTCCTTTGAACGCTCGAGCGGATACATTGTTGCCGCTATGACATGCCGCGATCATGGTGAATGGATACATTGTTGTCGCTAGGACATGCCGCGATCATGGTGAGTTGAAATGCCCGGTTACGGGAGGGGAAACAAACTTCCAAGTAATAACCAGGCGGTTGGGTTAGAGACATGTATAAAACTGTGGCCCACGGACTTAACATGTAAACAAACCGCACAATAATTTCGGATGCGGGATGGTTGGATTGAAATAGCAATATTAAACGCGTACGGGGTCAAATAGTGGGGCCTCTGATCCAAAGGAGATGCTACATAATTACTTGTAACGTCGAAAAGGCGCCATTGCGTCGAGATGTGGACGGGAAAAATATGGTTTTGTTAACCCAGGAAACCATTGCATACATGGGGTGGCCTATATTAAATGCTGCAATGTATTACTTATGACCTGAATACTGCGCTAAACTGAAAAAGTGATTATTGTTATGAAAAAAAGGCCCAGGGTTTGATTTTACACGGGATCCCAGACATTTCAAATTTGGAATCTCCTGTGACGTAAAACAAAGGGACAATTGTCAGGCCTCTGATTCAAACAATGTGGCATATAATGATTTATACTTGGGAAAGGCACCACTATGTCATGAAGTGGACAAAAAACCCAAGTTTCATTAACCCGTGATGTAACTATATGCACGGGTGGCCTGTAATAAACGTCGCAAGTTAGTGTTTATGGCCGAAATATCGCGGCGAATTGGTGAAATAACCATTGGCATGAACAAATGACATAAGGCTTTATTTTATACAAGTTTGGTTTTAAATCTGAATATTAAAATAAGGGTCAACATTGCGCCACTAGAATATCAACTACCGGGATAAGGTCAATGTATGATCTCTGTATATGCGCTTGCAAAGTAAGACTGGGCAACTTAAATATTAAGTAGGAGACATTGGGAAACGGGGTATATCAGGTATAAATATCCAAGGATATGGAATACATCGCTCTTTGTTACTTATTACAGGCACAGTAGCCGATTATAATGAAGCTATCAAGCAACTGCGGACATTTTTTGGGATCTGTGATTATTGGACACAGATAACGGTAAGAAATTAATCTAAAGAGAATTAATGGGGCTGCGTCAGATTAGTGAAGTCAGCAGTAGGCCCCATGTTGGTGCACACAAGGCCTATTATAATCTAAGTAGCGCTATGTCTTAATGCGCAAAAACTATTTTATGTGGGTTCCAAACCTATCCCAAATTATGGATAATTTCTTACTGGAATTAGGGTGCTTAATTTGTGGAGCAACACACATTATTAAAGCTAAGTGGTTGGTCTAATATTGACTCTTGTCCATTTTTGTTTTGACTGGTAAATATATGTATGAAAATGCATTGAGGGAATAGAAGAATGTGTTACCTAGGGCGTCTGCTGTAGAATTTGAGATCGAAAGGAATACCTGTTTGGGGTATTTGGATTTGGAGAGTCTGATAGAATACATCTATGTGGGATTAAAAATCTGAAAAAACACTATATTTGGGTGGGCTAAAAGTTACCATCTTGCAATCAATTTATAATGGTGCAATTGCGCAAAAGGAAATAGTTTTGTAATAAAAACCTGACAGGGGTAGGTGCGGATGCCTCAATCTTAGATTGGGGTATCTGTACCTACCAAGTGGTGTGTCGAAATAGAATGTAAAATGGTGTTCAAAGATTCTTCCTGTCTTTGTGTAGTAGATGCCTATACTGTTCGTTAAAGGTTTTTACATATTACTAGCTTACCCATCGCGCGTTGCTGCGATCTCAGAAGAAAGGAAATTTAAGGAAACTTTTTATGATAACATTCAATTTACATTGTGTCATTTTTATTGAAACTTATACATTTTAATATGGAAAACATTTTAAAGTGTTGTTTTAATTCTGTTTATTTATTCGAGTGCTTGTGAATACACGGTATTTTTTGTTTTTCTGTCTGGTGCATACAGGAATAAATCAGAAGGTTGTCCGACTCGTGAGCCGGCCACATACAGTTGTCCATGTGAGAAGCACGGATTCTCTAAATCTAGTCCACACACTTGCAGCGATTGTCCTTGTGCTTTGTTGATGGTCATTGCAAAAGCGAGTCGCACCGGAAACTGTAAACGTTGTGTACACAAATAAATCATAAGGTTTTCCGACGCGTGAGCTGGCCACATACAGTTGTCCATGTGAGAAGCACGGATTCTCCAAATCTAGTCTACACACTTGCAGCGATTGTCCTTGTGCTTTGTTGATGGTCATTGCAAAAGCGAGTCGCACCGTAAACTGTAAACGTTCAGTATTGGAAAGATTATGAGGGCCCTGGGTGGCCGGGGGGGCGATATTTAACACATTTTTGTTTCTTTTTTTTGCCAGAAACCTTCGCGGGAATGTACTCAACAACTTTTAACAATTTTTTTTTTGTTGCCAGAAACCTTTGCGGGAGTGTACTCAACAACTTCCCAAAGTTTCATGCCGATCGGATGAATGGTGCAGTAATGCATAAAGGACAAACGGACATAGCTTGGTTTTGTATATATATAGTTTATATGTATGTTTTTAAATGATTTTACAGCCCTGACGAAGTTCTTTGTAAGAACGAAACGCGTTGGCTGCCCGATGAAATTTATATGAATAAAGAAGATTAAAAGAAAACGTTGTACTTTTGCTACTTTTGTGAGGTGGTGCAATCCACAGTGGATAGAAGACCAAATGGGTATGTCTACCTGTATCAGATGTTGTCGTCTCGAAAATTTGACGTGATGGGACTGAAGAGCTGCCTCCTGGCTAATGTAGCCAGGGCCAGATCCTGAAAGATGGAGCATGAATGGCCCTGAAAGGAGACTGCACCCTTGTTCCTGGCAGCTAACAAAACACCTTTTTTAGCCTTGTAGGAGTGGAATTTGGCAAGGATGTTGCGTGGTCTTCGCTTTACACCGGTTGCCAGGTCCCCTACCCGGTGTACTCTGTCTAACTTTATTTTGATGGTCTGCGGGTGGACAATTTCGTTCAAAAAGCCCTCCCGGAAAGCCTCGAGGTCTGGTCCCTCCGCTCCCTCCTCTAAGTCTCGGATACATAGATTCTCACTCCGTGCTCTGTTTTCAAGATCCTCAGCCTTGAGTTGTGTCTGCTGTAGTTGATCTTCGAGGGTGCGGATGTCCTCTCGCGTATTGGTGGAGTACCTATCTAGGTCCTGGGCGTGCGCTTCCAGATCCAACACCCTCGTGCCCACAGAGTCTACATCTTGTTGTAGGGAGGCAAGCCAGCCAGTGAGGTCGGACTTCAGTTGCTCAATCGAGGCCTTGAGATCTTGATCCAGTTCATTCTGCAGTGCAATCTTGAAGTCCCGCAGCGTGGCGAGTAGAGCATCTTTGGTGAGAGCCAAAGCGCCTGTTGCCGTGTCTTGTGCAGGTGGCATGAAGAAATCTGACACTTTATTCGTCACTTTACTGGTCTCCTTCTTTGGCGGCATAAGGGCAGAACCAGACAAGCAGCATATAGTGGCCAAGTGTGGGATCTGTTGGTGTGGGAGCCCTATTCATAGATGAGTCATCATTCTAGGTGCAGGTGTCACACGCACTGAGAACTGCAGCCAGATCCAACCCCCACACCGTTCGGGTGCTCCTAGGGTTGTACACCTCTGTGTTTGGCGCAGGCCCGTGTGTAGCACTCCGTGGGCCTCTCCTCACATTCTGCGGCTGCGGCAGGACCTACGCTGTGTGGCTGTGGTGGTGTCTGCAATGAGGAAGTACTCCCTTTGTTGAATCCGCAGTTGGTGCTCAGGAGAGAAGCCACCCCGGGGATCACACTGGTGTTGGCAGATAACCACATTGTGTGCAGGACGAACTTCCCAGCTCAGCAGCGTTCTGCCAGTCGTGCCTCGATGATTGCTAGGGTGGCGAGCGCCGGTGGCAGGTGTGCATTGAAGGCACTTGCTGGTGTGACATGTAGCACGCGGGACCATGAGCACATAACGGAGACATCGGGCCTGGCCTCAGAGGGAGGTCCTCCGTGATAGCTCTGCGCAGGGCCCGGCTGCCATGTTAGAGTCAGGCATGGCGCGTGGCATGGGGTATTTGCTGGGTATGCAGGCCTCTCGTGTCAGGAGTCACTCACACAGGACGTCATCCCCTCTAGCAGGAAAGTGGGCCTCTGACCTCTACCCCGGCCCTCACGCACCTGGCGGATCTCGTGGGGTCGGTCACTCCACACGTGGCCTGGACTGGTAAGAATATCAGTGCTGTGCTTTTTTCTCTTCGCAATTGTGGCGGCTGTGGGCTGTGGGTGGCATGTTTGCTGCATGAATTACAGGGTCTGCAATATTTCCCCGATTTCTCTCCCGCCATCCACACACCTGGCGGGCTCTGCAGTGTCGCTTGCTTGGCTCAGGAGCCGCTTCCGGTGTTGGTGCCAGTGAAGCGGCATCCTTCATGCAGCGCCGTGGTGGTCGCGAGGGTGGGAGGCCGCCACTCTGGTCCCGATCCGCGCTGCTTTGGAGCCGCGACAGAGCGTTAAGCCCCTCAGCGAAAGTCTGGTGTGTCCTTCCCCCAGGTGGTGGCATCTGCCATCCCGGTGAGTGCCGGTCTCTGGAGCTGGTCAGCCCTCGAAGTCAGGGACCACTAAAGCGAGAATCTGGGGCGCTCAGTTTGTGCCAAGTAGAGTCAGCATTCCGGCGGTAGGTTTCCCGGCCCAAAAATCAACAGGGGTCCGCAGTTCGCCGTTCAGGATCTGAGCGTGGACCTGTAGACGTGACAAACTGCGGGGCAGATTTACAAGCCCGTTACGCCACAATTGCGCCACCGATGCATCACTTTTGTGATGCAGCAGCCGCGCAAAGCCAGCTCCATGCTGCCGGGTATTTACAACATGACACATCTAGGGAGATGTGTCACGTTGTAAAGCCCTGCGCCACATGTGGCCGTTCCGGCATGGGGGGAGGCGTTCCGGCAATATTTCGCTCAGTCACTTTTACGGTCATGCTGCGTCAAAACCCTGTGTCTGCTTGAAGCAGGCGTAAGGATTGGCGCAGCATGTTAGGAATCGGGGCACCCCGAGCCTTGCTAGAGCTACGTCGTGCTTGCGACACAACGCCAGCAATGCGCTGCCTTTCCGCCGGGGGATGCGACACGCATCTGCGCATCCGTGGGCCACGGCGCGCCGCATTGTAAATGCGGCGCATCAGTGGTGGCGCACGGGTGGGCAGATGCGTCTCAACTCTTCTGGCGCAACCCTGCTGATTAGCAGAGATGCGTCAGAAGTTGTAAATCTGTCCTTATGTTTGTTTGGCCATCTTGCTCGGCCACACCCTCGTCAATGTTATTTTCAACTACTGTTTTTAACATTTTTTATTAAATATTGTGTACTATGTGATTTTATGTTGTATATGATTATGCTATTGATCGAATAAAATGTTACTATATATATTGAATTAATTCACAACTATTGCTGTGCTCATCTGACAAGTGCAGACATGGCAGACTGTCAAAAGAGTCAGTAATTAAGACGCAACGGAAAAAACACCGGCACAAAATAAGCACTGCGATCGAATCAAACTGTAGTCTACTTGTAAATGCCATTCAGTTCGAACGCTGAGGCAAATCTCCTGTGTCATGATCAGGATGTGAAACAGTTCAAATAAGTGGGCAATAAGTTAAATGATCGAAGAAGAGGGCCAAACACGATGCAACATACAGTAGAAGCGATTCTGCAAAATCCTTTCTGCTGCCCAGTTTATAGCAACCAAAAAAAGCGCATGTCGTGTATGAAGCGAAGGCAGTCACCTGGGTCAGCCACTTAAAATAGATAACAAAAACATACAGCATAAGAAAGCACAATTTCCCGGCGTGTTTAGTCGATAATGGCAGCAAGAGGCAGAGTTAACCGTCTTTGCCCTCCGGGGTTTGCAAATGAAGTACCTAAGAAAACACGACTTTCATTGTTTCTCTAACACCTAAAGTGTGAGCAAAAGGATTCCGTTTGTTCATGTAACATAGTTTGCAGAGGTGAAAATAGAGACAAACTCTCTAGGGAAACACATCGCTGCTGCTATTCAGATTTCATTTGAACTGTTTAATTTAAGTGTGAAATGCAGGTGTCTTGATCTTCTGCACTCAGCCGGGTGCATTGTGCTCGCACAGGGCCTATGATTGTATGGCGGTGCTTTATATGACACCTAGCTTCCAGCACATCACAGTAAGTATGCGATCCTGGACATTGGACCCGACACGTAATTGGCACATCACTTTTATTTTTTGCAGCCCTCTCTGCCAATCCGGAAACCCGTGTAGCTCTAATATCTGTGGAGGCATTCTCTGTCCTTGATCTTTCTGATGTCGCAAGCACATATGTTGGTGGTTATGATGCTGCTGACCAGGACTTTCTGGCAGGGAGGCTGTGATCTAGAAAGGCATGTCTTACAGGAAACTCAGGCTTATCCCGGACATTTGCAGTGATAGGACACATTGATGATTGTGTTATAAGTAGTAATTCTGATATTATTGCACATGTATCACTATAGGCACCATTAAATGTTACTGCAAATGTATTACAAAAGGGGCCATTAAATCAAAAAGCAATGCTTCGATATGTTTCTGCGCATTTAAATATGAATGTCAGAACATTTTTGATCATCCCAATAGGCACAGATTTGACATGCATTTAAGAGGTATGACTCCATCAGTTGAAGAATTAATACCATTTTAATCTAATTTCCAAAAGTGAATTACATGCATAGATATTGCACATGTATCGTGATCTGATAAGCTACCCAAGCACTAAATGAAGGCTTCTTTTGATGGAGAACAGTGGAGTTGTGACGTGTGAGAGGTGATAATTCTAAAGTCTAGCATCCCCTGGCATTAGTTTTTCAGAACAGCAGAACAGCAGAGTGGCATTCCTCCCAGAAGTACTGCAGTCTTTCCTGGTAGAGAAGCCACAGATCCAGAAGTGTACTGAAGAGTTTGTCTAACGTCCTATTTTTACCTTCTTGTCCCCTCCTTCCAAAAAGGTGGGAGAAGCTTCTAGTCAGTGGCTTTTAAGTGCATGGGATTTCCTGACTCCCCTGCCCTGGCTCTGAGCTGGCTACAGTGACAATGTAGAGGGGTTAGGTCCTTTGGGGGATGGCAAAGACTCCCTATTCAGTTGCTAGTGGGGATGTGCTCAGCTCTGCCCCCATCCTATCAGCAGATGACCCATCCAGGCAGATATATTCCCTCTATTGTGTGACTGTCTGGGAGGAATTCATAAAGTCTAACGGTCAGTTACTCCCAGTCATGTGACTCAAAACAGTCTAGAGACAGAAAAGGGATAAGGGCAGCAAAATGTCAACTGTCTAACAGTGGCATTTGTAAAATTGTAATAAAAAAATCTGACTTTACCATAAAATAGGGGTTCTCATTACAATTCCAAAGACACCAAACATACTATAACTGTCTACCCCCACTTGAAAATTGCAGCCTATTAAATGTAATAAGAAATCACCAATGTTATGTTATGGGATGGGTAGTCCTCACAGTAGTGAAACATGAATTTAGAGGATGTTCACTATCAGGACATGGAAAAATTAAAAATATATGCCCAACCTTTTATTTACACAACACTCTAGGGCCTACCTTAGGGGTGACGTACATGTAATAAAAGGGAAGTTTCAGGCTGGACGAGGAGGTTTTAATGCAAAGTCGACATGGCATTTTGAAACTACATTCAAGCTGCAGCAGCATGCAAGGGACATGTATTAAAGTGCTACTTAACTGGACAGCACAATAAGTGCTGCAGGCCCGCTAGTAGTATTTAATTTACAGGTCCAGTGTATATGGTATACCAGTTTACAAGGGACGTATGAGTAAATTTCATATGCTAATTGGGTATTTGACAATTTAACTATGTTTAGGTGAGAGAGTACAAGCCCTTTGGCACTGGTTAGCAGTAATAAATTGCACACTGTCCTGAGGCTAACAAAAAAATAGGGGCCTTATTATCAAGACCGGCGATAACATTATCACCGCTTTGGCGGCAGGAAACTGCTGCTAAAGCTGCAACAAGGGGCTTGATACTATGCCCTTGTGAATTCCCATACCACACCAGAACCTGGGCTTCTATGGGAATTCACAAGGGCATATTATCAAGCCCCTTATCGCAGCTTTAGCAGCAGTTTCCTCTTGGTAAGCTGCCACATGTCTCTGCCTCTCAGAGACTGCAGCAATCATTTCCATTTTCATGATGCTGTACAATGGGGCCACTGTCTATGCTACTTCCATATTGTGACTGAAGCATAGGATCTCTATCTGTGCCACTAATAATAGCCCACTGATCAGCCTACTGGCCGAAGTGGTGTCCCATGTGCTGGAGACACAGAAAGAAATCTCGCCCATTCATTTATGAAGAATCAAGGGGCTACTACTGTGTTGAAACAGACCTTCAAGAACAATTGCACGTGTTGTCTCTACTTTCTCAGATAGGACCACACATTGTATGCTTGTTCTTCTTGAACAGCCCTCCACCTCCTCAGCTCAGTAATTAGGCCAAACACTTTCCAAGTGCTCCAGGGTCTCCACACCTCGGCCCACTGGAATTTACTGGCTTGACTTGCTAACCTGGGGGTGTTATAACCAATTATTGAGTAAGACTTTTTCATGTAGCAGGGCTGCTGGTACCGGGAGCCAGGCTTAGTCACATACTACTCCATCAGTTGCCAACCACATACCCAAGGTGGAATCTCAGTTGGTTTCACTGGTCAAAACCCCTAAGCAGTTACCATGACAGTCCTCTTGTCCTATTTAGGTTGGGCAGTGACATGTCCCAAGCAAATGTAAACACATTTATGGACACATTTCATAAGGAAAAACATAACACAGGATGGGGTTTAGGGATAATAAATAAAATAAAAGTATGTTTCATAGGAAATGTCTTTGGAATAGGTAGTTAGAAGTGGAAATAATTGCATTCTTGCAAGAACTGCTTACAAGAATGCCAGCCGTCTATAAAAATGAGAATGGAAATTGAAAAAGGTCAAGTGAAAGTTCTTCTCACACCTGCCATGAAATAAAACAACTATTTAACATCAGATTTATATGTTAAACTAACTGGCTGCAAAAATGTGCTTCATGCTGAAGGTTTTCATTCAGATGCAATCAAAGATATCCTTACATACAGCCAATTACTAAGAGTGAGGCATATCATTTCGGACAATGGGCTATATGAGATGAGTGAACAAGAAATATTACTTCGCAGATATACTGAAAAAACAATTCTAAAGGCCACAATGAGATTATAAAATATTCAAAGAGAAAATCCATTCCACATAAGTGTCTATTCAGTCAGAATAGAATACAATTGGTTATTGCTTCCCGACAATCATCTAAATCAGCTAGAATTGTTAAAATGTGTTGGAATATTCTGGGAAATTATGCTAATTCAAAATAATGTTAAACAAATATATAATAATAATTATAATATAATAATGTTAATTATTAGGAGTTCATACAGGAAAATAGAAATAGAAAGACTGAATTGTCAGCTCATACATTGCAATTTGAAATAATCAAAACAGGTTGGTTCCTAAAAAGATTACCACTTATATATAATCAAACGTCATCAATTTCAAAATGTCACCAAAGCATCTCTCATGCCTCATCAGCATACATGTAAGAATAGTTTATAAAGAGATGATCCAATAGGTGACAGCAAAAATATAATTAACTTCATGATCTGTCCTTGTCGTAAACTTTATTGAAGATAAACATTAAGGAATATCAAAACATACTAAAGCACAATCATTATGAAGGCACTCTCGCCACTAGGGCCTCCTGACATACAAGTACCTGGAATTCAAGATTACCCCTTGTTTTGAGCCATTCATGGACACAATCTCCTCACCTTTAACCGATAACCTGTATATGCACTTCCGGTTGGGCATGTTCCCACTCAGGTCTTATTTATAGTAAATGGAGCTGGCCTCTAGGCTGCGGCCAGCCTGCAGTCTAGATCCTGAAACTGTGGTGCATGTTTTTTTGCTCTGGTTATTTAGGCTCCCACAGAAAATGGGTACGTCCGAGTTGCCTGAAACTGGGGGTAACCAGATCTCTTGTTGCCCAGAGAATACTGAAAAGTGACATCTCTTAGCTAAGTGTGTTTGCAGTCAGCCATTTTTTAGCTAATGTTTGGTACACGTGTAGTAAGAATCTCTTGCAAATTTCTACTTGCATCTTAGCATGCATGAATTCCACTTGGATACATATGTAATGTATTTTATCCATTTAAAATCCCATAGAGCTCTGAATGTGATATGCACCTTGGACTTTAGAATATTGTTCTACAGCGTATGCCGAATTGCACCCCTTGACTAGAGTATATGTTATCTACTAAATTTTTAATGAATACTAATATACTATAATGTTTTTATTCCTGGGGAGCTTGTTGCATTTAGTATGAGTGGTATAATTTTGCAGCTACAATACAAACAGTTTTTTATGAATTGGAAGTGTGTTTATATGTAACCTATGTATTTTTTTTTTATATACGTTGATGGTTTCTGGAGAACTGAATAAAGTATTAATTACTAATGCACATCAATCACCTACAAGATTGAAGGACGTTTAATCTAGCAATGCCCAAATCATTTTGGAATATAGTCGTTCTGTACTTAGATTTCAATTATGTAAAGTTTTAGAAGCAAAACCACAAAGAGGAGATGATACACAAAAACAAATCCAACAGGAGTGTTAGTGGATAGACTATTTAAATACTTTGTAACCAAAAAAGTATCAAGGAGTCTCAATGTTCAAGTGTTTTTGTGATAAATTGATTGATGATGCAACTAGGCATTGTTATTTGTTCATTTATATTATAGAAAAGCAGGGGCGCTTAAGATGAAAGCAAAACTATGGCCCTTAATATGAGTGAAACAAAGAGTATGATCATCTTCTCAACTTTTAAAATCTGATACAACAGAGATTTATATTTAACAGGTGTGATAATTTACTTCTATTACACTTCATGTTGTTTAATATAGCGTGCATATTTTTGTTCTTTGCACATGAAAAATCTGCATGTTTCAGTATTTGTCTGAAGACGTGCGTAAGATGTGGTACTTATTTTACTTAATTTTTGACTGCTTGGAAGAGTTAATCTGCACACTCCGTGGTGATGTGGACAACATATAGGCTTTTCCACTGGTTGTAGCGAATTCAACTCCCTCCACCCTGTTAACGTTCGTGTAATCTTACACTACCAGGTAGACAATTTTAGGTGCGGTCCTTCCTAAATACCGACAAAAAACAAAATCACTCCCTAAAACTCACGATGATTCACAGCTTGCAAGTGCTGCTGTGGTCACCTGGTGTTCATCTGCAAGTTCAAAATAGAAAAAATAAATAAACTCTTCCAAAAAGTGCACATCTATGAGAAGTTCTTCTGTTCTTCTGCTAGTCTGTTTTTTATTGATAAGAGCAATAGGCTGGAGGTGGAACTTCTACCTACATCAGTTCTTTGATGGTTGTAGGGAGACGAATTTTGGCAAAAAAAGCGAAAATTATGTCTGTTTCTAAAGATGTGCTCTGGGCAACATCAACTGACACATCTTCAATGGTAACATAGCCAGACAATGTCAGGAGATCAAGTTATAGTAAACACTTTACCATTGATGCAGGGATATATATACATGTGGAAGACTTTCTATAGGTTGTGAAAACTGCAATATAAGGCAATTGTTTGATGTTTAATTGAGCATCTTAGAGAATGATTATATGTATTATCTACATCTGAGTGCCCATGACACACTATTACAGGTTATCTTATAACATAACTGCCTTCACCTTAAGCATCCACATTGGTGTGAGTAATAGTGTATTTTTTTGTCAAAGATTCTTTATCTTGTTCTATTTCTGGCTCAGTTTTGAGAAATTATGTGTTATATATTGAAATGTGCCTTCTGTTTAATGATTTAGTGTTTCTCGAAATCATTTAATACCTAGTACAGTGAGCAGTTATTAGACAAGTCCCATTGTGTCACCAATTAATAAAAATGTATGCGTGACAAGACTAATCGACTTTGCTTTATGATAAAGGATTATTTAACTACAAATTATAAGAATTTTGGTTTGACATGGACTTCTACTACTTTATTGCAGGAACACATAATGTTATTCCGTTTCGGATTAATATTTAAGGTACAGGAACTTAGAAAGCCGTTCATCATGAATAAATGTAACTGCAGAAATAGAGTATCGCGTGATGTAATACATATTTTATTGTTGTGTCCGGTAGACTTGTTTGAAAGAAAGAAATATTTAAAGAGCATGTTTAAAACTGTATCCATTAGAATGGTGGGGAATGCATTTTACTATAATGTCGGTTGACGCCGTTGGACTGTTTTAAAATGCGGTCCTTAAGAAGGAAGGTTTCAACAAATTTTACTAGAGTCTATAGCATGCATTTGTTTTTATTGTTATATGGTATTTATTGATTAGTGTGTTTTATGTGATTGTTTGAACACCTTCGCTGCTAGGCCTTTCCCCACCACCATGCTAAGCTTTTATGTGGCTATTTGGGGTAGTTTGCGCTTATGTCCCTGTAACTTTTTGACCACATAAGGGATCCAAGCCAAATTGACGTCCTTTTCTTCCAACATAATGGGGGTTTTAAAGGTACCCAGGGTTTGCAGATTACCCTGGAGGAGACCCAACAATTAGCCAAAATACAGCAAAATGTTATTTTTAAAAAGGGAAAAAAGCGCTCCAGATGAAAGTGTCTGTTTGTTTCCCAGCAAATGGTATCAACAAAGGGTTTGTAGTGCTGAGATAGCGATCTTCCCAGATTTCATGAACAAGCAGCCTTTTGTCAGAAAATCAAAAGATTTTAGACAGTTTTTGCATTTTACTGGGACATAGACTCGTTTTGCTATTTTTTGTGCTTCCAGCCTCCTTACAATTAATGGTAAAAATGTGTATGAAAAAAATGATGGATCCTGGAAAGCTATACATGTCTGAAACGTAGACAAAGTTCTGAAGTCATCAAGGGGTCATTTGTGAAGATCCTTCAAGTTTTTCATATAGAAACAGTTGAAAAGAGGAAACATTTTAAATGAGTGAAAAAACAGCCTTGTGTGCCAAAGTTTTAACCTGTAGCTTCTTCTAAGTATGACAGATTCTAGAAAGCAATATACCATTACTTCCGATGTACACATCTGGTTGTGGGGATATATAGGACTTGAAGGATCTCCAAGAACCTGAGGAATCCAGAGCCAATACCTGAGCAGCATCTTGCAATGTTTTTTTCTTGTTTACCGGGTAAATAGCAATTCATTTGGGAAAATATAAACAGGGAAAAATCGGTATGAATGATACCTATGTATTTCTGAAATGAGAACAAAATATAAAGTTTAGAAACAGTAGCTATTTGCACATCTCTCGAAATTGTGGGTATCCATACCAGCATGTGAATTATAGGACATTTTTGAAAGTGACTTCTTTTTCACACATTGTCTTACGTTTGGAAGGCAGCAGTGCATTGAAAGTCAATAGATAATAACAGTTGCTCTACAATTCTGTGCTCCCCTAAGTCTCCCGATAAAAATGGCACCTCACTTATGTTGGTAGGCCTAGTGCCCGCGATAGTAAACGGCCCAAAATGCAAATTGGACACACCAAATTTTCACAGTGAAAACTGACCCTTTTTTTGCAAAGTGCCTAGCTGTAGATTTTAAACCCCAGCTCTGCCAGCACCTAGGGAAACTTGCAAACCTGTACCTTTTTTAAAACTAGACAGCCAGGGGAATACTGGATGGGGTGATTTGTCTGGCTCGCACCAGGTTCTGTTACCTAGAATCCCTTGCAAACCTCAAACTTTGTCAATAAAAACACATTTGCCTCACATTTCTGTGCTGGAATGTTCTGGAATCTGCGTGGATCCACAAAATTCCACCCACCCCCCATTCCCCAAAATCTAGCGATAAAAATGGTACTTCACCTCAGAAAGAATATGGCAATTTTTTTTTGGGTGGGGGCATTGGCAGCCCCCACCCCTATGTATATATTTTTTTTAAATCTCTCATGCCTTGTGAGCTTTCTGCCCCCTCGGGGGGCAGATCAGAGGCTACTGTCCCATCTGCCTCAGAGGGGGCAGAAAGACTGTAGGCATTGGCATGGCCATTCTGGGTAGCCTCTACCCCTTAGTGTAAAAAAAATAAAACCCCCTGTGCCTAGGGGACTTTCTGCCCCCCCGGGGAGCAGATCAGTGGCTATCGCCCCAATATGGCTCCTGGGGGAGAAAGTCTTTTGCCTTCTTTGGAGGGTAGGGCAGGAAGCCCCACCCCTGGCCTATAGAACAATCATCCCTGGCGTCTAGGGTGCTTTCTGCCCCCCCCCCCCCGGGGGAAAATTGGGGGCTACTTCCTCCATCTACTCTCCAGGGGGGCAGAAAGACTGTCTCTCCCAAAAATGTACCGGGGGAGCAAAGGCCCTTGTCCAAGGGGCTGCTCCCCACTTCTTGGTTCAAGTGGGTGGATCCCTGCTTGGGGGTCACCCGCCTGGGATGATCCCCAAGAAGGGATTCACTAGAGAAGGGTACCATTGGAAAGGGGGGATTGTTCCCTTTTTAACAATACCTCTCCCATTTGTTTTGGTGCTCGTGGGGCTGAGATAGCCCCACAAGCCCCGAAACTGTGATACTGAAACTAAGTTTCAATTTTGTTTCCGTTGCAACATGCGCGCGATCGTTATTTCAAGGAAAACCAAAAACAGGCCTCGGGAGGTTGGGGAATTTGTTCCCCACCTCCCAAGGCAAAAAAGAAAAAAAATGGGAAATCCCTCTGCTGTCTGCAGCAGAGGGATTTTCTGAGCCTGTACTCATGATGGAATGCCTCCGTCATGAGCACAGGAGCACTTGTGCTCATTACGGAACCATTCCGTCATGAGCACCCAAAGGCTTAAGAACTATCATGTCTAAATTAAATATATTGATAATTGATGTAACCCCCATGAAAGAAATGAGTGAAGTTTCTATTGTCCGGAACCTACTATACATTTCAGTTCAATAATCTTTATTCAGTACATGTCAATATGACCATAAAAGCACATAGGGCCTTATAATGAGTGTGGTGGTCCATGGAATAACGTACCAGTGGTGTTGGTCTGACTGTAGTGAGCACAGTCATCTGACCACCGTATTACGAGCTGGGTGGAGTGGCTTTTGGAAGATTGCTGCTTAAACGCGGACACCACAAGCCAACTCTGAGCACGCCATTCGCTGACCGGGCTTATAAGGCTGTGGGAGGCTCGAATAACCAGTGAAACTGCCTTCCCAATTACAAGTTGTGTTATAGCTGGCATGACTGTAGCAGTCCAAGAACCACATCTGAGAAAAGCGGAAAGGGAGGTATAGTATATAAGGCTGAAACTCACCTCTACTCACTTCAACTCGTCTTCTACCATCAGTTGAGCCAATAGGGCACATCCTTCTGCTCCTCTACCTGCTCAACCATGTTCAAAACCCAGTCTGTCACTGACACAATTGGCAGTAAGTCACAAAATTACCTGTTGCCATAGACTCCTCTGCAAAATTATGCCCCGCCATGGCTCAGGTAAGGAAGTTGTGGTCCATAAATAATTTGCACTTATATAAGGATCCTGCCTGTATTGTTTCATAACAATCAGCAAAAATACATCTGTAGGAAGCTTTCCTAGGCCAAAACATTGGTACTGCACAAGCAACCAGTACATATATTATATACAGTGAAAGTGATGTGTGCATTATTTTGTATTCCACAGCAGCACCTCCTCAACAATATTACACCTATAAATGTCTGTGACACATCGTTAGCCTTTTCTCACTTGTCTCCCATGTTACTACTGATCTTCACTAGTCATGCAGCTTGCCATTTCTCAAGTGTTGGGAAAGTAAACTCTAACAAAGCTGCTAGACTCCTTTTGATCCTTCTCAGTTGCTTGCATTGTCACTTTCGAACTTCACACATCATACAGGTTACCATTTGTCAAGTGCTGCTAAAGTGAGATTGAAGTGACTACAACTAGCATGCAACCTTGCCACTCCAACTCTAATCAAGCTGCTAGACTCATTTTGCCCCTTCTCATTTGTCTACCATGTCACTCCTGAAGTTCACTCACCATGCAGGTTACCATTTTTTTAGTGTTGCTAAAGTGAGATTCAATAGATTACAACTAACATGATACCTTGTCACTCCAACTCTCACCAAGATGCTATAGTGAATGTGACAAACTCAAATTGCACACATTCCAGGTCCTGCTTTGATGTCAAAGTAACATCTATATGGCTGTATCAGTAAAGTAAAACACACATTCTGTGCTACAACTCTGTATTGGACTTTCGCACATCACCCACAAGAAAAGACAATATCAGTTAATGGGATTACATAGAATAAGTGTGAGAACTATTGTAAGGGCACAATGGAAACACTCTCTGCAGGATAGCTATGCCTCTATCAGGGGGAACCCTGAAAGGCTGGTACACTGGGGCGAAGTACATTTTGCACATGTCTGACAAACTCCATGGGCACTGGACCTGGGAACTGAAGTATATCAAAGACAAACAATAACCGAACCATGGGGCATATTATCAAGAATGGAGTTATGATTATCGCCGCTTTAGCAGCAGGAAACTGCCGCTAAAGCAGCGATAATGGTCTTGATAATATGGCGTAGAGAATTCCCATAGAAGGACATGTTCACACCAGAAAATGGGCTTCTATAGGATTTCACGAGGGCATATTATCAAGCCCATTATCACCGCTTTAGCGGCAGTTTCCTGCAGCTAAAGCGGCGATAATTTTAACTCTGTTTCTTGATCATATGCCCCCAAGTGCCATACATGTGTAGGCCATGGATAAGTGCAACTTATGAAAGCAAACACAGCACAAACAACATGTAGCACATATCTACATGTAGTATCTGGAAGACACACAGCAAAATGGACACATGTCCATGCAGAACCCCACAAAGTTATGACAAGTTGACACCCTCCTTGTGTGGATACACAAATATATCACCTCATCAAACACATATCCAACCTTTAAAATAGGGAGGAGTACAACCTCAATGATTTTGACAGCGGCCAGGCCAAGCTGAACAACATAACATGTCACCCAATGCAATGCCCTCCCCATTTGGATGTCATCCCACATAGACCTAATTCCAACATTTTCCCTTTTCCTCCAGCACAGGTTCCAAGGGCACATCATATTAACCACTTCAACTGAATTGACAATCAGGAATGAAAGAAGCACACCTGCACTCACACATCATTAACTATACAATAACATCAAATAGTTAGAAAAGTATTGGCAGGACCAAAGTCCTCAAAACTAGGAAAAGGTTTATTCCATGGATGAAAAACAAAGGACAATGGCCAGTCCTATTTGTGATTTATGCCAGAGTCAGCACAAGCCTGAGACACCAAACTTGCCCTTACGGACACTACAAGGGAACCTCCTCACAAAGTGGGCATCCATTGGGCTTAGCAGGCATCTCAAAGGATGGTACTTGGGAAGTGGGGGGCAGATCGTTGTGTCTGTGGAGTGGTCAGTGTGTGTTGGCATGGTGTCGGAAGGTATGGCTGGTTCTGTGGAGGGGTCAGTGTATATTGGAGTGTTGTCTATGGGTATGGGTGTGTCTATGGAGCGCTCTGTGTGTGTTACTGTGGGATACTTGCTGGACATTACTGCAGAGGGCTTCGTTTTCTATTGCTGAGGGCTTTTCCAACCTACTCCTCGCGGAACCCGCTTTGCGGGTCCCGCAGCGCTATCTGGACTCCTGAGACCTGCGGGCGGTGAAAGGAACACCATTGTGCAGGCAAGGCTGCGAGCGTTAGGGGCCGGACTTCATGTCCCAGAAGTCTCGGTTACCCTCGCCTCCCGCCATCGGGCCGCTCTCCTTGCTTGCCACGCCCCCTCTCGTTGCTGAAAAGGTAGCTGCACCTGGACGCAGTGGGATACTTGCTGGACATTACTGCAGAGGGCTTCGTTTTCTATTGCTGAGGGCTTTTCCAACCTACTCCTCGCGGAACCCGCTTCGCGGGTCCCGCAGCGCTATCTGGACTCCTGAGACCTACGGGCGGTGAAAGGAACACTATTGTGCAGGCAAGGCTGCGAGCGTTAGGGGCCGGACTTCGTGTCCCAGAAGTCTCGGTTACCCTCACCTCCCGCCATCGGGCCGCTCTCCTTGCTTGCCACGCCCCCCTCTCGTTGCTGAAAAGGTAGCTGCACCTGGACGCAGTGGGATACTTGCTGGACATTACTGCAGAGGGCTTCGTTTTCTATTGCTGAGGGCTTTTCCAACCTACTCCTCGCGGAACCCGCTTCGCGGGTCCCGCAGCGCTATCTGGACTCCTGAGACCTACGGGCGGTGAAAGGAACACCATTGTGCAGGCAAGGCTGCGCGCGTTAGGGGCCGGACTTCGTGTCCCAGAAGTCTCGGTTACCCTCGCCTCCCGCCATCGGGCCGCTCTCCTTGCTTGCCACGCCCCCCCTATCTTAGCCTTCCAGTGACTCACATATTTAAGGAAAGACAATCACCCGCGGCGTGGGAGCGAGCGGGAGCGCGCCGGGAGAAGCCCGGGACAAGGGCGGGACCGTCTGTGGCCGTCCGGGGCCGGCAGAGGCCGGGCTGGGCCACCCTTCTATTATTATTCTTTTCCCATATTTTATGTAGTACCAGGTATTTTATTCATTGAGGGTTTATTAAATGTACTGTATCTAGGCCTATGTTACCATAGTAGCTTTACTGTCGGTGGAACCTATTTGGATTGATTGAATATTGTTGTTGGTATATTGTGTTTATTGCCAGTTTAGTTTGTGTACCGCTAAAGGAAAAAAGAAAAAAGAAAATGACACTAAGGTCAGGCAAGGAAAGGCAAGTTCAGGTTTCCTCCTCCAATGGTACTTTCACAGGTACGATAGATCAATTCTTCAAACGCTCTACCACTATACTGGAGAAGGAGATAGCTCTTGTCGAAAAACGCCTTTCGCTCGACATAATTACAGGCAAGCGTTCCTCACTTGGCAAAATCAATGAGGCTCTCTCTCCTGTCCCTCTTTCCCTACTGACTATAGACAGCCCTGATGCTAATGTAGATGTGGCGACAGGATCTGTCTCCACATCACAATTATTGGATCGAGATGGGGCCAGCATAGATAGTGTATATAACACGGATCATGAAAATGTGGTGAATGGCGGGACTATTAATCTTGATTTGTCTGGCGAGGTAACAGGCCTCTCAGACTCTCCAAATCTCACATTAAGTATTGAGAGGGTGAATTCTCCTACTCACTTGCAACACACACCCATTCACAATCTTGGGAAACGTAAAAGGGTAGATTCACATGACTCGGGGAAACTTATTGAGGGTTCAGGATCTACCATCACATCGCCTACTCAGCTATTTAATTATAGAGCAGTGGTTCAACCTGAGGAACACAACTCCGTAGTCAATATTGTAGAAGGAATATTTTTGGCTAAAATAGAGCTGTTAATTAAATCTTTACTTTTACCACTATTTGAAAGGACCAGATTATTAAATACAAAAATGCATTCCTTAAATATGCTGGTTAAAGATAACATAGTAATAAGTAATAAAAATCTTGCCACCCTAGCTACTAAAAGCCCAGCTCCTGCAGCCCCGACTCTTCTGAAGACCACCACTGTGTACAATAAGGTTGGGGGTAACAATCTGAAAATAGCATTACCTATTACAAAAGCACCACTTCAAAAACCCGCTCCAGTCATAAAGAAAAAATCCATCATAGAGAGTACACCCCAGCAAAAGGTTACATCGCCTCCTCCGGCTAAGAAACATCCAATCTCTACTAGTCATCATGTCCAAGGTACACGGCCTGGGATTAAACCTGTTTCAAGAAAAGGTTGTGTGAACCTCCCCCCTGAGTCACTGCCCTACACCATCATTTTAACCGGCGTGGCTCCTCTTGGAGATGGCAAGAGAGAAACACATAAGGATCTTTATAATAAGGTAACATTCTGGCTGAATAAAAATCGCCCACTCCCCCCAAATTCGAACATCGAAATTCTCAGTGTTAGGAGGGTGGACTGGGTAGGCTATAGTAAAAAATATCTCGAGGGGGATTGCGTGGTAGTCAGCTTTAGAGAGCCTTGGGTTGTAGAATATATTGGCAGGGAAGCAAGATTTGGTAGAGTAGGGGATGTACAGACTCTATCCTTACACTATTTTTACCCGTCACTATATTCAACCAGAGCCTATACACCGTTTCAGCCCGTCAGAGAGGAAAGATCCAGAGGAAGATTTCACTTTGAAACACCCATGTACCCATTATTCCAGCCCCACCTTTCAAACCGGTTTGCACCCTTGTCTGGCTTGGAATGTGTAGACTGACTTGCTAATGAGCCATCCGTATCTGGGGTGACTGGAGTTGCTGCGAATCGTTTCCTCAACAATCCTATATCCATTACAGAAGGGACTGTACCAGAGACTAGAGAAAGTATTCAGGGAGCGATAGGAAGGGGAAATTCCCCACAACACATTTTAGGACCCCTTACCCCTGGGGGGAATGTGGCTTCAGAAGTTAACTCGTCAAAGAAATCATCCCACATCCTCACAGTCCTATCATGGAACATTGCGGGCCTAAAAGGGAAAATGTCAGAAGCAGATTGGGGGTCTTTTGTGGAAAAACATGATGTTATTATGTTACAGGAAAGCTGGGCAACTGATGCTATTTACCGGGTTGGTTACCTTAATTACTTTAAACCAGCCTGTAAAGGTTTAAAAGGTCGCCCTTCAGGTGGTCTGGTTATTTGGATTAGACAATCCTTAGGTCATACAATCACAGACCTTCCTGCACCAAGTAATGACATACTAGTCTTAAAACTAACCAGTAAAAATATTCAAGACACTATCCTAATTAATATCTATGCTAGAGGGAGACCTGGTGGGAAGCCCATGAAAGCGGTAGATGATTTAGAATCCATACTGAACAGCATTGGCAGAGATAAATGTGTGATGGTGGCAGGGGACTGCAATTGTTCATTTGAACCGATTCCCAATCTGGAAAATGGGGGCTACAGGGAAATTGATCATTATTGGAATATTCCCCCTCTATCTATTCCTCCTGTCAAGAGAGTAACAGAGGCTGCTTTGCAGTGGCTAGGTCTTTGCCTCGAATGGGATCTACGTGCAGCAAACGGGAGGACAAAATCAGATATGATGGGAAAAGCTACATTTGATAACTCCCTTTATTCAAGTCGTATTGATTATTTTTTAATTAGGATGGAGTATTGGTACATGCTGGAGGACATGGAGATAGTCGCAAGGCCAGAAAGTGACCATAATCCTTTAGTAATAAACCTAATAATAAACGGGGATTTGCATTTAGTTTCTGCTACAAATTTTATTACAGCTGAGGCTGTTCTTACGAACGACTGTAGGAGGGTACGATGGTCTAGGATTCTGGAAAATCCCACTATTATTGACAAGGTTACCGATGAGGTATTAGCAGCCACAAACCTGATGGTGCCCATACTAGAAGAAGGCATTTTACTTGATCAAATTGGGACAATACATGAGTCCCTTTTTGACAAAATAAAAAACCTTTTTTTTGAGCCCGTAAAAAGAAGCAAAAATGGTCCAGCCCAAACAGGAGCGAAATGGTACAATAAAACTTGCCGCCTTGCCCACAGCTCCTTGATAGCTGCTATTAAATCTAAGTCAGCAATAGTTATAAAAAAAAGAAAGGGTTATCTACAAGAAGGTGCTTAAAGAGGCAAAAACAAACTGGGATGAACAACGTTGGTTAGATTTATATAATGCAAGTATTTCAACTAACCAACAAAATTTTTGGGAGGTTGTTAAATGGGGTGGGACTGGGGACCAGCAAGTTCCCGTTAATTATGTCCCTGTAGAGCAATGGGTTAAGCATTACTCGACACAGTTTAGTAACACGGAACGGATCTCCCTTAATTCTAGGGAAGATACCAGTGTACCAACTGTGGTGCCCCCACCTGACCAGCTTGTTTTCACAGAATTCGAGGCTATTACTGCCCTAAAACAGGTGCAGAATGGTAAAGCTCCTGGAATGGACTGTGTCCCTGCGGACCTATTTAAGTTTGATCAAGTACACTGGGTCCCTTACATAACCATCCTAGCGAACGCTATAGCTAGAGGGGTAAGGATACCAGATTCGTGGAAAGGGGCGGAGATTTTACCTGTATACAAAAAAGGGGATAGAACTGAAGCGGGTAACTACCGACCCATTAGCCTCATTGACGCCCTACAAAAGGTAATTGCCAGAATGCTGCTAGGAAAAATTCAGCACTGGATGACGGAAACTGACATCCTGTTCCCTTTGCAGGCTGGTTTTAGGGCTAATATTAGCACAGTTGACCAAATACTGAGATTTGTAATGATTTACTGGAAAACTGTGTTTCTGCGAGGAGGCACTATATTCGCAGCATTCGTGGATCTCAAATCTGCGTTTGATTTGGTCCCTAGGGGAAAGATGTGGGCAGCTTTAAGGAGGATGGGGGTTCCTACTGCTGTCCTGGAACTCACAGTCCGGATGCACGAGGAAAATTTTGCCAGAGTCAGATGGGGTCGTCAGGGCCAGGTAACGGACACTTTCCCTGTGACCAGAGGAGTCAGACAGGGTTGTGTCCTGGCCCCTACCCTATTCATACTCTTTATCAACCAGGTGGTAAAGTTCCTCTCTGCTACCCCAACAGATGCACCAACACTGGGTGGGACCAAATTTCCCCTTTTGATCTTCGCCGATGACACCCTAATTCTGGCTAAAACACAGATGGGCCTTCAGGTGGCCATAAATAAATTTGTGGACTTTTGTAATGAAAATGATCTTGAAATTAACATTTCCAAAACTAAGTTCATGGTCCTGACAAAAAGTAAACCACTGAGGGGTCATGTAACGATGAATGGGTCTAGCCTAGAACAGGTCGAGGTTATGACATACCTTGGTGTTACAAGGGACTATAGGCTACGCTGGAAAGAACAGATAGCGGCGTTAAGTTTGAAATTCGCACGTTTATCTGGCTGCTTAGTGAAGGAGCAACGATGTTCTTTGACCAAAAGAGTTTTACCTGCGCTTAAAATTTATAGCGCTAAAATTAGTTCAGCCATATTATATGGGGCTGACATTTGGGGAAGTGTGGATCTGGCTGTCCTTGACAGGATACAGAATAAATTTCTTCGCAATTTAGTCTGCCTCCCTCCTTCAACGCCAGCTCTACCGCTTATGATGGATATGGGCTTTTATTCTATTAGTCACCAAGCCCAATATAGGATGGTGGCGTTATGGAGACGCATATGGTCTACACCGGAACTTGCTATGTTTGCCCAGGAGATACAGGATGTAAGAGTGCAACAAGGGGCAGGGAAAATACCGTGGTTCAAGCTCATTAAGAACACTCTTACTAGTATGGGCCTTCCACTACTTTGGTCAGAGCCGGGTTCCCACACTTTTCCTACAAAGAAAGATTTTAAACTTCTCTTCTGGTCTATGGTCAAAGAAGAACACGTTGTGCTTTCGGCGAAACCCAACCTGACAGGCTTATTTTTGATTCATAAAATAGTTCCACACACAGAGACCTATTGGGATATTATCCCAAAAAGTTTAGATAGGAAACTATACCATCAGTTTCGCATAGGCACTTTGCCTTTAAGGGACTTCACCAGAGGTTGGCAGAAGACAGAGTCCTCATTTTGTCCCTGTTGCTCTGCCAGCAAGGAATCCTTAGGTCATTTCCTATTTGTATGTACTGCTTACCATGATCCAAGACTTAAGTGGCTGAAGCCAATATGTAATAGATTAAACACCAGGGCGAGCAGAGAAGCACTAATCATCCTGAGATTTAATACAGCCGAATGGTTATCCATAGGGCTGGCAAAATTTCTTGGGTGGGCCTGGTTAATAAGAACTAGGCATGTTCGTAGTACTTCAAGCTGAAAAACTGTATACAGTTTGTTAGAGCCTATCTATCATATTGGGGCAGTATTATTATTACTGTATTATTGATTCTGTATTTTACCTGTATTAATATTCTTATAAACGTCTTTATATGTATATTTAATCAAGCTTTTTATATCCATACTTGTTTTCATCTGTAAAAATTATTTGTCTTTTTATTTCTGTTATGTTTTGTATTATTATTATGCATGTCTTTTATGAAGTAATTTCGAAATAAAGACGTTAAAAACTGAACTGAACTGTTACTGTGGTACCTGGGGGTATGCTGGGGGTTATGGGGGTGGTGAGGGAGGTGAGTGTCTGCTGTGTGCATGTATGTTTGAGTTTTTTTAAGTCTTGACTTTATGTGGCGTGCTTGTATCTGATGTAGTGTGTGTATGCTTAGGTGCAAGTGTGCTTGGGATAAGAATGGGAAGAGTGGATGGGGAAGGGGCAGGAAAGGGGGTGGAAGGCTGGGTTGGGTGGATGGCTGCTATGAGGGAAGAGGCCAGAGCCTGAAATTATCTCTGTAGGCCAGACATGGCAGTGGAAATGCCTTCCAGTTAGGCAACCATCTTGGTCAGCTGGGTGCTTGAGCCCTGTATCATAGTCAGCACTGCAGTCTGACACACAGAGATGCTTCTCAGGTGGTCAATAGCCTCCTCAGTTAGGGCAGCAGTGCTAACAGGGGCAGGGGCTGAGGTGGCTGGAGCGAAGGAGACTGCTCCCGTTTCAAGGGAGTGGGAACGGCTAACTTGTGGAGGGGAAACAAGGAGGGTTGAGATGGAACTGTGAGTGGCGGACAAGGATAAAAGTGGAACTGAACCAGTTGGGTCTGCCATCACTCAGAAGTGTCCACCAGAGTATGAATTAGATGATGAGGAGCTTTGGCTGATGTCCTCCGGGACACTCCCAAAACCCTCCTGGTCACTGGATCCCTCTGTGTCTGAGGACTCACAACCGGAACTACTGTGAACAGTTGTGTTCCCACCGATGTTGGCTCCATCTCCTTCACTTGCCTTGGATTTCTCTGAAATGGCATGTAAGATGGGTTTATTGCGACTGAATTGAATTTTCACACCAGACCATCACATATCCACATAAAACATTGAAGAAGTCCACATATCACACCAGCTTCATGGTTCACTCCATAGGCTTCCAAGTTAGCATGAGCACATGCATGCATGCTATATAACCTGTAAACAGTTGGGATCACTCTTGCCAGAACCCGAGACAGGCCCAAATGCATGGAGGGAATTCTCTACACTCCATCCTCATGTCCATATTGGGATAGTTAATCACCTTGCATACTTTGATTCTTGCTGTGTACCGTCGTAAAGAGATGTAACGAAAAAGTGTGGATCCAAGTGTGAGATTTACACAATGATCACACAAGGCCCAAAATCAAAGAAATCTAGCTATTGCTCATAACACATCATGATTTCATGATGGTCAAGTTGAACACCAATGTAGCATCAATTACTGTGGTGACAGACATCATGTCACATGCAAATGCTCATTGCACACTGATGAAACTCTGCACTCTAAATTAAAACTTATGTTCACTACCTGAAAATTCAAAATAAAGCTGGACATGTGTGGTTTAGCTATGTATCACATGTAACAGATACAGTTACCTGAAAACATCAAGGTCCAAACATTTGGTTGGTAGAATCTTTTTAATTCACACAGCACAACACTTCATATAGCCATATGAACATTCCCATTCCTGCTTGGTACAGGTGATGATGCCAGACATAGATTATATATCCTCAAGCCAATACACCTTTGAAGGTTTTGGATGTTCCTAAACATCTATGACATAAAGATGTGGAAGGCACATCACACCACTCTTTGGAATTGCATACTCAGTTTCCCTTGCAATGATCAGTTTGGACACTCACATGGGATCCCCACAGTTCTACATCTCACTCCCTCCTGCAAGTAAGTGTATTGAATCACTATTGCAGATGAAGCCTCGGCAGGCAAATGCACACTGGCCAACATCTAATAATGCTGATGGCACCAGTGATGTTTGCATTCTCTTTTCACTGTATAACCAGTACTTACCAATGGGAACTCCTGTACATTCAATGCATGTGCTGTTAAATCTGTGTGATGTTACATGCAATATGACCACCATCACATGAGAGATAGTGGTGATGGTACATCACTCCTCACACAAGCAAGACCAGTTGTCTGCGTGGTACAATTATCGACCAGATGTACTAAGAACATGAGCTGGTTACTTACTTCACTCAGCCAGGTGTCTACTCAAGAGGAAATAATTGGATGTGGACTGACCTCTGTTGTCTTCCAGGTCAAAACGACAATAGGTACAGCACAGCAACATTCACCTACTACCACACTTACAATAACAATAACTCATTGTGTGAGTGACACATGGGCCACCACTAACATGGTTGGTGAAATGCCTGCCTGTAACACTCAAAGTTGGCAATATTACATGTATGACTCTAGCCAGGACCCAAATCATTGTTGCTGCTGTTGGGCCCTCAACTGCCCATCAGGGTCTGGGTGGACCACCAACAGTATGCCAGCATGAATGTAAATGCCAGCATTTGTAAAGCACACAGCTACCTCCGAGGGAGGTGTCCCGGTGCTGGGGGCCGTCGGGAAGATTAAGCAAGCTATTGCCCAGAGTCACATGGTGCTGGGCCAACCTGCCGCCGGAGCTGGGGATCGAACCATGAACCCTGTGGTCCAGAGTCAGGCACACTCGCTGCTGCCCCACACCTCTTCCATGCAGGTCACCACGGTGGTCAGGGTCCGGTGTGCATCCCTTTCAGGTAGGGAGGATGTCCACAGCTGGAACTCCATGATCTTCTGGGTCCAGCTGTGGAAAAGTAAATTTTGTCATGTTCTGTGTCACTACGTGTCATCCATCATATATTATGTGTGCATGACCAATATGCATATGTTATTCCCCATGTCCGATTCAAGACGCAATTATAGTTGTGTCCACCTCTGATATGCCATTTCCTAGTCCTCATGAGTAATATGAGTGTCAGGCCTATGTAAAGTTATGTTGCCACGTTTCTTAGTGTGCACGTTATTTCATTATAAAGTCCCCGTTTCTAGGCCTCAACAGGGCCCGGACATCAGATTCAGCCCCTGTCTCCTGAAGCCTCGCTGAGGAGCGATACAGCCCCCACCTGTATCCTCGACCTTTCACTTACTTCCTGCCTCGCAGTGCCCGGTGCAGCTTGGCTCTGCCTCCGAGTCTGCCAAGACTATGTTATGATTCCAGCTATCAGTTTAGTCCTCCTTCTCTGCATTCCTAAGCTACTGAACTGCATCAATAGTTTCCGTCATTGTCTAGCCTATTCGGCTCCATGTAAGAGAAATACTGTATTTAATGGTCATTTAATATTCTTCATCACGCACTACATGTAGAATAAATGCATGCTCTAGTCTTAGAGTCAATTAGCTTTTCCCCTCATGACTTCTAGTTTATATCAACATGTTCCCTAAACATCAGATACTAGATAGGGTTTAGGTACATGTCGCTCCGACCCTCCAGACTTTAGTCTCTGCTCCTAGCACAGAGTTCATAGCCCCCAGCTTCTCCTCGTAACACGTCATTGCCAGTTTGCGCGCACCACCAGGTTAGAGGCCCCGGCTCCTTAGGTAGCCCCCTCCTATGTTTCCGCCCATTCATGACATATTCTGTTACGTTCGCATCACATGTCTGAGTTACACCTTCTTTTTACTCTTATCTTTCGCGACTGCTACGCGTCACGCCTTCTGCTCCACCCACTGCTACGCCTACTGCAATGTAATGCTATGTGTTTGCGCTATGTATATATGATCGTGTATTGTTATTAAAAGTTAGAGCGCGCTCATCCCAGACCCAGCCCCAGCAGCTGCTGGGCCCTGTCATCCTATTCCTATGCAGGTTGTCCTGTTCCTGTCCTTATGCTGTATTAAACCTGCAAAACTCCTACTACCTCGAATTTTGACTCTTATTTATTGAGCTATCTGTTATTCATTCATTCATTCAAAAATAGATCCGGTATTATTTATTTATATACCACATAATGGCGCCCGAATAGGGACTTGCCCTTTCCCCACGCGTCGGTGAAGCCACGCCGACCCCTGACCCTCTGCAGTCGTGACGGAACTCTTCTGCGCAGTGGCAGATATTTCTGCTCAAGTATCCCTCAGGCCCACGGAGGAGACGGAGGAGGCGGTCCAGCATCCAGACGAGACGGTGGAGGAACGCGGCGAGTCCCGACCAGAGCCCAAGCCAAGAGTCCAAGGTCCGAGGTATCCGGAGGTCCACCCGTAACTGAAGTCCGAAGTCCGAAGTTCGTCGTCGTAGCAGTCCAGTCCAGTCCGAGGCTTTCCGTTCTTGCTGCCCGGTGAGTACCGTTACTGGGGTGGTATCTAGACAGGGTCAATTTAATTGACTCTGGTCTGTGGGTTGGTGGTACACAGTCCCACAAACGAAGTGTCCACTTCGGTGGATGCGGGTCCTGACGTGTCTCTTTAAGAGACCGGTAAGTTTCGTACTGTTTCAGCAGTGCATCTAGTTTCTGTTCTAGTCAGTTCTGTTCTCGAGAAATTTCAAGTATTTTCAGGTGGTATTCTGTTCGAACTGTTATTCATAATGTTCTTCATGTATTTTAATGTTGTGGTATGAGTGCGACGTGATTTCGTGTTTTCATTGTGTATTGTATTATGTCCAGATTATAGTCCAGTCATGCCGCTCTTCTCAAAATTACGTCAGTTAAAAACTAGAAAGGGTCTGCTGGAAGCAGCAGTTCCCGTCCCGCCCAGGGACAGTCCAGGTCACTTTATGTATCAGAAGCATGGCATAAGCGCCATATTGTATCTAGATTTATGGGTAGAGTATACCAAACAGTTAGAAGAAAAGTATAGATGGCCCGTATCGGGTACATGGGATGCCGAATGCATCATGCGAGTAGAGGAGGCATTATGGAAAAAGAAAGCCAGACAATCACAGAAAGATGCCATCGAGTTATGGCGCAAAGAAGCTCATAAAAGAACCGAAAAAGAAATCAGAAAGTCAGAACTAAGTAGAGAATCCCAAGAACGAGCCCAAGAAAGAGAATTAATCGAGATAGGTGAACGAGTTAGAACTGAGCAATCAGACAGACAGAGGAATGCCCTCATTAAGGGTATGTATCCTCTTCTTGCTGAGGGCTTGCCAAAAGCGACCCCAGAGGCATCCAGTAATTTCCCGCCACCATTAGTTCCGACCAAGCTACGTCACAAACCGACCGCAGCTGATATTTTTATTTCGTCCTATCTGGACGACACAGTCCCCGAATATGCAAATCCTGTTCGCGCTCCGCCAGTCCCTGTAAATCAGGTAATTCCTGCTCCTCCAGACACCGGGGTGCCCTTAACAGCCCCCCCGGGTCAGCCCGCCATACAAGTCCAGCCCACGTTACAATTACCGACCCTGCCAGGACGGAAAGCATCAGTTGATGATTCCAGTTTAGGGGCCGCAGGAGGAGGTCTTCCTCAAACCCCGCCGCCATACAAGCATTTATCAGCACTCGAATTACATGCTCAAGCATCACAGCGTACTCCTAAGAGTAATAAGTCTGTTGCAGAGATCAGGCAAACCCTTGGCGAATGTGTCTATGACCCAGTTCCAGGCGAGTTTAATATGGTTTTATATTCCGTACGCGTAAGGAGAGTGACCGAGTATCTAGTCACCCTGCCGAATATGAAAGAAGATCTAGACCGGATATATCGTTTCATCCGTACAGGGGATGACCCACAAAGTATTAGTGATGCCATGTCTCAAAGGAAAGCCGAGATTCAGCGTATGATATTAAAGTTCTTAATTAACTGTCTAATAAGAGAACAGGATTACCCGTCTAAAGACCCGGAAGAAATGAAAACTCTAACAAAGTGGAGTGATAATATAGCCGAAGGAAAGCACAATACCATTGGTGCCATGGAAAGTATGTACAAGAAAATTCGTAGAGAGATAATAAAGATACACGAACAGCGTAAAGCAGCCCAAGTAAGCGAGAAAGAAAGTATCTCTGATCCTGAAGAGGAAGACGATGAGAATACTGCCAGAATAGCGTATGTAGGAAAACCCAGATTTCCAGATCGCCATTTACGTCTAGAACACAAGTCTATTTTCCATCATCCAGCACCAGAACAAGGTTCCCTAGAACAAGTATTTCAAGCTACCGATCACATTCTGAAATCACGAATCGGTTATAGTGAGTTAAGTACTATGCATGAACAGGAACTAGTCCGATCAGCAGTCAGATGGATTACTGATTCTACCACTTTTCCAGACGAAATAGTGGCACAAATGTTTCTGAAAATGCCCCCAGCCGAGCAGCGACTGGTGGGTATGTATATGATTCAGCACCTCATTACTCTGTATGAGGGTCAACATTCTGATCCAGGCCCGTTACATGATATCTTGAACGAGTTACTCCAGTATAGATGGAGAGGTCTAGGTACCGATTTAATTAGTGTCATTTTAGAACAGCGTCATAAATATAGAACATTCTTGAACCCGCATTTTGTTCATGTCTCACCCCCAGAAAGAAAATCATTCCACATAGACAGACAGAATCCGTTACGAGAAGTCCACCCAGTCAGAGGAGCGGGTGGCGAAATGCAGCGAGTGTTTGTATACACTCCGATCACAAAGATGGAACTCCTCGAAATGAAGAAATTAATTCCCTGTCACGACAAAGATCCAGCAGGGTTCCATAGAGAATTAAAAGACATGCTCCGTATGGGAGAATACACTTACCCAGATATCATTAAAATGTTAAAGGTTCTGCTGCCCGCAGGGGTGTATGAAAAACTAAAGGAAAAAGAATGGGAGGTGGGAGAGAAAAAGATAGATTGGGCAGTCCTAGAAGCAGAAGATAAGATACGTGTACCAGGTACTGGTCTTGGAGAGAAATGTAAAGAATTACCAGAATTATTAATTCAAGTTTTACCCAGATTATTAACAACGAGAAAAGAAGACTGGGATGCAATCTCAGCCTGTAAACAGAAACAAGATGAAGATATTAGTGATTTTTATTCTAGGTTTGAAAAGTGCTTTAGTATCAACAGTGGCCTCAAGACAAGTAGTGAGTCATACCCTCACCTTTTCGTTACCAAATTAGTCGAGAATTCAAGTCCACCAATTAAAAACCGAGTTTTGAAAGTCGAAAGCACCTGGCAAGCAAATACTCCGTCCCAGATGCTCCAGATGCTCCAGTACCACCAGAATAGAATCAGGGAAGAGCAAGAACACGAAAGAAAACGTATGAAAGACACGAAAATGAAAGTACTAGTTGCACAATCTGTTCCTCAAGACAGTCAGAAGAGGGGTCCGAATCAAGCCAGTCATCCTGCAACACCCGTTAAAGGGAACTGCAATTATTGTAAACAGCCAGGTCATTTTATAAATGAGTGTGCAGTCCTGAAACATAACATAGCTACTGGTAAGACTAAAGAAAGACCACGTCCGCCTAGACAAGAACAAGTTTCACAGATTCCTCAGTCACAGAATGCACAACAGACAGTTACAGTACCGCAGCCTGTTGCTGCAACACAGCATGTTACATCGCAGATGTACCAGTATGCACAGTCTGAGTATCCAGAGTACCAGCCATATTCATGAAACAGCCTAGAGAGGGAGGTAGGCTTGCCTCTCATCGAGATACCTGTAGATCAAGAAGGTCCCTATGTTCACAGTCAAGTATTAGGGAAGGACAGAAAGTTTTTGATTGATACAGGGGCAAGTAGGACCACAATTAGTCACGCCGAAGTTCCAGGGGCTCCGCTCTCAGGCTCAAGAAATGTTTCCCTTGGATTTTCAGGAAAGCCTATCGTTAATGAGATTTCAAAGCCAGTCACTCTAGAAGTAGGTCCATTGTCCCGCACTACTGATCTGTTACTTACTAAGTCATGTCCAGAAAATCTATTAGGCATTAAAACACTGAAAGAGTTAGGTGCCGTTATATGTTGTTCCCCAGAGGGAATACGATTGTTCCTACGTGACTTTAAGGGTCACTATGTATTACGAGATTTTGATTCCAGACTGTCTAAGGTTCCGCAGCATTTATGGGCGCAAGGTCCAACTGATGTAGGTTACATGCAAATCACACCCCATCGTGTGACCCTGAAACCAGGTGTAGTGTTACCACGAATCAGGCAGTATAGATTGCCACCTGAGGCTGTAGCAGCCTTATCCAAAATTATAGACGAGCTCATGGCTCAAGGAGTAGTTGTAGAAACTGACTCCAATGTATGTAACTCTCCGATTATTCCAGTCATGAAACGTACTGATCCAAATGCACCCCCAGTATATCGATTAGTGATTGATTTACGGGAACTTAACAAATGTATTATTCCTCAGTACCCAGTTGTCCCAGATATCTCTTCCCTGTTAACTGCTATTGATTCCGAAGCCACGTTCTTCACTGTCATAGACCTCAAGAACGCATTTTTTAGTGTTCCCATCCATCCAGACAGCCAGTTTCTTTTCGGATTCTGTTTAAATGGAAGGAGCTATATGTTCACACGCGCTCCTCAAGGTTTCACAGAAAGTCCTAGTATTTACAGTCAAGCACTCAAGAGACAACTAGACAACATTCACATGCCAACTGACACTGCCCTGCTCCAGTATGTCGATGATCTACTGATCACAGCCCGTTCTGAACGTGACTGCGAGCGAGCGTCACTGACGGTTCTGTATTTCCTAGCCGAGATGGGGCACAAGGTGTCCCCTTCGAAGCTTCAATTCTGTGTCCAGCAAGTGGTCTACTTAGGACACTTACTGTCCAAGAGGGGTAGGCAGTTGACACCAGACCGTATCCAGTTGATAGCGAGTCTTCCTCAGCCCAGGACCCAGAAGGAGGTACGTGCCTTTATCGGCCTTACTTCTTATTGCCGACAATGGATTCCTCAGTATGCATTTCTAGCCAAGCCACTGATACAGTTAACGACACAGGAGGCAGCCGTATCGACTGTTCTCCCTTGGACATCTGAACATACACTTAGTTTCAACGAGTTAAAGAAAGCTTTATGTCAAGCTCCAGTTCTAGCGACACCGAACTACAGTAAGCCTTTTACACTTTTCGTTACTGAACGTGAAGGTACAGCATTATCTGTTCTCACACAAGACCAAGCAGGACAAAACAAGCCTTGTGCTTATTTTTCGAGCACACTAGATCCAGTCGCCCAGGCTCTGCCTGCGTGCCTCAAGTCAGTTGCAGCCACAGCACTAGCTATCAGACAAAGTGATTCCATAGTTTTAGGACACTCCTTGACAGTACAAGTCCCACACTCCGTGGAAGTTCTTTTAAACCGAACACAAACACAGCACTTGACAATTGCACGTTTAACAGGTTATGAATTGACACTGTTTCAGCCACACATAGAAATTAGACGCTGCAACATCCTGAATCCTGCTACACTGTTACCATCAGTTAGTTCAAATCCAGCCACACATGATTGCGTGGAAGTAGTTAACATTACGACAAAGCCAAGACAAGATCTGACAGATATTCCGTTACCAGATCCCGACCTGACACTTTATGTGGATGGTTCATGTATGAGGACTAGTACAGGAGAACTAGTAGCCGCGTATGCAGTGACTACTGACACTGAAGTTATTGAAACACACCGTATTGATACCCTGTCCGCTCAAGCAGCAGAGCTAGTTGCTCTGACACAAGCCTGCATACACGCCAAGAACCTGAAAGTTAATGTTTACACAGATTCACGTTACGCATTTGGAGTTGTACACGACTTTGGAGTGCTCTGGCAGGAGAGAGGTTTCATGACTTCTCATGGAACCAAGATTCAGCATGGTCTCCTTATTCAAGCTCTGTTAGATGCCATACATTTACCGACATCCATTGCTATCATGAAATGCAAAGCACATACGAAAGTTACTGACATTATTTCTCAAGGTAATGATCTAGCAGATCGCACAGCCAAGCTTACAGCACAGACTCCAGACATTCCAGTTAACATGACACACACTCCAGATCCGACTACATGTATGACCGTTAAGGACCCTACTCAAGATGTCATAGATATCCAGTTACATGCTACTCCCGATGAAATCAAGAAATGGTCTGAACAAGGAGGGGTCCAGACAGATCAAGGATGGTTAACAAAGGGTAGGACCGCATGGTTTCTCCCCGACTCTATGGTTCAAGTCATCATTAATACCGCACATAGTCCAGCACATTTAGGAGAAAAAGCTATGTTAGACAGTATCCAGAACATTTGGTTCAACAAGCATTTACGAGCTGCAGCCAAGCAGAAAGTCCGTACCTGTATGATATGTTGTCAGTTTAATCCAGGTAAAAGTGTCCCGGTGGAACAAGGTGGTTTCCAGCCCCCTGACCACCCTTTTGAAGTCCTCCAGATGGATTATATTCAGATGGAGCGATGTCGAGGTTTCAAGTATGTCCTTGTAGTTGTATGCGCTTTGTCCAGATGGACAGAAGCATATCCAGTCCCAGATTACACAGCCGCGACCACTGCCAAGCAGTTGGTTCGTGAGTTTTTCCCTCGATATGGACTCCCTAGAGTCGTATATTCTGATAACGGTCAGCCATTCTCATCTGAGTTGATGAAGCACGTTTCCCTGTTGTTAGGGTACCAGTGGAAGTTTCATTGTGTACGCCATCCTGAAGCAGCCGGTCTAGTCGAGAGACATAATCAGACTCTGAAAATTCGAATTGCCAAAATATGTAAAGATAAGGGTGTGGACTGGCTAGTAGCTCTGCCAGTTGCTTTGTTTTATATGCGCATGGTCGCACATTCCAGATCAGGTCTGTCCCCGTATGAGGTCGTATTCGGCCGCCCCCCTAACATGTGGGGTACTCCTAGACCCCGAAGTATTACTGATGTTTCATGTAATATGCTGACAGATTACCTAGCTTCCTTGATGTCTGCCCTCAACTCATGTCGTTCACAGGTTGCCGCCGCATTTCCAGACAATACCGAGGTGGCACCGCATGAAATCGTTCCAGGTTCGATGGTGCTCGTCCGGAACTTTGACAGATCAAGTCCGCTGGAGCCAGGTTGGAAGGAGCCCCGTCAGGTCCTCCTCACCACCCGTACAGCTGTGAAATTGGAAGGACGCCGCGGCTGGGTGCACCTTTCGCACGTCAAGAAATTCTACGGATTAAAGCCGGTCTCTAAAAACATTTCCCAGGATATCAAGACTTGTCAAAACATTGTTCCTAAGGACTGTCCCGCAAATGACATTGATACAACCCCTCCCCTGTTAGAGAAAACTCCGCAGCAGGAGTATAAGCAAAAACTCCGGTCTAGTAAAATAAGTCAGTCAGTTTGATTGTCTAAGTCCTCCCCTAGGTGAAACGGTTAGACTGTTTCTGACATGTATAAAATAGACCCCCATAGTGAGAGAGTTAGTCAAAACTCAATTCGATGTATCATTTTTCTGAGTTTCATATTATTTCTCAGCCTTTTGATTTCCTGCACTAGTTACGCATTTTTCCTGTGTTTTCCAGTTTCTCATGTAAAAGTGTCTTCTAATGTTACAGTAGAGCACACGTTTAGTGATCTGCCTCCTCACGAATATTCATACCGCCTCGCTATGCGTAACAATACATTTATCCGCATGTTGCATTATTCACACCAGACCAGCAATGCCACTAATTGCTGGGTGTGTGGTCGACTGCCCCCTTTCCAGACGTCAAAGGGAGTTCTGCCACTCTTCCCTTATCCTTTTTCACATAATGGTTCGTGTGGAGCATGGTCCACGTTAACGTCCTCCTTAACAGATATGTCTTTTCTTAACAGTACATGTTTCCCAGACAAGCAAGGTTTCCCCCACAGAACAGGTTTAGATCTAGAAAATGAAGTGTACAATTTAGGTAACTATTCGTCGAATTTTATGGTCCTGAATGTTCAGTCTGATACTACTCCAGACTCACCTGCTATTTCAGTGTTACCAGTCAAAGGCGAATTATGTGTTCGTAATTATGGTTCTGTACATGTAGGACATAGTGATTGTACTACTATTGTCAAGTATAGTGACAGTGGGAAATCTATTTTTAAAGCTTCACGTCATTCTTATTTTGTTTGTGGTCAAACTGCATATGTTCGTCTGCCCCTCGATTGGGAGGGAACCTGTTACATTGCCTTCCTACTGCCACCTGTTTTCCTAGCCCCACCTGACTACCATAGGAATTCCTTCCTAGTACATACTAGACACAAGAGAAACCTCCCGATTGTCGATTATACTGAAACTGCTGCAGAGCAATTCATTGATATTGATAAAGGTGTGTTCCCTTATTTAGGTACAGTTGTAAATAGTAAGCTAATCCGTAGGTTAACAAGAACCCTTGAAGCAGTAGTAGATGAGACTGCCTCCGCTCTAGGTAACTTAACCGAAGAGCAATCCTTTATGAGAATTGTTGTGCTCCAGAATCGTCTCGTCCTTGACGTCATACTGGCCGATAGGGGCGGGGCCTGTAGAGTCATCGGATCCAGTTGTTGCATTTTTATTCCAAATAACGCGCCGTCTGTTTATTCAGCTATAACCAGACTTCATAAAATTGCCCATCTATTACACCAAGATCCAGGCACCTGGACATGGTCCGGTTGGTTCTGGAATATAATTTCCGCCTGGGGATGGAAAGTCCTGTCCTTTCTAGGTATCGCAGTAGCGATCACATTCAGCTGCTGTCTCTGTATACAATGTGGCCCTGCGATTTGCGGCATGTGTGCTACCTCTTGTATTCCTAGTCCCAAGCCCCGTTCTAAATCCCGTTCCAAGACAATTCGAGATGAACAAATGGTACTATATGAAATGATAGATGGTATCATGAATATTGATGTTTCCTGATGGAAACGTAGTGACAAGGAGGGAATGTGGAAAAGTAAATTTTGTCATGTTCTGTGTCACTACGTGTCATCCATCATATATTATGTGTGCATGACCAATATGCATATGTTATTCCCCATGTCCGATTCAAGACGCAATTATAGTTGTGTCCACCTCTGATATGCCATTTCCTAGTCCTCATGAGTAATATGAGTGTCAGGCCTATGTAAAGTTATGTTGCCACGTTTCTTAGTGTGCACGTTATTTCATTATAAAGTCCCCGTTTCTAGGCCTCAACAGGGCCCGGACATCAGATTCAGCCCCTGTCTCCTGAAGCCTCGCTGAGGAGCGATACAGCCCCCACCTGTATCCTCGACCTTTCACTTACTTCCTGCCTCGCAGTGCCCGGTGCAGCTTGGCTCTGCCTCCGAGTCTGCCAAGACTATGTTATGATTCCAGCTATCAGTTTAGTCCTCCTTCTCTGCATTCCTAAGCTACTGAACTGCATCAATAGTTTCCGTCATTGTCTAGCCTATTCGGCTCCATGTAAGAGAAATACTGTATTTAATGGTCATTTAATATTCTTCATCACGCACTACATGTAGAATAAATGCATGCTCTAGTCTTAGAGTCAATTAGCTTTTCCCCTCATGACTTCTAGTTTATATCAACATGTTCCCTAAACATCAGATACTAGATAGGGTTTAGGTACATGTCGCTCCGACCCTCCAGACTTTAGTCTCTGCTCCTAGCACAGAGTTCATAGCCCCCAGCTTCTCCTCGTAACACGTCATTGCCAGTTTGCGCGCACCACCAGGTTAGAGGCCCCGGCTCCTTAGGTAGCCCCCTCCTATGTTTCCGCCCATTCATGACATATTCTGTTACGTTCGCATCACATGTCTGAGTTACACCTTCTTTTTACTCTTATCTTTCGCGACTGCTACGCGTCACGCCTTCTGCTCCACCCACTGCTACGCCTACTGCAATGTAATGCTATGTGTTTGCGCTATGTATATATGCTCGTGTATTGTTATTAAAAGTTAGAGCGCGCTCATCCCAGACCCAGCCCCAGCAGCTGCTGGGCCCTGTCATCCTATTCCTATGCAGGTTGTCCTGTTCCTGTCCTTATGCTGTATTAAACCTGCAAAACTCCTACTACCTCGAATTTTGACTCTTATTTATTGAGCTATCTGTTATTCATTCATTCATTCAAAAATAGATCCGGTATTATTTATTTATATACCACACAGCACCGCAGGTTCTCCCACCTCTTTCTGCAGTGGACACTATGAAAAGTTGTAGACCCCCAGGGTCCACACCTTCTGGCTGATGGATCTCTAAAAGGCCTTCTTCTGATTGGCATTGATCTGTATTGATGCAATAGATGTAGAAACAGATTGCAACTGAAAGTTTGAGGATAACTGTCTGCCTGATACACATTGCTTTGACATCTAGCACAAGCCTTCATCAAGAGTCAACATATTAAATGTGTCCATGTCACATGCATGGCACATCTAAAGCGTGAATACACACTTTTGTGGTCATCTGATGAATAACCGCAAACCTCGTCGTGACCTACAGTGGCTGCTCCAGCTCACTAACATCATGTAGGCTATGCCCATCCTACATGGAATGTGATGTGTGGTACCAAGAGATACAAAATACCATTTTGACCTTCTGAAGGGTAAACTGCCTATGCATAACTGTCCAGACTTCTTTCCTGCCAGGTCCATTGCATTGATGCATCTGGTCAATTGAGGCAAGCACCACAGTATACATAAATTCCTAAGACGAAGGTCACAAGGTAAGGGATGGTATGTGTGACACTGAGAGCTACCTCTCTTGAGGCTGTGTAGGTATGTGGACTACTTATTTAAGTATCCTAGTAAGTCAACATATGTTTGTGATGTTTGTAAAGCCATCACAGGACACCCCTTTTCCCATATGATCCACTGTAACAGGGTTGACAATCAACATACCATTTATGTGTTGTGTGATATAGGACATTGTAGCCAAGCAGATTATTCACATTTCTAAATCTCTTCAAAAGTAATCCACTAGCTCCACTGTTCATTTAGCAGATGTGCAATAGGCCTGTACGGTGTAAGCAACACTATTAGAAAGTGGCAATAGACCTGTGTAAGTAAGGGGACAGCCATTAGTGACAGACACACATTGACACTATGGGTCTTTGGAAAGAAATATCAGGTCAGGGTGTCACCTCGGTCAGCATGCTTCATGGCATCCATATACCAGCTTTTAGGGCTTTGAGTGGCACAGATAAAACATCCTGGGAACATCCATGGATCAGCAGGTCTACAGGGACATTACTATGTGCTTCAGTTCGCCTGCCACAGTACCTCTGGCCCAGACTGGGCCATGGCCCAGACTGCCCACAGATCACGGTCAGACCTTGCTCTCTGCAGGCTGAGGCTACTTATCAATACGGAAAAGTGAAACTTCTGGTCATTCCATGTGTGAACATATGGTTGTCTGAAACTCCAAAGGGGTCTGTGAGGTATAGCTACCTCCCAGATAACTGTTTTACAAAGTATGATGTGGACTGAGTGATCAGTGGAACAGTACACTTGGCTAACATCATCAAATGCTTCTAACAGTACACAGACATGGCTCATGGTGTCAAGCCTATACATAACCATGCACATATACCATGATGTGATTTGAAAAACCATTGTACCTACTATTAACTTGAGCCCTTCATAAAGACATGCATGTAACACAAGTAGAAATCACCCTCATCACATATTCCAATGGTGACCTTGTCTCCACAAAATCCAGGGTCATATCATCCATTACAAGTGTGCCATACGTTGGGGCCATACAATGTATGCAAGCAAGATATTGCTTACACTCTGACATTCAGAGGCACATTATAGCCTATGGGAATAGAAAGGAAGCAATGCAATGGAGATAAACATGCATTTGAGAAACTTACTTGCTCTTCTGTTGAGACATAGATCTAAGAATACAGAGGAAGGACCTCATCCACCAGGGTAACCAGCTCCTCTGGAGTAATGGAATGGGCCAATTTCCCTGTAGTTTATGCCATGATTCCTCTCAGAGGTGGTAAACAGCAGTTAAAATGGAGGAGGTGTTGATAGCAGCAGTGTCAGGTGGCAAGTGAGATTTGTTTCCAGCCGCTGTTTAAATGTATGCCACATACACGGTCATCACAGTCAGCGCACACAGCCATTGGGCCACGATTGTCTCTATCCTCTGCGTTAGCCTATGGTTGTGGCCAGCATGCATGAGAACACCCACCGCACGGTGACTACTGCCGGCGGTATACGTTTGACATATCCTATTAGCGAGGTGAGGCATTTACCACGTTTTAACTTGGAAAAACTGTAAGAAGGCAAAATGTGTGCAGCGCATTATACACCGCTGGTGGCAGCAATACATGTTATGCTACACTCACTGCAAGGGCAATTTAAATTCTATGAATTGATGATGTGCCCAGTTCTGGTAAAGACCTGTGAAGGATACCTTGGGGATGACAGGTGGATGTTCAAGATTCGATAATGATGATGAAAAATGTGTACTGCTTCATGAAACCCTGGTGTTCAGACACATGACTTTTGCCTTACTCTTCCCAGATGTTACTCTGCACACTGTGACCAAAATATATTTTTGTGTTACTCCTCACATAGGTACCATGGGAGAGGGAGGAGATACCAGCCTCCAGTGTACTGTCCATTTCCAGACCTACACACCATGGAAGAGTGAGATATCATCCAGAAGTTCAGATTGAATTGGCAAACAATGCTAGATCTATGTCATCAGTTGGAGCCTGACCTTCTAACTCACATCAATAAACCTACATCACTACCACCACGTGTTAAACTCATGTCAGTTTTGCATTTTTTGGCCACAGGGCAAGCTCATTTCAATTCACTGTTGCTGTTTCTGGTGGAATGTCACAAACTCACAACCTATGTTCAGTGGGGTTGTCAAAAAAGTGCTAGCAGCATGTTTGAGACACATGGGCAGCTATTTCCATGTCCCCAGACATGAGGATTTATCCAATGTGAAGGTGGATTTCTATGGATTTAGTCACATCCCACATTGTATCTATTGATGGCACCCATATTGCCTTCGTACCACCACACCTCAAGGAGCAAGTCAAACGGAACAGGTAGCACTTCCATTCTATCAATGTGCAAGTTGCCTGCTTTCCAGATGTACATCTCAAACTTCTGTGCCCGGTTCCCAGGATCTGCACACGATTCCTTCATACTACAGAACAACACCACACCCCAGCTGATATCACAACTACTACCGAAGAGGGTATGGCTTGCAGGCAAGTGTGATCTGTCCTAACCTTGGATGGGAAATGTCCGGTAGTATGGTCTGAAAGTGCGTAACTAAATATTGTCCTTCTGTCTATCTTCCATCTAGGTGACTCAGCATATCCAAACCAGTCATGGTTGTTGGCACTCTTGAGGATTCCTACAATGCCAGAAAAATCCTGCTTCAATGAGGACCATGGTAGAAGAACACAACGGCCAGTAGAGTGCGTCTTTTAGGCTCTTGAAAGCCAGATTCAGATGTCTGGACAAATCTGGGGAGCCCTCCTCTACTCACCTGACAAGTTGTGTAAGATCACAGTAGCTTGCTACATACTCCACATCATTGCACTGCAACGGAAACCTTACATCTCACTGGATGCAGGCCATGAAAACCCACCAGGTGAGGACCCTGAAAGGCCAAACGAAGATGATGATAGTGGCGAAGAGGAAGGAGTCTGCTTGCATCAGGATATCATCCAGAACTATTTCTCCTGAGTGTAAGTTTGATGTGACATGTGATTACTTTGATAATTCATGCAAGTCTTGTAGTGATGTTGTAAGGATGATGTGAATGCTACATACTAGGAATATATGGGTCTGGAAATATTTGGGGAAAGGTGTTTGGACTGTAAGTGTAGCTTTGTTCATTTATAAATGCTGTTTTGGACTGTGTTCTCTAGAAGATGATAATGTGATGTGCGTAATATGTATGTTTTCTTAGCTAATCATTCTGTTTGGGTCTGTTTTAGGTATCTTCACCATGTCATCTTCATTTGGACTTTCCGGAGTTGTATCATTTCCAGGTATGTGATGCTGTTCAGACATACGAAGTGGACATGGATTGGTCCTGGGAATGTCCGTCACAGAGGTTGGGTGTGCAAGGCCAGTACCAATACAGCAGGCCCATTGATAGCATAGAAGTTACCTGGCTTCCATTAGTCTTGCTCCTTGTGATTTGTTGGTCCTAACAATATGTTTGCCATCATGTGATCCAACACAATGTTGCAATGTGCCCAATTCATGTTATTTCTCATTGTATATGAACTGTATGTAGCTGTTGATGTGTTTCCTCATTGTAGGCCAAAGTGATTGTAAGACATCCCTGAATTTGTTTGTGACATTCCACCAGATGCGAGCAACACTGGATTGAAATGACCTTGTGGCCAAAAGCTGTTGCACGGACATGTGTCTTTTTAATTCTTTATCTGATGTAGGATTTCTTTTCTTAGGTAGGGAATATGTCTCCAGCTGATGATGTAGACCTAATTTATTGTTGCCTGTTGTGTGGGATATTGTCATATGTATGCCCGCTGTCCATGTCGCGAAAATCTGACAGTGATTGTGTGATCACTGAGCCAGAATAACTGAGTCATGTCTTATTTGTCTTGTGTCTGACACACATCAGCCTATGATTTGAGCAATGGAATAAAGATGTGGTAAGACCAGACACTTGTATGTATGTGTTCTTGTGACATGGTAGTGATCCTGAGTTGAACATTGTTTACATACAACATATCCATGCTTCCAGATGTCCCTGTTTTTGACATTGCAAAGGTCACATGATAGCACATTCACATTGTTATATGTGAAAATTATAACAGGAGACAATGCTTTGTTCATGTGTTCTTTTAATGAAGTGCACAAGGATAAGATAAATAAATTAACTTAAAATTCAGCAGTGCAAAAAAAAAGTGAAGTATTCAGTCATGGTGGATGAAACCATTGCAGTAGATTTCAAATGGTCAGGAGTCCAAAGTCCAACATACTCCTCCCATCAGACATGGGAAAGTGGTCAGGAATAGTCCAACAAAGTAAATGTGGAACACACACAAGAGGACATTAGGGTCGAGGGCTCTGCCGTGATGCTCCACTGAATATCGAAGCAGACGCACAATTGCGTACGTCATAGCTGGATAAAAAAACAAATAAAAGGAGCATTCCACCCATTGAAATCAATGGAACAGCGTAGGAATGTAAGTTTAAAAAACATTTTTTAGTGTTTCCTAATGTTTAAACAATCTGTTGATATTTGTTAAAAAGAATATATTTTTATTCAGATTTGACATATTGTTGCTTTTAAAAGAAAAAAATATTATTTTAAATGGAAAACAGTGTGTTTAATTTTTTAACTAATACTTAATAAAGGTTTGCAAATAAATTAACTGTATACCATTTCTGTATGCTTGTAGTTATTGAAATGTTTCTATAAAATCAAATAAACCACTTACATTTTTTATTTTATTTACTTTGAAGTGGTTTATGATTTTTTTAATTAATGCTCAGGTATTAAAACGAATGCCTGAGTACTAATACACTTACCCAGCTTATACCCCTATATCCCTTATATCCTGTACATGAAAACAATGAACCTTTAGTTTTTTTGCTCATAAAAATGATGTTTTTACTTTTTTTGTGGGTTTAATTAATACTAAGGTTTTTTAAACTTTAATACTTGAGTATTAATACATTTACCTACCCTACCCCCTTACATCCCATTCCGAAAATTATTTATCTTGAACTTTTTACTCATACTTAATGAAATATTTTATTTTTTCAAATGTTTCATTAATACCTAAGTATTAATACACTACCCCACCCTATACCCCAATGCCCTTTACATCTTGTCCCTACAGCCAGTTTTCTTTATCGAAATTAATGACTATAATTCTTTAAATATCAATTATTAAGATTAAATTAATACACAAGTATATTTTAATTTAGTAATTGAGTATTAAATCACTACCCCACCCTAAACCTTAATATTCTTTACATCCCATACCTAACATTATTTTTCTAAAATGAATCTCCCACAAAAGAAATTACATTTTTATTTTTACAAATGTAGAATAAATTGGAACACAGGTATTTACAATAAATACCTCAGTATTAGTAGACTGCCACACCCTATAACCCACCATCCCCAACATTATTTTCCCTAAAAACTATTGTCTTAAACTTACAATTCATGAGCAATTTTTAAAATTAAGACACTTTATCTATAACAGAAATACCTGAGTATCAATACACTTCCCCACCCCAAACCCGTAGCACCACTACATCTCACTCCTAAAAATATTTTAAAGCATATTTTTTCCAAAAATATTAAGATGGAAGTATACATTAATACTCAAGAATTAAACATAATACAAAAATATTAGTAAACTTAAAAAATCACGTATTAAATTGTATTGAAACCCCAATATTTTTAAAAACCAGTAAACAACCCCAATATACTTGCCACTGTACTTACCAATATACTTACACATATATGCATGGTAAAGGCATGTGTTGTAAAGACATTCTTTGTAAAGGCATATGTGGCAATTTTGCATGCATGGTAAAGACTTCGCTGTAACTGCAGGTCATGATAATGACTGTGTGGTAAAGGCTGCTTCCCTGCACAGAGTAATTTACTAGACAATTTGCTTCTGATATTTATGTTCCAGAGTTGTCTGGTGACGTTCTTCACTGGAACCTTAAAAAATACAATTGGTAATGAGAAGAAGCTTTGAGTGGGGCATACTTTTAGGAAATCGTAAACTGCCATGAAATATTTCTTCACTACTTGGTCCCAGCTCTGTCTGCATTATGATAAATGAGGACCACTTCCTGGAGTTTTAAGCAATGTCAGGTCACTGCTTTATTCATTGTTTGCAAATTGGCACCGTGCATGCTCTGCACCTGAGGAAAATCATGGATTGTAGGTAGGTATGAATAAACAATGGAAAAACTTCTCAGCATCTTCACAAGACCACAGCCAATCTGGTTGTAAGATTTGATGGATTATGCCAGTCCTTCTGCCTCCTCCTGTGGAATTTATAGGAGTTTTCACTTCTTGTTTGAATGATAGCTTTCTTCTTGTTACAGTGAAATCCAAATTCTACACAATGTGGTAAGTGGGTGTGAGTGATTTATAAGTTGCCCTATTGTAAACATGCATACTAAGGTATATGAAGGATCCGGTCACAAACACATTTGAATCAATGTGAAGTACTACGCTGTATGTGCTTCTGCAGCATACACCAATCCGAAATGATCAAATAACGAAAAAACCCTTTAGAAACAGAGGCATAGTAGGAGAATGATTTCTGTCAGGACACAAACATAATAGTACATAGTTGAAATATACTCCAACGTGGGCCTGTGTGGGTGTGTGAGGGCATATGAGAGCCTAAACGTGTAATGTCATCTCAAAAGAGGGAAAAATCTGGATAGGCATTAAAAAGAAAAAAAAGGGAGAGCACTCCGGGTGGTAAATGCAAACCCACTGACTCACCTCCAAATTGTAGGTCAGGATACAGTAAGTCCATTTCATTAAAGAAAACACCCACTGCCCTTCAAAGAGTACTACTAGCCAACCAGACTCCAAGTTTTTCTCACCCAGCTTTGTAATAAGCCACACACCACATATAGGCCATTCACAGGAACTACAACTGAATCACCCAAATAACTAAAAGATGCAAGCAATCACATTCCCATGACAAATGAAAGAGAGATAAAGTGAAATAAAAGGTACTCCCCTTCTATCCTTACTATTGTATTGTAGTCACCAATATATCTCTAAAAAGTAATTTGCGTTATCTTCCCTGACCACAGGTCTCCCCTGCTACCCGATCTCTGCTGTGATGCTCCACTGACTATCGAAGCAGACGCACAAATGCGTATGTCATAGAGGGATAAAAAACCAAATAAAAGGAGTATGCCAACCATTGAAATCAAAGGAACATCATAGGAATGTTTTATAATAGTATATACACACATTCAGAGTTACCATAATGACAGCTTTGACACACAAGAGGGTCAATATACAACCCGATGGATAATAGAGTAACAAAAAAATTATGACATAGACTGTTGATAACAACGAAAAGTTATAAAACTGACCAAATGAATACATATAACATTATTGGATCTCCAAAACACATAAAGTCACCAGAAATTGCACACACAAAAAACAGAAATGCTGCAGAAAAATAATATGAAATATAATTATATGTACTGGCAGGCAGTAGCCATATGCATTACCAGCTACACATTGGGCACAAGCAGAGGACCTCAGTAGCATAGTAGTCAGACACCATCACTGGAACATACGAGGAGGAGTCCTCTGAGGAAGTGACACATATGGTCATCTGTTAAACGTCTATGGGGGCGTACACATAGGTAGTGGTGGTGAACATGGACACCACCACATGCCACAAGGACAGTATGAAGAGTAGTTTCTCTGTCCAAATACAGCTAAAGGTGTTGGGCATGAGGCAACGAGAACGACTCACCATGACTCAACCTCTCCCATCACTTCTCCTCCCACAAACAGAAGAGCTATAACTGGAGAACAGCAGTATGGGTTTGTTTTCTAAATTCCTTTTCTATGCTTACCATTCTCTTTCCAACAGTATGTCAATTTTTTAGATAACAGACTTTGTTGAAAAAAACGTTTTTCTTCTGCGTATGTACTTTTTGTGAATGCCTCTTGATGTGGGTGTTGGCATGCTGGTTGTAAATATTGCATTGTATTTCCATAAATGTTGTTAGAAATGGGTTTTCTGATTGGCTAGGGTATGCACCCAAGCCATACAGAACCCACTACTCTATTCAGGATAAGAGGATTACACATCTAAAATAACCTCCGCTGACCCCCTTGGTAGCTTGGCTCGAGCAGTCAAGCTTATCTCGGAGATAATGTGTAAAGCATTCACACATAACAAACAGTAATACAGAGAAAACACAACAAAACGACACCACGCCAGTTTTAGAAAAATATCCAACATTTTTCTGTGTAAAACAAGACCAAAATGGTCAAATACAGTTACTTGAAGTTGATAGCTCCATCCAGGGCTATCACGGTTCGTGAACAAATAAATCCAACAGTTCCGGCTAGCCTTGGCGTATTGTAATTTATACTATTTCAAAGTTCAGCACCCCCTAAAGCAAGTTGTTATAATGACTTGCGTGGTAAAGTAATATGTGGTAAATTTGCAGTCAGGTTAGGGACTGCGTTGTAAAGGAGTGCCAGGTAAATGCATACGGGGTTCCGCAATACAGCCGTACTTGGCAACCTGTACCAACATTGCTTGAGCTATGGCCTGTCAAGGTTTTGGGATTTCAAAGAACATGTCTGGGTAAATTTGTAAATCAAATTAATGTCTATTTTAAAAGGTTTTAATTGTGCAGTTTTAGTCTGAGCTGTCTCTTTAACCTGATAATCATCAAAGTTCACTTAAATTGTTTTTGAATGAAGGCCAGGATTAGATGGAGGAAAATGGGACAGATCAACACCCTGAAACACTAATTAGGATGCACCTGAACATTGTTTGCATTCCTATATTTTCAATTGGAGCATGTATTCCGTTCATCCCCGCACCCTGTGGCAGGACCCTCAAGGTGGGAGAGGAGTTGGCCTAACGGCTAGGGTGGTCGACCTCAAATCTGGGGAACCGGTTTAGAGTCTCGGCAAGGATGCACAACATCCTGTGATTCTGGGCAAAATCAATTAATCTCCCTGTGCCTAACAAAAATAAATGGGTCCTCATGTAAAAGAACGGGTGCTCATGTGAAGCGCGCTGATACCCTATACCTTCGGGTCAAGTTCGTGCTATATAAAACTCTGTACAAAAAAAAAGGTGCAAGGATCTACGGCCTCCAATCAGAGGCTGTGCACCCATGGGGACCCTGCTGGAGACCCCCTAAGTTGAATTCTGACAGCCTTTCTGTGTCTGAAAGGCTGGCACAGAAAGGCTGCCAAAATCCGACATCATAATCCCTCGGGTAGAAAGAGCCACCCTTGGGATTACTGGCAGCATTCTGACTGGCTGACGGTCTCTCCAAGCCAGTTGGAATGACCGGTCGGATTCCTTTGCTTTATTGTAATGAGGACGGCTGGAAGGAATCTGACCAGCACATTACGATGCTGTCGGAAAGGCGACAGCATCGCAATCGGCCCATGTGTGTAAGATCTTCCACAGTTCCAGGAAACTGCTCATTTTCGCAATCAGTTGTAGGACTGAAGAATAACCTTCCTTAAGTTTGGGAATCCCCCAAAATTTGCTATTAGACCTGCTTATAAGGTTTTCATATTTTTCTTGTTTAGATTTGAGAATGTCAAGTTCTTTTGAGGCCACTGACACTTGCCTTTGTACTGTGTTTTGGGAATCTTCTAAATTTGATACTCTTTATTCTAGTTCTTCTTTTTGGGCAGGAAATCAGTCCATTTTGAAGTCTTAATGTGTATTTTTGCCCTAAGGTATTGGCAATCTTGTTATGTTTTGACTTCATTGTCTGGCTCCCTGGACGTCAATACGAGATTCATAGTGGCAATTGTCTGAGTATTCAGGTGACTTTTTTGATAAGGCATCATGTAAAGGTGAAATAATAACATCACCATTTTATTTTAGGAAAAAAACAATGTGTCAATGGTGGTGAAATTGAAGGGAATAGATTATTCTTGGTCTGATCGTTGAGACTTTATTACTTGAGTAGTGATAATCCCCTTGGAAACTGCCATATGAATTTTATATGGCGGGTGTCAACAGTAACTTTTGAATTCTTCAGGGGCTTTTGAGATTTATAAGGGTACTTTGGTCTTGGCCTTAAGGATGGATGCACTGCTGATGAGACAAAACAGAGAATATTTTTTTGCTGGGAGTCACTTTGTTTCTGTGTTTGTTTTTACTCATACCTTAATATAGATTCTATAATTTTAGTTTCAATTATTTATCTAACTGGTATCTGTTAGGATTTTAATTTACAGATGTATCAGATACAGAAGATGATTTTGGAGTGGTTGAACAAGGGGCTACTGGCTCAGCTTCATTGTTTTATACATGAAAATCATGAAAACATTTGGGGTTTTCTGCGGTGACTGTCAATATTACTGGGTAGCCTGTTAACTGAGAGTTGATTACAATATTGCTGTCTTTGGTCCCCTACCGTAATATTAAAGCACCCATAAAGAGATTGTTTGCTCAAGGCGTTATTATACCAGTAGGATCGGAACCACAGTGCCTAATCCTTTGCTGTTGCAGATAGTTGTTTAACAATCTCACTGTCTCTGACATGATTCTCAGTTTTGTCTTTTTTTAAAATATTTTGTTGGGCAAACCAGCTTACAACCGCCAGACATGCAGTACATGTCGCCGACCTCATCATCTCTCATGAGCTGGACTTGATTGTGCTAACAGAGACATGGCTAACTGAATCCTCATCACCCCCTCCTGGACATTTTGGTACCACCCAACTATGACATCATCAGACTTGACAGAAGTGAAAAAATTGGGGGAGGAATAGCATGCATCCACAGGAGCAACATATCGGTAAATAGAGCCATATCCCCTACATTCTCCTCTTGTGAATATATGTGCATCAACATCACCACTAATGTTACGCCAGTTTGCTCCCTTCACATCATATATCACCCACCTCGTGATAACCCTACTTTCACTGAACACTTCATGGACTTGGTCACCACAAACATTGGACGTCAAAACACCCAAATATTCCTAGGCGACTTCAATCTCCACTGGAATGACAATGATGACGCAATGGTCAACAGTCTCAAAAACTTCATCGGCGCGCTTGACCTTACCCAAATCTGCAACAGCCCAACACATAAAAAAGGTGCAATCCTGGACCTAATAATTTCCAAAAACAACTCCATTAAGCTTGACTCAATCCTCCCCTGTGACTGGTCAGACCACCACATCATTATTTTCTTCATCAGGGAAACAGTGAAACTTATCGCATCCCAATCCACTAAACCAATGATTTGGAAAAGAAACTTGAAAAAACTCAAGCCTAACACTCTGCCCACTCACACCCATAAACTACTCCAGCCTCCGGTTGACCTGGCCTCTGTAAACGACCTCACCAATCATTACCTTAACGCTATGGCTACGGTTATCAATGATGCCGCTCCTCTACAACTAAAGAGAGTTCCTCTTAAAAACTCCAAACCCTGGTTCAATGACCCTCAAACGATGACAGACGCGCTCTCAGAACCTCAGAACGTACTTGGAGATCAGCCCCATCTGCCAAACACCTGAAAATTCTAAGGAGTAAGAGAAAAGACTACTAAAGAAAGATCAAACGCACTAAAGCCGAATTTTTCTCTCACCAACTAGATCAAGCAAGAAATCGACCCCAAAAATTGTTTGAACTAATCAAATCACAATCGAGAGCTGAACCTAAACAACTACAAGATACCTCAGGCACCCAACCCACTTGTGACGAATTCTTTGCTTTCTTTAACCTAAAAACAGAAAACATCAAAAAGGATCTCCTCAATGACCTCACAATCCTACAGTCTTCCCCTCTCGGAACAATCCCGCCCTCCCCTCCAAATCCTACACAACAAACACCCTCTAAACTACAACTAAAAAATGAGGCAACCTGGTCCGCTTTCGACCCATACACCGAAGAAGCTGTAGGCAAGATTCTAAGCACCCTCAAGCCAGCCAACCATACCATCGATCCTCTCCCGGCTAACGCAGTTAAAGATCTAATCCCTCTGATCCTGTCGCTCTGGACCAGAATCATCAACAGCTCTCTGCATCAAGGCATCATCCCTGACGTCCTCAAAATTAGTCAAGTCACACCCATCCTAAAAAAAAACATGGCTGACCCGATGGACCTTAACAACTATCGCCCTATTTCGAACAGCACAACTGACAAAACACATTGACCTCTTTGACCTCCTTGACAATCACCAATCTGGCTTTAGAGCAGGGCATAGCACTGAAACTGCCATGACTCACATTATAGACGATGCACTACAAATTCTAGACCGGAACGGATCATGCCTACTCATCTTCCTAGATCGCTCCTCTGCCTTCGATACGGTCAAACACGACAACCTGATCGAACTGCTGAACCTCAGAATGGGTCTATCAGGCTCAGTGCTCAATTGGTTTACCTCCTTTCTTCATAACCGGACCCAAAAATTCAAGGTCAATAACTCCCTCTCCAAACCTGTACCTGTAACTCTTGGAGTCCCACAAGGGTCCGCACTATCCCCCACACTATTCAATCTTTTCATGGAACCTCTCACTCTCCTGCTGCAATCATCCAACGTCCAATTTCACATGTACGCAGATGATACACAACTCTATCTGAAGATTCATACCCCTGAAGATGTCAAACTACTCAATCAAACGCTTTTGAACACCCAAGTATGGCTAGCTCAGAAACACCTCAAGCTTAACTCACTCAAAACTGAATTCCTACTGATAGCTCCACCTTCCAAAATTCCCCTCCTCCAAGACTGGTTCAAACACCTAACTGCATTCAACGTGCAACCTACAATCATTGACTCAGATAAGTCTCTGGGTATAACCCTTGATGGCAACCTCAACATGCATAAACACATTGCCAACGCAACAAAAGGAGCTAATTACCAGATTAATATCCTAAGGAAACTTAAACCCTTCCTACCAAAAAACGACTAAACGGCAGTTCAAGCTCTAGTTATCCCCAGGATCGAATACGGAAGTGTCTCTCTTTGTGGTCTCCCCAAAGCTACAACAGCACCACTAAGAGCCACCATCAACGCGGCAGCCAGGCTCATAACGGGCTCAAAAAAAAGGTCCCACATCTCCCCGGACCTAAAAGCTCTGAACTGGCTACCATGGGAAGCCAGAATTCACCTAAAAATAGCATGCTTGACCCACAAAGCCATTCACCATGAAGCACCCAGCTATCTCTCCCGGAAACTGTCTATCTCTGGAGGCAAGAGATCCACAAGAAGTGCAAGAAGCCTATTACTGAAACCCCACAGATTTAATAAGGCAAAAACTTATAAACGCTCCTTCTCAGGGATGACTACTAGGATTTAGAACGCGCTACCCCCTGAAATCAGACTAACCACATCAACTGCACTGTTCAAAAAGGAAGTAAAGTCGATTCTCATGGAAAAACGCACATGAGCCTCACGGAAGGCCATATTTTATATAGATGCAATCAGACAGTCTACATGACAATCAGGCTCTCTCAGCTTGCACCTTTCTCTGTCTCTTACTAGGCACAAAGTAGGATTGAGTTTTGTACTACCTCTCTAATTAATTGTACTTACGCACTGCTTGTACTCACCTATTTGTATTTTGTAATGTGTTGTATAACGCCCACCGCTTGCTATACATTGCTACTTTATACTGTTTGCTGCATAAGTTTCACTGCCTGTAAAGCGCTCTGATATCCGCAAAGATCTGGTTTGCGCTCTATAAAACTTTCAAATAATAATAACCAGGATAACGAAAGCATGCACAGTACAATGTCTCCAAAATTATGCATTAATGTCATCTGTACATCACACATCCCAGAAGGGGGGAAGGGACACAGGAGGAGAAGAGGGAAACAGTCACTCAGCTAAGAGGTCCGTCCACAGTGGTGGCCTCTGCCATTATTGCAACTTAATTCCCTGCGGCAATTGTAGTGTATGTCTCACCACACTATGCAACCTAAGAAACCGGGCCAATACCCAAGGGGAAACCCTCTTAATCATTCTCCACTGGATTTTGGACAGCAGCAGCCTTGTCCTCCCCACCCAGTGCTCTCAGGTATGCCTCAAGGCGGGACCATATATCCTTTGGTCGTGATCTAGCTGGCATCAATTCCCATAGGCATTCCGCTGTTCTTGGCAGTAGGCCAGATTCCATTCGTCCCTCCATGGCATCGGGTGCCAGCCCCAATGCATCGCCACCCAATCTTTGCAAGCAAGATCAGGATAGCTGCCTGTCTGCATGCCTCTACTGGGACTTCCTTGATGTAGCCTAGAAGTGTGAATCTCGGTCAGCGCTCGAGGGCATGTCCCATGATTTTTTCAATATCATCAAAGACCATTTCCCAGAAATGCAATGCACATGCTAGCAAAAGGAACAAATCCTAGGTGGAATGCTGAACAATGCAAACATTCACCCCCCGTCACAAAGATCTAGGTTTAATCCATTGTTCTCTTGCTCACCAAGTCACCTTAGTTAGTCTTGACCCTGTTCCTCATGAGAACAGTCCAGCCCGAACTGCCAAGCCAGGTCCTCCCTGGACAGGAAACAAGCACCCTAGGATTGGTTTCGCTGCATCACCCCTCATCAACCAGGCCAGCTTGAATCCAGTGGCGCAGTGAGCATGGGGCACAAGTCTGGGTATACCCTTAAGGCGTAGGGTGACAAATGTAAAAGGAACACGTGATGGACGGAATTCCAAACAATGCAAACCTTCATCCCCAGTCACAAAAGTTCTGGGTTTAATCCATTGTTCTTTTGCTCACCACGCCACCACAGTTTGGACCCAGTCATATGCAAATCAGTCTTGACCATGTTGCTCATGGGAACAGTCCAGCCTGAACTGCAAAGCCAGGTCCTCTCTGGACTGGAAACAAGCATCCTGGGAATGGTTTTGGGGCATCACCCCTCATCAGCAAGGCTAGCTTGAATTCAGTGGCGCAGTGAGCATAGGACCTACGTCTAGGTATACCCTTCCCAATTAGGACGACAATTGCAAAAGGAACAAGTGATGGACGGAATGCTGAACAATGCAAACATTCACCTCCACTCACAAATATCTGGGTTGAATGCATCATTCTTTTGCTCACCACACCACCCCAATTTGGAGTCGGCCATATGCAAATCAGTCTTGACCCTGTTCCTCATGGAAACAGTCCAACCCGTACTGCCAAACCAGGTCCCCCTTAGATCCGAAACAAGCATCCCAGGACCAGTTTTGGGCATCACCCCATATCAGCCAGGCTATCTTGAATCCAGTGATGCAGTGAGCATGAGACCCACATCTGGATATACCCTTCCGACTTAAGACAACACATGTAAAAGGAACAAATGATGGACGGAATGCTGAATAATGTAAACATTCACCCCCAGTCACAAAGATATGGGTTTAATCCATCGTTCTTTTGCTCACCACGCCACACCAGTTTGGTTACAGACATATGCAAATCCGTTTTCAACCTGTTCCTCATGGGAACTGTCCAGCAAGAACTGCCAAGCCAGGTCGTCCCTGGACCGGTTCAAGCATCCTGGGACCGGTTTCGGGGCATCATGCTAGGGTAGTCCCACGCTAAGTGCAGAAAATTAGTGCTTGACATAGCGCACACATCCATCAGACCCATTCTGTGCATCCTCTTGGGTGTACGGTAGAGCCTGTGCAGGTATTTGACATGAACTAGGCACCGCCTATAGTTTGGGGAAAGGGTCCTGGCTTGAGTACCGTAATACTTCCACTGTTCATCAGTAAGGGAAATTGGGCGGTCTAAAGCCCACAGCTGCCGGGCACCAACACTGGTGCAGTCTCCAGCATTGGGACGGGCTTGTGAGAGTCGCCTTTGCTACCAGAAATGATAGAGTATCCTCCAGAAAGGAATCATGGACCATCTCACGGCCACTAGCAGTTGATAGTAGTTGATCGTGTCCAATAGTGAAGCTGCAGGTCTCTGGAGAACCTGTTGTGGGGCTACAAAGGAGCTGTGCGAGTACACAGCTCCAAAGGACATTAGCTGTGTCTGACATAGCCGACTGAGAGTGCCAGTATATTAGGGATTGAAGGGTGGGCAAGAATCAGTACTGACAGAGCGAATAAGTGGCTTAGTAATGCACTCTGACGTAACTTATGCCACACCCACACCGTGCACACTACTTTTTAATCCTTCTCCTCAGTCAACTGGGAAGCGTGTACAGAGCCATTTGAAGTGGGCAAGGGGCAATGCAGTCATGATCAGGTGCCATATGTGGCCAAAATTGTATAGGATAAAGTAAATAATGTACAAATTGCACATGCACACTAAAATAATTGTGAATGTTTTGGAGTGAGGGGCATCAGTAAATACTACTTCAGGTACAATACAACAGCACTATTATTGCAAGTGTGGCTCTTCCCCAGGTGTAGGCGTAAATAATTGGGTGGTTCAAGTGAGGAAAGGATTAGGAAGATGATGAGATTAATGTGGGAGAAGGCAGAGGGCAATGGGAGGGGAACACATTTTGGGGTGTAAAGGAAGTGATATAGTTTTCTTGGAAATGGCAGCTTTTGAGCCACACAATCATTAACCAACAACAAAGTCTAGCGAACATTTGTGTTACCCATAGATATTATGAAAATTATCTCTGCTAATACTAATTGCATTAATAATCACACCAAGAATAAAAGTCATTCTCTCCTGGCTAAGTACATGTAAACCCTTTGCTAGAAGTTATCCAAGAGTTACACATTACTAAGTAAACAGAAACCAAATTGATATAGGTTTGTTAGTTTTCCACTTCCACTGCTTATAGAGCAATGGTATTGTTCTAGCTCATATCTTTTCTGATGCAGTAATCAAAACAGCAAATAATCAAACTGGTCTCTGGGAAGCATTGGCAAGCAAATGTTACTAGACGATTTTTCAGAATAGTTTCGTATTATGGACCTCTAAAAGATAACCCTACATCTCTTTGTGGTCTACAGACATATTAATAACATTTTCTGAGACCAATATTACCGGAAGACATTTTTACTTTCTCTAATATATGACTCTAATACCTTAAATCCTCTTTCACCTCAGAGAAAATCCAGAATCGCTAAAGTAATTACATTTAAAAAAAAGAATTGGAGCGTTGTATCATAGGAGATAAAACAAACCCCAACTAAGAAATATACTTACTTTGCAAAATGTCGTCAGTTCGCTACTAGAACAGATCATTTTTTGAAATCTTCTTCACTAACACAAACTGAGGTATGCGTTATTCCAAACTGTTCTTCTGATCACAAGATCTAAATTCTTGGCACAGAATCAATAAATTGCAAGATCTCATTGAGGTGGTCTATGAATAAATGTTATCTGACCCACAATCTATTCAGTATTTTAAAAGGGTGATTAATCTATATTCTCAGGAAAATTAAGGTTTTCCTCCCAGGATGTGTTATAGGATGCATTCAAAGCAGTCTCTATGAGGAGGAAGCATTGTATTCTGAAGTCAAAAACGCAATGGAATAGTAATAATTAATCTGCCCTCCACAGAGTACAATATTTTCTTCAATTTTATTTAGTTTGGAGTGGGAATAGTAAATTACCCCACCTACCAGAGTTCATCATTTTGTTTGACTCGAAGTAGGACTAGTATAGCTACGCACCTCTGCAATGTTGCTTAGTTTGGAGATAGAATAGTATATTTGACCACCACTTGAGTGCAAAACATTCCCCAATGTTGCTTAGCTTGGAGTGGGAATAGTAAATTTGAACCCTCTAGTGTCCAAGACTTTTCCCATATTGTTTAGTTTGGAGTAGGAATAGCGAATCTGCAGTCCCCACTCCTACCACCGAGCATTCATCACTTTGCCAAGTGTTTCTTAATTTGGAGAGGGAATAGTATATCTCAACCCCTGTCACCCCAGAGACCAACGTTTTCTCCTGTGTTTCTTAGCTTAGAGTGGGAATAGGAAATCTGACCCAAGAGTCCAAAGCTTTTCTCAATTTTACTTAGGTTGGAGTGGGAATAGTAAAATGACCTGCCCCACACATATACATGTTCATTTTTTTATATTTTTTTATATTTTTCTAAATGTATATGTACTGTTTTAAAAATACATTTATTTGTAAAGATGTTTAATTTTTAATTTGATTTCAATTAAATATGTGTTTATAACATTATTTTAATGTAATAACTGATTTATGTTTTGTAAATTAAATGTTTTTTACTGTAGAAGTTACATTTTTTCACACTTATTTAAAGTAAATATTTTTTAAACAATTCATTACGAGATGAATTAATTGACATTATATAAAATATATTAATCAGAAGTATTTTTTAACCTTAGATATTTTTGCAGGCAGTAATTTCGATTCAATATTTTTGTTGTTCTAATTGTATTCTTGTAAGGCCAATATTTGCTCGTTGGTAATCAGCAGAACAATCCTAGCAATCCTATTTTTAATTTGATTTCAATTAAATATGTGTTTGTAACATTATTTGAATGTAATAACTGATTTATGTTTTGTAAATTAAATGTTTTTTACTGTAGAAGTTATATTTTTTTCACACTTATTTAAAGTAAATATGTTTTAAACAATTCGTTACCAGATGAATTAATTGACATTATATCAAATATATTAATCAGAAGTATTTTTTAACTTTAGATATTTTTGTAGGCAGTAATTTGGATTCAATATTTTGGTTGTTCTAATTGTATTCTTGTAAGGCCAATATTTGCTCGTTGGTTATCATCAGAACAATCCTAGCAACCCACATGGAACCAGGAGAGATTTGAATGATGCACCACAAGACTAATATTGTGGTGCTGTAACACTCATAAAAGTTTGTAGTTTATTTGTATTAGCAAATTGAGCCTGTATGTCAAAAACTGTGAAATATACATGAAGCATGTGAACTGAAGCGCCAATTTACTAACCAAACTTTCTTTATTCTTAATCCTCCTGTAGATACTGCACAAAGAACTGTGAAATAGGTACTGGAGCTGACACTCTGAAATTGCTTAGAACTAATGACCCATCAATGAAATGCAGTAGACATGCAGGTAATGTGGGAGCATCAGTTGGCCTGGATTGTGAAGAGCTGGAGCTTGAAGAGTTCCTCCATACCAGGTGTAGCTTTTATACTGGCCCAACAGCTAAAGCCACACCTAAGAACTGGAGACCCAGGCAAGTAGGGGGTTCTAGACAAGGTTATTCCCATCCCTTACAAATCAATATTGCTCCTGTAAAATATTGTTTAGTACCCTTAGGTGGGAGTCAGCCCAGGGACCACTTCTTGTTGGAGAGACCAAGTTGTTTAGCATTTTACTGAGCAAATAAATCCTCCTCCAACAGTCTGGTCTATATAGTAAGCTTACCCTCAACACATTGGTAGTAATCTCTTTACACATGGTAATTGGATAGATGATCATGGAGTGATTTGAAGTGGTGTGTGGGGAAACTTTAGGTTGGGTGCCAGTGATTCCCTACCTGGAGTTTCCTGTATGGTTGGTTGCTGTCTAAACCCTGGACTTGCACTGTGGAGGGAGTGGGGTACCAGTGATTCTTCTGTGGTACCTGAAATATTGATGTGGATGTTAGGTGACCCCATCCAGCTTGGAAAACCAACTGTGGCCTCGGTCCACACAGCTGTGTATTTGCAACCCAAAAAGGTCCCAGATGAAGGACATGACAGTTTGTACCCAGATGATGTTGCTAGTATGTCCACACTTGTCATTAGTTATGCCAAAAATCTCCTCATCCCCATCCTTGAAATCTGTCTGTGAGATTGCGTCCTGTAGGCTCATGGAATGGCTCGGTGAAGGACATATCTATTGACATGTTGTAGGTTTAGTATATGAATATATTAATTTCATCACAGATAGCACCATGTATCCATAGAACAGTTGAAAACACTTTATGACACAGAGTACTTCCCACCACAATTGAAGTGTTTTACTTCATGGTGGTTGAATTGGAAACAGCGACACTGAACCCTATTGTGTCTTACCTGTCAGTGCCAAAGTGGGAATTTTTGTGAATGATGCCCGAGATGTGTTCTACTCTCCCATGTTGATAGCACAGAGCTTTTGATATGTGGACTTGGGTGCCACGCTAGTTGTGGAAAAGTAAGAAAGAATGCATATTATAATGCACAGAAGGCATCTGATTTTAAAGAATATATCTTTGCAATTCTTAAATAGTAAATAATACTAATTCACTATTAAGAATCACAAAATTGTATGTACTATTAGACCACTGTGATTCTTTAGAATTAGCTCTTTAGGAATCTCGATTTGCAATAAAGGAATCAGTATAAATTGGAAATTGCAAATGCGAATGTGGAAGTGAAGATATAGAAGTGCAGGAGGTCAGTGGAAAAAGCATTGTATACGTTCAAAGAATGAATCCACGGTCATCCACCCCCATATCATGCTAGCCAGAACCCCAGGATGATGGAATTAGAACATGCAAAAGTGAGTAGCAGAGGAGTGGGTGACCAAAACGATCAAGTTTACTAACTGCATTGGAGGCTACAAAAAGATAAATCTGGGCATTTGTACAGCAAAGGATAAATAGAGCTGGTGTGACAAAACATATGCAAAAGATGGCATGATCTCCATGTGCACAAAATAAAGTGTTGAGGCAGGAAGGCAGGAAGGCAATAGGCCGAAGGTACTGGGCGGGGGTTGAAGTACTGAACCACCACCAGTCGTGGAGCAACTTCGAGAGTTCATGCTTTAGTCAGAGGCCTATTACAGGTGCCAGTGCCACTGCCACACTGGAAACTATTTTAAGTTCAGGTGGTAAGTGCCATGCATGTTTCAAACTTCATTTAATGTATATACACATAGCATATCACACACATGCATTACAACCACTCACTGAATAACTTTTCTAAGAGGATGAATCTATGTACAGATTAATTGCATATTTAGTGAAGACTCTTACAATGCATCATGGTTCATGTAGTACATAGCAGTATACAAGACAATGTATACCCTTATGCAAGCTATGTAATTCAATAATATATTTCCGATATAATAAACTCTTACAGTTGTTGGCATGTTTTGTAAATCCACTTGTTTGATCTAAATAACACTTCTGATTAATATTTAGTATATATGTCACTAACATCTGCAGTTTGTGAGACGTCATGGCTTAGGCATGTGAAACATAAATGTGTACTTAAAGTCATTCATCATAACACATTACAATGGCATGTCACCCAACTTTCACTCTTTGCAGATCATAATATCGCTGATGTATCACATTACAGAGTAAAGCAAATAACAGGGGAAAACATGCACCTGAGACAAACAACCCTGGTGCTACCATCAGGGACAGTGGAAATGTGAATCAGGAGCAGTCTGCGCTAGCACAAGGAGCCAATTTCTTGTCACTCTACCAGTGTTGGAGGCACTAATACTATGCTGACCACTGTGACATCAGAGACAGTAGTGTTGTCCTCCCCTTATCTATCAGCAATAGAGAGAGGACTGGAAAGCACATATAGTAGCAAACGATGTACTCAATTTGCTGATGGCACATTTTCCCCAGCTGAAGTTTAGATAGTAGAAAGGAAGATGCTAGGGTGTAAGATAAAAATCAAAGTCATATGTACAATTTCCTGTAACGTTGGTATCTTAGTAGACACAGTGTATGAAGGTTTGGCAGCAGGGGCTAAAGACATTTGAGAAATGTTGCAGGCAACAAGTATTATGTCTGTCTGCCTACAAGCTTGCATGAGGGTAGCCTAGATTAGACAAAATCATCACCAGCATAGCAAACAACAGCAACAAGCGTTTTGTTCTATAGGACGTCTGAACACTTCCACACACATTCAGGGCTGATTTTAAACCAGCTTGCAAGTTGAGCTTGTAAAACAAGGTGGAGACTTAACAAGAAGCCTTACCCAAGCAAGAAATGTCCTGGAGGAATTTCAAATCGCCAATGCCTCTATTATATACAGAGGTACACCACTACTTGAGAGAGAGGAGCTTGAAGTATGAGCATCTCATCAGTGGCAGAGGCTGCTGCTGCAAGGTCAAGAAAGAGCAAGAGAGGTGACATGGAATTAAGACAAACACAGCGGACACCTAGCAAAATAGGGGTAAAAGTAAACTTTTTTTTGAGATTGTAATATAAATCTCTTTATTTTGCTATTTTTGTGTCCACGATTAATAATTGTATTACAAATAACAGTTTGAGCATAGTTTCTCTTTTTATTTTTTTCATCTGTGAATAAACAACGTTTTTGTTGGCAACTTAAAATTACTCTATGCACTCTTATTTTTTTAATGCTATTGACAATAGTTCACCGTAAAAAAAATATTTGTAAAGTCACTGTGCCCTGCCCTCTGTGGCCATTGTTGCCTTTTGTCCTTGTTGGGTTGGATAAGGGATTAGATCGTCATCGTCATCCGAACTGTCTTCCTCAGGTTCAAGAGGTAAACCCTCCTCATTGATATGTTGTGCAGTACAGCACAACTGATTTCTGGTATCTTCCACTGCTCCTCCACTGACATGTGGGTAACAAAACCTCCCCCTCCGGTTTCCAAAAGAGTGCTTTGTTACATACCTTCTTTGCTTATGTACATTGCTGTTTCTGCTCTCCGTCAGAGGGCACACATTAAGGTATGGGGACATAATCCCTGGGCGGCCTGTATACGCACTGTCCACTACATAAAAAAACATGTAGTCATTAGGGCAGTTAAATGCATGATGTATACTATATTTATTCAAAAAATGTAGGAACACTTAACAAGTAGATAATCATCTTCAGACTGTCCCGTCGGCAGCTGCTTGCGAAGGCAGGAGCGGCTCCTCCATATGAGCAGAGGAGCGTCGCCTCACAAGCCCCAGTGCTGAAAAATAAAACAGCAATAAAGTTTATTTATCACTGTTTTATATTTCAAAACCCCTTCCTGAACTAAGTGTCAGGACGGGGCAGGGCCAGTGTCGCCTGAGTGGCAGCAGCAGGGAGCTATGCGCTTTAAAATGTGCATGTCTATTTCATGTTGTGAAAGCAGCACCAGGATTAGGTAGCTTCCTGGAAGACACCCTAAGGAGGAAGACATTGTACTGCGGAGGCAAGGGGATTAATTTTTCTCTTTTCATGCCCCCTCTTGCCTCACCACCCTCAGTACAAGCCGGCTGCCTCTGTGTGTCTGGCAAGAATGACGAAAAATAAAGAGGTCATGTATGCTACCTAGATGTTTTTCACTACATCAGTTAAAATGCAAGCATAATTTCAGAGTATCTGAACACGAAATAAATAATGTTCTTTGTGATTTTGGTTCAAATAATTTTTCTGACAAGGTGCATTTTAGAATGTGAGTGCCATCCACACCTCCGATTACCTGCAGAGGCTAAGCAATTCCATAAAAATCAAATTTAGTAGCACTAACGTCTGCAGGGCTCTTTGGTAAAGAATGTGCAAATAGATTTTTGAGAAAACTGCATCTAAAATGTTGGAGAAAATCACTAAAAGAGCACTTTGTGAAATCCCTCTGCAAATGCCACTATCCACTGGCAACAACCCGAGGCTTGTAGGTGTAGGGAAAAAAGTAACTGTAAGTGTGGAGGTATAGTAATGGGTTGTTTGCCTCCCTAAAATGGGATTACATTAAAATACTAATTCACTAATGCACTTCTTACTTACCTTGTACTTAATAAAGACCTCCTTCCCTGTCCGCTCATATAGAGTGACATATGCCCTAAAACCCGTTTCTTTCTTCTCCTTCTCCCCTGTCATGCAGCCAGGGTGCATATTCAACTTAGCAGACCATGGAATGAAGCCATTCTGAACATTTGTTATTTTAGTTTAACCCTCTTTTATATGTTGCACCTGGTTATCAAGTGTTCCCAAGTGATGGTATTGCATGCAATTTCCTGTTTTCGGCCATTCACAAGTCGCAAATGCATAACATTAAAATAGCAATATGCAAATTACTGATCAATAATATGGAATCAAGAAAACAGGTAGCATAATACAGAGGGCTGGAAGAACAATCATTCTGTGTTATGGGTCACAAATTGCGATTTTATGTGACTCGCAATTTACGACAAGCAAAATAGAATTACTTTCGTGTCTCAGGCACATTAATGATTCCCAATGGGCTCACAAATGACTAGCCTTATTAATATTCATGCGGCAGGTCACAATTTGCCACCCATTGGGAATGGGCAATAACACAGGGATGGCGGCCTGTATGGACAGCAGCTCACCATGTCCGTGTTTACTTTTAAATTAAGCAACTTTTATTTTTCATATGCAGCCCGTTTTTCCTCAAAGGAAAATGGGATGCGTTTAAAAGAAAAATATTAAAACTTTTACTTCACTTTCCAAAGGGCAGGCAGTGGTCCATGGGACCAATGCCTGCTCTTCAAAAATATTTTTGCTGCCAATCACATAGGGAAGTCTGCAACTAGCTTACGACCAATTGGACATTTTTGGCATCTGCAATTGTTTTGCGACTGCATTTGCAGTCGCAAAGCAATCATACATACCTCTGCGACTCAAAATTAGAAAGGGATGCACTTGGCAAGCCTCCTACCTAATACCGACTCACAAACCCTGTTTTGTGAGTCGGTAATAGGCTACTGATTCGCAAAATAGAGTTTGTACATGCTACAACCCTTTTTAGTGGTTGCAAATCGCCCGATTGTCCGCTTGCGCCCGCTAAAATGGTTGTACTTCTGGCCCCAAATCACAATTTTCTTGGTGTGCAATTCTTAGGAATTCTAACTTTGGGAGCCTTTTTTAGATTGCAGAAGTTTCTTTTAGCAGCCACAAAACCATTTGCAAGCACATATCAAATAGCAAATCCTGAATACATCAGCCAAAGATTTTCTATTCGGAATTTCCTATATTGTTGAATCAATAAATCAATCAATACATTTGTAAAGCACTCTACATACCCGTGAGGTTCCCAAGGCGCTGTGGGGGCGCTGCTACTGATTGAAGTATTGTTGTTGTAATATAGGAGCTAGCACATAAATGATGTTCTCATCCAAGCCCTGTCCAATAGATGTCTTAGGATCCTTTCACTACTAGAACATTTTGGGAAATTCTTGTGATCAAATACTCAATCAACAGCAGTCAAAGGCTAAGGGCTTTGCTGTACCATTATCTGGGCTGGTTTGAAACTGTCTCTTAAAAGTAAGGGACGGATGTACATAGCTTTTTTTCCGTTTGCAAATTGCCCAATTGACAGAATTGGCCGTTTGCAACCAGAAAAAAATAATTTTCTGATGTACCAAACCCTATTTGCTATTTGGTAATGTATCGCTGAATCGCAAATAAGGTTTGCAATTCGGTGTTAGGAAGGGGCATGTTTAAGGCATTGCTTCCTAATACTGAATTGCAGTAATATGTGTGAATGTTTGGCATTCCCCGTCGAAAAACATTATCAGTTCCCACCAGCTTTAAGTTGGTTGTAATCTATTCGCAAATTGGACGTTGTCCCATAGGGACCCCTTCCACTTTGTGATTGTGGGCACCAACATTTTTTAAGAGCAGGCAGTGGTACTGTGTACCACTGCCTACTCTTAAAAAACGAAAAGGTAGCTTTTCATTTTTATTTGTGAAATGCATCCCATTTTCCTTTAAGGCAAACGGGCTGCATTACAAAAAAAAATTACTTTATTTAAAAAGCAGTCACATACATGGTGGTTTGCTGACCCCAGCAGGCAACCATCCCTGTGATTGCAGCCATTCCCAATGGGTTGCAAGTTGCGACTTGCCTCTTAAATATTGAAAAGGCAGGTCCATTTGCGACCCATTGGGTATCGCAAACAGTGTCTGAGATACTGTTGTATATAGCTGTTTGCAATTTCATAATTGCAAATCACAAAAATTCGAAATTAGAAAATCGCAAACTTCCTGTTTTGTACATCTGGCGACAGTGAGTGACATGTACCAGAAATCTGTGTTCCTCCCTTTTTAAATATTTTTATTCAAAACATTTTTACAACGTTTATTCCCCTAACTCCTCCCCCCTCCCGCCCCCGCACAGGACATGAAAAATGCAAAAAACAAATACAATCAAATTTTGTTTTTTCCACAACATTTCTATATCTCAGGTTACAAGAACTCTGCCTGGCAAATTATACTGGGTTAGCTAGAGCATCAATCAAAACAGCTGGAAAGAGAAAAAAACCCCCAAAAAAAAACAAGTAGGGCGAACAACTAAACATAACCCCATGGATACAGCTTGATTAATATTCCTGATTTTCATTACACACCCGACTTGAGGCCCTATGGGGATTCTGTGTTCCTATTGATTCTTGTTGTGCTAATGGCTTGGCAGCACTGAGTCTGTCAGAATCACCAACCAAGTGGAGCTAGTGGCCCGTTGGTACCTAGACCGTTGAAAACTATCGTGCATAATCCAGATTCCAAGTAATTGTCCATAGTGATCACATAAACTATAATTGTGTAAGAAAAAAATATATAATTTTGCAGAAAGTACAAACGAAAATTGTAAAAAGACTCCACACACATTTAAATTCCTTGATTTTCCACTCACGCAGGCATTTACATCATATATCCGGCCATGCGCTACTACGGCACGAGGGCTTTTTCATCCTGTTACTTAGAAATATTAGCATAAATGCTATTAGCATGCTTGACATCTTGCTACACAGCACGTGCCACAGCAATAAATGCCTGTGTTCATCAAAAGTAGACTCTCCACACAGAAATGGCAAGAAATTATGTATGTAGAAGTCTTGCATTTGAACATTTGTGGCGCTTCCTAGCTTACGCGTCCAAACCAATCTTAATTATCTGAAACATTAGCCAGGGGACAATGTTTGAAAAACAAAAACAAATGGTAAAAAACATCATGAAAGAGGCTGCAGAAAAATTCATTCAGTGCAAAGAAGGGCTAATGGAGGCTCGCCCAGGACACATTTGTTATTTGTGACAGGTAATGTGAAACGAAGCATACAGAGAAACACATTTCATCTGTAAGACTGCACTAAACCGAAGTGACAAGAATCCCAGATACAGGGAAGAAAGCAAAATGGATTGCTGCAGTGATTAAAGAGTTTGCTAAATAGCTGCAGCGAAAGTCCACTAGAAATCACAAGGCTCAGAAAAACATTTAGAAAAATGGGAAAGCATATTTTTCTTTAGGTGCTACATGATGGAGGAACCTGGCTGACAAGGTCACTGACTTTCTGTGGGGGATGTACGTTAAGATGTCTGTGCTTAAATAGTGAACTGGGATGTTGAAATGACGTACTGGGAGCTCCGATATGCCACTAATGCTTATTTCTTTTTAAGTGCACGAGCCCAAGGTAATGTCCACTGTCATCGTGATGGGCTTGCAGAATAACAGAGCAGTCTTGCCTTCATTCTTCTTCTTGTTTCTTTCTCCAATGGGTCTGCACTTATTGTCTCTTTATCACACTCTTGCAGGTTCTTTTTGTTTCCGGTCCAGGGAAGACCTGGCTTGGCAGTTCAGACTGGACTGTTCCCATGAGGGACAGGGTCAAGATGGATTTGCATTTGGCTGGGTCTGAACTGGGATGGCAGAGTGAGCTAAAGAACGATGATGGATTCAACCCAGATCTGTGATTGGGGGTGAGTGTCTGAAAAGATTCAGCACTCCATCCATCATCTCCTTGTGTTTGCTCTTTTTCACCATTGCAATGCTTCTTTTCCTCTCTTTTCAGATATTTCTAATGATGGAAACTTAGTTCAGGTCACCAAAAAAAGTGAGCTGTTGGCAACCATTGACAAATACAGATACAAAGTAGGCACCTCATGATACCCTATGATACCAAGACTTGGATTTGTTTCTAAAGCTTAAAATATATAGCAACACTCAGGGGCTATTCACAAACTGCATTTTATTTTATGTATATTAGTTCCACCATAGTGTTACAAACATATAAAATGCTATTCACAAATGAAATGAAATGAAAATGCGTCTTATATAGCGCGAAGTAGCTGCCCGGGGGCGTCCAAGCGCTGAATTGCGTAAAAAATTGTGAGTAGTGAGACTCATTGGCACAGGGAAAGAGAGAAAGCTATTTATTGAATAGAAAAGTTTTCAAATGTTTTCTGAATGAGGTTAGGTCTGAGTTAGACCTTAGTTGGAGTGGTAAGCTGTTCCACAGTTTGGCAGCGTTCACAGTGAAAGAACGACCGCCTGACCTAGCCCGGTTGACTTTGGGCACCGTTGCAAGATACGCGCTGGATGAACGTAGTTGTCTACTGGGAAGGTATGGGGTTATTAGGGAACGGTTAATCACAGGGCCAGTAGCCCAGAATGACTGGTGGGCAATACAGAGGGATTTGAAAGTAATCCGGTCTCTCACAGGGAGCCAATGTAATTTAGCTAATCCAGGTTTGGCAGAGGACCTACGGGGGATTTGGAGTAGAGTCCGGGCTGCACAGTTCTGGATTACCTGTAACTTCCGCAAAGTGAAGTCAGGAGCTCCCAGATAAAGTGTGTGAGAAGTTGGCCTGATAGGTGATGTTTCCAATTCTGGAACCACCTGTTATCAGACCAAACAATCCCTTATGGTGTCTGGTTGTAAGTCAACCTTATTAGACAAGCTATCCTAGGGGTAGCATGGACTAAGCAGCCTAAAGGCTTAACTTAAGAGGTCGTGTTAAGCGAGCTGTTTTACCACATACAATCCTGTAATATCAAATGAAAGGACACCACACAAGTATATATTATAAAAATATATGTATTTATTACTAAAAACAATCCCCAGTATTCTTTATGAATAAAGGGGCACAAGCGTTAAATCAAAAGCACAGTTTAAACATACAAACTTGCACAATTATGGATGAGGGCGGGTGGCCACTCAAACCATATACTAAACAAGTGGTATAAGAGATGCCACTCGAACAGTGGTTAGGCCTAGGGCCTAGGGAATCGCTGGGAGCAGTCGGGACAAGCAATGCTGAAGTCGGGAAAGGCCCACGGGATTCGGGAGCAGTGCGGAAAGAGCACGCATGCACCAATGTTAACCAATGGTGCGTAAAAGTTGTAAAGTTAGAGTTTAAGGACACTTCCGCTGAACCTAGAGGAACAAAACTTAAGACACAGACCCTAGAGATGTGTACCAGTGTGGGAACACCGGCGGAGCAAAGTTACCTCACCCACAGGAAGCGGGTGCACAGGGTCGAAGTGGCGTCGGATTTTGACACGCAGGTTCTTGGCGCTTGAAGCTGAAGATGCTGCAGGCGATGTGAAGGAGAAGTGTCCGGTGGATCCAAGGGTGGATCTGAAGTGGTGAAGACCTGAAAGCAGAGGGGACAGTGTTCAAAGTCACTGACCAGTGACCACCGTGGAACCAGATTGGAACCAGGCAAAGTCGGGTGCAAACAGGTCATGAGGTGTTGCTTCTCTCTGCAGCCACGTGGACACGAAGAGGTCAAGGACGTCCAGAAGTCGATCACGAGCTGTCCCTTGAAGGCTCTAGCTGATGGCGGTGTCGGCAAATCGATTGAAGCAAACAAGCCTTGGCTAATGCAAGCCACAGGGAAAGTGAAAAAGGCTTATTACTCAGACCAGCAAGGTCAGAGCGGGTACTCCTTTCTACAGGAGCGAGGGCAGGTCTGAAGCAACCAGACCCACAGTGTAAATCGTAGGTTTCGTCGCCAAGATGGCCGCTGACCACATGACAAGCGGCTGGGATGGCGAGTCGAGTGGCACAAAGCAAAAGGGCCCCACGCAGATCGTGGAGATGCTGGAGGGCTGATCTTTGGTGCAAATGCTGCTCGATTGTGGGGCTTCTCAAATCCCAAAGCACAGAGTCGAGGGTGCCTCTGGTGCTGTGCAGTCAGCGTCTCGGGGGTCTTTCAAGATATCCGCTCCCACGTCCCTTCTTTGCAGGGACTGTGGATCGGGCTGGGAGAAGTCTGGGAAGCTGGGTCTTGTCAGGCTCTGCACTCGGGCTCCGGCGGGAGGCGGCGGCAAAGCAGACGTCGAGGTGCTGGGTAGTGCCTGTGTTCACAGGGTGGCCCCTCCTAGGCCACAAGGGAGATGCTCTTCAGTCTTCTGTTCATCAGAATGTCGAAGTCCAGTCGTCTTCTTAGTTTAAAGGTGATTTCAGGATGATCTGAAGTGCATTGGCACTGCTCCCCCTCTTATTCGAATCTGGGGGGCGTGATTACCTGCTAGGTCCCCTCCTATGGGTGGGACCCAGGAAGTGGGTGGATACACCCCCTTCCTTTGATCCAGGCCGCCCTGGCACGAGGGCTGGAGTGCCCCAGAACCGGTTTGGCCGGATTATGCAAGGGGCAGCCTTGTGCGCCCCAAGCAGTGTCTGGTTTCTTTCAAACCTCCCTGCTACAATCCACTATCTCCTGTCTGGAGGGTGGTAACACCCCCCTGCGACAGGAAACCCTTTGTCCAGGCCCCATTTGGCTGAGTTTCGGTCAGCTTCAGGGGGTCAGACTTCTGTCTGTGGCAGAGGCATCCATTTTGTGGATCTAAGGTCCTTTTAGAAATTAACCGCATTTAAGTAAAGTAACATGTCTTACCCCTCTAGAGGGGTGGAATGCTATCCCCGTCGCCAGAACTGGCGAGGGGATAGTATTCCAAATCGTATGACACCTTACACGACATGTTTTGATAAAGCCAAACCAGAGTTGCTATATAACCGCGAGGATTATAAGGCACTTAAGAGTATATGGTATGGCATTATCCTGAAACAGCTTAGGGAGTTGTTCCCGACGGCTGCAGACAGGCTCAGCTCATGCTAGAGCTCCATCTCACATTAAACCACGCACTCTGCCTCCAGGATTGATGAGGCCTTCCATAGGAGTGGCTCACAGGTTAATATGTGTCCAGATATAGGTTTAGATATAGGTATACTATATCTAAGTAAGGGGTGATTACACCACCTTACCCCAGCTGAGTGATAAGCCAGTTGTGTCAATTTAAGAACCAGCCAGGGGTGGCAAAAGATATGCTGCAGCCCCTGGTAGGCCTTGGTGTCCCCTATGCCCTGGGCACCTATAGTGCATTATACAGGGGCTGACAAGGAGTCCATTTCCAATTGTGGTATGTACCTAGGGTACATGGAATCCATTTTACAGAGAGAGCAGATGGCCTGGGGCCCTGATTAGCAGGGAACCAGGTCAACTAAGTCAAAAAACCAGCTAAACACAGGCAAAAAATCCGGGGTAACCATAGTCAGGTAGCCACCTTCCTACATAACCCCCCCCCCCCAAACGAAAGGAGATAAGGCTATCCTTGGCCAGGTAAGCCTATATTGCCTGAGTGGCCATATAAGGAAGTACCTGCACTAGCATGGGTACCCCCTGTCTCATGGTCCACTAAGCAGTCCCTCACCCTTGGGGTATTAGAGGGTCTCCACCATAGGGAATCACTACCTTGGGTGTGTTTATGCAAAGTTAAAGGCTGGTTTGGATATGGAGTATTGAAGTGAGGCTCTACTAATTTAGGGCTTAGCTTCCTCCAATTATCTTCCACCATGTGTGCCTTTCTTTCGTTAACTGAGTTGCACTGTGCTCTCAGGGTCAACCTCTGGCTACCTAAAGCTGGAGGCTGGGTCCCTCTGTTTGGCTTGCTGGAGGGACAGTTCAGGTTTGGGCCCTTTGGGTCCCAGGTTTGGCTGTGCCCAACAGAATCCATCTGTGGGAGGTCCCTAACTGTTTTTAAGGGGGCTCCCTCTGGAGTTTTTAAAGTTTTCACCTCACTAGGGCTGCTAGTTTTGGTGCCCCTACTCTGTTGATGGGGGTGCTTTATTTGACAGGGGGCCCTCTGGGTCTCACTGTCCTTCTTGTCCTCTGCAGCCCTGGGCTGGCTAAGGCAAGGGAGAGAGGGGCAGGTTACCTGCTCCAGACTGGGTCCCACCTGAGAAGGGTCCACCGCCATCAGAGGCTCTGTCAGGCCAGGCCTAACAACCTCTGGGGCAGTTCCTTCATCAGGGGTAAGATCAGTTCCCTGAGGAGGCTGATCCTGTCCTAAAGTCTGGTGAGGGGGAGATTTCTCTTCCTCCTCCATGCTCTCAGTTTGTGTGGAGTTATCCATCATTTCAGGCTTCACAACACACATATCAGTTTGAGTTTGGGCTGTGGCCATCACAGCCCCACCAACCTTTTCAGGAGGAGACTCAGTTTGGGTTTCTGCTGTTATCATAACAGCTTTGCTATTCTGTTCAGGAAGAGCTTTTGTTAAAGATGGGGCAGAGAGTATCTCAGCCCTACCAACCTTTTCAGGAAGGACATCTTGGATTGGGGCTGTAGCCATTACAGCCCCACTAACCTTTCCATTGGAATTTACCATTCTAGAATGGGTTTCCTGTTCAACCTCAGCCCAGGCTGAGATTTCCAAATCATTACCAAGTAGACAGTCCACAGGCAAGTTTGATGACACTGCCACTCTCTTTGGGCCAATGACACCTCCCCAGCTGAGACTTACTACTGCCATGGGATGATTTGTTTTGATGCCATCAATGTTTGTCACCTGGTACGTGGCACCAGGTAAAAGTTGTTTAGAGGGGACTATACAGTCAGCCACCATGGTGATGCTAGCCCCTGTGTCTCTAAAAGCTTCAACTTTCAAACCATTGATGATGGGTTCTTGTCTATATTTGCTCAAAGTATTTGGGCAATCAGAGAAGTTGGCAAACCCCCTGCCAGTCTCATAAACAAGATCATTTGGGGAGGGGGACCTGGATAGGCCAGGGTCCTCCTGGGCTCCAAAAGTAAACCCACCCAGATTCCTGGGTGTGCTCCCACTTCCTGGGGGATTACTGCTGACAGTAACAGGAGGTGTTGGAGCTGGCTTTGGAGGTATATTCTCTTTATTGTTATTCTTGGGACAACAGTTGTCTGTTTTGTAATGCCCAACCTGTTTACAGGCATAACAATAAGGCTTTTTCTCAGTTGAAGTAGTGTCTTGGGACCCACCCCCATTCTTGGAGTTTTGGGGCCCTGGGGAAGTCTTTTCTTTATTTTTATCCCCACCCTTATCTTGAGGCTTGGTAGACTCCTTCTTCTGGTTACTGTCCTGATTCTTAGGCCTAATCCTGGTTCTGACCCATTTGTCTGCCTTCTTTCCCAATTCTTGGGGAGAGGTCAGATCAGAGTCCACCAGGTGCTGGTGTAAGAGCTGGTTCTGACAATTACTTAGGATCTGCTCCCTCATAATCAAATTATACAATCCTGTAAAGTCATGTACTTTGCTGCCATGTAGCCAACCCTCCAGAGCCTTAGTTGCACAATCAACAAAATCAGTCCAGTCCTGAGTCTGTGTCTTCTGGGTGTCTCTGAACTTCAACCTGTACTGTTCAGTGGTTAAGCCAAACCCATCTATTAGGACACTCTTCAGGACTTTGTAATTGTTTGCATCCTCATGTCTAACAGTGAGGAGCTTATCTCTCCCTTTCTCTGAAAAGGAGTACCATAAGATTGCTGCCCACTGTTCCTCAGGAACCTGCTGTACCATGCAGGCTCTCTCAAGAGCAGTTATCCACTTGTGGATGTCATCCCCTTCCTTGTAGGGGGGCACAATCTTTGTCAGGTTTCTACTATCATAGGACCTGGGTTTCTCTTTAGGAATATTGCTGCCACCAGTGGCATCTAAGCCACACAATTTTTGCTCTCTTGCCAAGGCAAGTCTAGCTTGAGCCAAGGCTACCTCCTCCCTCTCTATTTGGAGTTTAACAGCCCTCATTCTGGCCCTATGCTCTAGCTTTTGAGAAGCAGTCATGCCTCTCTGGGATTCTCTTGAGGCACTAGAAATATGAGAGTCCCCTGAGGGAGATCTCACTCTTCTGTTGCCTGGGAGAATGTTATAGGGTCTGGGGAGGTTCTGGCCCTCTCCATTCCCCAGTAGGTCTACGTTGGCCTGGTTAAGCCTGGCAACTTGGACCTGGCTACCCCTCTGATCCTGATCTTCTGTGTACTCAACATCTGAGTCCTCATCCCCCTCCTCTCCTTCTTCTCCTTCTTCCTCCTGAGGGGTATCAGTTACAGGTGGGTTTACTCCATCTCCTGACTCTAAGGGAACTTCATTAGCCTTCTCTAAGTCATCCTGTTCTAGAATGGCTATCAGGATAGGACAGGTGGGACTTCTGCCCCTTTTTAACCCTCTTGATACGCACAAGGCAATCAAGTCCTTTCGGGTTAGTTTGTCATAGCTGGAAGTTGCCTGGGTAAGGTCAACTGTCACAGGAGCAGACCCTGAGGCTTTTCCTGTGTCAGACATGACTACTAGTGAGGTGTAAGTGGTGCACTTACCTACACTAAGTGTTTCCCTACTGTACCTTGCTAGTGAGTTGTAGTCAGGGTGTGCTAATCCCTTTAATCTACAACTACTAAGTTCAGTAGAATTTAATATGCTAAGCTTTTGATTTATATGTACCTAGAGGTACTTGATGTGATCTTTCAATTTGATAAAAGATTGCAATGGTAAAACAACAGCAAGCTCAAATCCGCACCGCTGCTCACCAATGTGAGAAGTTGGCCTAATAGGTGATGTTTCCAATTCTGGAACCACCTGTTATCAGACCAAACAATCCCTTATGGTGTCTGGTTGTAAGTCAACCTTATTAGACAAGCTATCCTAGGGGTAGCATGGACTAAGCAGCCTAAAGGCTTAACTTAAGAGGTCGTGTTAAGCGAGCTGTTTTACCACATACAATCCTGTAATATCAAATGAAAGGACACCACACAAGTATATATTATAAAAATATATGTATTTATTACTAAAAACAATCCCCAGTATTCTTTATGAATAAAGGGGCACAAGCGTTAAATCAAAAGCACAGTTTAAACATACAAAGTTGCACAATTATGGATGAGGGCGGGTGGCCACTCAAACCATATACTAAACAAGTGGTATAAGAGATGCCACTCGAACAGTGGTTAGGCCTAGGGCCTAGGGAATCGCTGGGAGCAGTCGGGACAAGCAATGCTGAAGTCGGGAAAGGCCCACGGGATTCGGGAGCAGTGCGGAAAGCGCACGCATGCACCAATGTTAACCAATGGTGCGTAAAAGTTGTAAAGTTAGAGTTTAAGGACACTTCCGCTGAACCTAGAGGAACAAAACTTAAGACACAGACCCTAGAGATGTGTACCAGTGTGGGAACTCCGGCGGAGCAAAGTTACCTCACCCACAGGAAGCGGGTGCACAGGGTCGAAGTGGCGTCGGATTTTGACACGCAGGTTCTTGGCGCTTGAAGCTGAAGATGCTGCAGGCGATGTGAAGGAGAAGTGTCCGGTGGATCCAAGGGTGGATCTGAAGTGGTGAAGACCTGAAAGCAGAGGGGACAGTGTTCAAAGTCACTGACCAGTGACCACCGTGGAACCAGATTGGAACCAGGCAAAGTCGGGTGCAAACAGGTGATGAGGTGTTGCTTCTCTCTGCAGCCACGTAGACACGAAGAGGTCAAGGACGTCCAGAAGTCGACCACGAGCTGTCCCTCAAAGGCTCTAGCTGATGGCGGTGTTGGTAACTCGATTGAAGCAAACAAGCCTTGGCTAATGCAAGCCACGGGGAAAGTGAAAAAGGCTTATTACTCAAACCAGCAAGGTCAGAGCGGGTACTCCTTTCTACAGAAGCGAGGGCAGGTCTGGAGCAACCAGACCCACAGTGTAAATTGTAGGTTTCGTCACCAAGATGGCCGCTGACCACGTGACAAGCGGCCGGGATGGCGAGTCGAGTGGCACAAAGCAAAAGGGCCCCACGCAGATCGTGGAGATGCTGGAGGGCTGATCTTTGGTGCAATTGCTGCTCGATTGTGGGGCTTCTCAAATCCCAAAGCACAGAGTCGAGGATGCCTCGGTTGCTGTGCAGTCAGCGTCTCAGAAGTCTTTCAAGATGTCCGCTCCCACGTCTCTCGGTGCCTCCACGGGTCCCTTCTTTGCAGGGACTGTGGATCGGGCTGGGAGAAGTCTGGGAAGCTGGGTCTTGTCAGGCTTTGCACTCGGGCTCCGGTGGGAGGCGGCGGCAAAGCAGACGTCGAGGTGCTGGGTAGTGCCTGTGTTCACAGGGTGGCCCCTCCTAGGCCACAAGGGAGATGCTCTTCAGTCTTCTGTTCATCAGAATGTCGAAGTCCAGTCGTCTTCTTAGTTTAAAGGTGATTTCAGGATGATCTGAAGTGCATTGGCACTGCTCCCCCTCTTATTCGAATCTGGGGGGCGTGATTACCTGCTAGGTCCCCTCCTATGGGTGGGACCCAGGAAGTGGGTGGATACACCCCCTTCCTTTGATCCAGGCCGCCCTGGCACGAGGGCTGGAGTGCCCCAGAACCGGTTTGGCCGGATTATGCAAGGGGCAGCCTTGTGCGCCCCAAGCAGTGTCTGGTTTCTTTCAAACCTCCCTGCTACAATCCACTATCTCCTGTCTGGAGGGTGGTAACACCCCCCTGCGACAGGAAACCCTTTGTCCAGGCCCCATTTGGCTGAGTTTCGGTCAGCTTCAGGGGGTCAGACTTCTGTCTGTGGCAGAGGCATCCATTTTGTGGATCTAAGGTCCTTTTAGAAATTAACCGCATTTAAGTAAAGTAACATGTCTTACCCCTCTAGAGGGGTGGAATGCTATCCCCGTCGCCAGAACTGGCGAGGGGATAGTATTCCAAATCGTATGACACCTTACACGACATGTTTTGATAAAGCCAAACCAGAGTTGCTATATAACCGCGAGGATTATAAGGCACTTAAGAGTATATGGTATGGCATTATCCTGAAACAGCTTAGGGAGTTGTTCCCGACGGCTGCAGACAGGCTCAGCTCATGCTAGAGCTCCATCTCACATTAAACCACGCACTCTGCCTCCAGGATTGATGAGGCCTTCCATAGGAGTGGCTCACAGGTTAATATGTGTCCAGATATAGGTTTAGATATAGGTATACTATATCTAAGTACGGGGTGATTACACCACCTTACCCCAGCTGAGTGATCAGCCAGTTGTGTCAATTTAAGAACCAGCCAGGGGTGGCAAAAGATATGCTGCAGCCCCTGGTAGGCCTTGGTGGCCCCTATGCCCTGGGCACCTATAGTGCATTATACAGGGGCTGACAAGGAGTCCATTTCCAATTGTGGTATGTACCTAGGGTACATGGAATCCATTTTACAGAGAGAGCAGATGGCCTGGGGCCCTGATTAGCAGGGAACCAGGTCAACGAAGTCAAAAAACCAGCTAAACACAGGCAAAAAATCCGGGGTAACCATAGTCAGGTAGCCACCTTCCTACAAAGTGCATTTCCGAAGTCCAGCCTGGAGTGGATCAATGCCTGCACCACAGTCTGCCTAGCTCGGAAAGGTAACAAGGGGAGAATCTTCCTCAGCATTCTAATAATGCCAAAGCAGGTGGCAGACAGCTTAACAGCTTGATGGTCCAGCGTTAGGGTTCTGTCCAGCCAAATGCCCAAGCTCTTAATGGCATCCTTTGGTATTGGGGGGGACCCAGACAGGCCGGCCAGATGGAGCTCAGAGAGGATGGGGCCGAGCGTCCCAACATCATAACCTCTGTCTTGTCCCCGTTGAGTTTGAGACAGGACAGGGTCATCCAGTTGTTCACTTTGCTCAGACATCCAGCCAGATCGACTATGGCGTAGGGTCCTCAGCCCGCGTCAGTGAGACCACCAACTGGGTATCGTCCGCATAGGTAACGATCTTAATACCATATGGGCGGACGATACCTGCTAGTGGCCTCATATAGACGTTAAACAACGTCGGGCTGAGTGAGGAGCCCTGCGGGACTCCACAGCCCAGGGGTTTACTGGTGGAGATGGTATTACCCTCAAAAACCTGAAATGTTCTGTTGGACAGAAATGATCTGAGCCACTTCAGCGCTCCTCCTTGGATCCCGATATCTTGAAGACTCTGTAATAAGATCTCATGGTTTACAGTGTCAAAAGCGGCACTTAGATCGAGGAGGATGACTGCCACCGATCCTCCCCGGTCTAAGATGCCTCTTGTTTCCTCCAGAACTGATAACAAAGCCGATTCCGTCCCATGTTTGGGGCGAAAGCCGGTTTGTGAAGGATCAAGCAATTGATGTTTTTCCAGAAAATCAGTTAAGAAGTTATTAATGTGCTTTTCCAATATCTTACTAATCCAGGGGAGCAAGGAAATGGGACGGTAATTGTTAAAATTATTCACGTCCATATTAGGTTTTTTGGCGAGTGCCCTCACCATCGCCTGTTTCCATGCTGGAGGAACCTTATTAGTGGAGATAGAAGCATTTAGGACCTTCAGTATGAACGGACAGATGGTATGGTTGACTTCCATTAAGGTGCTCGGAGGAGCTGGATCACTGGGGGAGCCCGATTTAACCTGCGCCATTAATGTGGTCAGGGGGTCCAGGTGTAACATAGGAAACTCATCCAACACTGGTGATGAATTGTCTATTATACCCTGTTTAGGGTGCTCCGAGATTCCACCTGAGGCATTTGGGAAAGTGATTGGGAAGGCTGAGTAGATAAGATTCACTTTATTGTGGAAGAAGTCAGCTAAGCTGTTACATCGGGCTTGTGGGTCATCACTGTTTATGGGGGCCTGGGGAAGTTGAGTAAGGCCTTTTACTATCTGGTAAATCTCCTTCGAGCTGGAGCTGGCTTCAAGGATCTTTTGTGAATAATAGTGAGTCTGTGCCTTCTTTATTTCTATTTTGTAATCCCTGATAGATTTCCTGTACAAAATTTTGTCAAGATTAGTGTAGTCTAGACGCCATTTTCTTTCTAGCCTTTTACCTTTACGTTTGACATCTCTGAGTTCCTCCGAGTACCAAGGGGCTGAGGTCCTAGATCTCTTTGCCTGAATTATCTTAGATGGAAGTATGGTATTCAATGATGTCATTATCCATTTATTGAATTCTTCATTAGCTAACAATGGATCTGCACTGATCAGTGGGATAGTGGCTTGTAGCTCGTCGGTCCATTTATCTGAAGGAAGTTTGGACCAGTTTCGGGCGAATCGTGCTCTTGGGTTCAAAACGGGGGGTTTATGTGTGTACCAATTTAGAGGGACTAGGCAGTGGTCTGTCCATGAGAGCACGATCGGAGGTTTGGCCTCTAAATTTGAACAGTTACTAAATATGGGGTCCAACAGATGACCTTTCACGTGTGTGGATGATCTAACAAGCTGTGAAAGCTGCAGAGCGGACAAGTCCGCAATGAGCTCTTGGGCCAAATGGTCACCTAGGTCCTCAAAATGCATATTTAGATCGCCCAGTAATGTGTAATTGGCAGACACGGAGGCTGTCTCTGCCACAGCTGAGGGTAAGGAGTTTACAAACTGTCTGGGCGAACCCGGGGGGCAATAGATCAGTGCTCCAGAAAAATTGGTGTTCGGCGAAAGTTCCAGACTGAAGGCCATACTTTCACAGTCTAAAAAGGGGCTAGGAAGACAGCGACAGGAATAACAGTCTTTAAATATTATTGCTAAGCCGCCACCTTTCCCAGATGAGCGGTCTAATCTTGCTATTTGGTACCCTTGTGGGAGGGCTTGTATTATGTCAGGCTCAGAAGACGTGGTTAACCAAGTCTCCGTAAGAAATATTATGTCTGGAGTAAGCTCGTCCAATAGCAAAGAAAGTTCTGTTTGATGCTTAGGTAACGATCTACAATTAAGAAGAAACATCCTAAACATATGCTGGGTTCCTGTAAGAGAAGTGGCTTTGAGAAAAAAATGGCAGTGCGGACATTGAGTAGGCAGTTTCAAAGGGTGAAAAAGATGATTACATACTGTCTTGGCAGCTGGTCTTAGCTCGCATAGTTCAGCAGAGCTGTATCGTCCAGGGATTCTTGGTGAAGGGGCAGGGGTTGTGGCCCCTGGGCCCTTGTGGGCGCGGACGGGCGCAGACGGGCTTGCCTTTGGCGCGCCTTCGGCGCGCCGCTGGCGCGCCCGCTGCGCCCGTCCGCTGCGCCTCCGGGGTGGGTGCTCCATTTTTATACTGGCGAGGGCGTGAGGGCGGGAGGGGCTTTGCACTAGTGTGCTATCCCTCACCTCGCTCCTCACCCAAGATGGGGGGACCCTAAACAGCGCAAACTCGGCTGTAAGGGGGCGGTCCTGGCAGATCTCCCAAGCAAAGTGGGTGGTTTTGAGACTGCACCCAAGGAGAAAGGCGCGCTATCCTATGGTGATACCAACAAGTAGGATTCCAAATTTTTAAAATCAATTTCGGCGCTAAATGAAAATACAGTTTTTAAAAGTTCAGCATAAAATTCAATAATGCAGCGTTCGACTCTCTCGCAGCAAGTCCCGGCTTTTCGCCTCAGGACAATGAAATTCCCAATCACACACCACACACAATAGCAATCATTGGGGGTATGGGCGGTGGAACTTTTATACCGGCCAGGGTGTGAGGGCGGGAGGGGCTTTGCACTAGTGTGCTATCCCTCACCTCGCTCCTCACCCAAGATGGCGGGACCCTAAACAGCGCTAACTCGGCTGTAAGGGGGCGGTCCTGGCAGATCTCCCAAGCAAAGTGGGTGGTTTTGAGACTGCACCCAAGGAGAAAGGCGCGCTATCCTATGGTGATACCAACAAGTAGGATTCCAAATTTTTAAAATCAATTTCGGCGCTAAATGAAAATACAGTTTTTAAAAGTTCAGCATAAAATTCAATAATGCAGCGTTCGACTCTCTCGCAGCAAGTCCCGGCTTTTCGCCTCAGGACAATGAAATTCCCAATCACACACCACACACAATAGCAATCATTGGGGGTATGGGCGGTGGAACTTTTATACCGGCCAGGGCATGAGGGCGGGAGGGGCTTTGCACTAGTGTGCTATCCCTCACCTCGCTCCTCACCCAAGATGGCGGGACCCTAAACAGCGCTAACTCGGCTGTAAGGGGGCGGTCCTGGCAGATCTCCCAAGCAAAGTGGGTGGTTTTGAGACTGCACCCAAGGAGAAAGGCGCGCTATCCTATGGTGATACCAACAAGTAGGATTCCAAATTTTTTAAATCAATTTCGGCGCTAAATGAAAATACAGTTTTTAAAAGTTCAGCATAAAATTCAATAATGCAGCGTTCGACTTTCTCGCAGCAAGTCCCGGCTTTTCGCCTCAGGACAATGAAATTCCCAATCACACACCACACACAATAACAAACCAACATGCAGAGGTTCTGCCTCAGCCTCTCCTGTCATGCAGTCCTGACAAAGTGGACTGGCTGGAAAATGATGCACACTTGCCAATAATGAGTAGGAGATAAGCGATGAGGAAGGATGGGTTTTTGGATAGCTACGGAAGTCCCTACCTCCATCATTTTCTATGGGAGAGTGTTGCAGCATCAATGGTTGGCTATGTGTGATGGTGGACTTTACTACTGCCTCTGTTTGGCTGTTGAAACTTACACACAAAAAATGACCCCATAGCCTGTTTCAAGAGGGGGAGATGGTAGAGTTTAAATACATCTTTGAGTAACTTTACACTTGTAAATGGTGAATAGGCAAAAGTAGTAATGTTGCTCAAAGGTGTAAGAGTATATTTACATGTATGAATTACTCACAAGTGTAAGTTACCTTTATATATAGCCCTAATTTTGTTTATCAACACATTCTACCAACTCAGGATTCTGATTTAAGTTTCCCAGAATGGTCCTTATTTCTAAGACTCAGTCAAATTCAAGTGATTTCCTCTGCAGTAATGATGCGAAACACCCACAAAGTGCTGAAATTTTTTTTTTTTTTAAACATTTGTTTTCCTCATATGACCATTGTATCGATAGCACCCACTCGACCTGTTCCACCTCTGTTGCATATAACTTGGTGGTTCCGCTCTCAGCTGATGTTCTTTACAGGGAGCACCTGTAACACATAACCTGGGCTGACCAGAGGTTTTAATCATTGGAACTTATCCTGTCCCTTAGTTTAGCATGTCTCATCCAAGAGAAGGATCATCCAACATATTCCAAAACAACCCTATATCTGGCCTTTCTCTATGAGCATTTACCTTCTGATCTAAAGCTCTAAAATATCTTACAGAGTTCCACCAAACATTCCAAGTGGTAGGTACCATCTGATGCCACAATTTACAAATCTCTCTCCTGGCGAGCAGGATCACATAAAACATCAATTTATGTTGCAACCCTATCAGACCTAGCACTCCCCCCAGTGTAGGTACAATACCAAATAATATAAGAGATCGGCTTACCTCCACAACGAAACCCAGGACTCTGGAGATGGTCTTACCCACGCTTCTCTAAAATTCTTGTATCTAGAAGCAAGAAACGAATATGTGAACATCATCTGCATTCTGACAGCCACATCTCAAACAGCTAGCTTCTCCACCGCCCTTTATTCTGGATATCTTAAGAGGGGACCAGTAGATCCCATGGAATGTGAAAAAGTGATTTCCTCTGAGTGCAGCAGATTTATTCAGTGGGTAAAGAATGTCTAGAGATACTTGCCTTAAATCTTTCAGACTGTCCCTCTGCAAGTAGTTCTCCCAGACTGTTCCATCTTTCTATCTACTGCTGCCAGGAGGTGGTTATACCATTGAGCCACTTCTTTCTTCCTTGGGGCCAAATCTTGCAGTTCATTTTCCATGTAATTATCTTCCAATAGGGACCGGCATTGACTCTTACACCAAGAGGAAAGCTGATAAAACTTAAACCTAGACAGAGCTCCGCTCGTAATATGACTCCAGAAGTACCAAGGATGACATTTATTACCCACTATGAGAACCTTACAGTGTGAAACTTCTGCCTCTTTTAGTGGATGAGCTAGAGTGTCCAGAAGACCCACCGGTGTACTAGGAGAATCCCACACTGGGGTCCAATCACTATAATAGGAAAGTCCCAAGTAATCTCAACGGTCTTGGCCGCCATACGGAACATCTTCAGGCACACCTTTACATTTTTTTAGGAGAGACGAATTTGTACATGAATCCTATCTCTACTGCACCTACTAGTATTGCTTTAAACATGCCGCCTATCAGGGAGTAATCTGGAGTAAGCAGTAACATCCTACAGTTTTTTAATTGGTAGGCCCTACAATACAACTGGAGGTCTGGTATGCTCATGCCCCCTTGCAGTAATTTACGCCTACGTTTTTTCCAGGACAGCCTGATCCCTTAACCGGCCCACATGGGAGGACCTTTGGGAGTCCTGAGGCGGAAGCCGGGACCCAGCTTAGTTAATTTTAAAATTTGAATCGTGGTTTTAAATATTGCACTATTCTCCCGCAATTGTCTTACCTGCACTGCTTGCCTGCACCGTTAGAGGCCCTCCTGCGCACGCCTCCTCACCCGACCCTCCCGATCTTCATTACAGCCGATTTAGGGCTGCTGGAACATGGGGAAGGACTGGGCAATTTCGGAGCCGCCATCTTGGGTTGGTGCAGGGTCGGCGGTCTAGTTGTGGGGACAGCATCTGGACTAATGGCATAAATAGAGAGCCACTGCACTCGCCAGCACCTTTGGGAGTCATGAGGCGGAAGCCGGGACCCAGCTTTGTTAATTTAAAAATTTGATTCGTGGTTTTAAATATTGCACTATTCTCCCACAATTGTCTTACACCTGCACTGCTTGCCTGAACCGTTAGAGGCCCTCCTGCGCACGTCTCCTCAGCCGACCCTCCCGATCTTCCTTACAGCCGATTTGGGGCTGCTGGAACACGGGGAAGGACCGGGCAATTTCGGAGCCGCCATCATGGGTGGGTGCAGGGTCGGCGAGCAAGTTGTGGGGACAGCATCTGGACGAGTGGCATAAATAGAGTGCCACTGCACTCGCCAGCACCTTTGGGAGTCCTGAGGCGGAAGCCGGGACCCAGCTTAGTTAATTTTAAAATTTGAATCGTGGTTTTAAATATTGCACTATTCTCCCGCAATTGTCTTACCTGCACTGCTCTCCTGCACCGTTAGAGGCCCTCCTGCGCACGCCTCCTCACCGACCCTCCCGATCTTCCTTACACCCGATTTGGGGCTGCTGGAACACGGGGAAGGACCGGGCATTTTTGGAGCCGCCATCTTGGGTGGGTGCAGGGTTGGCGGGCTAGTTGTGGGGACAGCATCTGGACGAGTGGCATAAATAGAGAGCCACTGCACTCGCCAGCACCTTTGGGAGTCCTGAGGCGGAAGCCAGGACTCAGCTTAGTTAATTTAAAAATTTGAATTGTGGTTTTAAATATTGCACTATTCTCCCGCAATTGTCTTACCTGCACTGCTTGCCAGCACCGTTAGAGGCCCTCCTGCGCACGCCTCCTCACCCGACCCTCCCGATCTTCCTTACAGCCGATTTGGGACTGCTGGAACACGGGGAAGGACCGAGCAATTTCGGAGCCGCCATCTTGGGTGGGTGCAGGGTCGGCGGGCTAGTTGTGGGGACAGCATCTGAACTACTCACCCTTCTATATGATAAGCCTACCTGACCGGAAACGCAGCGGACGCCCGCAGCGGGCAGCCCGTCTGCGCCCGTCCTCGCCAGAACGCGACGGGAGGCGCGAGATGCTGCCCCGGCGTTGAACAGCACCTCTGTACCTAAGCCCTATACTTACTCTGGAGTAGTTCTGCGGGAAATAGAACTTAATACATCCAGCAGACCCAACACAGGAGGTCGGTGTAAACACTCATTTCCGGTCCTTTTGGAGGGTCCTGTATCATGCATTACATGTCAATTTCAAAGCCTCCAGGGCGAGTTTTCCACAAGCAATACAGTTACTAAGTTCACTCAAAACCATTTGACACTTACGCTTATCCTATGTAATGTACGTTCTCTGGTAAAGCATTCCATTGAAATCTGGGATATGATCTCAACCCTCTCCCCTGATATATGTTTCCTAACCGAAACTTGGCTTAATGCCACTAACATTCCAGCCATTAACCTCGCAATACCTACGGAGTATAAATTCATCCAACTCGATAGGAAGGGAAAGTCGGGAGGAGGTATTGGAGTTGTCTTTAAAGCCCATCTTAATGTATTATGGACCTCCTCTATCAGCAATGATATAATGGAATTGGGTATTTTTAAAGCATCTGTGTCCACGACAACCTCCTGGGATGGGGCTTTGCTTTATCGTCCACCTGGACCCAAATCATTACTCAATTTCGCTACAGCCCTCACGGAATTTATTGCCATGCAGGCCGTGGCTTCTAATAACTTTATTCTCCTTGGAGATTTCAATTTTCACGGAGAGGAAGTGAAAAATCGTGATGTAATGAGGCTCTTTTCCAATCTGAGCGACATTGGGCTTAAACAGATGGTGTCTGGACCGACGCACACGGCGGGCCACACTCTTCACCTTATTTTTACCAGCTCAGAACAACTGACAGTGTCACAGCCACTCCCCCTTGTCTGGTCTGATCACTATATGATCCAATTTTCTATTCAGATGCAATTAGGATCTGAATACAAGCCTAATCTTATGTTTAAAAATGGCAAAAACAAACGGCCATGGCACAATCTTACTCTGGACAGTTTCAAGGAAACTTTTAATCAGTGTTCACTTAACATTAAGTTGAATGACCAAGATCCCACAGCTATGCTACCTAGCTATAACGCTGCCCTAACAAAAACATTTGATATAGTAGTCCCACTAAAAAGCGGAAAGCTTCCGCAGAGAGGACCCTCAGCACCCTGGTATTCAGGCGAACTAAAAATTCTCAAGTCCAAGTGCAAAGCACATGAGAGAAGATGGAGAAAGGATAAATTACCCGAAGGTAGGAAAATCTATAAGGCGTCCTTATCCCAATATCATCAATCAATAAAAATAGCTCATATCTCCACACACAAACTCAACAATCTAGGAATTCCACCAAGGCCTTGTTTGACATTGTCTAGGATTTTCCTCTTCCTTAGCCTGCAAACAATTTCCACTTGAATCCCAATCATTATGTGACTCCATAGCACTTTTCTTTCATGATAAAATTGCCAAAATGTATGATAACTTCCCCATTAGTAACCCCAACATCCCCTGTCTAAATCTGAACTCGGTAAACCCCCCCACTTCTACCAAAGGTACCCTAAACCAGTTCAAGTCTATTTCACTTGCGGAAATAAATAACCTATTACTAACAGCAAAATCTGGCTCACCAAGGGACATTTGTCCACCCAGTGTAATGGCCCTCCTATCTCCAACTTGTACCCCCATCATCCAAAACATATTTAATACATCTATTTCCACCGGCCTTATCCGAACTACCTGGAAAGAAGCCTCTGTCCGTCCCATTCTGAAAAAACCATCTGCAGACCCTCAGGAGCTGAAAAACTATAGGCCAATATACCTGCTACCTCTACTAGGGAAACTATTAGAATCATCAATAAACACCCAGCTCAGTCAGTACTTGGAATCCAGTGACATACTGGATCCCTCCCAATCAGGATTTCGTACTGGTTTCAGTACAGAAACAGCAATTCTGGCTGTTACTGACTCACTGAGGTGTACCCTCGATGCCGGGGGATCTTTAATTTTGATCCTCTTAGATCTCTCCGCAGCGTTCGATACAATATCTCATCAACGGCTAGCAGAGAGACTGATTGAATGTGGCATCGGGGGTAAAGCCTTTCAGTGTTTGACCAATTGTTTAACGGACAGATGGCATAATACTCACTTGGACCATTTGTCTCAAAAAATAAATTCCTGCTGGACAAGGGGTTAACTCAAGGCTCCTGTCTGAGCCCTACCCTTTTTAACATGTATGTAGCCCCCTTGGCGAAGATTGTCCAATCCTTCGGCTTCGAGATAGTCTTGTATGCCGATGACACGCAGCTACTATTCCCCATAGGAAAAAACATCATGGACGAGAAACTCCGTTTCTCGGGTGGTATGCTAGCGATTGCAAATTGGATGAAAGAGCGGTGTTTACAACTCAACCCCGGGAAAACAGAGCTTATACTCTTAGGGAAGGACGTCCATTTTTGAACGCCGGAATGGTGGCCCTCCCATATGGGAGAAGCGCCTACACCGTCCCCCTCAGTAAAAAGCTTGGGAATCCAGTTAGATGCCCTGCTCAATATGAAAGACAATGTTAAAAACATAGCAGGGACATGCTACTATAACCTACGCCTATTACGGAGAATTATTCCCTACCTTCCACTAGAACATCGCCGAACTGTTGTACAGGCAATGCTAGTGAGCAGGATAGACTATGGTAATGCCTTGTTGGCGGAAATAGGCACCACCACACTGGCAAAACTACAGGTTATACAGAACACCGCCGCTAGAATGGTTCTGAATGTGCCGCCCGGATCCCCTTCCCTTCCTCTGCTCAGACAGTTACACTGGCTCCCTGTCCAAAAGAGATCTATTTTCAAGGTATGCTGCCTCTCCTTTAAAGCATTTAGAGGTGAGGGGCCAGCATATCTCTACAATAAACTTTCTAAACAAGTACATGAACGTAACCTAAGATTGAATGACCTAGCCCTCCTGAACATTCTTCATATTCGTCTAACCCGTACAGGCGGTAGAGCCTTTTCATACATCGCCCCCAAATATTGGAATTCTCTTCCGGTGGCTCTACGACAATCTAGCACTTACATGCTTTTCAGGAAAAAATTTAAAACATTTTTATTTTAATTTGGCCATGCTATAACCCTTTTTCTGCCTAAGTGTGCGGGACTCCATTGGTAAAGCGCTGAGATGCCCCTGGGTGAGTCATGCGCTATAATAAAAACATAACATAACCATAGCATTACATAAAAGAAGATATCTTACCCTGGATTTTAAGATAATTGGCTTTTGCAAATTCTAGGGGGATATAATTGAACAGACAGGGGTATTTCAGGAAGACACACATCTTGATCAAGTTAACCCGACCATAATGGGAGAGTGGAATGTTCTGCCATCTTTTTAAGAAATCATCAACCTCTTTTGAAACTCTGTCTAAGTTAATTTTAGGAATTTGAGAAAGGTCCTGAGTTATTATAACTCCCAGGTATCTGAGCTCCCTGGCAAAGATCCCCTCCTGATCAATGATACTCCATGCCACAGTTTTGATGTTGTTCATTTCATAACCTGATAATTTCCCAAAAATCTGGGCTTCAACAAGAAGCTCCGGGAGTGTAATGTTAACGTTAGAAGATAATATGATCAAATCATACGTGTATAACGCTAATTTCCTCACAAACCCATTTATTTGAAAAAGAGCAATCTTCTGGTTTAGTCTTAAACTCTGGGCTAAAGGTTCTATATATAAACCAAACAAAATGGGGGACAACAGGCAACCCTGCCTAGTACCACGCCCTATTTTGACACCAGGAGAGAGGCTACTATTAACCAAAATCTGAACCCGGGGGGACTTGTATATCTTTTTAAGGACAAGGTCAAAGGCTTTGGCTACGTCGACAGTAATAATTGAAAGAGGAAGACCCTGTGATGAGGCCAGATCAATCGCCCCGAATAAAGTATATACGAGATCCGACATCTGCAGTCCCAATAAAAACATTTTTGCTCCTCATGGATTATTGGTCCTATGATCTTACAGAGCTGATTATTCAAAATCCCAGCAAAGACCCTATAGTCAGCATTTAATAACGAAATTGGATGGTATGACTGGAACTGAGTTGGATCCTTACTGGGCTTCAATATCAATGCAATAACGGCATCGCTCCAGGAGTAAGGCAGAGGGGATGTACCATCCAAGATCTCCTTATACAGTTTCAGCCAGACCGGGATAACCTCCTCCCTCAAAATAGAGTAAACCTCAATCGGGATTGCATCGGGGCCTGCCGAATTCCCTTTCTTAGCTGTATCTGAAACAGTTAATATCCCTGTTATTTCTCATGTGGGGATTCCCTGACTGGCCTCAGTTACTTTTGAAAGCTGTTTTTCTTTGAGCCACCCATCAATATGTTCCTCTACCACCTGAAGATCTTCCCGGTATAACTGCTGAAAATATTGCGCAAAGGTTTGTTCTATATTCCCTTTATCCTCTATGATTTATGTGCCAACTTTACTGTTAGTAATACTCAGTTCTCCTTGTCTATCTTCTGTGACCCGAGAGATATCAGACCGTATTCGGAAGGAGGCATCCTTAACCTGAATAGACTTAAGTTTAAGGGCCGTCCGCAATAGTTGCTTCTTTAGAAGATAGGATTGAATATAAACTAGGATTTTCCAAGGCTTTTTCTGGGCGGAATTCAACCTAAAGGGGTCCCTCTGAACTCTCTGGATCTCAGTTTCCCAAACATGGGCTGCAGCGATCTGGGGGAAAGCTTTAATCAAAATGTCTATAACATAGGTCTTTAAATTATCACCTTCCAACCCGTCTTTCAGGTCTAAAATCCTGATGTTGTTCCTTCTCAAAATATTTTCAAGCCTCTCCAGACTATCTGTTAGGTCTCACTCTTTTTCTTTCAGTCTAAGCACTTCTTGGGTATTATCTTTAAACTCTATGCCCAATTCCCCCACTTTATTCTCAAGGGCCTTCATCCGATGCGTCAGTGCCAACAGATTTTCTTCTAAGCTAGTACAGGTATCTTGAATCTTCTTCTGATTGGTTTCAGAAGTGGAGAAGCGAACCCTAATTTCCACCGATAGCTGCTAACATCCAGTGTAATGTGTCCGGGCTTTGTGTTACTAGGACCAGGGACGTATCACCTGGCTCGTCTATTTCAACTTGGCTGCCACCCCCTGCTATAGAAGCCATGGTGATCTCACTTAATGGAGAGAATCGATGCTCAAAATTATATGTTATTATGCAAAATGCTGATCTGACATTTTACTTTATTTTTTCATGCATCTTCACATCTACTTTGGCAAAAATATTCATGCTTAATAATTTGGAGAAAGGCACGCGCAACAGTTGGTCATGTGTAGTCCATTTACCCTATTCCCACTATTGGGTTTTTACCGAAACAAAATCTCCATTATTCAATGTGGCATAGTTGTGTAATTTTAGACATTTTGTGTATCATTCGTAATGTGAGATTACATCAGTGTAAATAAAATGGTATGGGTTTATATTTTTCTGTTTTGGATCTAGATTATAAAAAAAGGATATAGTGATGGAACTAGAATTTTGATGCATTTGCTGAATATCTCCTTCCAAAATGTGTGTGGACAGTCAGAAAAAACATTTTAACCACACACAGAAACAGAAGTATGATCAAGGGCACAAAAGTGACTAAGAGAGGTAAAAATGTGATAAAATGCCCAGCTTTGGAGTCTGGGGATTTTGCTACTGTAAAGGGGAATGCAGTCAGAGAGAAAAAAAATAGGAGAAACTACTGAAGACTGCTTTCTTTATAGGACCCCTTTTACACTCTCTTGTTACATGGTCCATACCCAGTACTGCACCTGGAACTCTTTCTGCAATGGTACATATAACCTTTCGAACCTTACTCCGCTTTTATTCAGAGTTATATTTAGATCCTAATATAACTTTCACATCATTGTTGGTCTCGCCGCCAATGTGAACGTTTTTTCCAAGTCACCAGCATAATATGGTGGATAAAGAACAGAAAGCAAAGAAAGAAATGCCAAATATACAAAACAACCACAAGGCAAATCAAACAAATCCATGTAATCAATTTTCAATTATTTCAAGTCCTGTCCATATTCTATAACGTGAGTCATTTCATCGGATTTTTAAAAAGAGATGAAACAAAATAGAGAATGTTCAACACGTGAAATGTATAAAATACGAGTGCGCCCGATAAATGCAAAGTTGCTCCATTTATTCTTCCGGGAGAAGAAGCATTTGATCTGCTACATATTTTCCTGGTGCAAACTTGCTTGGAATATGTTGAACATGTCAAAAGGTTATCACCGACACTGACAATCAGCAGACTAATATTTAGGGGCTTCGATGATGTATTTGGAAAACCATAAGTAATCTGCGTGAGAATTGATTGTAAAATAAACAGAAATAGAAGGGCAGACTATATATATATATATATATATATATATATATATATATATATATATATATATATATATATATAGTAGAGCAAATTGCGCAAGCGCTTCGGGAGGGCTCACCGCTTCATCCGACCCTCCGGTCTGTATTTGGCTCCTCTGCAATGTTCACAGATTCCCCTGAGTTAAAATTGGGTCCGACGCGTTTCGGGGCCAAAAACGCCCCTTCCTCATGGACTGTGCGCAGTTCAACACCATGTTCTCTTCACGCTAGTCAAACGCGTCTTAGTTTGAGCAGCTGGCGTCGTCCTCCCTGAGTGGGTGGAGTTTGGCAACACCGGGACTTCTGGTCAACGTAGTCCTGTGAAGTGAAACAAAATAGTAACCTTGAGTAGGTTGGGGTGTCTGCACTTTCATTACTGTCATTAAGATCCTTAAGTAGGATGGTAGGGAAGCTGCGGGCATCACGTTATTATTCAAATGGATGTTGCGCTGACAGGCGAGTGTGTGTGTTTTCGCCTCAGTCTCTTAGGACAAGATACAAGTTCCGCCATCAGAGTGGAGCTCCTTCCGCGACCAAGGCTGGCCGCCTGAAAATAGTAGAGCAAATTGCGCAAGCGCTTCGGGAGGGCTCACCGCTTCATCCGACCCTCCGGTCTGTATTTGGCTCCTCTGCAATGTTCACAGATTCCCCTGAGTTAAAATTGGGTCCAACGCGTTTCGGGGCCACAAACGCCCCTTCCTCATGGACTGTGCGCAGTTCAACACCATGTTCTCTTCACGCTAGTCAAACGCGTCTTAGTTTGAGCAGCTGGCGTCGTCCTCCCTGAGTGGGTGGAGTTTGGCAACACCGGGACTTCTGGTCAACGTAGTCCTGTGAAGTGAAACAAAATAGTAACCTTGAGTAGGTTGGCGTGTCTGCACTTTCATTACTGTCATTAAGATCCTTAAGTAGGATGGTAGGGAAGCTGCGGGCATCACGGTATTATTCAAATGGATGTTGCGCTGACAGGCGAGTGTGTGTGTTTTCGCCTCAGTCTCTTAGGACAAGATACAAGTTCCGCCATCAGAGTGGAGCTCCTTCCGCGACCAAGGCTGGCCGCCTGAAAATAGTAGAGCAAATTGCGCAAGCGCTTCGGGAGGGCTCACCGCTTCATCCGACCCTCCGGTCTGTATTTGGCTCCTCTGCAATGTTCACAGATTCCCCTGAGTTAAAATTGGGTCCAACGCGTTTCGGGGCCACAAACGCCCCTTCCTCATGGACTGTGCGCAGTTCAACACCATGTTCTCTTCACGCTAGTCAAACGCGTCTTAGTTTGAGCAGCTGGCGTTGTCCTCCCTGAGTGGGTGGAGTTTGGCAACACCGGGACTTCTGGTCAACGTAGTCCTATGAAATGAAAGTGCAGACACGCCAACCTACTCAAGGTTACTATTTTGTTTCACTTCACAGGACTACGTTGACCAGAAGTCCCGGTGTTGCCAAACTCCACCCACTCAGGGAGGACGACGCCAGCTGCTCAAACTAAGACACGTTTGACTAGCGTGAAGAGAACATGGTGTTGAACTGCGTACAGTCCATGAGGAAGGGGCGTTTGTGGCCCCGAAACGCGTCGGACCCAATTTTAACTTAGGGGAATCTGTGAACATTGCAGAGGAGCCAAATACAGACCGGAGGGTCGGATTAAGCGGTGAGCCCTCCCGAAGCGCTTGCGCAATTTGCTCTACTATATATATATATATATATATATTACCTACTGGCGGTCCCCAGTAGGTAGTTATAGTTAGGACCTAGTCTCCATAGGAATTCCGCAACATTCTATTTGGAATAACTTTGGCGCCGGTCGACGAATCTTCGCGAAATTCTACAAGAAGGTGGGGTGCTCCGCTTCGCTCCTATCCTGAAAGTGTCGGGGTGATTTGTCAAGTGGGGGCTGAGAAAAAAGGAGGGTCCCAAAACATGTTTTCCCCATGCAATTTTCCATAGGGACCTTCAGACACGGCTACAGCCTGAACTGCTGAATGGAATTACACCAAATTTGGTAAAAAGGTAGAGTTTGGTTAGCAGATTACGCTTTTTGTTAAATGGTGTAAATCTGTTCAGTAGTTCCTGAGAAAATCAAAAGTAAAATCATAGATATATCTATAGACGAAGTACAATACGCATATCCTCTCGAGCACAAGCTTTATGCTAATTGGCTGTCAACACTCCAAACCAGGAAGTGTTGGCAGCCATCTTGTGCCTCGGTAGAACCGAGCCACAAGAAAACAGAAAAACAAGAGCGCAAAAGACGCAAAGGGGTCAGGGTAGAAACACCCTGACCCCCTAGGCCTGCTTAGGGGGTCGCACAAGGATCCCCAAGGCCCAATTTTGTTTTTGGTTTTAAATCGCGGGATGCACTTAGGGTACGCGTACCCTGCCGATCCCAAAAAACCCACCACTCTTCAAACACGCCCCCCTGGCACGTTTGCAGGGGGGGAAGTAATTCCCCTTGTATAGTGGGGGTCCCTGGGGGGGGAGGTAGACCACCAGGAACCTCCAGTATGCGCCAGGGGGCTGCATTGCAGAGAGGTGTAAAAAGGGGCGTGGCCTCATTATACCTCTCTGCAACGCAACCCCCTGGCGCATACTGGAGGTTCCTGGTGGGCAACCTGGCCCCCGGGGAACCCCAGTATTCAAGAAGATTTATTTCCCACTCTGGAAACGCGCCAGGGGGCTGCGTTGCAGAGAGGTATAATGAGGCCATGCCCCTTTTTATACCTCTCTGCAACGTAGCCCCCTGGCGCATACTGGAGGTTCCTGGTGGGCTAATTGGGCCCCAGGGACCCCAGTATTCAAGGGGATTTAGTTCCAACTCTGGAAATGCGCTAGGGGGCTGCATTGCAGAGAGGTGTAATGAGGCCACGCCCCTTTTTACACCTCTCGGCAATGCAGCCCCCTGGCGCATAATGGAGGTTCCTGGTGGGATAGTTTGCCCCCAGGGACCCCCAGTATTCAAGGGGATTTAGTTCCCCCTCTGGAAACGTGCCAGGGAGCTGCGTTGCAGAGAGGTGTAATGAGGCCATGTCCATTTTTACACCTCTCTGCAACGCAGCTCCCTGGCGCATACTGGAGTACCTGGTGTGCTAGTTGGCCCCCAGGGACCCCCAGTATTCAAGGGGATTTAGTTCCCACTCTGGAAATGCGCCAGGGGGCTGCGTTGCAGAGAGGTGTAATGAGGCCACGCCCCTTTTATACCTCTCTGCAACGCAGCCCCCTGGCGCATACTGGAGGTTCTTGGTGGGCTAATTGGCCCCCAGGGACCCCCAGTATGCAAGGGGACTTAATCCCCCAACTTAGAACGCGCTACGGGGCGCATTTGCACAATGGTGAAGGTAGGGGGCGGGGCTTGAGGTGATATGTGTGTAAACATGCCCTGTGGCGTGTTTTAAGTTGGGGAATTAATTCCTCTTCAATCCTGAGGTCCCCTAGGGGCCAACTGGCACAACAGGTACCACCAGTAAGCACCACGGAGCTGCGTTGCAGAGTGTTGTTAAAAGGGGGCATGCCCTCTGACAACCTCTCTGCAATGCAGCTCCCTGGCGCATACTGGAGGTACCTGGTGGGCTAGCTGGCCCACAGGGGACCTCAGGATTGAAGAGGAATTAATTCCCCAACTTAAAACGCGCCACAGGGCGTGTTTGCAAACATGTCACCCCCGCCCCCTTCCTTCACTATTGAGCAAAATATTCCTCTGAAATCAGCAGAACTACGAATTCCGATTTACTCACCTGTTATCAGGAGAGACCTCAGTGCTGCATCTTTCAGCCCACTACTGATCCTGAAAAGATTTCTAACCATACTTACAGTAACTTGAATTTCCTTCGATAGGCTAACATTGACTGGTTTCACTTGGAAATTCTTCTAAGTGTGGAGTTTTGGAACTTTAAAAAATTCCTCTAAAATCAGCCGAACTACGAATTCCGATTTACTCAATTGTTATCAGGAGAGACCTCAGTGCTGCATCTTTCAGCACACTACTGATCCTGAAAAAAAATTCTAACCATACTTACAGTAACTTGAATTTCCTTCTATAGGCTAACATTGACTGGTTTCACTTGGAAATTCTTCTAAGTGTGGACTTTTGGAACTTTAAAAAATTCCTCTAAAATCAGCCGAACTACGAATTCCAATTAACTCACCTGTTATCTGGAGAGACCTCAGTGCTGCATCTTTCAGCCCAGTACTGATCCTGAAAAGTAATTTTAACCGTACTTACCAGTAACTTGAATTTCCTTCCATAGGATATCATTGGCTGCTATATAAAATATATATAAATTACAAAAATTATTAAATATAAACAATAAATATTACAATTTCAATATTTAAAAAAAAATTCAATTTATATTAAAAATATGTAATTTAATTTAAAAATTAAATATCTAAAAATAAATATAAATACTTTAAAACAATGTAGTAAATCAGTATAAAAAATATAGTAATTAATACATTTAAAAATTATCATTTACAAAACCTTTGAAATTCACTGAAAAAAACATAGGTTTCAGCCACGTTATAGTTAGGAATTAGCATTTAAAAAACCTTAGAAATTCACTGAGAAAACCATAGGTTTCAGCGACTTTATAGTTAGGAATTAGCATTTAAAAAACCTTAGAAATTCACTGAAAAAACCATAGGGTTCACACATGTTATAGTTAGCTGGATATTTCACTCATACAAAACCATTGAAATTCCCTCGTTATAGTTAGTTCAGCTAACTATAACTCGTGCACCCGCAATGCACTGCTGATGACGTCACATATTACATCACTCATGACATGGTCGTCGACATCACTCATGACGTCTCAAATGACATCACTGATGACATCACTGATGACATCATCCTTGTGAAAGAGTGGCAGACCTCCTCTCACCCTAATATAACCTTTGATACACACATTCAAAAATAGAAACTAAAATTTTCAAAAAATGGAGATACCAATTCCAGTTACAACAACCTATTCAGTAATTCCAACATCTACATACACATCCACTAATTCACCAACAGTTCTATATAGTCACTCATACATGTACTCACTCATCATATGTACTCATACACCTATACATCCGGTTACACACCGATACTGATCCATAGAGTTACTCACACACATGATCACACATGCACATAAACTATCAAACATCCATTTACTTGCATATACAGCTATACATACACCACTACACTTACCTTTACAGAAACGTACACATACTTACTCTCTTAAACAATCACTTATAGAAACACATACTTATTTAGACAGGAACTCTTCCAATCTCTCACTCTCACATATATTTTATTTATTTGTTAGATTTATAATGCGCATGGCTGCCCCAGCGACGGGGCGTCCCAGCGCTGGGGCAGCCACATATAGTATGAGTATATACTCACTTATATACATCAATACTCACATATACTAGTTTAAAACATATGTAGTTACTCATAAAGATTCTATTGAGACAGTCATTCACTTACTAACACACCAATATACACACTCATCCACCCATACAGTCCTGCACACATGCTGTCTTCAAAACCCATACAGTGAGTCAGTCATTCATGCATCTGTGCGCTAAGTAATACCCCCCACCAAACCATACAGACACTCATTCTGATACTCAAAAAAACAACTATTAATCCATATAGACACTCATGTAGCTACTCACCAACCCATGCAGCCACTTATACACAAAGTGAGACACTGATACAGATGTTTACATATTTAAACATTACTCGCTAATACATGTATTCACTAAGATACACTTAATAAGTCAGTTATACAATCAATTTTACTAAAAAAAACATCCATTTAGACACTTATTTACCCATTTATTCTTCCATCGACCTTTGGATATACATATATAAAAAAGATTTATTTTTCAGAAAGACACACATTCACTGGATGATGTCATCTGTGATGTAATCAGTGATGTCATATATATATATATATATCTCCTGTGTAGCTATTTCAGCTACATTTTCATCCTTCCTGCATTTCATAGTTTAAACAATCTTCCCAGACTTAATTTACAATCCCTGCCAGCAAAAAAGACAGAGCACATGTATGAGATGAGTTGAAAATATTTTTCAAATGAGAATGAGTACTTTATTGTCCATATTTTGAAAGAAGTTTTTCACATAGCTGACATTTTGCCATTGTTAATTTGCATATCACGTCCCCACCTTTACTTACTAAGTAGCAAGGCCTTCCTGAGACCAAATTGTGTGCCATGTATTTTGACTAACTTTAAATCGACTTACATTCCAGGAACATAGAAGGTATATAATAGTGATGAAACTAGTGTATTAAAAAAAAAATACTCTATGCTACATGATGAAAAATGGAAATCCATGTAAGTCAGTGGGGTGCTGTGAAAGTCCAGTTTGGAGGCCCCAAGGCCACTCATATGTTAGTGGGCCCCAAATTGTAAAACCTCGTACTTAGGACCAAATTCCACTCCCATCACTTGACTCTCAGGGTAGCAGGGCGGAGCAGTCTAAACCTGACAGATGGGAGGAGCTGTGCGCTAAAAACCAAAGAGTGCAGCAAAACACGTAATAAATAAATACACTATCAGTGCTTTTCTTTTAAAATGGAAAAGTTTTTTAGTGTATGCAAACCTAAATGCTGCACACCAAATGGGAAGTTAGTCATGTGATTGAACAAGCCCCTCCTCTACTGATGTTGTTGACTGTGTTGTCGTTTACTGCTTGCCAATCCTAGGCTGCCAGGCTGCATTTGTGGCTGCTGCTTGTGGATGTCCTTAATGCCTACTTTGGAGAGGTAAGCTTGTTTCATTCTTATTCTTTAATTTTGAAAATCTCATAATTTCTCAGTCTCTCTTAAGGATTTGGAACAATCGGAAGAAACCCATCCTTCCTTTGGATAACATAACTTTAGTTTGTGATTCATTTACAAAAATATCGAACTGCAGAATAGTGTTATGTCAACAAATATTTGTGTATAGACCAAATGTGATTTATATGTTGTTTACACCTGTCAACTGGCTATCAGCATTTTACATGTGCAAAAGCTTGTTGGAGCCTCTTGACAGCCGCGGCCCCTACAGGTAAGAATGGTGGGCCGGTGAGCCGGGTGAGGAGGGATTTTGACAGATGAGGACGAGGGAAAATTAATTAGTTTTTTATTTTCCCCTCATGGTAATCTGTTGACCCACCCCCCCAACCCGGACCCACTGCTCTTACCTGCACAGGCCGTGACTGTCTCTTGAAGTGCAAAGTGCTGCATCTCCTGTGAATGTTGAGCTGCGGCATCAAGGGAATCTGAGGTATGTTGATGATTGTTTTGGACTCAATCTTATGTAATTTCTAAAAAATATTTCTCCACCAGTGGCCATAGTATTTGTCATTTTCCTGCAATCTTTGCACTCCCTGTGGCAACAAGTAGTTTATCTACTGGCTCCTATAATCTCTGGGGCGGTGAAGACTCAGAGGCATCAAATGAGAGTCCACTCCAATTGACATTAAAGCAAACAGAACCGAGAAGCAGCATGACAACTGTTTTGGACTTAAAAATTAATAAATACTTGGGTGAAGTTAAAGAAAGACGCTGGCAAGCACTCTGCTATAGTGTATGCAATGGGTGGTCTTATGCAGGATTGTGAGCTAGTCCACCTTCTGTTTAAAATTTAACTCTGCAGCTGATTTGAACAATCATATTAACAGTGTGCTTTTCCATTCCTAGAAATTATGGGGGGACTATTACATCACAATTCATAACAAGTTTAGTTCGGCAGCAAATGCCATATAAGTTTTGAACACTGGAAATAGAACAATACATTACATGACCCATTAAAAGACTCATAGAAAAAGGTGCAAAAATACAGTAATTACAATATAGTGATAACTGTATTTTATTGTGGGAAAATGAAACGGACAAAATCCTATCTAAAATCTTACAGCATAGGGTACATAAAATACTACTATTTCAAACTATTATCTAAAATTGATAAAAACACGTATTAGTAAAACTACAAAAGTATATTCTAAAATCCACATCAGGGGTCACAATGAGCCAATACAAAGAAGATGACAGTGCAGCATAAGGGCAAGTTCTCACTAATTACATGTAACACTACCGTCAAACAGGCCTCAGAAAATCCACCATTACATGATCTTGTATTTTGACCAGTTGTTTGGGTCAAGACTAAAACAGAAATACATCATTTATCCTGTGCAGTCAACACTTTCCTTCTTAGGTACCAAAGTCACCTCAGAAATCGTGCCACGGTACAGGCATACAACAAGCAAGCTTCAGATCTTAAAATTCTGAGCACAATATGATAATTACATGTGCCCAGTTGCCTGCATAGTGGCCTTAGCCATAACCAAGGAGGAGACACATACGCTGGACAACCAAAAAAGAGATGAGCAACAATTTCCAACACAATGTTACACGCTGGACACAGGGACCATTTATTTACATCCCATTTAATAGTAAAATGACCTCAAGGGAAGTGTACCAACCCTAAAGCAGATATGGTCCATGCAGGGCAGAGCAGTGGGGTGGTGGGGCCAGGTTGGGAGGGGATTCAACTGATGACTACGAGGGAAAATTTAATAAACAATTAATCTTCACTCATTGGCTTTCGAAATCCTCCTCAACCCGGTCCCACCGCTCTTACCTGCACAGGCTCCTGCTGCCCCAAACTTGAAGTATAATTTCCTCTCTAAGGGTACAGAGATGAAATCAAAATGAAGTTCATAGGTACTAGTACATTTAAAATCACTTTCCTCAGTTAGTGATGCTCCCTCTATAGAATGTACAGTCGACGTGGGCACCTAGCTCCAATACTGATTTTTTTTACACCTCTTTTGGAGGCACCAGTTGAGATGCTGGAGATTCCCACCAATCTTTATGGCCAAGCCAAAGCAACAGATTTTTCAACTGCACCAGCCGATCAATCTTATTAAATCTATTGTGCTGTTTAACTTCTAACAGGGTCAGTGCATAGCGTTTAAGCTCCAGTGTGATGCAAATCCTCGTCCAGAATAATAGGGTCTCCAGTTTTGCCTTTTGAGCTTTCGCCTTCCTGCCCATATCAAACACAATAAAAAGCAATGGGGTACTGAGTGGGAGCCGGGCCAAGCTCCTAAAGAATATGTCCTCTGATTTTGTTGGACCTAAACATTTTATAAACCCCCATAGCTAGGAACCATACAGAGCTGATCCAACAGCCTTCCCCACATATATTTCTATCGCTGGGGAAATGGCACTAAAGGACTTGGAATGCTCTTTACAAATTACATCTACCATCTGCTTGTGCTTCAAAGCCATTTTGTCTAGGTGAGATTTCCATGATATGTTAGAGAATTTTTGATCCCCAGATAATTAAAAGAGTACACCCTCTCAAGTGCTGTTGTTCCTAAAATTAGTTTTCCTTTAAAGGTTTTGTGTTGGGTAAACAACATAAACGTAGTCTTTATCTGTATTAATTTCCAAACCACACTGTGAACAAAATTCCTTAAAATGAGACATTGATTGTTGGACCTCACTTGGGATTTTGGAACTTAATAAGGTGTGTAATATCTGATACATTTAAAAGAAACGGTTGATTTGGCAAAGAGTAATAATTTAGATTGGAAGAAAGAAGTCATCAGGAAAGTTGAAATTTACAGAATCACACCTCATGCCACCATTGGAAGGACTCCTTTTGAACTTCTCAAAGGGAGGTGTGCTACTACTTTGGTTGCACCTTTTTGGATTAATGATCCAGAATCCAAAAGAGGTAAGGAAAGTGCTGATGATGAATGGAAGGGTAAGGAATGTGACAAGGTAAAAACACATAAAATAACCTTTGATTTGGGGAAGGCTGTGAAGGTAAGCAAAGTTAAAGTTGGTGATTTAGTCATGATTAGAGCTCCTGTTGGCAGGAAAGGATCGGATCTGTTACAAAAACCTCACAAGGTTATCAAAGTATGGACCAATGCTATAAAAAACTGAGGATTCTCGTGTGTGGAATCTCAATGGAGTGTTTGTTATAAGAAACAGTAAGATGAACTGTCTTAAAGGGAAAATCAGTTCAGGTGGTTCATCATTGAGTCCGAAAGCAGATGGTGACCTTTTAAGAGATAGTAGGGAAAAAAGGATCACCAAGTTACCTTCAAAGTTTAATGATTTTCACATGTAAATTCATTCTTCTTTCATTCTCAGGTTGTTTTGAACTTTCTAGTGCTTCATGTGTAAGTTCATATTATGCCAAATTCCTAGGTATTTTCCTTTTTCTTATTGTTATGTATATAAGGAGAAGGTGTGTAATATCTGATACTTTTATTTAAATTTATAGTGTCCATTTGTAAGTCACTTAGTTCAACTATAGTCTAGTCTGTGTACACTTTATGCTTGTGTTTGAAACAGCACCATGGAGATAGAACCTGGTGTGGTAATGCCTGTAATGCTTTCTGTCAGTTGCACCTGACTTCTTCTCCTGGATGGATGGGATCACTTTACTGGAATAAACTTACTTCTGCATTTCAATATCTGGAGCCTCCATAACTTTATTTATACTTGAATTTTACAGGTGCCATTGCCGAAAAGCAATATGGGCACTTTTACTAAGGCCAGCATGAGTGCATTCGAGGGATGTTGCAGAAGAAACTGTACAATATAATTTAGATAAAGGGAAAACAAGGTAGGCATCATAACGCATCCCTGCCTGACACCTTTATCAATAGAGAACCGGTCACTAAGTTGGCCCTGACTACCACACTGAAATCAAGCATGGTTTCCTTCATGCAAATGGATGACTAACTCTAAGATTGATGGTGGCATTCCATGTCACTTAGAACCTCCCACAACTTGTGTGTGGGCACCAGATCTAACGCTGACCTATGGTCGATTAAGGCCATGTGAAAGCTACCCTTACTAATTACTATCACTGTCCAATATATGAGCAAATAGCAAAACACTTGATAAATCTTGCTGGTTTTCTGATGAAAAGCAGCTTGAAGGGGAGACAATATTTCTAGCTCATTAATCACTGTTTGCATGTTGTTCAACAGAGCCTGACAGAAGATCTTCTGTGCACAATCAGACCAATTGGTCGATAGTTGCTTGCTAAACACCTGTCCTGCTTTTTATAAATGCGGATCACATCTGCACACATTCCAAGAATCCGGGATGGGGCACCCTTTGCAATCGCATTACCAGGGCATGAAGATACTTAATCCACCTATCTCTCTCAAATTTACATAAATCAAGTGGTGTGCCATCTGGGCCTGCAGCACGACCCCTGGCAGTAAAGTCCAGAAAACTAGTTATATCTTCAATTTCAAACAAAAGTAATGAGTAATCAGTGGGTATTTCAAGAATTGGGTCATCCTCTGTGACAATTGTACTACCATCAGAGTGTAAGTTCGAGAAATGTGCAACCTAGTCATACCGGTCAAAATAAATTGTGTAGCAGCATGTCTATTACCTCCCCATGTTACCAAGGACCAAACCTGGTAGAATTCTTTGAGAGACTTGCCTCTTTTAAGTTTTGACATCTCAAATCTTCCCATTCTCTCTTGGCTTTTCCTGGAATTTTTTTTAGCACTTTCCTCGTTATAGAAATGTTCACAGTTTCCTACCTCCTAGTGGAATCAGCTAGCACATTCCACACCTGCTGACAATCGTTATGAAACCAAGAACCCATTCTTGCCCCTCTTGATGCTCATGGGTTTTAGAAACCAGACATTATAATAATATCTGCTTGAACAATTTATTGTGGAGTTCTGTGAAAGTAATAGTGTTTAATACTATGTTAGTATCATCATTTATTATGGTCAAAATGTATTTCAGGTCTAATCTAATCGCAGATAAGGTCAGAGGACTATTAAATACCTGGAATCATTTTTAACCTACGCATGGCATTTATTCATCGCTATATCCTCTGCCTGGGCACACTAGAACGCAGTCAATCCTGCTCGTATGTGCTTGCTTGTTATAAGTGCCTGCCCTCCACAAATCAGACGTGGTTCATCCAGTGATAGCACTAAGCCTGTATTCTATGGACAGGGCTTTTAGCTGAAATGCAGCTTCTGTCCACCTTGCTATCAGAGGTAAATTGAGCAATGCAATTCTCCATTCCACATCTTCATCTGTGAACAAACTATCATCCTCATTATCCATATGTTCATAAGTAGTATTAAAGCCTCCTGTTAAAATTATCAGTGATGGTCGTGGGAGCTTATTTAGATGATCCTCAAGTTGCACAATGGTCTTAGATACTTGTCAATTATTACATCATTGCAATATGCTGACCATATAGTACTTGTGAGCAAACAGTGGTATTAGAATTATAAGGGTAGTAGTGAGGCAAACTTGACTAAAATAAAAGTAATAATCAGCAGTATGAAAATAAAGCAACAAGGTGTGTCGTACCTAGATAAAACAAGATTTGAGAGGTTGACTCGTTACAAGCAATTAGGTACTTGGTTTGATAAGAGAGGCATCTACCATCAACAACTCTGTCTCATCCTTAAAGTCTAAGGGTTTGATTGAGAGTTGGGCAGATCGGATACTCTGTTACAAACATGACAGGTATACTGTTCAACTTCTTACAAGTGCATTACATTATATTCTATGGTGCTTAAATAATAATGTGCACAAGATATCCATCACATTTGTGACTGAGTACCCATCCTCCAAACTTTAAAATGAAGCCTTTTGGCCAAATTGCCTTTGCTTTGCCTTTGGAACGTGAGCAAAGTGCAGTAGCAATCCCTCATGGTAGCCTTTGTTGAAGGTAAAACAAAGCAAGTTAATGCCATTACTGGCCTATTGATCAGGGGTTTGGTTAGGGAGACAGGTGAAAGCCCTGGACTATGCACCATCCAGCACATACAGATTGCTGTTTCCAATACTGAGCTCTACACCACAGGCTCGTGGAAGACTGGAGATAGAAGAAGTAGGCATAGTAATAGGAATGGGTTACAAAATTAAAAATGCTCCAGATCTTTCCTTAAAACATATAATATGCAAAGAAATATCAGGGTTTAGTTTGTAAAAGAATATCTGGTGGGGCCCAAAGTTGAGTTCAGAAGACCATTGCCTGGGCTATACAACATATGGGTGCTAAATACCAAGGCTGTGTAGTATTGATTCCACCTTAAGCATCTTTAAACAATCTCCAGACACTCCCTGGCTCGTTGTTTCACTCTTAGAAGTTCATTTGCATTGCTTCTGTCTTCTTTTGTCACTGTTTTCCGTCTTTATCCTCCTCCTCTTTTCCCCCTTGTGTGCTGTTCTCTTTCCTGTTGTGCTCAGAAAAAAATGACTACCATGCCCCAAAAATGAGTGCTGGTGGGCTTCACCTGCAACTACAGGCTCAAATAAAGCACTGGGAATACTAGCAAAGAGAGATGACAGGGGAAATCAATGGAATACCCATTTACAATCTGCTCTAGTTGATTTGAAGGTTATTGATCAATGGAGTCCAAGATTGAAATTTACAGCATTTACACTTATACTAAATAGTGTTCAACAACCAGTTTCACATATTGAGGATACAGCTAGAATACAGGTAAAATGTCTTATGCCTGGGTGAAGCACACTTACAGGAAACATTATCTTGCTGCAACTATATTGGCAACTTTCAAACTGAAGTTGATGAAATTTCAATATGGTCTAAAACGGCCACTTGAGTTCTTGCCATATTGGTCACGGAGGCACAACTCTCATAATTGCAGACTGTACAGCTCTAAATATGAGACACTTTTCAATTTTTTTTCAGTTTTCCCTGCACTTTTGCCAGAGTGCAAAAAATGCAATGGTGGGGGATATTTGCGTAATTTGTGGTATCGTAATTATGCTAAATATTCAAGGTTATGCAGGTTTACGCAAGGAGCGTAACCCTGCATTTTGTGCTATTTTCTTACTGCAAGAACCACGCTTGTGCAAAATAAAACAGAGCATGCATTTTTTACTAAGCAAATCGTGCTAAATGCAAAAGAACATGAACAGCATCAACCAGTAGCTACTTTGTTCCTGTACTTATGCATTAAGCAGTTTTCCCATATTACTCTAGATTACAGAAGTGGGCATAATTGCATACTTCTTTGTAATTTCCTGTCATAAGAGTAACTTGAAACTACCAAAATTAGTCTAGTTACTCTTACGTAGTTAAAATTTTGCCCAGGTCTAAAGACAGAGGGGCATATTAGCAAGAACCTCGTTAAAATGATCGCCGTTTTAGCGGCGAGAAACTGCCGCTAAAACGGCATAATGGGCTTGCTAATATGCGTTATAGAATTCCAATAGAAGCCCAGGTTAGATGTGCAGGACATCTAACCTGGGCATCTATTGGAATTTTATAACGCATATTAGCAATCCCATTATTGATGTTTTAGCGGCAGTTTCCTGCTGCTAAAACGGCAATAATTTTAACGCGGTTTTTGCTAATATTCCCCATAGCTTTATGATCCATTAAATGGCTTACAGGCCCATAGGACTGCACATGCTGGCAGGCATTAATTATTCCCCAGAATGGCGACTACCGAGAGCTGACAATAAGGATTGGCTCTTCAAAAACAAACATGCGGAGCTCTTAGTGGGTTACTGCTTTGTCACAGTTACTTGCAGTTCATAAGTTACCACTCTAATGTAGCGTAGTGAGCTATGAACTGTCATCAAAGACCTAACTGCAAAGTGCCTGGTATAGGTTAGAATGTTATGTTTTCTCCCCACTTTTTTCTAATCCTATTGATGCTAAAAAGGTTTAATTTGTGAAGAAATACATTCTTATTAGTAAAGCCAAACACTGTGGTACACTTGAGATCCTGAGTTTGTGCATCTTCAGACCAAACACTCTTAAAATATACTGCCTACTAGTATTAGTGATATGTGATTCTTTGTAATGAAACTCAACACTTACTTTGACCCTAAGCCCAAAGTGAAAAATCTGGGCTTTCTGTTTGATTCCACCCTTACTTTTGACAGTCAAATATCCTGTGTGGTTGGGAAATGTTTAGGTACTCCTAGGACTTTGGCCATAATCATGGACCTCCTTCCTAGATCTGTCAGGAAAAGAGTATTTCAGGCTCCTATTATGTCAAAAGTGGACTACTGTAACATACTTTATATTGGAGCCACACAGGGCAGTTAAAAGCAACTGCTTAAAATCCTGAGGAAGGCACCTTCAAGCTCTACCATGGAAAAATCTTTAGGCAAAATGATCTCCTTCAAAGCCATGTGTTCTGCCACATAATTTGCAATGGCAAAAGCCCTTGTTATATTTTTTCATTAGTCAAACCTCACCAACCCAGTAGAAGACTCAGATCGTCGGACGCCGCACTGGAAGCAGTGTCCAGCATAAAAAGATCTTGCTTGGGTGACTCCTCTTTTGGTTTTCATGCATCGAAACTGTGGAATGCTCCACCCCTCCACTTGAGACAACAACCTATTGAGAAAGCGTTCAGGAAGAAACTTCAAATCGGTTCTTTAGTCTAACAACTTCTTTGGTCTTCTATACTGTTTCTATTCTGTATCAGACTTTTTTTTTCCTGTTCAGGTAATTTTTATTTTCCCTTCATGACCCTTGCATCCAGATAAGGTATGGGTACTCACAAACTTTCTCTCGTGGGGCCAAATTTACAGTGTGGTTTGTGGCAGAGGGCCGCAGCATTGGGGGTAGTGTCAGTGTTGAAGGGGGGGGCTAGAACAAAAGAAACTGTGACCATGTGGTTGAACACAGGTCCCTGCAGCAGACGTCTTCGTACACTGAGCCACCAGACCCGGCATACACACATCTCTCTCTCTCTCTCTCTCTCCCTCCCTCTCTCCCCTTCCTCTCTCCCACCCTCTCTCTCTCTCTCTTTCCCTCCCTCCCTCTCTCTCTGTCTCCCTCTCTCGCTCTCTCCCTCTCTACCTCCCTCCACCCTCTCTCTCTCCCTCTGTCTCCTGCCCTTTCTCTACCTGTCTCCCGCCCTTTCGCTCTCTGTCTCTGACCCAGCATACACACATCTCTCTCTCTCTCTCTCTCTGCATCTCTTTTTCCCTTCCTCTCTCTCTCTCTCTCTCTCTCCCTCCTCTCTGTCTCCCTCTCTCTCTGTCACCCTCTCCCTCTCCCTCTCTATACCTCCCTCCCCCTCTCTCTCTCCCTCTGTCTCCCTCCCTTTCTCTCTCTGTTTCCCTCCCTTTCTCTCACTGTCTCCTCCCTTTCTCTCTGTCTCCCTCTCTGTCTGCCTCTCTCTGTCTCACTCTCCCTAGTCTGTCTCCCTCCCTCTGTCTCCCTCCCGCTTTCTCCCTCTGTCTGTCTCCCTCTGTCTGTCTCCCTCTGTATGTGTGTCTATGCACAGGTGCGGTGGGGCAAGAACGGGGAGAAAACCAACAGAATCCCAGTGCGTAGGGGTGTCCGCCAGGGATGTGTGCTGGCTCCCACACTATTCTCATTGTATGTGAATGGTGTGGTTGAGCACCTACTTAAGGAACCTGCAGATGCTCCGTCCCTGGCGGGCACCAGGATCCCCACCCTGCTCTTTGCTGACGATACCCTGCTCATTGCAAAGACACCTCAGGGTCTCCATAAGTTCCTCACCCGCTTCCAGGAGTTCTGCTCCCTTAGGGGCCTGATTATTAACGTAGATAAGACCAAATTCCTGACTATGAATCCCCCCAAAAAGTTAGGGCCCCCTCCAGTTTTAAATGTCGTTCCCCTGGAGAGGGTCCGTGAGTTTGATTATTTAGGGATTCGCCTCAGTAGCTCCATGAGCTGGACCCCACATATCCAAAAGATGTTGCTCAACCACAAAAGGGTGACTGGAGCCCTACTCAGGGAACATCGTTCTTCCCCCAAACATTGTATCTCCCCAGCTATTGATATTTATAAAGCAAGAGGGGTTGCTGCGGCTTTGTAGGGGGCAGGGTTGTGGGGTTCCACAAACCTGGAGTTATTAGCCAAGGCAGAAAGTAAATTCCTGAAAGAACTCTTGGCACTCCCATCGAGCACACTGACCGTCCCAGTGCTTCTTGATTTGGGCTGTAAATCAATCGCGGACCAGGCGCGATTACGGCCTCTGCTCTTGGGGGCCCGCCTGTGGAGGGTCCCGGAGCTAGCCTCCTATGCAGCAGGTCTGTCCGAGGTAATTGCTATGGAGGGATGGCATCGAATTAAATGGCTAAGGCACATCAAGAGCCTATTGGTGGAGCTGGGTTTGGAAGATTCCTGGGTTACTCGCTCTGCTCCTCCGAAAGCCACCCTGAAGAAGCTATATTGGGACTGGATAGCCACCAAACTCATTCGCAATCCACGCCACTGCAATTCGACCGCAGCATTCCTGAGAATTAAAGACGTGGTTGCTTATGAGCCTTATTTGGACCTAATCTCCATTCCCCTGGACAGGGCTCTCTACTTCAAACTCAGAGTGGGCACCTTGCCTTTGGCCAACTTGGTGTCCAGGTGGAGATCTTCATCTTTCCAGTCCTCACCTTTTTTGTGCCATGTGCTCGACACGGGTGGAGACGGTGGCACATTTTTTCTTCGAATGTCCTGACTATTGTGCCCTAAGGAGGCGTTGGCTAACACCATTGTGCAGGCTCTTAGGCACACTTCAGCATCTGGTGGCCCTTCGCATTTTATTGACTGACACATCCCCCTACATTGTTTGCGGTGTTTCAAAGTTTTTAAAATTGGCTTGGGTGATCCGAGCTAAAAGGCTTTCTATTTCAATTTAATTCTCTTTTTAACTATGTATTGTATTTTATCCGACTATTTTAGCAATCATAAATGTATGTTACCATAAGCCTTGAAAAAGTTTTTTTGTATGTATCGCTTTTAAGATATTTACGTATCGAAATAAAGCTTTTACAACAACAACAACAACATCTCTCTCTCTCTCTCCATCTCTTTTTCCCTTCCTCTCTCTCTCTCTCTCCCTCCCTCTCTGTCTCCCTCTCTCTCTGTCACCCTCTCCCTCTCTCTCTCTCTCTCCCTCCCTCCCCTCTCTCTCTCCCTCTGTCTCCCTCCCTTTCTCTCTCTGTTTCCCTCCCTTTCTCTCACTGTCTCCTCCCTTTCTCTCTGTCTCCCTCTCTGTCTGCCTCTCTCTGTCTCCCTCTCCCTAGTCTGTCTCCCTCCCTCTGTCTCCCTCCCGCTTTCTCCCTCCACCCTCTGTCTCCCTCTGTCTGTCTCCCTCTGTCTGTCTGTCTCCCTCTGTATGTGTGTCTCCATCTTTCTGTTTGTCTTCATCTGTCTGTCTCCCTCCCTCTGTTTCCCTCCCTCCCTCTGTCTCCCTCCCTCCCTCTGGCTGTCTTCCTCCCTCTGGCTGTCTTCCTCCCACTGTCTCCCTCCCTCCCTCTGTCTCCCTCCCTCCCACTGTCTCCCTCCCTCCCTCTGTCCCCCTTCCCTCTGTCTCCCTCCCTCCCTCTGTCACTCTCCCTCTGTCTACCTCCCTCTGATTGTCTGTCTCCCTCTGTCTGTCTGTCTCCCTCTGTCTGTCTGTCTCCTTCTGTCTGTCTGTCTCCCTCCCTCCCTCTGTCTGTCTGTATCCCTCCCTCCCTCTGTCTACCTCCCTCTGACTGTCTGTCTCCCTCTGTCTGTCTGTCTCCCTCTGTCTGTCTCCCTCTGTCTGTCTCCCTCTGTCTGTCTCCCTCCCTCTGTTTGTATGTCTCCCTCTGTCTGTCTGTCTCCCTCCCTCTGTTTGTATGTCTCCCTCCGTCTGTCTGTCTCCCTCCCTCCCTCCCTCTGTCTGTCTGTCTCCCTCTGTCTGTCTGTCTCCCTCCCTCCGTCTCCCTCCCTCCCTCCCTCTGTCTCGCTCCCTCCCTCTGTCTGTCTCCCTCTCTCTGTCTCCCTCCCTCTGTCTGGCTCCCTCCCTCTGTCTACCTCCCTCTGATTGTCTGTCTCCCTCTGTCTGTCTGTCTCCCTCTGTCTGTCTGTCTCCCTCTGTCTGTCTGTCTCCCTCCCTCTGTCTGTCTGTATCCCTCCCTCACTCTGTCTCCCTCCCTCTGTCTACCTCCCTCTGACTGTCTGCCTCCCTCTGTCTGTCTGTCTCCCTCTGTCTGTCTCCCTCTGTCTGTCTGTCTCCCTCCGTCTGTTTGTACGTCTCCCTCTGTCTGTCTGTCTCCCTCCCTCTGTTTGTATGTCTCCCTCCGTCTGTCTGTCTTCCTCCCTCCCTCCCTCCCTCTGTCTGTCTCCCTCTGTCTGTCTGTCTCCCTCCCTCCGTCTCCCTCCCTCCCTCCGTCTGACTCCCTCCTTCCCTCTGTCTCGCTCCCTCCCTCTGTATATCTCCCTCTCTCTGTCTCCCTCACTCTGTCTCCCTCCCTCTGTCTCCCTCCCGCCGTCTCCCTCCTCTCTCTGTCTGTCTCCCTCCCTCTGACTGTCTCCCTCTGTCTCCCTCCCTCTGACTGTCTCCCTCTGTCTCTGTCTCCCTCTGTCGGTCTCCCTCTGTCTGTCTCCCTCTGTCTCCCTCTGTCTGTCTCCCTCTGTCTGTCTCCCTCTGACCGTCTGTCTCCCTCTGTCCGTCTGTCTCCATCTGTCTGTCTGTCTCCCTCTGTCTGTTTGTCTTCCTCTGTCTGTCTCCCTCCTTCTGTCTGTCTCCCTCACTCTGTCTGTCTCCCTCCCTCGGTCTCCCTCCCTCCCTCTACCTCCCTCCCTCCCTCTGTGTCCCCTTCTCTCTGTCTCCCTCCCTCCCACTGTCTCCCTCCCTCTGTCTACCCCCCTCTGTCTGTCTGACGCCCTCTGTCTGTCTGTCTCCCTCTGTCTGTCTATCTGCCTCCCTCCCTATGTCTCCCTCCCTCGCTCCCTATGTCTGTCTGTCTCCCTCCCTCTGTTTGTATGTCTCCCTCCATCTGTCTGTCTACCTCCCTCTGACTGTCTTTCTCCCTCTGTCTGTCTGTCTCCCTCTGTCTGTCTGTCTCTCTCCCTCCCTCTGTCTCCCTCCCTCCCTCCCTCTGTCTCCCTCCCTCCCTCTGTCTGTCTCCCTCCCTCTGCCTGTCTGTCTCCCTCCCTCCCTCTGTCTGACTCCCTTTGTCGGTCTCCCTCTGTCTGTCTCCTTCTGTCTCCCTCCCTCCCTCTGTCTCCCTCCCTCCGTTGCCCTCTCCTCTGTCTCCCTCTCCTTCTGACTCCCTCTCTCTGTCTCCGTCTCTCTGTTTCCCTCTGTCTCTCTCCCTCTCCCACTCCTCCCTCCCTCTACCTCTCTCTCTTTCTCTCTCCCTCTCCATCTCTCTGTCTCTGTGCCTGTCCGTACCTGTCAGTGTCTGTCCATGCCCCCGTCTGTCCCTGTCCCCGTCTGTCCCTGTCTGTCTGTCCCTGTCCCCATGTGTCACTGTCCCCGTCTGTCCCTGTCCCCGTCCCATCTGTCCCCATCTGTCCCCGTCCCCGTCTGTCCCTGTCCTCGTCTGTCCCTGTCCTCGTCTTTCCCTGTCCTCGTCTGTCCCTGTCCTCGTCTGTCCTTGTCCCTGTCTGTCCCGGTCTCTGTCTATCCCTGTCTCTGTCCCCATCTGTCCCTGTCTGTCTGTCTCGGTCCCTGTCTCCCTGTCTGTCACTGTCCGTGTCTGTCTGTCCCTGCCTGTCCCTGTCCCCATCTGTGTCTGTCCCCATTTGTCCCTGTCTCTGTCTGTTCCTGACCCCGTCTGTCCCTGTCTGTCTCTGTCTGTCCCTGTACCCGTCTGTCCCTGTCCCTGTCCCCGTCTGTCCATGTCCCCATCTGTCTCTGTCTGTCCCTGTCTGTCTGTCCCTGTCTCTGTCTGTCCTTGTCCCTGTCTGTCCCTGTCTGTCCCTGTCCCGGTCTGTCCCTGTCCCCGTCTGTCCCTGTCCCCGTCTGTCCCTGTCCCCGTCTGTCCATCTGTCCCTGTCTCTCCCTGTCTGTCTGTCCCTGTCCCTGTCTGTCCCGGTCTCTGTCTATCCCTGTCTCTGTCCCCATCTGTACCTGTCTGTCTGTCTCTGTCCCTGTCCCCGTCTGTCCCTGTCCTTGTCTGTCCCTGTCTCCCTGTCTCTGTATGTAGTTGTCCCTGTCTGTCCCTGTCCATGTCTGTCCCTGTCTCTGTCTGTCTGTCCCTGTCCCCGTCTATGTCTGTCCCTGCCTGTCCCTGTCCCCGTGTGTGTCTGTCCCCATTTGTCCCTGTCTCTGTCTGTCCCTGTACCCGTCTGTCCCTGTCCCTGCCCCCTTCTGTCCATGTCCCCATCTGTCTCTGTCCTTGTCCCTGTCTGTCACTGTCCCTGTCTGTCCCTGTCTGTCCCTGTCCCCGTCTGTCCATCTGTCCCTGTCTCTCCCTATCTGTCTGTCCCTGTCCCTGTCCCTGTCTCTGTCTGTCCCTGTCCCCGTCTGTCCCTGTCCCCGTTTGTCCCTGTCCGCGTCTGACAATGTCTCTGTCTGTCCCTGTCTCTGTCTGTCCCTGTCCCCGTCTGTCCCTGTCTCTGTCTCTGTCTGTCCCCGTTTGTCCCTGTCTGTCTGTCCCTGTCTCCGTCTGTCCCTGTCTCTGTCTCTCCCTGTCCCCGTCTATCCCTGTCTCCGTCTATACCTCTCTCCGTCTGTCCCTGTCCCTGTCTGTCCCTGTCTCTGTCTGTCCCTGTCCCCATCTGTCCCTGTCTCTGTCTCTGTCCCTGTCCCCGTCTGTCTCTGTCTGTCCCTGTCTGTCCCTGTCCCCGTCTGTCCCTGTCCCCGTCTGTCTCTGTCTGTCCCTGTCCCCGTCTGTCCCTGTCCCCGTCTGTCCCTGTCTCTGTCTGTCCCTGTCTGTCCCTGTCCCCGTCAGTCCCCATCTGTCCATCGGTCTGTCCCTGTCCCTGTCTGTCCCTGTCCCCGTCTGCCCCTGTCCCTGTCTGTCCCTGTCTCCTTCCTGTCTCTCTGTCTGTCTCTGTATATGTCTGCCTCTATCTGTCCCTGTCCCCGCCTGTCCCTGTCTCTGTCTGTCTGTCTGTCCCTATTCCCGTCTGTCCCCGTCCCCGTCTGTCCCTGTCTGTCTGACCCTGTCTGTCTGTCCCTGTCCCCGTCTGTCCCTGTCCCCGTCTGTCCCTGTCTCCCTCCCGTCTCTCTATCTGTCCCTGTCCCTCTCTTTGCCTCTATCTGTCCCTGTCTCTATCTCTGTCTGTCTCTATCTCTGTCTGTCTCTAGCTGTGTCACCTCACTCCCTGCTGCCCTCTGTCACCTCATCTGGCTCTCAGTCGCTGCTGTCCTCTGTCACCTCACCCCTTGTACGGGTCAGCCCGGGCTGAAACAGCTTCCCGGGCACACACACAGCCGCACCCGAGTACTGCACAGGTCTTTAAAAGATCATTTACATGTTAATGAGGCTTTGTTGTAGTTTACACCTTCTTAGCGCCCCTGCAGCTTCACTCTGACTATCACCCCGCCCCCATAGAGAAGTCTCTCTGAGTCGTGTTTCCTGACACTTTAAAAAAAAAAAAGAGAGAACATAGGTGCGATGTCTGCAAGGTCCGCGGTCCGTACTATGAGTACCCGTGAGATAAGGCAATCCTAGTGTGGAGGCATTCCATTGGAAGCAGCCATTGTGCTTTAAAAAATTTTAACACAACATTAATGTGCAACTTAGTTCACCCCATCTGAGTTATAAACTATTGGGATCATTCATTTATCAACACTGTGATATGTTGTATTATTTATTAGTAATGTTTTGCCTTGTAATTGTATGTATTAATTTAATCAATATATATGTATTAATAGGAAGGTTGAAAATTGTAAAGGACTTTTCAAACAACCGGGGATACACACTTAAAAAAATGTTGCAAAGATCAACTAATCCCATAAATGCCGACTACGCCTTGTGAATCTGAGGCAACTTTAAAGGTTTGCTCACCAGCAGCTCTTCATGCTTAAAGATCAGACACCCTCATGTGTGACCATAACAAATAATAGAGTTGGCAATTATGAAAAGGTTTGCAAATGGCTTCATCACAGGTGATTCATAATGTGTTAGAATGTCACCCTTAGGGTGGTCTTCCCCCAAACTGTTTGCCTCACTCCACCTATTTTTGCTGCATGTGTTGTTGTTGGCTTTAGGATACTGCTCACATTTTGACTGCTAACCAGTGTTAAAGTGTGTGTGCTCACTCCTTTTTACAAGGTAACTTTGGCTAACATCCAATTGGCACATTTAATTTACCTGTAACTCCCAAGTAAAGTGGTACTACATGTACCCAGGTCCTGTAAACTAAATGCTACTAGTGGCCCTGCAATACTTATTGTGTCACCCACTTAAGTAGTCCGTTAAACATGTCTCTGGCCTGCCATTGCAGCCTTTGTGTGTAGTGTTAAACTGTCATTCCAACCTGGCAAAACAAACCTTTTGCCAGGCCTAAACCTTCCTTTTTTAATACATATCAGTCCCTCCTCGGATGGGCTGGTGATGCAGCGGTTCTCCGGAAATAATTTCTAAAACCATGACACCTTTTCCCGAAGTACAAAATCATACATATACTCGACAGTGGGGCCCATGACACTGCGAGCCACTCACAAAATACTTACACCCTACTTCATGGATCGGTGAGATTCAAAGGAGAGCTGCCGTATCATAGCGGGGTGTCTAAAACTATAACTGAATATTTGTCCTATTTACATCTGCAGTTTAAAAGAGTTTACCATGGTTTTCATTAACAAACATTTATTTAGACACGCCGCCACTGTGGTCGACGGATCTGCTAGTAAAAATTAGGCGTAGGAAAACTCAAGACCAGCTTAATTCTCCATTTATCTAATTTTTATTAAAGCAAATTCAGCATATCTAAAGTTTATTCACTTTATTTATTTCTGTAATCATAAACGACATTGAAATGAAAATAAGGATTTTATTTCAAAACAGTAAATTTCATTTATTTTTTAGAAAATTCAGAAATAGACATTTTATTTAGATTTCAGAAATGCAAGTATTAGCATAAGACAGAAAGTTCCCAAAATTCATCCTTTCTCCTAACTACCCTGACTAATAACCTCACCAAAAGTTCAGATCTCATTCTGAAGAAATAAGAAAATTATTCAAAGTCTTACATCTCAGGAAAAATCAGCATACAGACAGCATCTCAGTAGGAAATCGAAAAGGAGTGTTTTCTTCACTAAAACCAGCACTTTTTATACCTTTTTCACTAGGTCTATCTATCTAAAAAAGTAGCTTTCAGCATAAATTTGAGTTCTGATTGGACGATTTGGGGTGGATGAGCATCACCTCATCATTACAATATTTGTTCTTCTTCCGTCAGCTAGATTTTTAAAGGGGTCATTGTTTTGGGCCATGTCCGGCCTAGTCCTGTCCTCAACTAGCAACTTCCCAAGATTTTCTCACATTCAGAACCATTGTGCTCATCCTTTTGGCAGTCATCTAGACTCCCAGGCCACATCGTCCTTGAACTGCATTCACTCCAGGTACAAGCAGCTCGCATTCCAATTCGGACTTGGGCTCGCGCATGCTCAGTTCATTTTCTATTCGCAGTTCAACAAGTCAGCCATCTTTTCGCTAGGCCTCACAGGCCAAAATGGGAACTAACATAGAAACAAACACAAACGAACATTAATTTTAGAAATGTAACCTTTCTGTTTACCTCCCCCTTACTGAGGTTTTGACTATTAGTAGTTACCTAGCAAATAAGCAACATTCAGACGTAATTTACTCACCTATTTCCACATTTTGCCACAAAATACATAAACAAAAGCACATTTATGCCGCATTCCATTATCTCAAAAGCTGCTTATTAGTTTATGACATGACAGAATCACATAAGTAGTTAATTATGATTGCAACATAAGCAAAATGAATTCCCACATGTATTTGTGTAGGTGCATTTCTTATTCTAAGTTGATTAATTACACATATCACTCCATTAGTTCAAGTTATGGTTATGGAAGTGTGATTTTGCAAGCAGTACTCAAAATTTTGTTTCTCCACCTTGCTCCATCACTGCCATCCTCATCAGAGCCTGAGGGGCAGAAAAGGCTCCAACAATCCTAAACCCGCATCTGCTGTGGGTCTTGCCTCCGAGTGGTGCCACTGCACTCCTAGACCCTTAGAAGTGGGCAATGAAGGTGCTCTGCCAGCCCAGGTCTGGACTATTGAGCAGAACTGACGCACTATGACACATTTCCTTACAGCTCAGCACTGGAACCACTGCTGCATGATGCATCCCCAATACGGGACCAAGATTTGCAGCTTCTCAGAACTGCCGCTGAGTGATGAATCCTCGACACATGATCTTACAACGCTCTGCAACCAGAATTTAGGGGACTTTGTTCAGCGGGACTAACTTGGTACCTGCATCCAGCCCAAACTCCATAGTGGTCAGCCTGAACTTGTGACATTGTTCCAGTCCGACCATATGAATGAAATGAGCCATGCTGTTGACTTGAAGAGAGTAATACGAGGATTTGGACAAAAGGAGCTTGATGTTTGAGGAGCTGTAATTCCATCCATTGGAGTGACTATGAATGAATGACGTGATGATTAGAAAATTGTTTATGCTTTTGGATCGCCTTTCATCTAATACTGCTGGCTCATTAACGTAGATAAATAAGGAATTAATTGCTATTTACACAGTGATTATACAGAACTGCCTGGTGCTAGGCATCGCTCATTAAAAAACTGGCAGAATCTATTGGGGTTTGAAGGGGAGAGAGTGCTGGGCCTTCATCCCTCATAACAGTAACATAATTAGTGTATATGGAACATATAACACTAATGTTTCTCGTGAAGGTAAAGCTTTTGGAGAACCTGGCTTGTGGGACTCACTAGGTTCCTGGTTTGGTGAGATTGCAAAGGGCTTTATAAAGGTTGATAAGCAGTTTGATAGCTTGGGTGGGGGCATTTATTTATTTATTTATTTAGGGAATTTATAGAGCGCAGCTATCACCTTACAGGTATCCTGGCGCTTAGGCTTCACAAAGTGGCGGACAAGAATGTAGCAGGAAAAAGGAGTCTAGCAGGTTAGACCTTCGGAAACAGCCAGGTTTTAACACGTTTCCTGAAGAGAAGTTCCTCGGTTTGACGGATCTCCAAGGGCAGACTGTTCCAGAGTTTAGCAGCAGCAACTCCGAAAGATCTGCCCCCAGCCCTGACCCTCTTAAACCTGGGTACTTTCACCAAACATGCAGTTGCTGAGCGGAGTGCTCTGGTAGGGGTATACCAGACAAACTTGGCTTGCAGAGAGCTAGGCCCAAGTCCATGCAGGGCCTTGAAAACAAGGCAGAGGGATTTGAAGGATATTCTCTGCCTCAGCGGAAGCCAATGAAGCTCAGCCAGCGCCGCCGATGCAGAGGATCTTCTAGGCCAGCCAAGAGCCAGATTGGCGGCATTAGACTGCAATCTTTGATATATCCTACCACCTATAATTATTCTGCTAATATGGGCAAATATTCTATTCTCTTGTTCACGTTCTCTGATTTAGGGCCTGATTTTGAGTTTGGCAGTCCAAAGGACCGCCAAACCGACGGTGGCAGTGCAGCTATTGCCATACCGGCAGTGCGACTGCCGTATTACGAGATTGGCAGTTGGACCGCCATACAACATCTGCTACTGCCAGAGATCCACCATCCCTGATGGTCTAGCAGCGGTCTGAGACTGCAATATGCTGGCAGTGCCAGTGTGGCACCGCCAAGCAAATTCCGAGTTTCCTCACCGCTACAGCCCTGAAAAGTGTGCTGTGAAAGGCAGAGGATGCATGCAGGGGGCCCAATGTGTGAACCCCTATCTGTATGCACCCCTCGTTCCAGGGGAGAGTTGATGGCACGTTTATGCATCTAAATAAAACATTTATTATTAATATACTCTTGAATTCACGTATGTACACTAACATAATGCAGTTGATATAAATGTGCTACAACATGCTAAAGGGTGTTTTTCCTGGCTCATGCTAACAAGCCCTCACTGCCATCTTTGTCTACAATGAATGTCATACCATCCTGTTTATTCTCTGTTCATTTTTGCTGCAGGTAGTCAAGCATGGTGTGTTTATTTCTAAATTAAACTGTTTTCGAAGAAGGAGCTCTAAACTACTGTAACAGTTTTTCAGTGACCTCCCGCTTGCACACAGCATTTCATTAAATCACAAAGGTTGACTGCTATTTTTCAACTAATTTGTTCTGACACTTCTGGACGTCATTTGATTTGTTGAAAATGTAATTCTTTGCTCACAACATGGTGCATTTGTAATTCTAATGTTTGTCAATGGAACAAGTGGCTATATAAATCCTTGAATTTGTGGATAAACAAGGACTTTTTTGGTTCCTACTGATGCCTGATTTCTTACTTAATTTGCTGAATATTTGAAACTTAGGGCCTGATTTAGATCTCGGCTAACGGGTTACTCCATCACAACAGTGATGGATACCCTGTCTACTGAAATAGAAATCCTGTGGGATATTGTGGGATTTATATTTAGGTGGATGGGATATCCATCACCATTGTGATCTAAATCAGGCCCTCAGTCTGGTTCTGATTTTGCCTATTCTTAATTTGTTCCCATTCTTGAGACCCTTCACAGCAATGACTTTAAGCATTTAAAGGAGCTTCTTGCTAAATTATTGTATAGTACCTTTTAAATTTTGTAATAAACTTTCAAGGTTTTTATACATTCTACAGAACTCACTCTTTGAGTCCATCCTTTTTTTATTGACTGTATTTTGAAAGAATAATTGAACATTGTCTCTGGAACACATGCCCTCATGAGATCGAGGTTAACACCATTCCTGACCCCCCAACCAACTCCTGGAGCAAGATTTGAAATGCAGATTATTGCCACAAAGTCATTCAATCTAAAAAGAAATTATATGCTACAGTATGGACTGGTGATATGGCCAGATTATAGTGATTTGAAGTATGCAATCTAAGCCAGAGTGGATTGGCAGTCACCATGTGTGATTATAAGAATCTATACATTACTCAGAGTTGGGCCGAAATGCCACAGTTTTTCTCTATTGTTATTAATTAGAGTTGGAAAGACCATATGAAATTTAAAGATTAGATCTGAGTCAGGCAGAACCTCAAAGCATCCCCTTATTTATGATAGTCTAAATATTTGTGCCAAGCTAGACTGAACTAAACAGTATCGGTCACCAGAGTCAGTTGGGTAGAAGTACTCTCATTCTTAAGGTAACTTTTCCATGAGGCCCATAGTTCTGGCTTGTTCCCCTGTCCTGCACGATAATCTGCACTGTGGGACATATATTCATTATCTCACTTACTTTGTAGATTTTATAGGACGATTTGTTCCCCTGTCGAGGGATAGCATTCTTTGAACCCCCTACCCAGCATCACAGCTGGTTCTGATCAGGTTTGTCTTTGAGTTTTGGATACCCCCCTCAGTGGATTAGATGTCTTGCCAATTGTCCTACACCGCAATTTGATGCAGGTAAGTGTTCTTTAATTTCTACACATTCATTAACTGTAATCAGTGTATTGGCTATGTAATATGCACCTCCAACCATATACAGACTACCCATACAGGGGAGCTGTGATCAGGGCCGGCAAACAACAGGTGCCCGAAATAGATCAGTAGGTTGGGCACCCATAGCTCAATTTATGATTTCTCTTAAAATAATTCACTTAATTTTATGTTTATCCTTATAGGTTGCCTCCCACAACTTCCCTTGTCCTGAAGAAGACCAAGCCTAGGTACTAAATTACCCTCTACGCATTAAGTCGGTTAAAACGTCCACGTATAGTCCCAGCTGTGGGCCTGTACGGTATTTTACCACTACCCCTTCCAACAAACAGATGCTGTTTCTCTGTAATCATTAAAAAGTGTTCAGATTAATGACAAAAGTTGTAGTAAAGACACGCCGTAATTAACTGGTGTTAATTTCACTTATAACCAGTATAGATTGTTAAATTGTTGTAATTATCTCCATTCAATTACCTTTACTCTGCAATCTTTTTTTTTTGTCCATCGACTGCACACCCGAGCACTACATCTTTTACACCCCTTCTTTTCGTGCAACCTTTCCCTGCTCCCGTTCCCAGCGAAAGAGGTAGTGAAAAGGCCATTAACAGCCAACTCGCCACATTCATCGAAGAGCACAACATCCTCGACTCCTCCCAATCCGGCTTCAGAAAAACCACAGTACGACATCCGTACCTTACTGAACAAAGGAGAAACAGCAGCCCTCATCCTACTCGACCTCTCAGGGGCGTTCGACACAGTCTCTCACAGCACACTAATATGCAGACTCCACGACACAGGGATCCAAGACAAGACCCCTTGACTGGATCCGCTCCTTCCTCCGCGGCAGAACGCAGCGGGTCAGACTCCCCCCTAAACTCTCAGACCCTACACCTACCACCTGTGGGGTCCCCCACGGGTCCTCCCTCAGCCCTAAGCTCTTCAACGTCTACATGGCTCCGCTCGCACCCATCGTCAGAACCTACAGACTCAACATTGTGTCATACGCATTCTGCACCCAACTCATCCTCTCCCTATCCATCGAACCAACATCGCCAGACACAACTTTTGAGAAGGCATGGAAGCCGTCGCCAAATGGATGAAAAAGAGCTGCCTACAACTAAACACCAACAAAACGGAAGTACTCATCATGAGCCCAAACCCACACACCTGGAAAGACACATGGTGTCCCCCCACCCTTGGAAGCCCGCCCACCCCCACGGACCACGCACGCAATCTGGGAATCATCCTGGACTCAGAGCTCAAAATGGACCGCCAGATGAACTCCCTCTCATCCTCCTGCTTCCACACCCTTCGCCTCCTACATAACACCTTCAAATGAATCCCCCTCGAACACAGAAAGACCGTCACTCACACCCTGGCCACCAGCAGGCTCGACTACGGCAACGCACTCTATGCCGGAATAAACAAAAACCTCACCCGCAAGCAATAGAACATACAAAATGCTGCCGCAAGACTGGTCCTCAACCTGCCAAACCACTGCCACATCGCCGAGCACCTGCGCACACTCCACTGGCTCCCCATTAAAGCTAGAGTCACCTACAAGATACTAACCCACGCTCACAAGGCCCTCCACAACACCGGACCAGCGTACCTAAAAAGCTGATTCAAATTCCACGCACCCCAAAGGACCCTACGATCAGCCCAGCTCTCCTACGCCGTGGTCCCCTGCACCAGAAAGACCAGATCGGGTGGCCGCTCCTTCTCCTTCTGCGCGACCAGAGCCTGGAACGACCTTCCGCTCCACCTCAGACAGATAACATCGCTCCCCATCTTCACGAGAAACCTCAAAACCTGGCTCTTCGACAGATCCCCTCCTTGATGGACTGGAACCTGCGAAACCCCCCCACCCCACACCCCCAGCGCCTTGAGACCTTTACGGGTGAGTAGTTGCGCTTAACAAACACCTGATTTGATTTGAATTTCGATTGGTGAACAATTAGTAATGATTTTACCTTTTTGATTTATTTATGTATCTACATATAAATCGCTCTACGAATAGTGGGTGCCTTCTCCTTTTCCAGGTGCTTATTTGAAAATGTTCTATTTTTTCATGCATTAATTACCATGTGCTGATTTTATTCATGCAACAAATTATACTTGCATCCTAAATATCTTTGACTTGATGCGTGATAAATGAGTCTAGGACCATCTGTTATCTATACTACTATAATAAAGAAAGAACTTTCAGCCTTTGAGGCGGGTAAACTCGGGAACCACAGCGCCAATCCACACACCCGATACACCGTTGGAATCGTCAGGGTGTGTAGATGGTTATAGGCTATATAAAATTAAAAAAAGCGTTATTTAAAAAATTTACAGTAAAAAAAAAAGTAGTCCCTCCGAAGTAGTGACGGACGCGAGGTGCGTGCTCTCGCCAGGAGCGCGGGGAGGAGCGGCGGACATGGCACGGGGGAGGAGCGGTGACATGAGGAGCAGCGGACAGGCCAGCGGCGGTGCGAGCAGCGGACAGGCTGGAGGAGCGGCAGCTGAGGTAAGGGAGCGGCAGACATGGCGCGGGGGAGGAGCGGTGACGTGAGGAGCAGCGGACAGGCCAGCGGCGGTGCGAGCAGCGGACAGGCGGAAGGAGTGGCGGCTCAGGTAAGGGGACCCATGTCGGGGCAGGTGGGGGTCGGGGCAGGCTTGGGACGGGCCGGGCGGGGGCCCGGGCTGCTGCACAATGTCGGGGGAGCAGCGGACAGGCCAGCGGCGGTGCGAGCAGCGGACAGGCGGGAGGAGCGGCAGCTCAGGTAAGGGGACCCATGTCGGGCAGGCGGGGGATGGGCCGGGCGGTGGCCCAGTCTGCTGCACAATGTCGGGGCGGGCGGGGGTCGGGGAAGCCTGTTGCACCCGGACAAGGTCGGGACGGGCTGCTAGTTTATACTATACAACACCCAGGTCCGCAGACAGTGATTGGGGTACCTCATAAGTCTATAATGGTTATCTTGAGCAGGAGTTTCCTGCGAGGGTGTTTGTACATTATGTACTGAACTAATTTTGTGTTGTTTGTTAAAATATTGCATGTTGTACAATTTTCTATATCAGTATGTACCTTTATATCTGTGTACAGCTTTGTTCACAATCTCACTAGTCTATACTCAAATATATGCTTTGTCTGAGAGAGAAACTCTGTCATATAGCGAGGATTATATTGACAGATTATTACAAGGTCAGGGTGGAACTAGCTTCTGAGGTTAAGCCACACCCAGTGTAGATCTTACATTAAACGAGAAAATAAACAAATTGGAAAGACTTGAGAAGAAGTTAATTAGGACCAGACTATATGGCCATGTTCTGACTAAATACCTACATGCGAATGTCATCCTTGTGGGCTTACAAGTCAGGAATGAGCCAGCGATCTTTATTGACAATCCGAAATTCAAAGAAAACTTCAGTTTTGTCTCTAATAACTGTCCCCGCAACTGGATGGGGCTCTGGATAGAGATAGCCCTAAAATAATCCAAACATATAATAAAAGAGATGGCCAATCTAAAGAAAGAGATTTCTGATGATAAGGCATTGACCAATGCCAAAGAAGCATTGGAACGCTTAGAGAGAACTATTAAAGACTTTGATACATATACACGCAGACCAATACGCTAGATAAACTAGCAAGGGACATCACATTTTATGACAAGAAAGTAACCTACCCTTACTTACAGGAAGAATACTACAAACAGGACACCCAAGGAAGATTTTCCAGCAGAGGGCATGGGGGATACAGAAGGTATACCACTTTCTCTGACTCCTCTCCAACCAGTGGGTCTGATAGCGGGCCTGAAAGACCAGGGACTAGCACAGGAACACACACCCCAGAATACATCTATCCAGATCAGCAACTTTATTTAGTAGAGGGACAATGTGCCAATTACAGGGGAGGGGGCAACCCTGGAGTCTACCTCGGGTTGTGAGATATCTGACTTGGAATTGAGGCAGAGGCATGGCCAGGAAACAAGAACACTTCAACCGGAAGCCTATGGAGAAATACAGACCAGACGTCAGCCCTACAGATGGTGAACCCTTCCATTGATACACCAGAGAACCCAGTGATTAACCTATCCAGTTGCATTTTGAAACCTGAGGAAGAACAGGTCCTTATAGTAAGGGTATTTCCTTTGTACCAACCACTTTGCCCAACACCTTCATTCTTAAAATTGAATTACACCAGTTCTTCAGGAAGGTACTCCTAAAACACTATTTTAACAAGATCCCATTTAAACCTACTTTCTCCCATACAGGCCTACCACCTCCATCCACTTTCACACCACCATCCCAACTAATATCCCGTAAGATTTTGGCCTGTGAAAAGGTGGTGTTGAGGGATAATACAAATTCCTTATCTAGAAAGCAATATGTTACGTACAACATCTCGAGACCAGAGGGTCTGGCCTTGGAATCTCTGAAAACATATGGACATAGTTATAAAACCTGCCGATAAGGGAGGGGCAATAGTCATTCAAAGTCCTGATGATTATAAAAAATAGATCCTTGCACAACAAGCGGTACAGGTAAATTGAACAAAACTGGGAGCTGACCTCATGAAGGAAATTTCTTTAACCATCAGGAGTATAACGAATGAAGGACTAGAGTAGGTGTTTTGTCCTTTCATGAACATAGGTACTTGAATATCCCACAACCTAGAATTTCAACCATATATACATTGCCCAAGGTTCACAAGCGTGTTTCCAACCCACCTGGAGACCTATCATATCCAGTTGCGTGTCCGTTTTGGACTCACTTTGTAAATACGTGGACGTCTTTCTTAAACCCATTGCAGAAAATACCAAGCATATTTGAGGGATACGATGCAAATCATTAAGTTGGTGGACAATCTTCCTTTCAAACCTAATGAGCACATACTGTTTACCATGGACATAATGTCCCTGTACACGAGCATCCCCAGAGGGCAGCTCTTGATATCATCAGGACAACCCTGGAAGGCCGACCCAGACCAATCCAGGTTCTGACCCAATTCATAGTTTATCTATTAGAAGTCGCTATGACCAAGAATTTTTCTTTTTCCAGGGGAATTACTAGCTCCAGGCAAAGGGGGTAGCTATGGGGGCAAGTTTAGCACCTGATCTCTCCATCATCTAAATGGACGACTGTGAGCACACACGTTTTGAGCAACCAGAATCCATATGTAAATGTAAATGTAGTATACTTGTAAAGCGCACAGCTGCCCCAGCAACGGGGCGTCCCGGCGCTGTATAACTCTGGGGAACCCGTCCTGGCTTTCCCTGTGGGATGGTCCCTTGCTGGGAGTCCCCAAGGTGGAGCCAGGCATCCCCGGAATTGGTGGGGCCGTTGTGGAGATTAGGCAAGCTAATGCCCAGAGTTGCCGAGTGGAACCCCTGATTAGAGTAAGCACCGAAGCGAGAATTATCGAGTCCGCTGACCAAGGTCCACGACCCTGCCGCGTCGGGAATTGAACCCTGCTCCCGGGCTGACTTCTGCTCTCAGGCCTCTCGCCTCTAACCAGTGAGCCACACTACTCCACAATATAGAGGCAATATAGAAATTTGGAGACGTTACATAGATGATGTGATGATGATATGGCGAGGTAAATAGCAATAACTTACCGAGTTCCATTATTGGCTCAGTGGAAGATCTAATGACATCCAATTCTCACTCGAATGTATTAACGAAGAGATAAGCTTCCTGGATATCTCAATCATGGCAGAGGAGGATCGGTTGCATGTCACTTTATATAGAAAAACAAGCGAAAGAAACACTCTCTTACATTACTGGAGCCACCACTCCCGCAACCTTAGAGACAATTTCCCCTCTGGCCAGTTCCTAAGGCTACGAAGGAACTGTTCCAAAAAACATTACTTTTCTGAAGAATCTGCTGACCTGATACTCGCCTAACCAAAAGGGACTACCTGCTGAAGCCCACAAAAAAGGTAGTTCCCGAGCAGGAAAGGTTGATTTGCATCACAACATTCTGCCCTAGAAGCAATGAGATCAGAAAGATCGTCAACCGTCATTGGCATTGGCATCTTGTGACGGAAGAGATAGGGATCACCGAACCACCATGCATGCGTTCAGGAAAGGCAAATACGTGAGAGACCATGTGGTAAAGCCTTTACTTCACACACAAACCAGGGACAATCAACTGACACTTTGGAACACACTGCCCGTTAAAGGGCACTTCAAGTGCTGTAAGTGCAACGCTTATCCCGTGACCAAGGAGATTAAGTACTTCACACACAACGACTACACTCATACATTGCATGATCACACCAAATGCAACACTATGGGTGTAATATATGCAATTTCCTGTCCCTACGATTTCCTATACGTTGGGCAGACTATACAGAAAATGAAGATTTGTATACTGCAACATTGCAGTAGAATAGAATGCAAGGTTCAGTGTGCACCCCTTATTGAGGACTTCACCACGTTTGGAAATCCGTCTGAGAGCCGTAAGTGGTGGGTCATTAAGAAACTAAAAACCAATCCCAGGGGGGAAAAACTTCACCAACACCTTGAGTGTTAGAGAATGTAAATGGATACAAACTTCCAGACTGTCGTAAGAGGCCTGAATGAGTATGAGGAAATTGCTAAACAGGTAAGTATATATGTAAATAATATAAATTATGCAGCTTCTGGATTCCATATCCTTTGTATTTGTTGTATCATACACTGTATCCGGTTTTTGTCCAGTTTGCACGCCTGCTGGTATCCTTGAAGCACAGACGCTCCACTTGTCGGCCAGTTTCCTGCAGGATACTGACGGATGAGGAACTTGCATCTCCGTATTGTAATTTTATTCTTAAGGTAACTTTTCCATGAGGCCCATAGTTTTGGCTCGTTCCCTTGTCCTGCACGATAATCTGCATTGCAGGATTTATATTCCTCATCTCACTTAATTTGTAGATTTTATAGGGTGATTTCTTCCCATATCGAGGGATAGCATTCCTTGCACCCCTTACCCAGCATCACGGCTGGTTCTGATTGGGTTCGTCTTTGGTTTTTGAATACCTCTACCTCAGTAAATTACATGTCTTGCCAATTATCCCACACCACAATTTGATGAGGGTAAGTGTTCTTTAATTTCTACACATTCAATAATTGATCTCAGTTGGTATTGTCTATCTAATATGCACCACCATCCATTTACAGACTACACATCCCAGGGATCTGTGATCAGGGCCGGCAAACAACAGGCGCCCGAAATAGGTCAGTAGTTTAGGCACCCATACCTCAATTTTTGATTTCTGTTACCATACTTCACTTAATTGTACGCTCATCCTCATAGGTTTCCTCCCACACCTTTCCTTGTCTTATAGAAGACCCGCAAGCAGAGGTTCTACATTACCCTCTATGCATTAAGTCGGGTCGAAACGTCAACATATATCCCAAACTGATGATGTTTCTCTGTAATCTTTACATACTGTTCTGATTAATGACAAAAGAATGTAGTATGGACAGGCCGTAACTAACTGGTGTTAATTCCACACCACATATAACCAGTATAGATTGTAACATTTTTGTAATAACTTCCATTCTAATATCCGTAATCTTATCTTTTTCCATCAAATGCACACATGAGCACTACTACCTTTTACACCCTTTCTTTTCCTGCAACCTTCTGGTATACAATTGGTAATGTTTTTACTTTTTCGATTTATTCATGAATAAACATATAAATCTCTCTACGAATAGTGGGTACCTTCTCCTTTTGCAGCTACTTATTTGAAAATGTTATATTTTGTATTAATTACCATGTGCTGATTTTATATATGCAATGAATTATACTTGAATCCTAAACGTCTTTGACTTGATGCGTGATAAATGAGTTTCGGACATCTGGGGCCCGATGTAGGTGGCTCATTACCGGTCGGTAAACCCGAAATTTGGTAAATTTCAGGCTCACCGACTGGTATTGAGCCATTTGCTATGTAGGTGATGATTCGGTAAATACTGAATCGGTATTTACAGATTCTGTATTTACCGAATCATTATTTACCAATTTGGTATTTACCGAACCAATAAATGGCATGTAGGAAGCAAATTTAAGAGTGCTTATGTGCTTTAAGGATTCGTTATTTACCACCAACTATAAGTTGGTGGTAAATACTGAATACCTTTGAAAATACAGATCTGTGCATTTTCAACTGTGCCATGTGGCAGACATACATGCACGATTATGGGGTGCAACAGGGTGTCAAAGTGACACCCTGCCACCCTTTAATGTGTCCCCCTTTTATCGAATCGGTATTTACCGATTCGGTTATTCACATTCATTCCTATGGGCCTCCAGGCCCATAGGAATGAATGGGAATTACCGAATCGGTAATTACCGAATCGGTAATTACCGAATCTTACCGTTTTGGTAATACTTACCGAATAACCGGCATATGCATCAAAGTAAATACCGGGAGCAAAGTGGCAGATTCTCAGAATCTTCCCCTTTCCTCCCGGTATTTTTGCATTTGGGATGCATCATCCCAAATGCAAAAATCGCAATTTAAGGAATCTCTAAATTGAGACTCCTTAAATTGCGATTGCATTTAAGGAATTCCAAATTGAGATTCCTTAAATGCAATGCATAAATGTAAAAAAAATAGCGAATTCGCTAATAGGGGGAGCAAATTACCATGAAGTTGTACTTATGTACTTGTGACCTACTGGTACTCGCAAATTGCTCATGCAATCTCCAATTCATTCCTATGGGCCTATAGGCCCATAGGAATGAATGGTACAGCATTCCCTAATTGTGACTAGCAATTAGCGAGTAGCAATTAAGGAATGTTTAGGAATCGCTATTTTAATAGGGATTCCTACATGCATAGGCTTTTGCTATTCCTAAATAGCGATTCCTTAAAAATCGCTATTTAGGAATAGCAAAAGGCTACGTTGATGCATCTGCCAGTAAATACCTACATCCCATTTACCGATTCTAAAATACCAAATCAGTTAAAATTCGGTATTTTAAAGAATCGGTAAATCTTCATTACCTACATCTGGCCCCTGGTATTTGTACTATACGGTATACAACCTTTACCACGCAACTTTTACCACGACCTACCTTTACCACGTAACTTTTACAACGCAGGACCCTTTACCACGCATACCATTACAACGCTGGTATTTACAACGCAGGTACCTTTACAACGCATACCATTACAACGTAAGTATTGGTAAGTATATAATTTTATTTAAAATATTTTAGGTTTGGGTTTTGGGTAAATGGGTATTTTTAGGGTTCAGGGTCAGTTTTTGGGTAAATGGGTATTTTTAGGGTTTAGGGTCAGTTTTCAGTTTTTGGGTAAAGGGGTATTTTTAGGGTTCAGGGTCAGTTTTCAGTTTTTGGGTGCAGGGGTATTTTTAGGGTTCAGGGTCAGTTTTCAGTTTTTGGGGTACAGGGGTATTTTTAGGGTTCAGGGTCAGTTTTCAGTTTTTGGGGTGCAGGGGTATTTTTAGGGTTCAGGGTCAGTTTTCAGTTTTTGGGGTACAGGGGTATTTTTAGGGTTCAGGGTAAGTTTTCAGTTTTTGGGGTACAGGGGTATTTTTAGGGTTCAGGGTCAGTTTTCAGTTTTTGGGGTGCAGGGGTATTTTTAGGGTTCAGGGTCAGTTTTCAGTTTTTGGGGTACAGGGGTATTTTTAGGGTTCAGGGCTGGGTTTGGGTTTTGGGGTTCAGGGGTATTTTTAGGTTTTAGGGCTGGGTTTGGGTTTTGGGGTACAGGGGTATTTTTAACATATATATTTAAACATTAATAAATAAATATTAATATAAATAATTAAAATATTAAATATTAAAATAATAATTTATTAATTAAAAAAAATATTATTAATAATTAAATTATTTTACCATATTATTTACTTACCTATAATTACATTGTAATGGTATGCGTTGTAATAGTACCTGCGTTGTAAATACCAGCGTTGTAATGGTCTGCGTGGTAAAGGATCCTGCGTTGTAAAAAATGCGTGGTAATGGTCTGCGTGGTAAAAGACCGCGTGGTAACGTCATATATCCGTACTATACATCACCCAGGTCCGCAGATAGTGTTTGGATTACCCAATTAGTCTATAGTGGTTAATTCTTTGCTCAGACAAGAATCCCAAGTTCCAGAATGTAGGAGGACCCGAAAATCAAGACATTAGTAAATCCATCTAAACACCACTATTTTAAAAAATTTACAGATAATTGATCTAATGGCAATTGGGTGGTAAAGGGCTGCGTGTCCTGGGTCCTACTCTGTTTTTACAAAGAGGGAACAATGTATCTATTTCTTTCGATTTTAGCAGTACCTGTTTCTTTTTAAGTGATGCTTAAGTGATCACAATGACACCGAGAGCCAACATTTCAGTTAAAACTCTTTCAAACTGCATCATTGATGTATTCTATGCATTTGGGACAGCAGCCTGGTTCCTTCTTGTGTGACCCATAAAAATAATGAAAGGAGCGTTATTCTCCATTTTACTGACTGATATCATGTTTTGAGGATGACAGCCCGAAGGGGATTTGAAATGCTGCATTTAGAGCAATATAGGGTTCACAGACACAAATAGGATCACAAGGGATTTATTATAGAGAGGAAACAAACCCAGGGTCAGAACAAAAACTGAAATGATTAGGCAGAATGTTGTTTCAGTACATGGTACATGCATGCCCGAGACAATTTGTTGGGCCTGGACAAATTGTCGTGTAACAGCAGCAGACTCTTGGGAGCAATAGCAATGGCCATTCATTTCTTATGCTGCTAAGGATTGTTGAGCAGAAGAATATGGCAATAGTGCAAAGAGCACAGTTACATGAGGGTGTCCAATATTCATTTATAAGAAATGCAGAGAAGAATAGTCCATTCAGAGAGAGAACTCTGTGCATCCCTCTTGGAAATGAGGGACGGAAAAGCTAAAAATAGCAGTAGAAAATTGATTAAATACCCTCTGAAAGAGACAAGCGGGGCTGGATCCACAAAATGACTCTTGTCAAAACTATACAGCCTGCCCGGTACAACAGCAAATCAGCAAAATGCGAAAGTTTCATTTCCACTTTATTTGCTGACAGTGTTTAATTACTTTAGCTCGCACTCAGTGGGCCAAGCACTAGAGCTATCCAGAGATATGTGTAGAAAGTGGATTTGGTTTCTTAAACTAAGCAAATGAATGATATAAACAACACAGATATGGTGACATTCATGAATTTAAAAAAAGAAAAGAAGCTCTGCAGACATGACATTTCCAGTAGAAGCACCCAAAACATATTTATTTTATTTATTTAGCTGGAGACAAAACTTGCAAACCGACTTTGTATGACAGTATTTTCCATAAAAGATTTTTGACAAACGCTTGATTAGAAACAAAGCTAATCTCCGAACTTTGTGATCCTCTGCAACGCTTCACTTCATTTTTGGCTAGCTGAGCGCTATAGAAATGCCACATACACCAGTAGAATAAAAAAGTGCCTTCTTGAAGAAATATCCAGGTCCGACTTTGGTAACAACTTCTCAATCATGCACAAGATCAAGCAATAAATTAACCGTTTTCTATTTTAAAATATTTTAATAGAAATTAAATAATTATTTGGTAACTAATAATATAAGTAATTTAATTCACATTTTTTTATATTAATTATTTAAATGTTTTACAATGTAATTAATTTGTAACTTAGCCCTGGGTTAATGAGTTTGCTTTTAATTAAGGTTGGAAGTTATTAAAAATAATAATTATTGTTTCTAATTGTTTATGTCAATTAAATATTTTTGGGTAGTAAATAATGGAAATTATTGTGTTGATTAATTGGTATGTTTATTAATTGTGGATTCATTGGTCAGTGTTTTCAATAATAACATTTTGAGAAAAGAGTTATAATAGTATTATTTGTCTTAATTTTAAATTACTTATGAATGAATGTATTATTAGTAATGTTTTAGTAGGAACTTTTTTTAATGAAGTATTTAGGTAGGTGTGAAAGAAGTGTATTTATTTTAAGTATTTGCAATTTTTGTTTACTTTTCAAATGTATTTTTAAATAAGAAATCTGCTTTTTATATTAGTTATTTTATTTATTGATAATGAATTCTTTTTATTTTAAAAATGTTTAAATGCTTTTATTTTTTTTAATTTTTTTTTAAACAATGGAATGGTATGTCTAACCAAACCAAAGCACTACACTTTCCCTGCATTTGTTTATATTAGAGAATAAATGCTAAAATTCACCCTTTCAGAGCCAATCACTTTACCTACTGTTGCTTAGACTGTAGGGGCAATAGTAAATCTAACCCCTCCAAAGTCAAACATAGGGGCTGTCAGTGGCGGGTAAACTCGAACCGCCACACATACGGCGGGTTCCCTGAGCCCGTCGGTGCGGCAGAGGGCCTCCCTATCCCTGAAATGGTGGTGGTGCCTACCAGGCACTGCCATAGGGATTACGATGGTCCATCCCCACCAGCCTTTCTATAGTGGTTTGGGGGGCACCCTACATTTCCCTGCACCATTTGGCAGGCACCGCATGGTGCCTGCAACGTAAGGCAGGGAAATGTAATACGTGCCGTTTTTACATTGTGGCCAGTGTTGCTGCCATGGTGGTGGTTGCATCGTAATTCCACCTGTTGGACTGTTGCCTTGTAGGCTGGTGGTCCTACTTCCCGATACGATTATCATAATCACCCCATAATTTTTAATTTTGTCTTCTAATGTTTTCTAGAGTTGTTTTCTTGGAATGGATTTATGTATATATAAATCCATTACATAATTACAGTCAAAATATATGAAACTATATAATAGTTAGGACTATTTAAAATTGTATTATTCTGAATATTTTTTAGTTTAATATTAATATAAATTAAGTATACTATTATATAAATATATATTTTGATATACTTCGCTTTTTTGACGATATTTTCATTGATATTTTTGGCACAATATATTGGTAGGTTATTGTATTTATTTTTACTGTTTCATAATTATAAGTGAGTAAAATTCACATGAACGGGGGCGTGGCCAAGCCGTCGACTGAAATGGGCGCAAGGCGCTGAATCGCCGCCCACCAATGCCACGAGCGGAGATTAATAATGTGCACCATCTGCCGCCGTAAATGTAAGAGGGCGTCCCGTGAACCTGCGGAGCAGGTGACTGACGCTGGAACCAGCGGGGGCGCCGCAAGGTTCAGCGTATTCCTTCGCCCCTTGGAGGTGAGGGCAGCGCGGCCTACTCCACGCCGGACACCCGAGCAGCAGCATCGCAATTTGAGCCTGAGGCCTCTGCTACTCCTCGGGCCATGCAGCCTTTACTGCACAGGGGAGCCCTGGCCCAGCCCTCTACACCAGCCTTGGGGAAAAGCGAGGGAGTGTTGCCAGACATCAGTGCACACCTGGTGAGTGGAAACGGGGGCCTAATGGATCAGGCCCACCCCAGAGGCCTCTTCACTGCTCGGGCCTTTCATCTGCAGGATTGGGATTCCCGCTTGGGGGCACTGCAGCCACCTTTGACCGGCTCTCCTGTTTTAAGATCAAGACGCCGCACTTCCCCAGGTCCGCATATCGCCATACACCATTACACCGGGTGCCATGCGTTGGCGGGTGTGCCGCCATATCCATTACAGGGTCCCCTATTGGAGGAGGAAATGGGGCGTGGGGACCCTAAACAACGCAAACTGGCCCTTGACAAACTGGCCGCCTCAGGCTGTGCCTCCCACTAGCTGGATTGTGGGGGCACCCTGTGTGCGACGGACCGTCAACCGTCGGTAGAGGGGATGTCGGCCATTTTGAGGGAGCTCTTAGCAGGGTACCACAGCCTGGATGACCGACTGGATACCCTGACTTCCAGGCTGGACAGAATGGGGGGAGTGCATTGATGGCCACCATACCAGGCTTGGAGAAGCCGAGCAGGGACTCTCTGACCAGGAAGACCGCACCAAGAATATGGAGTGTAGACTGGATTACGTGGAACACCTGTTGAAGTCTGTTGCCATAAAGAATGAGGATTTGGAGGCCCGGTCCTGGAGAAATGACGTACGCATAGCGGGACTTACAGAGACCAACAACAGGGGCAGGCCAGAGACCTTTCTTGAGTGGCTACTAAAAGACCTTTTTGGTGCCGAACACTTCTCTGCCACGTCCGTCGTGGAGAGAGTTCATGCCCTACGACCCATTGTGGCGCGTCTCCTGAATTACAGGGACAGAGATACCATCCTCCGCCTAGTGAGAGAAGCCGTCCCAGTGACCTATCAGGGTTCGATCCTCTCCTTTTATCCTGACCATACTCTGGCTGTCCAAGAGGCCTGCCGCAAGTTCACCGAGGCAAAACAACGACTCCGCGCCCTGGACTTGAAGTACTCAATGCTCTATCCTGCACGACTCAGGGTGTTGGTGGATGGTAAGCCTTGTTTCTTTGAGACTGCCCCGGACGTGCTGGCCTTCTGCAAACAACGTGTGGCCGACCTTTGGTAACTTTGCTCCAGTGTTAGACATTCTCCTATCCTTTTTGCAGGGTTGTTTCATATTTATACTGCCTTGAATTTTGTCCTTTTTCATGTAGCCCTGCTATGACTGCTTTGAACTGAAGTGGTGTGCTGCCTCTGTTGTTCTCCGCATCCTTGCTCCCTAATTGGTGGACTCACAGTTCAGTTGATTGATCGAGGTTACACTATGGGGACCGTTGTTGCGGTCCTTCCTGTAAATTGATGTTTTAATCAAATTCTATCATTTCAGTGCTGTGGGCACCGACTGACCAAGGCGTTGCCTCCCCCCCTGGATGATTCCGCATAATTTTATTTTGGGATTCGTTGTTGTTGGAATGATGTGGGGTGTTGGGGGGAGGGATCCGTTTCTTAGGGACCTAGGGCTCAGGTGTGGGTGGTGGGTGGGAACCAGGGGGTGGTGGGTTTATGTGTGTGTTTGAATATTGGTTCACAGTGTTTTTCAACTGATAATGTTAGTTGTGGGGAACTCCGCACTGCTCTCACCTTAGTATGGTTGCTGTTATTCATGCTCCGCTTACTCCTCTTTAAGCCATGGTTGTAGTTCCATCCGTAAATGTGCGCTTGCTTACATGGAATGTTAAGGGGCTCAATAACCCAAGCAAATGCAAACTAGTGCTCACATACTTAAAGCGTCATGAAGTAAAGATAGCTTTTTTATAGGAGACCCATCTCTCACTCCAAGACTCTCCTCCCTTTGCCTCCTCCTGGGGTTCCAATAGATTTTTTTTCCAGCTTCAGTACTTATTCACGTGGGTCCGCATGTTGATATACAGCTCCCTCCCTTTCACTTTACTGCATGAGGCGGAGGACCCCCACAGGCGCTACCTGTTAGTTAAGGGTATATTGCTGGGCCAAACAGTACTTCTTTTAAATGTCTATGCCCCAAACACTGACGACCCAGACTTCTTTACTAATTTACATGCCCTTCTCAATCAACACGATTGTGATATCCTTTTCCTGGGCGGGGATCCTAACATTTGGATAATCACGCTCTTGACTCCTCCAACCCTCACACCATACTGAAGGGCCAATCTCTTGCGACACTTAACAACATTATTGGTGCATCGGGACACCTAGCAACAGCATTACCCATCGGTCCCTGGCTACACCTTTTATTCGGCACCCCATTTAACTCACACACATATTGACTATGGTTTTGCTACGGCAGCGGGTTGTTGCTGGATTGCAGGGATGGACGTATTGCCTCGCACCGTATCCAATCACTCCCCACTTATCTTACGCCAAGTGATCCCGCATTTGGCGGGTTGGGAGTGTCGTTCGTCCTTCCCAGCCTCGGCTCTTCTTGACGAGGTGTTCTGTACTGAGGTCCAGGAGGCCATTACGGAGTACTTCGCTCTAAACACAGGATCGGTGACGCACTATTCCACCGTCTGGGACGCCTTTAAGGCATTCATACGGGGAGTCATTATTTCCAAGCAGGCCAGGGTGTTGCAGTCAATCCGAGGCAGCCTTGCAGGGGTGGTGGCCGAACTGGCCCTTCTAGACAAGTCTTTCTCCGACCCGACAGTGCAGGCCAAGCATAATGCGCTGCTACTAGATTTTAATGACCATACGGACAGGGAGGCAAATCTACTTGGCAAATACCACTTGGCAAGGCGCTACGGTGAGGGTGAGCACCCTGGCAGGACTCTGGCCTGTCTTGTGAGCCCCCCTAAAGGAGCTGGACAAATTACGTCTATTGTCCGTGAGGACGGGACCACTGCCACGTCTGACTCGGACATTGTGGTGGAACTAGTGGCCTATTACCTCTCTCTCTACACCACCACACTGCCTGAGAACTTTTTGCAGCACCTTTCATATCTGGAGGAGGTAGCTATGGTCTGGCTGACCAAGGGCCAAGCTATAGATTAACTCTCTTGCTCCAAGGCCCCGGGCCTCGATGGCCTCACCGGAGTATTTTATAAAGCGTATAAGGAGTGTTTAGCGCCCCAGCTTCTGGAGGTGTTAGCCAAGACGTTGGAGTCGGGCACACTATCTCATACCATGTGCGAGGCGGCCATCTCCTTGCTACTTAAACTGGGCAAGGATTCCACACATTGCTCATCCTATCGCCAGATATCCCTCATAAATTTTGATAACAAGATTCTGGCCAAAACACTCTCCTCAAGGCTGTCGTTGCTGATGGATCAAATCCTCTACCCGGTGCAATTGGGGTTTATACCACATTGATCTACCGCTCTCAATCATTGCACGGTTTTCTCTGTCATTAACCGTATTGAGCCCACCACGTCAGCTGCTATTGCGCTACTAGACGCGAAAAAGGCTTTCGACTCCCTTGAGTGGCCTTTCCTTATGGCATTGCTTCGTAAACTTGGCCTCCCTTCCAACTTCATAGCTCTAATTGCCCTGCTGTACTCTTCCCCTACAGACTGCTTGCAGGTTAATGGGTCCCTCTTCCCTCCCATTCCCATCACCCATGGCACCCGTCAGGGATGCCCATTGTCCTTGCTCCTGTTCATTATTGCAATGGACCCTCTGGTCAGACACCTCCAGGAAAAACATTTGTTCTGTGGCCTACAATTGCCGGCCAGTCCGCTAATGATGTCACTGTGCACAGACGACGTCTTGCTTTTCGTACGGAACCCGCAAAGCAATCTCCAGCCACTGATCAACGAAATAGAACGTTTCGGTTCCGTTTTCGGGTCTTAAGATAAATTGGGGAAAGTCGGTACTGTTTCCCATAACCGACGTGGCAGCGGATGATGAGACGGAATACCCTTTGCGAGTGGACCGGGAAACTACCAATTATCTCAGGGTACAACTACACCGGGATAAGGGCCAAGTCATACAGCTGAACTATGGACCAGCTATTGACCAGCTTTCCTCGCAAATAAATAGGTGGATACAACTGCCTCTATCTATGGCAGGTCGTATCGCCCTTATTAAAATGAAAGTACTATCCCATTTTCTTTACAATTTTCACACTATACCCATCCCGCTTACCAATGCGTTTTTCGCTCAACTACATGTTCTCCATATCCATCTGATATGGGTGGGCAGTAGACCCCAAGTAGCTTGGGAGACTCTTACCCTCCCGTATGCCCGGGGAGGATTCGCAGTCTCGATCCCCAACTGGATTTTCTGGTGGCGCAGCCACAATTTGCTCACCACTGGTTTCATCCTGATGCCAGAATACCATATACAAAAACGTACAAGGAGCTAGCTGCTCCGGCGCCCTTGGCATCCCTACTCCCAAAGGGAATACCCCTTGATGCCCTTGACATTCAGCCTCTGGCCACTAAATGTTGGGCTTGACTCAAACTGAATCAGTTATATGGGTCTGGTCCCCACTATTCGCCCGCACTTCTGCTTGCCAATAACCCCCTTTTGCTGTTAACTACTGATAGAGGGGTGCTTGTAACCTTTGCCAAACTGGGGCTTGACACCTTTGGATCCCTATTCCCGGATGGTCGGGCACGTAAGCTGTCTGATTTGACACAACTTCCTGGGCTCGCCGGTGTGGATACTCTTGACGTGGCTCAGCTCCACGGGACACTGCGCGCTACATCCTCTACTTACCCTGCCCCTCATAACGACTCCCCCTGCTCATCCTCCTTATAGCTGATATTACTGGATCACATTTGGTCACAAAACTATATAAAGAGCGTATAGCACTCCGGACAGGGCGGGACAACGGGGCACGTCAACTGTGAGAATCTGATATTGGACGTCCTCTGACAGAGAATCGGCATATTGCTTGGGGCAAACACACAAGGTATCCCCTAACCATGGACACAAGTTACTCCATTTTAAATTCATTCATAGAATTTATGTGACTCCTGTCCAACTAGCCAAATTTGACCCTTCTAAACCAACAAACTTCCCCAAGTGCAACGCCTTGAACGCCGACTTTGCTCACATGTCCTGGTCCTGCCCCTACGTTCTCCCCTACTGGCAGGAGGTATTTGCTGTGCTAGCTCAAATAATAAAAACGCCCTTGGGACCCTCTCCTGAACTGGGTTTGCTGGGGATGGTTCATCGACTCAAACTGTGCAATAGGTGCTTTAAAGCGATTGCCCTACTGCTTGCGAAGCGGGAGATAGACTGTCTGGGGTACTAGGGCTCGTCCAACTAAGGAGGCCTGGCTCAGGAGCATGGCATATTATAATGTCCAATGCGAGATTTATGCCTCGCTCCAGCCTCCATCCTCCAGGCCTTGTGACATTTGGTGCATATACTGCACATTTCTGCAACGGACTCTTCACTTTTCACAGGCCGTTTCTCCTTCGCCAACTCCCCCCACGGGCTGAGCAGGCAAGTATTGGACCCCCAGTCGCTTCTCATAGATTGCTGCCTCCCTTGGGTGTGTCCCCCAAGGCTGTAGCAAGGGTATCATATTCACATCAACTGCACCATCACTGGTATTTGACTACTGCTTTGTATAAGGTATTGTGCAGAGTTCACCTCACTTAATATGACATGACCCATGTAATTTTGAGTAATGTGTGTGTAATCATAATTTTTATTTGGTTTTTCGTTTTTGGTGTAACTATCCTACAGCAATCTTCAATTCGCTTTCAGAATTGATTTATCCCATGCTACATCCCGAAATGTGCAATGTTGCTACACAGTCATGTTGTCGATTTCACCGTCTGTATTGTCTTTTACTGTATTATTGTTAGGAAGGGGGTCTCTAGCTGGCACTGGAGGGCACCACTGTCCAAATAGGGACCCTTCCTCCTAAGTCAGGGCAAGTGGGTCACCCCATTCAATAACCCTTGCTCACCCCTGTGGTAACATAGTACGAGCAGTTAGGCCTTTCTCAGAGGCAGTGTGTGAAGTGTTTATGACCATGTACTACAAGGCAGTAATGACACCACAAAAGGACACAACTCAGGTAGGTATAGGAAAAAAATCATATCTTTATCTAACACTTTAACTCAACTCTCAAAGCGCTTCAACAATAACAATTCACGTCAACCCGTAGGGACTCAAAGAAATGACAATATATTGACCAAAGCGTAACACTGACTGAGTTCAGGGACAGGGCCTACGCGACCGGTAGCGCACCAGGTACCTGTCGTTGAAAGGGGGGACAGCAAGCAGATTCTCAAAGAAGCAAAGACGGGGACAGGCGGGCTCCCAGCGACCACAATACGGGGTGGCAGAGGTCCGCAGCGTGCACCCACATTCACTCGGGGACAGGCGGGCTTCCACAGTAGCAGCACGCGGCTGCAGCGGCTGTGGCTGGGGGAGGGAAGGACTCTCAATGTGTCACTCCGTGGCGGGCACACAGCAGCAGCAGCTCTCCCTTAGCTGCCGCGGCTCACAGGACAATTGCGGAGGGGATGCAAGTTGTCAAAGGTGTCAAGGGTGCTGGTGCTCAGTGACTACAGGTCTCTCTCAGCTGCGGCGGCCCGCGGGACAATTCCAAAGGGGGATGCAAAAGTATCAAGGGAGCAGGCTCTCAGCAGCTACAGCTCTCTCAGCTGCGGCGGCCAGCAGGACAATTCCAAAGGGGGATGCAAAAATGTCAAGATTGCGGGCGATTAGCGGCTACAGCTCACTTTCAGCTGCAGCAGCCTGTGGGACAATTCCAAAGGGGATGCAAAAGTGTCAAGGGTACGGGCGCTCAGCGGCTACAGCTCTCATCTGGCAGCGGCGGCCCACCCGACGGAGCAGGATGATGCACAGTAACATCGGCTGGTGGGCGCTCAGCGGCCTCAGCTCTCCACTGGCTGCGGCGGCACATGGGACAGCTCACAGGGGTGCACAGTGACCAGGGGTGTGGGCACTCAGTGGCTGCAGCTCTCTTCTGGCTGCAGCAGCCCACGGGACAAATCACAGTGATGCACAGTAGCAAAAGGTGTGGGCACTCAGTGGCTACAGCTCTCTCTCGGCTGGGGCAGCCCACGGGACAAATCACAATGGTGCACAGTAGCAAAATGTGTGGGCACTCAGCAGCCACAGCTCTCTCTCGGCTGCATCGGCCCACGGGACAAATCACGAGGGTGCAGGTTCAAGCAGCTCTCAGTGGTGGCAGCTCTCCCTCAGCTGCAGCGGCCTACACGGATCCTGCAGAAGGTTGGAGGGTGCCGATTTAGGCGGGCTCTCGCTCTCATCTTAGCTGCCGCGTCCTGCAGAGGTTTAGCAAAGAAAGGTTCAAAGGTTCAGAATTAGGCAGGCGCTCAGTGGCGGTAGTTCTCTCTGAGCTGCTGTGGCCCGCACAGATTCAGCAAAAGTTTCAGAAGAGGCCCACTCCACGGCTCTTACAGTAGAACTAGAGGCTCCGGATTACTTGACGGGGGCCTCACCTGCAAGCGGAACTCCCCGCAGGGGAATTCCAACGCCTGACTGGGTGAAGTCCAATGTCCCTGAGACTTCGGCAGGAGGCTCCCTCGATTTGGGCCCTCGGGTAGTTTCTTCGGCAAGATGGGTTAAGGTTGCAAAGTCCTTTCCTCTGTGCACTCGGACAGAGTCTCGTCTTGACATCCAGAAGGAACACACTTGGCAAAAGTTACAGCGCAGCATTTTATACCTAGCAAGTATTTGTTATCTAAGGTTGCAAATCACTGACTCCAGTCAGAACCAGATTGGTAGGGTCAGGGAGCACTTGGTTCACAAGGTGACAACCTGCCCTTTCAGAATGAGGGGGTCTGCTATCAGACACCCAGTGGTAGATGGAGCCATCATTCACCTTGCCAGGCGCGACCCTGCTTGGATCAAAGAGTCACCCCTCCCCACGCTTGGTAAACCTATCTCCCTCTCCAGCCAGGTCTGACCCAGCTGGCCCTGCTGCTCCAAAACCAGACGGCCAATAAGCATACTCGCAAAAGCCAGCAGTAAGCATCAGAGTTATCCTCATTCACACAGTCATTTATATACATGGAGCATTCATGTTGTGGCACTGAGTAGCAGTGGCACAGAGCCCAGAACATCTATATCCAGCCAACATACAGGAAATAAGAGTAGCAGGGGAAGGGAGACCTACACCAATGATGCCAGGTCTAACAATTGTCATTTTGTTGTACTTTGCAAATAAAATTTTGAAAACTTAAAACAAAATCACATGAACATCTCCATGCATATAATTCTGAACATAATGTAAGATGAACTGTAGAACACATCCAATATTGAACAAATGTGAGGTACATATAACGTTGTTGATCATTATACATATCAGGTTGCGTAAAGGACATAGCGAGCAACAGCAAGGTGAGTGATCCATATTACAAAAAAATTAAACAACCAGAGAAAAATCTGCATACACATTCATAGTTGTATATTTAAATTGAATGTCAAGGGAGAGCGACTGGTCCCCATCACAGTGGTTTGTAATCCAATTGTATAGAATAAAATCGAATAATTCTCGTCTGTTAATTTTACCAGTTTACTTTGGCGCTACTGTAAAACATGGAATGTGCTGTCCTTGGCCTGTGCTCATTTGTTAAGTGTTGACTTCCATTTGTTTATTTAAGATGCTTGTGACAATTTCCAGTTGAATGCTATAGCTTGTTTGGCTATCATTAATACCAGGTCTAAGAATCAATAAGTAATGGTTTTGTATTTGGGCCTCAGTATGAGTCCTGGAAGGCAAACCTTATGGGTTAATAATTGTCACTTACCCCTCCATTCTGTAAAGGAGATCTGTTATTTGAACCAAGTAGTTCATGAGAACATTTTAGCAGTTTACATACAAAACATGGAAACTCAAGATTTTTGTTGACAATATATAAGACACAGAACTTTACACAAACTATACAGCCCAACACGATTTGATCAATCTAACAACCCTCTTGTTGATCTAAGTGGAAAAGAATCCTTTTGCTTTAAAGAGCTCTCACCGACTATGGATACCCCTTGGTGGCTTGCTTCATCATAGAGTTCCTTCCCACTCCTTTTCAGAATGAGGCGTTCTACAACCTGTTAAATGAATTGGAGCACTCTGTTGGAAAAGGAATTGGAAAGAGAATGGGTGTAGGGTTACTATTCAAAAATACCTCCCTGGTATCATGGACGTTTTAATCTGGGATCCAGTCAGTATGATTAAAAATGGGAAACGTTAAGAAGTTCTGAGGCTCTAGTCACCCTACTTCCTCTTAGGGTTAACATGTTTTTTGCCACTTATGTTCGTAAATGCTTGAGGTTTTCATCAGGACTGATTATACTACCACAATCCACATCTATTCCATAATGCTGACGTAACTGATGAATTTAACATACATATGTCAAGCACATCTAAACCACCTACTTGCCAAAAAAATGAGGTTCGTCACTTTGAGAATATCTAGGCGCATCTTGGACTCACAGCGCATAACCAAGTTCCTTGCACTCTGGACACCACACACAAACACACGTAGTGGGTACATACAATATTAAGGCACTTAATTATGCTCCATAGGTACAGGGAAGAGAGTCATGAATTTTGTCAGACACTGGACTGAGAAAGCAAAAAGAGAGGAATGTATTAAGGGACCTTTTCACCTTAAAAGCGACTATGCGTACTTACGATTCCAAGATACCCGCCTGGCCTGCTCATCTAAAACACCTCAGTCCGTGCCTGAAACTTGAGGCTACTGAGCTGCCAGAGCAGTTTAATTATGCTTCCTTCGGACAGCTGCCTCTCATAAGTAAACCCACCTGACTTCTCTCCTGGGCCTCAGGGTCTTGAGAAAGGAAGACTACAGACTATCTAAAACAAAATGACTACCGATAGTGGCACTACTTCCTGATTCATGCAACCTCTTAAGTGTTACATTGAAACAAATGCTTGGTGAAATCCCTTTGTTGGATAATCCATTCCAAAATATGTTTTGATAAATATTTGTGGACAGAAACACTCAGGGTTTCTGAATAGGGGAAAATTACATAGATTCAAAAATAAGTGATGAAAGAAAATATTAAAAAGCAGGTATTAAAAAACTGACCATGGATACTAGTACAAGAGAATGGCTGAAAGGATGCGTTATCACTGAGTGAACTGTCCCACGGGATATTGTCTTCCATTCCTGATATATGTGTTGAAAGTCTGAAACCCCATTGGTTTGTGACACTTTTCAATGTAATTTGTTACCATTTTGATCATGCTGCAGCCACATCTTAAGTTACATCTGTGTTAAAAATATTCCTATTTTGATTTTGCAACTTCTCATCCCGATATATCGTAGTTTTCACTGACAGTTCATCATGTGGAACACCCAGGAGGTGTTAGAAATGGTGAATTGTCTAACATCCCAAGGGTGGTTGGTCCTCAAATCCACACTCTTGGTACCTTTTGTCATTGGGCAGATGTTACAATCCCACATGGAAGACCTATGTTGGGGATGTTTTGTAGGGGTCCTGAGTAGGAGCCTAGTATCTATTAGTGAGTCCGAAAAGACTGGATCTTCATTTGTTGGAGAACAGTTTTTTTCCAGACTCAAGGAGCCGTCGTTGAAAATTTGCCAGTTCTTATTTATAATTTTACTATCAATGTTCATTGCAAAGTTATAGGTTGTTACACAGATGAGATGTTCCTCTGCTTGTTTATGTGGGGTATGGTCAAGAAGAGCATCTCTAATGTTGTTACCAGCTCCTTTCATGGCTTTTTGCACTCCATTTTTTTGGGATATTTCCTCACCTTGAATATTTGAGGTAGGGCACATCCCCTTAAACAAACCTGCATTTTATATTTTTCTGTAATTTTTACTATGTGCACAGGAAAAGATATTTGAAAATGCAGTCTTAGACAATGTCATCCAGCTCTATATTTTATGCAAATGCCGATTGAACTTTAACATGCTATTAACTAGCATAATTTTGTGTTCCTCTCTGAGGAGTAGGAGAACCCAACCATTAGACTGAAGATTGAATGTGTCATACATTGATCGTTAATGATGTCGATAACTGGATCTGTCCCCTTATTTATTATTATTTCTGAAAGTATTTTACATACGTTTTTTTAATGGAATTTTAGTATCATATCAATATAGTTTATTGTACTTCTTTACCTTTAATGTATTGCGAATTTGTGTTTAATATGCCTTTTTATGCTATTTAATTATAGCGAAATAAAGGATATTGATTAATTGATTGATTGATTGAGCTAGGGGGTTAGTTTACATTTTTAAGTCCTTCAGGTCCCTGGAAATTCTTCTCATTCCCAGAAGCTGCCCAAAGGGTAAATTTTCTCTAAAGTGCCTGCGGTGGAAGCTGTTGAATTGTAGGGAGCAGTTACGATCTATTGGTTTCTCATGTGTAACTTTTTGAGTTTCCCCTGTTCTGCTATGGTGTGTAGGTCAAGAAAGATTAAATCAGTTTTGCTCATCAAGTAGGTGAACTTCAAAAAATGAATTTGGGATATTGAGCCAATTCATGAACTTTATTGCTAAGGTACCATTGCCTATCATCGTCATACCAAACATCCAAAGTTTGATATTAGACATAAATTGATTGGTGATTGTCAGGAATTTGTAAGTTTCTAGGTGATGGACATACACACCCAGTATACTGGGAGAAAATGAGCTTCCCATGCTGGTCCTGTGTTTTTAAAGGAAAAGAGGCCCCCTCAACTCAAAGAAATAATGCTTTAAGGCTAGTTTAGCACACTCAAGAGTAAAATGTCTAAGCGTATTGTGCTCCTAATTGGTCTTGAACAGAATCTCCTCAATCACGTCCAAAGTTTCCTATGTGGGAGGCTAATGTAGAGGCTTTCAATGTCAAGGTCTATCAGTAGATTTTGTGTCGAAGGGGCAAAGTCAACGTCACATAGTAAGCAGAGGATATCCTTGGTGTCCTTCAGGTAGGTACTAGTCTTTTATACTATTGGGCTGAAAAAGGCATCACAAAATGTGGATAGAGGCTTGAGAACAAAGCTAGTCTCAGAAAATATCGGACCTACAGCTGGATTAGAGATTTTGTTGTGCACCTTAGGAAATAAGCTTCTTTTTTAGATATCCAATAATTAACTAAGGCACGTTCTGTCATTATCTCAATCTGGCTCATGAGTGTCTCACTGGGGTCCCCCAAGATTAATTCATAAATTCTGGGGTCATCTAGCAACCGGAGCACTCCTTCGATAGTCTTTAGTGGTTTGAAGCACAATCCCACCACTCTTATCGGCGGGTTTTATAGTGATCTCACTATCTGAACATAGTTTGATTATGGCTTTGGTCTCTTCCTTAGTGACATTATGAAAGGTTTTGAGAAGTTTGGGGTCAATGTTCCTCACCTCTTTCATGACTGCCTGTTTGAAGTGTATTACCGCCACTGGAAATGTTATGGCAGGCGGAGTGAAGGTAGACTTAAATTTCCGGCCGGTGTCACCTTGGTCATCATCCCCTCAAGGTTCTCCCTCAACTAATGCCCTGAGTTTAATCTTCCGCATGAGCACCATTAGTTCACAGTGAAGTTTAAATTAATCAAGGATAGGTGTGGGAACACATTCAAATCGTTTCTAAACAGCACTCACTTGGGGAGCTGTGACAGCTTTCTCATTTAGGTTCGTAATCAGGCTACATACTTGCTCATTTTGTGGCTGGGTCATGCTCCTGGTGACTACCCTCCATTGGTTTAGTAGTTCCTCCCACAGTACCTGGCCCTGTTTCTTTCACCTGTTTACCTGGGGAGATTGGCTTGCCCCTAAAATAGGACTTTTTTGATTGTACTGTGGGACATGGTGCACGTATTGTGGAGAGTGAGGGTAAGGATATGATGGGAAGTGCACCATTGGTGCTTTCAGGGGCACCATGGCCCGCCTTCCTGCGCCCTTGTTTGTATCGCTTGTGGTTCCAGCTTCTTCCTGACTTGTGCCCACTACTGCTACCAGTTTCTGAGTTTGTGGATGTCTCATCTGATGTGCCTGTGTTGTATCTGTCTGTGGAGTTACCTCTAGTGATGATATTATCTTGCCTAGTGTAGGGGTACACCTGTTCATGTGAGAAATGTTAAACATCCTTTTTAACTTTTGATCATTTTAAATTGGCCTCAAGTCAGCCATTGTCTTATTAGGCTCATCCAATCTCTTGTTAATGGTTGCTAGTGGTTTGCTAGACCTGAGTCTTACTTCAATAGTTAGTATTTTTCCTGGTAGCTCATCTGACAGAATCAGCCAACCCCTAGTACTGTCCAGGAAGTCAGTGATCAATCCTTCTTAAATGAAGGGTCTTACTGAAAAATAAATGGTTAGTTTCTCGCTATCAACACTGGAGGGGCTGAGTTTTCTCTGAAGTAACCCATCATTATGGTACCATTTAGCATAGTTTTAATCTGAATTTTCTTCACATGAATAAGATTATCCCAGTCCTTGGTATTTAATGTTGGTTCTGAACTGATGGTACTATCAAGATGGTGCATGGATGCAAAGATTTTTTTCAACATCCTCTCCCATGAATGTGAGCCCGGTAATGTCTGCCATATTGGTAATTCAGATAATTTGAACCACACACTTGTCACAACTTACTATTCAGAGCAGATGAGTTATTCTCTATCTACTGCAGTATGTTCCTATAAACCTGAGGGTAAATATGTCAGGTACTTCCCATTCAGGGAAGAAAACTCTCACAACTGTCAATCATCACAAACAAAGGAGCGAAAAAGTGCTGGAGAGCATGGGCTAACCCTCTTCTGACACAGAACATTACACAAACTATAGTGCCCAACTCATTTGGATCACTCTAAGGCCATCCGATCGACCTAAGGAAAAAAGAATCCTTTTGCTTTAAATAACACTCACCCACCAGGGGCACCCCTTGTTAACCTGCTTCATCGTAGAGTTACTTCCTGTTTTGCTATGGAATGGGGTGTGCTACAACCTGTGAGATGCACAGGATAACTGTTGGAAAATGAATAGTGTGGTGAGTGAGGGTAGTTTTGGTCTTTAGAAAATATCACCCTGGCAGTCCTAAAGTTTTAATCTGGTCACCAGTATTAAAAGCGGAACAATTTAGGAAATCCTGAGGCTCTAGTTACCCCTACTATCTATTGCTGATGTGACAGGAAGTCTTATATAGCCAACATGATCTCCTTGGCCCTATATGGAGTTGAGATTTGAGGATGAGTAAATTGATTGAATAATCCCAAAATTAGGATTTACATGATTAGAATATCATTCCAAGTGTGTGTCATTTGTATTCTTTAGTGTGGATTTAGGGATACCTCATATTGCTGATCAAGCCATGTTGAATCTTTTCTGATAACATATATATCCCTGCCCAAAGGACCCTTTAGATAATCTTGGGTGAAATATGCAGCAAATCTGTATATGAATATTCATATGCAAAAAAATGCTGTATGCCACATATGAAATGTTTTAAAATAGGCTAACATCTAATTGTGGACTCAATTTCAGACTTTTTGGAAGTACAGAAAGAAATTGAGGAGATTAGGTGATTGATGCCACAACATCTAAATGTCTGTGAATTCCTACACTTGAAACCTGTTACACGTGGAGAGATGTAACAGGTGCATATTTCGACATGCCAAAATTCATTTTTTTCTTCTGGATTGAAAAATAGCTTCCCAATGTAGAACATCTCTACATCCAATCAAATAAGGGAGGGTGTTCCCTTACATGTCCCACCTGAGCTCTGACAGGTTTACATTTTCAAGCATTGTCATTCTGGGAAATCACCTACAAACAGTGGATTAGAAACAAACTTGTATGTGGATAAGTGTTTGCCATGGTTCACGGGTAGGTACAACAAAAATGAATACACAAATTCCAACCCTGGTAGCTTATTTGCTCACAGAGAAATTGCACCACAGTGCTACAATGTTTGTGTGATCAAATTATTTTAATTGTCAGAAAATGTGTTATCAATTTGGGAGAGGGTGGCCCTTACTAACTTAATAAACTAAGTCTAGTTATGCCAAAACACAGGGGCATATTACCAAGCAATAGCGATAATTATCGCTATTGCTTGGTTAGAGACAAAAATTTACCGCTGAGCTGCGGCGATTTTTATCGCAGATAAACCTTGGTATTACCAAGGTTTATCGCAAATGCGATAAAAAACGGCCGCAAATGCATGAATATCGCTGAAAAGTCAGCGATATTCATGCATTACCGAGCTAATGCTCTTAGCCATGTTATCCACCTCCCATTGGATAACATGGCTAAGAACTGCTCAGGGCAGGTGTTAGCTTTTGGAGATATTCGCGCTTAGCGCGAATATCTCCAAAAGTTGGTAATAGGAGATATCGATGTTAGCGACTGTTTCCAGTCGCTAACATCTTGGCACGCCCACTTTGCATGTCATTAGTGATAAATTTCACTGACATGCAAAGTGGGGCCCAAGATGGTCGCTATCTCCTACTAGCTGTCGCTAACTGGTATTAGCAACAGCTAGGTAATAGGGAGATAATTTTATCTCCGCTTTCTTGGCTTTTAAAGCCAAAAAAGCGGACATAAACCCCCTTGATAATATGCCCCACAGTTTTCAGAGAATTTCTGCTGACCGTGGTAGCTTTGGCTCAAGTAGCAGGAAATCACAGAGAAGTATATGTAATGTTCATGCAGTACTAACAATTTTCAAGTCAAGAAAACGACACAATAGAATTGTCAAACCAATTTCAAAACATAGAGAAACATTCGCTGAGCAATAACCCACCACTTTCATCCTTATTGGATAAGGGAAACAGGAAATAAATATTTTTAAGTTTTAGGGAAAAAATACCTAGAAAAAGTAAAGTGGCATTGAAAAACAGCAGTTTGAAGTTAACAATTACCTAGACCAACTGCAATGAATGAGAGGTCTGACTCAACAAATGGGTCATACCGGTCAAAGTTTTACTTTATGATTTAGGACACAATTGAAATGGTGTTAAACCTACTCTGTCGCAATGCCGACAGGTGCTTACCACTAATCTTATGGTCCACCTGCCAAATTTAAATGTGGCAGACCATAGTTTGACCACATCGGAGACTACTCTGTCTCAACCATGGCCACACTGCTCTGAAGGATTAGGGGCCATTGGATAATTGACTATGTGTTCATCCACCCAATTAGGATGGGCAGACAAGCCCATCACCACCAGGAAAAGTGGCTGCAAAAAATGTAGAATGCCCCCCTTGCCATGGGAGATGACTCCTATTGTGAGGGGGAATCTCACTTCAGTGTTTTCTTTTTGAAAAAAAAATTCAAGCAGTTTGGTGCAGTGCTGCGTCATGTTGACGGAGCCCTGCACCAAACTGGGAAAAGATTTGACAGGAATTTCTTTGACTGCAATTCCAGGCAAAGCGTTAAGAATTGACCACTAGCTTGGCGGTCTTGTTGTGATTTGGTGGGTAGATATACAGTCAAGGTGATGCAGAAAAGTACTCCATCGCCTTGAAAGCAATACCTCCATTCTCCAAAATAATAATCAGCCCCTGAATCTTTAAAATGGAAGTGAAAATTCTTTAGGTGGCAGTCTAAGGTTGTGGCCGGTGAAAATCAATTAAATTCAGATATATCATTTAGTTGTCTAACTGCCACTAAAGCCATTGGTTTTGGTGCCAAAAGCTGCTCAAATGGCAAATCTGGATTTTGTTACCATTGCGGTTACTTTGTGGTTTGGGCAGATTTGATACCTTGTTACAGTCCAATGTTTTATCTTTAGATTTAGGGCCTGATTTAGAGTTTGGCACACAGGGTAATCACTCACATATTCTCATCCACATACTCTATTCTGATTTGGGGAGGCTGCCAATTTTCTGACAGTGATGACCCAACTGGCTTCACTGTCAGAAACATACTCCTATGGCCCAACAGCGTATGAGTTATTAGAGTAAGGACATCAGACCACCTACTCTTTTAGAGCAGATGTTCTGATGTCATTTTTTCTGTCCATCACCATCAGGAAAAACCCAGAAGCCACAGACACAAAAAATGACCCCCTCCCCTTAGAAAAGATGTCTAGTGAGTGAGGATAATTATTATTTTGTTTTTTAATTTAAGAAAATTGATTTTAAAAATAAATAGGTGCATGGCTACCTAAAAGATGGCAGTCCACATTAAACCTTCAGTTCCTCTACAGGAGCTGCGGAGCTGTTGCTCTTTGGAAAGCACATGCAGTGCCAGTAATGGTCTCACAATTTTGCGGGCAGTACTACTGGCGAGTTGGCAGAGATTGCCTCCAAGATCCTGATGGATGGAGGTCATCTGCCAGGGCCAATATAAGGCCCTTAGTTCATCTTTTGGTGCACAAAAACATCCAGAAGGACAATGCTGTAAACTCTAGTCAGACAGGGTTCCACAAGGCTAGATACCTTTAAAGCAAGGTCCTGTTAACCTGATTTCAGTGCAGGAAAAAGTTCTCAACATAATGAATCATATCTTATTGCACACATTGGGTATGGCTTCTCTTGGTAAGCCTCAGCACCATGGCCAGTTCTACTGAGGAAGAAGAAATCCCACTTTTACGCAAATTCAGGGAAGTTTAATTCAATCTTAAAGTAAAGAATGGTTCATGCACAAATGCACAACAATGGTGCTTTCCACAACATGGATTCCCTCATTATCACCCATGTCTAATATCTGGAAAATACACTCACTCTGATTTACATGATGTGGTACCCTGTGCTCTGACTGACTGTTTCAATAATGATCCCCATACCCTGGAAGAAAACTCACAGGGTGTTGGATGGATTCGGTTTTGTTTTTCAGAAATAAACTCCTTTGGGAGTTTGTCTCTGCAAAAGAAAAAGAGTTACAAGTTTAGTGAACGGCCATCAAAACCAACAGCATCCATCCATTAAATGTTTTGTGCCATAAATGGAACTGCCATTAGGGTAGTTTATTTCAAGAGACAGAGATTACTTGCTGGGCCCGTCTCTAATTTTGATGGAGTGAATACCCTTTAAATTGTTCACTTAATGTCCTCCAATAGCACAATAGACACTACTTTGTACATCAAACTATAAATGAGGCCCTTAGTATCTCATTATGAGTGAGTGGCTTGTGACAATTCTTGTTTTTTCCCAACCCAGAGTTACTGTGTAGACCCAGTTTTGGGGAATAATATGCAGAAATCAGACTTTCAGTTCAGGCACTTTTTTCGCTGGTATGATTTTCCTGTCTGCTTGCTCTAGGTGATATCTTTGGATGAAACACCACAGACCTGTGGATTCCTACAACATGTATAATTCTGTTACTAGCCCCGTCCGAACTATTGGGCCACTTGTAATGAGAACAGAAGCTATTGATAAAGATGAGCCAAAAGTACTCCCATGTAAATGGAGGTGACTTTAGAAAACAAGCATTGTCAAAGCTAATTGGACAGACAAACAGGCACCCAGACATATTTGAACCTAACATAGATTCAACCTTAAACACAGATTAATAGATGTGTTATGATAGGTTGGCTGCATCTATTATGCCTTTCTGCTATTTGGCAATTTTAATGTGCTAGATGTAGCTGTTAATTAAAAAAAGTTAAGCAAAAGAGAAAGAATAAGGAAATCACCTTCTGATTGGAATGATCATCCCCTAATCTGTATTACCAGTAGATAGTAGCCTGTCTAAGGCATCCTTCTGGCAAGGAAGAAACAGTAGATAAATAAAAGGGTTCAGCAACAGTGTAAGCTATTGGATCTTAATGGAGATGCCCTGGCATGCCATAGCTGGCCAGTTACCTCAAAGCATACACAAACACAGAGACCAAAACACTGACAACGTGTTTTTGTGACACGCCACAATCACAAGGATCTGTAAATGTGTTTAAATAAACGTTTTTTTGAAGTAGGTCATTTTTTGTAAAGGAAACGACTGCTTTTGACAAAAAAAAAGGTGATTATTTTGTTACATTGACAGTTGGAAGAAATCCCTCTCCCTTTGCGAATCAGTTATCGTCTCCTTTAAGGAGTCGGCAACTTTTCAATGGTTTGTGACTGGAATTCTGTTCAGAAACAATTGATAAAGAAGATTTGAACTGCAGTTTGAAAAGGCATTACCCCATATTTAACAAAGGGAATCTACCATTATCTACATGAACATATATATGTGCATAAGTGTGTGCTTAATCTTACTAAAGGTGTTTAAATGATGGTGTCTCGAACAATCAGAAGACCTTCTCTGACTTACAGGAAGGGCAGTGTTAAACATTTTTTTAAAATACCCCTCACACACTGAAACATGATTCATTGTCATGCTTTATCATTGGGCTCTCCCCCCCCTCTACGGGATAGGTCGTGCTACTACCTATGTAGACGCGGAGCACTTAATTTAGTGATTAGTGTATATGTGTAGTGCGTGGGATCATGAAAAGTATATATGTGATGGTTTAAAAATTCTCTGGCTAGTGGAAAATATATACTTTATTGACTTCCCTAGCTGACAATAGTAAAAATGGGAAGGTGTAGATGGTGTACTTTGATGGGTCACTTTCTACAAGGTCGACATTTCAGAAGCCGTCCTCTTGGCTTTCTTCCTCAGGACCATATTATAAATGTACATATGCCTGCTTGTCACAAGTACTCTACTCTGTACCCTGGTCAGGCGATTTAACCAAAATATACCACTAGTATATCCTGCAAAATAACCTTAAATGAAAAACATAGTGGATAAACAATCGCTTTTTATCATTTATCCCCTCATATATTCACATCACCATCATGTGGAAAGGATAATGCTTTCTTTCACTGTGATATATTTTTCTTGTTTCACCCTTTTGTGGGTGTTTTATAATAACTTTCACATATATGTCGGATCAGTAAACATTCCTCGTGGTGTTAGTACCCAGTTTACATTCACTCAGAGCTATCATTCATCCTTTATTTAGTGGTCAAATACATATTTGTTTGCTAAACATTCATACATTCATACTTATGTAGAAGCAGAAAATATATATGCACAATTGTTTCGAGTTTTCAGAATTTTTAGAGAAAATCAGATGTGCACTCGCTCTTTTCATGACGAGCATTTGAAAGATGGTAAATATTCGACATGTGTGTGCATTTGCTCTTTAAAATAAGTGTTCCTATGGCGTGCTGTTAAAAAATGGGGTTGATATTCATGCTCTCAGAGAGACGTGCCATTAAAGATTGTTATTAAAACATACATTTGTATATTAACGTTTCTGCTCCATGAGATGCCACATGGGGTGTAAGGGTGCATTCACATAGACACTGTAGGTGTTGGGAACATAGAGGAAAAGGGCCACGTTTTTACACCAGAGTGGTTATTGTCCTCCATGCTAGATGCGGTCTCTTGGGCTTTTTAAAGACATGCCCTTGTCTTACTGAGATGCTGGCAGGGTCACCAGGGATTACCTTCTTGTGGCTCTCCGGGAACTGAACTGAGGTTTGTCAGAGCCCGGTGTTATAAAGGGTGTGCTCTGCATGGATGCGAGCTCAATAGGAGACAGCTGCAGCAAAATCAACTAGACTGGGCATAATCCAAAATGGCCGCAGGTAAATGAACCAAAAAGGAGCTTTCTTTTTATCCACTTCCTGTTGGAAGTTTTAGGTGCAAAACTATGAGTAATCTTTCCTTTAAAAGAGGGTAGAGAATGGCTAAGAAAGGTTAATCACAGGCCTCTCTAAATGTTTTTTGAGCTAGCCAAAGACATGGTTAGGCCAGGTGGTTGAAAAATATAACGGAATATAACTGAGGGTGCATGTGTTCTTCCAGGCTTGTTACTCAAGACGATTTTACAGTAGTAAAGCGCAGAATGAAAGACATGTTGTTATGCTGAAGCTGAGATAACAGGATCGTTATTCCCCCCCATGGAGCGAAAACTTTAATATACGAATATATGTATTTATAACAATCTTTAACAATACTTCTCTCTGAGAACATGAATATCAGCCCCATTTTTTAACAGCACACCATGGGAGCCCTTATTTTAAAGAGTGAATGCACACACGTAGAATAATTACCATCTTTCAAACACACGTCATGAAAAGAGCGAGTGCACATCTGATTTTCTGAAAAAATTCTGAAAACTCAAAACAATCACGCATCTATATTTTCTGCTTCTACATAAGTATGAATGTATGAATGTTTAGCAAACAAATATGTATTTGGCCACTAAATACAGGATGTATGATAGTTCTGAGTGAATGTAAACTGGGTACTAACACCACAAGGAATGTTTACTGAGCTGACATATGAGTGAAAGTCATTATAAAACACCCACAAAAGGGTGAAACAAGAAAAATATATCACAGTGAAAGAAAGCATTATCCTTTCCACATGATGGTGATGTGAATATATGAGGGGATAAATGATAAAAAAGCTATTGCTTATCCACAATGTTTTTCATTTCAGGTTATTTTGCAGGATATACTAGTGGTATATTTTGGTTAAATTGCCCAACCAGGGTACAGAGAAGAGTACTTTTGACAAGCAGGCATATGTACATTTATCATATCACCCATTAAGGTGCAACAAGGATCGTTCTGGTCCTGAGGAAGAAAGCCAAGGGGATGGCTTCTGAAACATGTCGACCTTGTAGAAAGTGATCCATCAAAGTACACCATCTACACCTCCCCATTTTTACTATTCTCAGCTAGGGAAGTCAATAAAGGATATATTTTCCACTAGCCATCACATATATATTTTACACAATCCCACGCACTACACATATACACTAATCACAAAATTTAGTGCTCCAGCGTCTATATAGGTAGTAGCACGCTCCGTCCCGTAGAGGGCCGCAAGGCCCCAATGATGAATCATGACACTGAATCAGGTTTCAGTGTGTGAGGGGTATTTTCCAATTTTTTGAACACTGCCCTTCCTGTAAGTAAGAGAAGGTCTTCTGATTTTTCCAGACACCATCATTTAAACACCTTAAGTAAGATTAAGCACACACCTATGCACATATATATGTTCATGTAGATAATGGTAGAATCCATTTTTTGTATTACGATATCAAGAGGAGGACGATTCTACCTTTTTCCTCTTTACTCCCCCCTTTGATATTTTGATCATTCCCCCATATTCTTCTTCCAAACTGAGATTTGGTATCTAGTCTGTAAAACTTTACCAACTCCTAAAATGAGTTTAGTATATAGTATAACACATTTTGGCTGTCACAAACCTGCAAGTTTAGTAAAAACAGGGTCAGAGAGAGCTGAAAGATTGAGCATAGATCTGGCCCTGCATATGGAAAGATGTGAGAGTTACAGCTTTCCAGGTGTCCTGCTATAAAAAATGTGTGGCTTCCCTTTTATTGTCCAGTGAAGCCACAAATTACAACTGCACGTAAGAAAGGAGGTTTCCATTAGTTTAATTTGACTTTTTTAGTTTCCCTACATCCTTAATTCCCTTGCCCTGAAAATCCAATTCTTTGTCACTGGAAAGATATTAATTTATGTACAATATACTGTCATAATACTATGGGCCCTATTCCGATCTAGTTCAGAAAGCAGTCTGACCTAATTGGTTCCTGAATGCTTTCCAGACAATTTGGATCAGAGGAGTCCTACCGAATGAGTACTATGCATTCCGATGCTTCAGGATACAATTTGGTCGGGCTCCCATTGAGTTAAACGGAAGCCTGTGTTCCGAACGAGAACACAGACTCCCATTGAAGAAAGCGATGCTTGGGGAAAATCGTGCACCCTGTGGCAGGCCCCCCATGGTGCCTGACTCACTGCACATGGTTGGAAAGGGGGGGTCCCTTGTGTACCCCCACGGGACCGATCTGCAAAGCCCCGGGTCAAGTGGTGCCTGCTATGGGCCCCAAAAGACAGTTTCAGGCAGTTGATTTGTTCCGGAGAAACTGACTCGGAATGGCTGTCCGAATCGGTCATTGTACTTGCTCATTCGGAAACCGAGCCCATAGAGATGTACGATTTGGCTCCGAAAGACGCGAACTGTCCAAATGCCTTTCAGAACTGATTCTGACAGCCCTACTGGTTCCCAGGCATCGTACTTGGTCGTTCAGAACTGTGTCCGATTCGCTCAGAAACAAGGGCTCCGGATTGGATTCGGCAAACCCAAATCCGATTCGGAGCCCTTCCGAACGACATTGGAATCAACCCCTATGTGTGAGAAAAACTGGTTTAGCAGTGCGAGTTGACTATGAGTGAGTTATACAAATAATTTACACTTATAAACCAAGCTATTAGCAGTTAATGGTGCTTTGTGAATCGGGCACTGTGAATGTAGTCCAGGACTTTCGAAAGCTCAGGACTACAAACATTGGGCCTGATTCACAAAGGTAAACTGAGACGAAAGTCTATCTTTACGACTTTCGGTATTCACAAAGGGCAGTTACGAGTAGTAAATGCCCTTTGTGAATACCAAAAGTCGTAAAGTTTGACTTTTGTCTCAGTTTACCTTTGTGAATCAGGCCCAGTGTGCCCTACATGAAGTAATCTACCTATATATTTATTTAATTCGTGATTTATGCTTGTTAACACATTTAAAGTGTTTTGTATTTTATAGCATGACACAAATGCAAGACAATGCTACCTATATTAACTGAAATTCTTTTATAGGCTAAGCAAACATTTGGAGGATATATTATTTTTATTTTATGATCCACCAACAGAAGAGTTAGATATTTTCCCATTTGACATCAAACGTATTATCTGCCATGTAAGTTCATTTTAATTAACTAATTAACTATACTTAGATATCTGTTTATTATTCTTGCTAACAATTGATCCCCAGCAGTGTAATAATTACACAGAGCTCTTCTTTGAAACTAAGGGCATGTTACCATCATAAATTCACACATAGTTGCGTGACAAGAAATCCTTGCCTCAAGGTGCTCTCTCTACAAATGCAGTTGGTTCTAGCAATACTCTTAGAAAAAAGATGAATTCATGCATGAGAGATGAAAACTGGGTTAGTTAGCAAACATGGGTACATATTTCTCTTTCTTCACCAATAATAAACCAGGCAAACTACCCAACCCCAGAGATCCCTGCGGTTTGTTATGTAAAATAACCTGGAGCAGTCCACCATTAAGTGAAACCTAAGAGTAGAAAAAGAGGCCAGTGGGGGAATGCAGAAAAGAGAAGAGGAATAGAAGGAGGCTATAGGGGGAAACTCATTTGTATTAGGGATAGTCTGCAGCTGGTGGGTTGATACCAATTTGCAAAAAAATCGGCATTCCAGATTGGAACACAACTAGAAAATCATAAAAAAGAAAAGTGATGCAAAGAAAGAATTTTTGTTTTCCAGTTTTTTTAAGGATCAGTACATCGAAAATATTATTTTTTAAATAAAGTTTTTCATTATTCTCACTTTTAGTTTTAAATACAGTTCTTTTCAAACTGAAACATTTACAAACTATAAGAAGCTTTTTTATACTTTTAATGTACATTTCTAGCCATGAAAAGAGTCTCAAATGGTGGTGTGTTCAGATGGTGTGGGTGTCTGATTGTGAACAACAAACATGAGTATACACATAGGCTGAGTGGGTGTATGTGGAAAAGGTTATTGAGTGCATGGGTCACTGGAATATTGTTGAGTGCAATTCAGTAAATAAATTCAAACATGTATACAACAAACATGGGAAAAAGGCCCTCATTAACAAGGTTTTTGCATAGGGCAGTGCAGCCCTACGTCAAAGAAAAAGGGCAGGAATGCACAGTATTTATCCAATGTGGTGCATTCCTGTCTTGCATGTCTTCACAGCCATGACTTCAAGGTTTGGCGCCGCTGGAGCATCACAAAAAGTGATGCTCCACGGGTGCTAGGGGCTCATAAATATTCACCAAAATGTTTAAAAGATAGTCAGCATAAAACTGCTGACCACAGGTTTTTGTTTGAAAATTCTACACTTCTATAAATACTAAAGTAAAGTAACAGTTGAAGTTAAAATATAGAATATGGAGTTATGTTAGACGCCACTTAACAAAGTTCAATCAGTTCCAATACATGTTTTGATAGTCTCCTAAGTGCTAGTAACTAGCTTAACACTATTTGGCCTCAAACATAACCTACAAAAACAAATGTATTTATTGATCCAACAAACATATCTGCACAGCAGTGGGAATGTGGGCATGATGTAGTTTCTCCAAGCTTTATCTTGCTATACCTTTATTGGCTGTTCATCCACATTCACCATTTAAAATGAAAGGATTAAATAAACTGCAGGGTCTGCCTTACCGAGATGGGAAGTGGAAGACTTCATAACAGACCACCTTTTCTGAGTTTATAGAAACTTTTTTTATTGAGTGCTTTATCCCACATATCAGTAGGACTATCACTATAAAAGACTGTTATTAGCATTGCACAATTAAACGACATTCATTTTTATCAAACCCTCAAGGTTTGAATTCATGGTATGTTATGCTTATTTGTATGGCATACATATCACCCGGCAGGGTATCCTTTCGCATAATATGAGTGGTGCTGCCCTAACTGAATCCTGTTGGAAGAGCCAGGTTTTCACTTTCTTGCATAAATCTGTATAGAGCGGGTAGCTCTGATGTGGAAGTGTAAGTCCTCCCAGATTTTGGGTGCCAGATAGAAAAAGGTGTGGCCTCTGGCTTTGGCTCAGCGGATGTGGGGGATATGAGCAAGAAGAAGGTTAGACAATCAAAGGTGCCTAGTTAGTTTGTGGAACTAGATGCAGCTGTAGAGGTACGCCTTGATTGTATAGTACCTTGCAGATATGTTGTGAGGAGCTTGAAGAGGCCGTTTTTGTGGATTGAGAGACAGTGGAGGACCTTGAGGTGGGTGATATGTGAGAACAGGGCGGAAGTGGGAAAGTGAGACTTGCTACTGCATTCTGTATGACTGGGAGTCCCTTGGTGACTTAAAAGGTGATGCTGGCATACAGGGTGTTGCTGTAGTCAGTAGATCAGGGATTGTGTAATCGGCACTGGCTTTAGCGCTGGTGGCGCTTGGTGCAACAATGTTTGTTGGCACTCCCCATCCCTGGTGGAGGTGTGGCCACCTCCACCATGGATTCCCTCACCACCACCTTTTAACAGTGTCCCTCAAGTTTTCATAACCACTCTCTTTCAGATGCAATTAATTAGTTATATAGGGCCTTTGTTACCAGTGTAACGTGTCAGAGCACTTTGCATCACACGCACATTACACTGAGAAAATCATTCAAACGTGTGATAAAATCAGCATATAGCAAACGTTACATAAACCAGAGGACCTCAAGGTGTAGGAGTCACATGTCATCCATATTGCTGATGGAGCAAGAATTCGTACAAAAAGCGACTTGCTTGTACTCAAGAACCTCGAATAACCTTAACAAATTAACCAATATGTTTGTCTTACTAATTTGACTTTTTTTTTTCGTTCATTACTGGGTATCCAAGAGAAGCTTGCTTATGTGTTTTCTAATCCTAATACGCTTGCAAATAAAATGGCCGCTGCTACGCTGGAATATCTACTGCGCATGAATCTGTCATACCCACGTGACTTGACGTACTCGCAGCTTTGGAGGGAATCTGTTACTTCTGCGCACTAGAGCTAATATGGCTGCTCTATGTTCTCACATGCGAGAAGCTTGCACTGCTGCTTTTGCTAAACTGTTTGTTCTGCCTAATCCTAATGCTATAGTTTATTATAAAGTAATGCGTATAGTGTAGAGATTCATGGTATACAGTGTATTCTTTTATTCTGTGTTCTAAAACTGTTTCTTTTCCATTTCATGTTGCATTTCGAAACTTGGCCTGTTTTATTATGCTGTACTCCATCTTGATTGAAACTGTGTCTGCGCGAGATCCGCGAGTCTCCAGAGCAGTGACCTATGGATTCCGGCCAAGGAGCTGGCTTTGAGAAGATGCTCCTGGGAACCTCACCTAGTGAACTTTGGAAAAATACATTGTAATTGTGAATGGAACATCCATTGTTTTGCGAGTGGAAGACTTCATGAGAACCTGAATTTGATGGGCGTGAACATAAATTTGAATATGAGACGGCAAAATTCGAAATATTAGATGGAATGATGACCTGTCCCTTTCTTTTGTCCAATAGAAATTTGGGATCCTTACACTTGTAACATTGGGGGGTGGTACACTGACCTGGAAAATAGTATAACTAGCCTAGGTTTAGGTAGAGAAATTGTCCGACTTGTCCGAATAGCTGACCTTTCACTGACCCAACGCACTCAATAGCTGATCGAGAACAGAAGTGCTGCGAAGCACTCTGTCAGAAGACTCGCTGACCCAATCGGGGTTCTGGGACCTGAAGTGCTGGCGAAGCACTTTGCTGGGAAATTCGATAACCCAATCAGGGTTTTGACTGATAGCTGCAGAGAGGGAGTAGCGCAGGCGTTGCAACGAACTGCAGGTGCTGGTCAAAACCTTCGGTGGTCCGGTTTTGATCCAAATTTGGCTTTCCTGTCCTGTTTCTAACCTGCACTTGCTGGCCTACTGGCGTTTGCAACTATCGGGGTTTCTGTCCTTAACTGACCCGTGGCCAGGGTTGGTCTTCACTTCGTTTTTGCTAAATATACATCTATGTGGGTAACAAATAGTATCATTTGCGTCCTTTCTTACCCTCCCTGGATTTTGCTAAAGTCTTATTTGCACTTGTTCCTTTTTCTTACCTTTCCCTTGTGACATTTAATAAAATCGTAAATCTTGTCGTTATGAGCATGTTCCATTTTTCCCCCTCCTTAGAGTTGGATGTTAAATGTTATCCATGAATGTATAGAGGTTTCCTTTCTTTACCCACCCTTTAAAGAAGCTGAAGTGGTTATTCTGAATTATTAGCGTGTTCCATTTTCTTACCTTCCTTAAAGCTACATGGTCAATTCAGTTTCGTCATTACAATTGGTGTTCCCTCTTTTTACCCACCCTCTTTAAATCGATTAAACTGTGACTCATAGCATGTCCCTTATTTTTCCCGTCCTATAGAACTTATCATTGCAAGTCTGATTTCTATAAGTTCATTTCAGTATGTTCCCTGTTCTTACCTTCCCTTTAGAATTCTAAATGGTCGGCATGATATATCTTTTGCATAGTTATACGCTGTTTGTGATTCTGATTATCGATAGTTTGCTTACGGTTAATCTTTGGCTCATGACTTTTGATGAAGATTAGATAAAGGTTTTCAAAACTTCTCGAGTCTGTGGTCATTATATGAGTGCATATTGTTGTCTTGCTACCATACTTATTATGCCAGACTCCCTGATCCCATAGGTTCACCGATACCGATGACCAGGAGTGTAAGTCAAGGGTATAGGACCTAGGAAGTACAAATATCTGGTAGTCAGGGCCCAGGTTACCTGAGCTAAGAAATTGTGGTTAATTTGAATATTGGCCTAGGTGAGTATTTGGCACATTTATAGTCGGGTGACCTGCGCGCTCTATCAGTATATTTACTTGGTAGCAGAGGCATGGTTAGGGATTAGTTAAGATAGGTAGGTAGGTAATTTGCTGGAAAAAAAGTGAAATTAAAATTGCTGCTAAATAAAAGTATTGATCAATCAAATGTAAAATGTTTATTCAAATATGAAATGTTCTGAAATATTTTGAAAATGTTCCTGATTTTATGCTGTGTTGATTTATGTATTAACCAAACCCGTTTGTGACTGTTATACGTTTGTCTGGAATCCCCGGGGGCAGAATAGCGGGTGGTAAGGGGAAGCCACATCGCAGTGAGGTCAGTGGCTCGAGGAAATTAGTGCAGGGTTAGGTAGAACCGGAAGCACTATTTAGAGTTTTCTGTATGAATGTATGAATAAACGATAGCAAAGAGTTCGCTGGCAAATCTTTTGTTGTGATATGACCTAGAAAGGGTCACACAGAAGGAGTAGAGGTTCGTCTGAGCTTGATTGGTAGCAAAGGGGTTCACTGGTGAAACTTTGGCCTTAGTATATGTCCCAGAGTGGATGAGTCCAAAGGAGTAGCAGGTTCTCAAATGCTTGCGTGAAGGGTAGGCAGAAGAGATCTACCCGCAGTGTATGAAAAGCAAACGGAAGGGATTTACTTGCAGTGAAATAAATCTTTCCTTTCTAGTCTCTCGAGTACAGTGGCGAATGTTACATGTTGTAAATTAAAACAAAGCACTTACACTTTAAATTAAAGAATTGAGTTTTTCATTTTCTTGTGAAGGAGGGAGTCAGTTGCGGAGCTGCGCTGACGTCACTCAGTGCCGCGATGGTATTGGTCGAGACAACGGGTGTGTAGCTGAGATAGAAAATTGTAAAGGAGGGGTAAGCACAAAGGCGTGGGAACTCATCTGACAGGAGAAACCGCAAAATCATTGGTTAGAAAATTTGAAACATCAGTGTTGATTGATTGAAGAAAAATAAAAGACGCACAAGTATTGGAGTAATTTTGTAAACAAAGCGATTACTATTATACGATTACTGAAAGGTTTGCGGGGTATATGTGATATCCAAGTCATCCAGATACTCGACCTGATCCAAGATATCAGGGGTTTGCTAGAGATCAGGCGATAAGAGGCAGACCTCGCATTATGTACGGAAGCGTGAGAAAAATGTCAATTGTAGACAGAGTAAAGAATTACTTGAAAAAAGACAGGCCCATTAAAACTAGAGAAGGAGTCATCATTCCACCACCGAACACTCCCGCATCTTTTATGATGTTTGATAGAGGCTACCACTCTTGTGTATGGTTAGAGAACTGGGTGGAATATACTAAAGATGATGGCATTTTAGCATTTCCCTTAGAAGGTACATTTAATGGAAGAATTTTGTTCAACTTGAGTACTCAAATGAATGATTTACATCCCAGACCTAGATTAACGCAATATTAGGCATTAGAGGAATGGGAAATAGAGGCTTTTGAGCGAGACAGACCCAGAATTGACAAAGGGTTAAGTAAATATTATCCAAGGGTACAGAGAGAAACCAGAGATAAACAAATGAAACAATGGAGACAGAACATGTTAGTTGAAGGATTATATCCTGTATTAACTCTAGAAGAATCTACTGGAGGTAAAAAGACTGAGAAAACAAAACATTTAATGACCAGTGGTGAGTCAGACGGCGATTACAGGGAGGATTTATTAATGAAGAATCCACCACCTTATAATGAGGAATCCAGAGTAGTAAATCTGAATAACCCATTTTTTAAACCTCCTTATAATGAGGGACCAAGTACAGTAAATCCAAGTGCCCCGTTTTTAAAGCCACCTTTAATCCCACAAGTGGTGCACGAGACCTCAATAGAGAGGGTATTGCAGGAAAGGGAAAGAGAAGCCTTAAATAAACAGAGAAGTGAGCTGATTCAGAAAATTTCCCAATTAAATACGAGTCCTGAAGCCCTTACAATTCCGGTAACTATTGGCCCGGTGGTCCCATTATATGGAGACAAACAGACCAGTTCTAAAACTCCCGTTCTAACTACACCAGTAGTTCAGCCAAGAAAAGAGCCCCTAATAATAGACGACCAGGCAAGTGAATGTGAGTCCGTAATCTCCTTAATGGACTTACCAATAAGAGAACCAGAAAGTAGTTTGATTAAAAGAGCTACTCCATTAAATTCGAGAGAAGTACAGATGGAGACATCCTCAGGTACGCGAAGTGCAACTGTAGTGACTCCTGAAAAATTAGACAGGTGGTCACGAGAAATAGAGAAGCCAAAAACCCAGCCAAAACCATTGGACATTTACAAATTAAGAAATGAATTAGAGGAACTAATGGCTGGGAATGTGGGATTGGACAGGTTAAACACTTTTAGTGAGGAAGAATTGTTATTCATTTGCAAAAGCATTACCCGGAACACAAAGGTGTTTCATGAAAAATTAATGGACACTGCAAAAAGCATGGGAATTGATATTGGTAAATCTGAAGTATTGCAAAAGCCATACCAAGCAGAATTCTCTGACAAAGATTTTGAAAACATGAATTTGTCAGGAAGAAAAGTACAGATAAGAGTACTACTAAACCTGTTACAAAAATGGGGAGAATTAGAAAAGCGGAAAGCCAGGTGGGCAAAGAAAAAGGAAGAGGTTCAATCAAGACAAATGACTCCAGAATATGTCTTAAAGAAGCAGAAAAGGTGGAAAAATGATGTCCTATGCGAGAAGTACCAGGTGGAGGTTATGTACATGTGCCATGGTCCCGACAAGATATTGAATCATTTACAAATGATTTCCCAAAACTGCGCGAAAAACCTGTAGAGGGGTAGAGGCAGGTCAAAAGATTCGTGAACGTTTCAAAATGTCTTCTGAAAGATCTAGACGGATTTTTTGATATTGTAGTTCCCGTAGATTTGTGGACAGAATGTAAAATTGCTGTTGATTGGCCTACTGAAGAATACCCCAGAGACCCAAAGACAGGGGCACTTTCCGAGGATGTAATGAAAAAATATAATCAGGTGATGCTGTACCTAAAAGGAAAGGTTGCCTGCAAAGGAGACTGACTGGACTAGGATAGATAGAACCACTCAGAACCGAGATGAAACTGTAAATGCATACTATGAACGTCTGTTACAGGTGTTCGAGCAGTAGGAGTGGACTGGACAATATAGAAATGAAAGACATGACCCATTTCATCTATCGATTTGTGTTAGGGTTAAGGCCTGAGATGTCACAGTGGATCAAAGACAATAAAATTTGTTGGCAGGCTATACCAATTGACGAAGTCCTTAAGTATGCTAAGTACTGTGAAGATGAGCTAGAAAATAAACGAAAAGAGTTGAAAGAAAAGGTCATGTGGGCACAGGTAAAATTAGCAGAGCAACAAGAACAGCAGTTAAATAAAATGACTAGTAACCAGAATCAGGGAACCGGAAATGGGGGAAAGCAAAGGGGAAAAATGAGTAGAGAAGAGGCAAAGAAGAAGTTCCCCTGCCACGGGTGCGGAAAATTGGGGCACTGGAAGGACGAGTGTAAGGCTGTGCAGAGTGGTAATGTGCAAATTAATGTTTTAAATCCACAGACGCAGAATGAAGTGCCACGGAAGACCCAGCAGCAGGTAAAACAGAATCAGTTGCCTCATGCACCTATGCCAAATTATAGGAGCAAAGCACAACAGAGTGTAGATACCACAAATTGGGAAGGAAGGGAGAGAAGAGATACAGCAACTTCACAATTTCTATTGAATGACCCATTCCTTTGTGACGAACCTTACTGACGGTGCCTGAGGGGGGAGGACGAGGAGTGCGTGCTTGGCGCCTCCTTGCCGGTGGACCAGTCAGGGCCATACATTGAAGGAAAGGTTGAAGGAAATGATGTCCCCTTTCTGTTGGACACTGGTGCTACCCGTCCTACTGTGAGAACAGTGGACGGTCCAAACCTACCCCTCTCAGGAGAAGCAATCCAAGTAGTGGGTGTTTCTAATAAACAGATTAGTACCCCAGTTACAGAACCCATGGAAGTCAGACTAGGTAATTTTAAAGTAATGCATAGATTTGTTGTCTGTGATTCAAGTCCTGTGAACTTGTTAGGACAAGATTTGTTGTGAAAAATGATTTGTACCATCTTTTGCACTCCAAATGGCGTTGAAATTAAAACCCCAGATGAAGACGGAATGTATAAATGAATGTTAGCAAAACAGGGGACAGAAATTAAAAGGCTGACAATACAAGACTTACCAGAAGAACTCCAAAAGACAGTAAAACCAGAGGTATGGGATTTTACTGGAAAAGACGTAGGATTAATGGCAAACGTTGACCCAATTAAAATAGCAATAAAAAAAGATGCAGTTTACCCAAATACTCGACATTATAAAATGAATGCAGAAGTAAAAGCAGGGGTTGCTGTAGAAATAAAACGTTTTCTTGAAGCAGGCATTTTGCAAGAACTTTTGAGCAGTCCTTGTAACTCTCCCATAATTGGTATGAAGAAACCAAGTGGTAAGTACAGGGTCGTACAAGACCTCCGCAAGGTTAATAAAATTTTTGTTCCTTGCTGTCCAGTTGTGTCAAATCCTGCAGTGATTTTATACCAAATACCGTGGAATGCTGAATGGTTTACTGTCATTGACCTGTGTCATGCATTTTTTCGATTCCATTACATCCAGACTGCAAATTTCTTTTCTCGTTTGAATTCAACAGTCATGTCTACGTCTGGAATCATGTTGCTCAGGGGTACACAGAGAGTCCCTCAATTTTTAATCAAATTCTGAAAAAATGCCTTGAATCTCTGATATTGCTCGGAAAGTCAGTCCTGGTGCAATACATAGACGACCTCTTGGTGGCGTCTAAAAGCCGGAAAGACTGTGTGGTTGACACCATTGCATTACTGAACCATTTAGGTGAAGGAGGACATAAAGTGTCACCAGAGAAATTACAGTTCTGTACTTTATCAGTAAAATATCTGGGGCACCAGATAGAAAGGGGTGTCAGAAAAGTTACCACAGGGAGAATTAGAATAATTCGAAACATGGAGCTGCCCAACACCCAGAAAGAAATCAGAATGTTTCTTGGAGTTTTAGGATACTGCAGGCAGTGGATTGTGGGATTTGCAGTCCTAGCAAGACCATTGATAAATATGACAAAGAAAGGAGCTAAGGACCCAGTGGAGTGGGATGACGAAAGCATGACTGCTTTTGTAAAATTACGAGAATGTCTGTGTACAGCTCCTGCATTAGGAATGCCTGACTATTCAAAAGAGTTTGCACTGTTTTGTGACACACAAGACAATTGTGCCCTTTCAGTCCTTACACAAATTCATGGCTTAATGAGAAGTCCGGTGGCATATTTTTCTTCCACATTGGACCGAGTGGCAGCTGCATTACCTGGATGCCTGAAAGCAGTAGCTGCAACATGCATGAGTCTTGAGCAGAGTGAATGCATCATTATGGGACATCCTGTAACTGTGTATATTCCACATGAAGTTGTAATTTTGCTGACAAGAACAAAAACCCAGTATCTCACACCTAGTCGGCTGACTAAGTACGAAAGAAACCTTGTAGGTGCAGGAAACGTAACCATTGCCAGATGTAATATCTTGAATCCAGCAACACTGCTACCAAATTCACTCTCAGCAGAAGTAAAGGGAGAAGTTGAACATGACTGACTGAATATAGTACAAAACCTTGACCAGACATAAGAGAAGAGCCCTTAACTAATGCAGAATATGAGCTGTTTGTAGATGGCTCTTGTATGAGACATGACGAAGGAAGCCTAAGCGCTGCTTATGTGGTGTGTACTTTGGGAGGTCCAGTCGAAGCATCCTATTTACCTGGAGTCAAGTCTGCACAGGTAGCTGAATTGGTTGCATTGGCAAGAGCCTGCAAATTTGGAAAGAACTGGAAAGCAACCATATATACAGACAGCCAGTATGGTTACGGGGTTGTGCATGACTTTGTCCAATTGTGGATGCAAAGGGAGTTTCTGACTACTTCGGGTACTCCCATCAGAAATGGAAAATATGTACAAGATTTACTGGAAGCAATCCAGTTACCAAAAGAATTGGCTGTGGTCAAGTGCGCTGCTCACAAATCTGGCAACGACAAAGTGACAGCTGGTAATCGATATGCTGACCAGTTAGCCCAACATTGTGCAAAGTACAAAATGGCTGTTAATAAAAAGGTTGATGTGAATGGAAACAGCTGCCAACTTATGATGCTAGAAGGAGTAAACACATGGGAAGAAGTGAGAGACTTGCAGGACCCAGCTGAGCCAAAAGAAAAGGAAAATTTGAAAAAATTTGGTTGTCAGAGAAGGGTTTAAGATGGTGTCGTTGTTTACCTTGATGGTATGCCTGTGTTACCAGACTGTCTGCTTGCTCCTATGGCTAGGTTGATACATGGAGACCCACATTTGGGAAGAGATGCTATGATACGCATATTTAGACAGGCATGGTTTAACTCGAGATTCAGAAACATAGCAGAGGCACTCTGCCAGAGGTGTTTGGTTTGTCAACAATTTAATCCAGGAAAGAAAACAGTAGTGTTGCCAGGAAAAATTGGAAAGGCAGAGGGCCCTTTTATACGATTACAACTTGATTTCATTCAGTTACCCCCTTGTTGAGGAATGAAGTACATACTTGTTATTGTCTGTCTGTTTTCAAAATGGGTGGAAGCCTACCCCACGCACAGGAATGATAACATCACTGTAGCTAAATTGTTACTTAGGGAATTTATACCTCGTTACGGTTTTCCAGTTACAATCGAATCAGATAGAAGAAAACATTTCCATAGTGAAATAATAAATCAAATTTGCGAAGCATTCAAAATTACGCAAAAACTGCACTGTGCATATCGCCCGGAGGCTTCTGGAGTGGTGGAACAATTGAATGCCACTATCAAATCAAGATTTTGAAAAATGTGTGAGTCAAATCAAATGGAATGGCCAGATGCTTTGCCTCTTGTTCTGATGGGACTTAGAAGTATTCCAGACCGGAACACAGGCTTGAGTCCCCATGAGATACTAATGGGAAGAGCAATGCGGCAAGCATGGGTGCCAGGATACAAACTGATAAGCATATCTGATGATTTGGTACTAGAATACTGCAAAGAACTGGCTGACCAAGTGTGTTCTATCTCTCACCAGGTTGGGGAAGATGCTGTTGCCAGACCAGCAACTCCAGCACATGACCTGAACCCAGCTGATTGGGTAGTGATAAAGAAACATACTCGAAAAACTTGCCTTGCACCAAGGTGGGGTAAACCACGACAAGTAACTCTGGTTACCACCGCAGCTGTGAAATGTGCAGGAGTGCCACACTGGATTCATGCCAGTCACATGAAGAAAGTGACTGAACCTGATGAAACTGAGGCTGAAGGTTGTGCAGCTGAAGAGTATCGAGAAATTGATGCAGAAGTAGCTGAAGAGGAACAACCGAGCACCAGTCAAGATGATTGGGTCCCAGTAAGCGACCTGACGGTAGACCCTGTGAGAACAAGAAGACAAACCTATTTAGAAAGACAGTGGGAAAGTGAGGACGAGACAGGTGTAGAGGGAGCTACTCAGATCATCGAAATCCAAATCAAAACTGATACTGAGGAGGACCAGATAGGGAAAGAGCAGGTAATCAACACTCCTCCGAGAACTCCTGAGCGTGAAGAGGGACAGGTAGAGACTAAGGCAGAGGTTCAAGCGGAAGAAAATCAAAAGTTTGAAGAGCTTGAACAGGAGCAGACAGGAATAGACAATTGTGTTCAGGAAGAAGAAGACGAAAGAAACCAAACCCAAATCCAGCATAAACCTGAACAAGGCCAGTTTAGTGACCAGGCGGAAGAAGCTGAAATAAGACCTGGACCTAGTCAGCTAGGGAGAAAAACAGAAGACGATCTTGAAACAAATGTGCCACAACTGAATGAAAATAAAAGAGCATTCGAAGAGGGCCAAGACACAGTGCCAGTTAAAAGACTCAGAAAAGGAGACAGGTTGCCTAGATTTGTCAAAAGACTGAGACTGCGACTAAAGACGATCAAGGAAGAACCTGAGCAGGTGAATGAAGTCTCAAGTCAAGCTGATCCGCCTTTGATACAAACCAGATGAAGGAGTCCCCGAATAAAAAGACTGAATAATAAATATTAAAGCCCTGAATGGACATATCTTGTGTTGGAAGACTTTGAAAACCTGGAAATAAGTGACAAAAGTGATGAAGAATTGATTACTGACCAGAGTGACGAAGAAGTGAGACCGACCTGAAATCCACACAGGGTAAAAAGGCTGTGTAAAGTTACAAAGAGTAGTTGAATCTCCTTTGAGTCAAAAATGGCTGACCCTTTTGCTAATGGAAGAACGTAACAAAGTTGTTTAAAGACATGTTGTAAAGTATGTTTATGTAGTGTAGCAATAGTACTTATACTTTGGATAGGACTAACAACAGCTATTCCTTACATGATGAGTAAAGACACAAACCTGTACCCTACTAATCAATTGCCAAAGGACACTGAAGAGCTTCAAACTAGAGATACACCACAAAGAGTAGATACACAAGAGATAGCACTTAGCCTTAGACAAACAAAAATAGACTTAGAAGCACCAGATGAGGAAGGACTGCACGATAATAGAATTATAAACAGAACTCATTTAAATGTATTTGCAAACCTGTTAGTACATTATGTAGAAGCGATGGAAATAGAAGACTGCTATGTTTGCATGAAGCTGCCTACCTCGGTAGCTAAGGGTGTGACGTACCACCATTTGCCACTAACCTATGGAATTTCATGTAGTGTTTTAGCTAGTTTATTTTACAAAAGAGGACCGTTACAATATTATTATTCTAACTTCGATGTGATATATTCTAAACTCCCTGTACGTAGAACCTAAACCCTGTACATACCACTAGATACGTGGCACTTTACATGAGTGAATATTTTCTAACTATAGGTCAAATAAATATAGATGACGCACACAAGAAAAACTTGACATGTTTATTACAAGAAAAAGAAAAAATATTTTTGAATATGGTAGAGAAATGAAGAGAGAATTTCCAAAAGAAAGTGAATGACAAGAATCAGAAAATTCCTAAATGGGCTGAAAGCATAGGGAGCACCTCAAATGGTGTGGCTAATGCTGCTATGTTGCTGGATTTCGAAAAGAAGGGGAAACTTTGTCTTCACAGAGAAAGAACCAGTTATTATAACAATATATTCATTGGTTCCAGTGAATGCAAACACAATTACAAGGTAATTGGGGGTTGGGGTTTTAAAGATGGGTCAGAGCCTCCTGGAATTTATTATATATGTGGGAACAAGGCTTATTTCAAATTGCCCGACCACTGGTATGGGAGCTGTTATTTTGGTATTGTCTTCCCAAAGAAATACCAGGTGGATAAAATCAGTGGAAGCAATGAAAGAACTAATGATTTAGTGCGTAGTAAAGGAGAAAGTGTTGGTGAAATGGTAGGTGATATTTTTAGTGCATTGATACCTACAGTGGGAGTGGCTCTGAATACACACAGAATCTGCAAATTGTCAACAGTAGTGGATCGGTTATCAACTGACACTGCTGGAGGGTTCTTAATGGTCAATACCGAATTGGTTGCGATCAGATCTATGGTTTTACAAAATCGACTTGCTCTTGATCGTTATTGGCAAAAGAGGGCGGAGTCTGTAGAATGTTGAAGGTGCAACATTGTTGCACTTACATACCAGATAAAAGTGTTGAAATTAAAGGGTATGTGAGAAATAATACTAATCTGGAAAAATAACTTAAACCACTGGAGGTTAATAGTGCATTGAAGAGGCTTACTGATGGTCTCTCCGCAGTAGGTAGTTGTTTTTCTAATTTAGGTAAAAGTCTTGTGAGTAAAATACTGATGCCAATAGCGGGAATAGGGTTATTAGTGTTCGGAATAATAAATTGTTGCAAATGTCGAAATCATAAAAAGAAATATCCTATGAATAGGCGAGGAGTGAAATGGAATAATGAAGAGCTCGAATTGGAAGAGCTGAATAGCCAAATTTATAAGAAGAGTAAACATTCTCATAATAATGCTGAGAAAAAGCAGAATAGAAAGTTTGAAGAGATTGAAATGGGTGAAATGTTTCAAGTTGCCATCTGGTTCCATTAATTGTGATGATATAAAATATCATCAAAGAGGGGATTGATGGAGCAAGGATTCGCACAAAAAGCGACTTGCTTGTACTCAAGAACCTCGAATAACTTTAACAAACTAACCAATATGTTTGTCTTACTAATTTGCCCTTTTTTTTTCTTTCATTACTGGGTATCAGAGAGAAGCTTGCTTATGTGTTTTCTAATCCTAATACGCGTGCAAATAAAATGGCCGCTGCTACGCGGGAATTTCTACTGCGCATGCGCCTGTCATGCCCACGTGACTTGACGTACTCGCAGCTTCGGTGGGAATCTGTTGCTTCTGCGCATTAGAGCTAATTTGGCTGCTCTATGTTCTCACATGCGAGAAGCTTGCACTGCTGCTTTTGCTAAGCTGTTTGTTCTGCTTCATCCTAATGCTATAGTTAATTATAAAGTAATGGGTATAGTGTAGAGATTCATGGTATACAGTGTATTCATTTATTCTGTGTTCTAAAACTCTTTCTTTTCCATTTCATGTTGCATTTCGAAACTTGGCCTGTTGTATTATGCTGTACTCCATCTTGATTGAAACTGCGTCTGCGCGAGATCCGCGAGTCTCCAGAGCAGTGACCTTTGAATTCCGGCCAAGGAGCTGACTGACTGAGAAGATGCTCCTGGGAACCTCACCAAGTGAACTTTGGAAAAATACATTGTAATTGTGAATAGAACATCCATTGTTTTGCGAGTGGAAGACTTCATGAGAACCTAAATTTGTTGGGCGTGAACATAAATTTGAAAATGAGACGGAAAAATTTGAAATATTAGATGTGTGATGACCTGTCCTTTTCTTTTGTCCAATGAAATTGGGGATCCTTACACTTGCAACATTGGGGGGTGGTACACTGACCTGGAAAATAGTATAACTAGCCTAGGTTTAGGTAGAGAAATTGTCCGACTTGTCTGAATAGCTGACCTGTCACTGACTCAACGCACTCAATAGCTGATCGAGAACAGAGGTGCTGCGAAGCACTCTGTCAGAAGACTCGCTGACCCAATCGGGGTTCTGGGACCTGAAGTGCTGGTGAAGCACTATGCTGGAAAATTCGATAACCCAATCGGGGTTTTGACTGATAGCTGCAGAGAGGGACTAGCGCAGGTGTTGCAACTGAACTGCAGGTGCTGGTCTCAACTTTCGGTGGTCCGGTTCTGATCCAAATCTGGCTTTCCTGTCCTGTTTCTGACCTGCACTTGCTGGCCTACTGGCGTTTGCAACTTTCGGGGTTTCTCTCCTTAACTGACCCGTGACCAGGGTTGGTCTTCACTCCGTTTTAGGTAAATATACATCTGAATTTTGCTAAAGTCTTAAATGCACATGTTCCTTTTTCTTACCTTTCCCTTGTGACAATTAATAAAATCGTAAATCTTGCCGTTATTAGCATGTTCCATTTTTCCCCCTCCTTAGAGTTGGATGTTAAATGTTATCGATGAATGTATAGAGGTTTCCTTTCTTTACCCACCCTTTAAAGAAGCTGAAGTGGTTATTCTGAATTATTAGCGTGTTCCATTTTCTTACCTTCCCTATAGCTACATGGTCAATTCAGTTTCGTAATTACAATTTGTGTTCCCTCTTTTTACCCACCCTTTTAAATCAATTAAACTGTGACCCATACATAGCATGTGCCTTATTTTTCCCATCCTTTAGAAATTGTCATTGCAAGTCTTATTTCTATACATTCATTTCAGTATGTTCCCTGTTCCTACCTTCCCTTTAGAATTCTAAATGGTCGGCATGATATAGCTTTTGCATAGTTATACGCTGTTTGTGATTCTGATTATCGATAGTTTGCTTACGGTTAATCTTTGGCTCATGACTTTTGATGAAGATTAGATAAAGGTTTTCAAAACTTCTCAAGTCTGTGGTTATTATATGAGTGCATATTGTTGTCTTGCTACCATACTTATTATGCTAGACTCCCTGATCCGATAGGTTCACCGATACCGATGACCAGGAGTGTAATTCAAGGGTATAGGACCTAGGAAGTACAAATATCTGGTAGTTAGTGCCCAGGTTACCTGATCTAAGAAATTGTCGTTAATTTGAATGTGGCCTAGGTGAGTATTTGGCAAATTTATAGTCGGGTGACCTGCGCGCTCTATCACTACTAGGCAGTATAATTTAAGAGTGCTTGGTCTGGAGAAGCACAAAATCAGAATTGAAAACGGAACACCATAGTAGGCGATTTCTACCCAAGGGAACCCTTTTTGCAACATTAATCTATGCTCCATTCTAATCTTTACAGTGTGTATGCGGTCCTTTGACGGCAGTTCATAATTTACTATTCTATATTAGGATTTTAACTGATAAACTGCAAGTACAAAAGGATGTGTCTTAGAAAAGCAGTAACCCACCGACCTATTTACATTATATGAACTTTGTGATCCCCATGGTATATGTTATTTGCAGCAGGCAATTTAATCCCCTTTGCTATTTTATGATATTATGATCAGTTAAACCCTCAACTAGACAAAACTCTGATCTCTCTCCAGGAAGAACATTAATCACTGGAGTTATATTGACATTTTTACTGTTGCCTTGAAATTGCTGTAGGCAAAGAATGTGGCAGAAGGTGTTTTAAAACCAAAATAAACTTGCAAACATGGTCCCTTATGAAGTCAGCAACCGGTGCGGTGGCACCGGTTGCACTGCCCTAGAGCTAGCCCCGTGTGTAATAGATCTTTGGGTGTCCAGCAGGAGCCATCTGTACACTTTCTTTAGGAGTTTGAGTGTGTGGAATTAGGAGTGTGTGACTGTGTTGATCTGACTGGACATCAAGATTTGCCAGTCTATCCCGAATCCTAGGATCCTGCCAAAGTTGCATAAAGTTGGTGTTAGTCCTAGCTCCGAGTGCCACCAGCCCAAGGATCAGAGAAGTGAGTCGTTTCTAAATAGGCCCACTTCTGTCTTCGCAGTTTAGAGTTTCAGGCAGTTGGTTTTCATCCAGTTTGCAATATTGGAGATAATGTTGTTTGAAATTCACCTGAGTATTCAAGGTATTTTCAGAGAGGGAGAGGATGAGCCAGGTGCCATTGGACCAAGAGATGAAGCTGAGACTGTAAGCACAGATGAGGTTGGCAAGAGAGATCAAGTAGATGTTGAAAGGCATAGGGCTAAGCAAGGAGCCTTGAAGGATGCTGAACATCAATTCAGTGGCAGTGGATAAGTACAGGTCTAAGCTGACTGTTTGGGAGCATCCTATTAGGAAGAGGTGGATCCATTGGAGGGCTGGTCTGTGAAATCCGTTCTTGTTGAGGCATTGAGTGAATATGAGGTGGGATATTGTGTCGAGATAGTCAGGAGGTTGAGTAGGATGAGTGCCATTGTGACCGCCTTGTCCATGATTAGACTGATGTAATCAGTGGCAGTGATGAGGGTGGTCTTGGTGCTGTAGTTAGGTCTGAATCCAGATTGGGAGACATCCAGGAGATGGTTGGCATTCAGGTCGGTGGCCAGTCGGTTGTCAAAAAGCTTTGCTAGTACTATGGCTGGGTAGTGGAGAAGAAAGATGGGTCTGTAGTTAGCCTGGTACTTCAGTTCTTTAGATGGTTTCATCAGGAGCAGTATGATGGTGGTGTTTTTCCAGGTGTTTGGGATGGGGTTGAGTGCTTTTGTGAAAATGAAATGAGGGCAGGAATCTGAAATCGCTCTAGAGTGGCTAAATAGCATGATGTTGGTGGTGTCCAGTGGGATTATGACTGGCCAGCTGTTCGGGCAGTGTCTGGGATGTTCCTGTCATTGGACTGGAAGATGGCTAAGTTGGAGCCATCTGGTTGAGGTGAGAAGGTTTTATAGCTGGTGCTGGTTTTATTGGCAAAGTGAGAGAGCTGTGTGTAGAGTTCCTGCGAAGGGGTGATGGTCAAGGAGCTGGTGACAGGGGACATGCATTTGATTGAGATGAGGCGGTGGTTTGTACCTGCACCCGGGAGTCTGCACAAGGGGTGGGCCATGTGTTGTGGTTTATGATGGCACATGACAGGTCATCATGGTGAGGTGAGCGTTGAGATTTAAGCTCTGTGGTCTAGATTTCTTCTGGGATCTTGTTTAAGTTGTGCCAGGACATTTTGATATGTTTGATTCTCTGTTGGTTTGGCAAATGGCGGCTGAAGCAGATACGGGAGTAGTCAGTCTAGGTGAGGAGTTGGCTTGCTTGGGGGTAGGTTTGTCTACTGTGACAAAGAAGTTGGTGAAGAAAGGGTCAAAAAGGTGTTTGGCTGTGTGAATGAGGTCATTCCCTAATTGGGTAAGTTCTAATATGATCAGTTCTTCCAGTAGGTTGGTGGTTTTGGGGTTGCGGTAATCTTCTAGATGAAAGTTGAGGTGGTCAAGTAGAATGAAGGAGAAAAAAATAAATGCCAGTAGGGGGAGGAGGCTGAGGTCCTCATGAGTAGTGCTACAGTTGGTTCTTGGTCCAGGCAACTGGTAGAGAAGGACCCCTCCCAGGGTGGTAGTGCTCAAGGTGATGAGTTTAAAGGCCTTGTGAACTAGGCATCCGTATTTGCTGAAGTAATGGAGAATTTGAGTTTTTCTTTGTGGATGATGGCAAGTCCTTCCCTGGGGTTGCTTGTTCTGATTTGGGCTGGGGTGACAAATGCGATGTCCGGGGTGGATGCTGGGTAAGCCAGTTTTCAATGAGAAATACTATCTCCAGAGAGAGGTCATGCAGGTGGCTCCAGACCTCTAAATCATGTTTGCCAAGTAAGCAGGTGTTGACAAGAAGGCAGGTGAGTTGGGAAGTGTGTAGTGGTGTTGTGCAATGTATGGTTGTGTGTGCAATGAATGGAGGGAGTGGAGGCCAGGGGATGTGGGCTACAGGAAATCGGAGGAGGTCTGACTGTGTAGGTTGGGAGATACACTGGAGAAGTGCTAGGAGGTGGAGGAGGATGCATCTTTAGTCTAGGTGAAGGAAGCAAGGGCCCAGGAACAGGGATGTCTATCCGGGACTCATGGTGCAGAGGGCTTCGGTGAGTAGAATCCTGGGCTGCAGTTTGTGGCTGCTGGACCAGTAGTCCTGGCACTGGGTGAGGTTGAAGCACAGATTGGCACATATGGGTGCATCCCCATGCCAACAATGGCGTTTCTGTGTTGTGGTTTGGGGGGCGATCTGGGTAGATGGGATAGGCTAGGCAGGTGGAGCAGGAGAAAGCGGCAGGAAGTATGGTACAGAAGCAGCAGGTGACCAAAAGAGGCATCTAGTAGACAGATTGAAGGCAATGAAGGAGAAACAGAAGTAAATAAAAGGCAAAGTGAAGAGTGAATAAAGAATGAGAAAGTGGAAAAATATGCAACACTTTGCAAAAAGTGAGATCAAAATGGCGTTAATGTGAGAAAGAGTGACATACAGATAGAAAAGTGGAAAACAGGTAGACAGAGGCAAACGTGAAGTCAATAGAGTGAGGAAAAAAGACAAAGAGTGAGAAACAGAGCAAAACATGAGAAGAAAAAAAAGTGAAAGTGAGAGAGAGAGGTGGAGAAACCAGAGGCATAGAAGAGGCCAATGGAGGGAGAGAGGCTGGGAGCCTTGATCTGATGCAAAGGAGGGTATTCCGAAAGGGCCAGGTCTGGCCGGAGGACTAGGCACGAGTAAGGTGATCAGGTGCTGCCACTAAGTTGGTCTGGTAGGGGGGTTGGAGGCAGAGGTGGCTCCGCCATTATTGTTGAGGAGTGTTGCCCACCTGGCTTGGCAGTTCAGTCTGGACTGTTCTCATGATGCACAGGGTCAGTATTGATTTGCATATGGCTGGGTCTGAACAGTGGTGGCATGGTGAGCAAAAGAACGATGGATTTAACTCAGATCTCTTGACTGGGGAAAATGTTTGATTTGATCTGCATTCTGTCCATCATCTGTGTGTCTTTTACTTTCTTACCCTCAGACATGGATCCCAGGCTCACTGTGCCACTAGATTGAAGCTAGCCTGGCTAATAAGGGGTGATGCCCCGAAACCGGTCCCAGTGTGCTTATTTTCGGACCAGGGGGAACCAGGCTTGGCAGTTCGGTCTGGACTGTTCCCATGAGACAAATGGTCAAGACTGATTTGCATATGGCTGTGTCTAAACTGGGGTGGCATGGTGAGCAAAAGAACAATGTATTTAACCCAGTTCTATTGACTGGGGGTGAATGTTTGATTTGATCTACATTCCGTCCAACATCTGTGTGTCTTTTGCCCCACTAAGTGGCAGCAGGCTTAAACACATGAAAAATAAAATGATAATAAACCAATTTTATTATCATTTTATTTTTCTTCTTACCTCCTGTAGGCTGCCAGCTTACCATGTCATAGGGCCATGCAATCTATGAGGGACAGTGGGGAGGAGGTGTATTGGGCACTACTAAGTGCCCATGAAGGTTTGGTCGGCCTTTTAGGCTGGCCAAATCATCATGCGCACTTAGCATTTCCCCACCAACTGTGTCTTACAGCAGGGTGGAGAAAGACACAGGCTCCCAGGCACTGTCTGAGCGGCAGACCAGGCCGATCAGACCAATCTGAGTGCTTCTTTGGGAATACTATTCCCAGCATGACAGCAGCATCAGGATTGGCATCTGGAAGCTTGCGTCTGTGTGCACCAGTCCTAGAGTTGAGGATTAGAGAGGAACAATGCTGTGACCACATCTGCAGGTAAATAAAGTTTTATATTTTTATAAACATTTTTGTCTGTGCTTATTTTTGTATCCCCCTTCCCCGCCTCACCACTTCAGATCCCAAACAGCCACCACTGGTTTGAGGTAACAGGATTGTGAGTGATGGGTGGTGCAAGATGGTCAGAGCAGGAGTGAGTGGTGTGAAATGCAATGTGGGAGCATAAGGTAAAGGAAAGGCATGAAAAGGGAGTAAGAGAAGGCAAAAAGGGCAAATAGAAGAAAAAGAGGAAAAAAGAAGGCAAAAAGGCAAAATTAAGGTAAATAGAGGCAAAGTGAAGATAGAATGAAGAGTGCTACAGTGGAAAAACAGGAAAAACGAGACTGAAGTGAGAAGGAGTGGCAACAAGTGGGGGAGAGGATGTGATCTGACAGCAAGATTGCCGACTTTCAAGCTGGGTAACCAAGGTTCAAGCCTCAGGGTTGAGTCTACATCCTGTGCAAATCACTTAATCTCCCAGTGCCTACCAAAAAAAATTAATGTGTCCTTGTGTAAATCCCTGGGCAAATCACTTAATCTCCCAGTGCCTACCAAAAAAAATTAATGTGTCCTTGTGTAACGTAATCGGTGCTCATGTAAAGCGCTCCAATACCTTCAGGTCGAGTTAGCGCTACATAAATCTGCAAAAAGAAAAAGAGTGGAAAACAACAAAAAGAGGCAAAAGTGAAGTGAGGAGGGGTGAAAAAGTCAAATAGGGAAAAACATATGAAAATGTGTGAAGAGGGAGAGGGTGAAAATGAGAAACCAAAGAGAAAGAGATGGAAAAGCCAGAGGCAGAAAAGAGGCAAATAGAGGAGGGAGGCTGGGGGCCTAGATCTAACGCAACAAAGTGGGATCCGAAAGGGTAGGACTGATCAGAGGACTGAGTACAGGTAAGGCACACAGGCAGGTGGGGAGCACCAGTACTCACTTTTGAGATTATGATCTATTTTTCATCATCACAGAAATTGGAGAACAAAGGGGGAAGAGAAAGAGAAACAATTTGACAGTGGGGAAAATGCAGGACAGAAAGCATGGAGCGGTGGAAGAAAGAAGCAAAAGGCAGAATCGACAAGAGAGAGCAAACTCAAGATTCTTCAGCTCCTGCGGCAGTTTTTTAAGAAAACAATTTGCCCAGTGGACTTTGTATTTATACAAACTAAGCACTGCTTGTAAGGGTTGCTTAACATGTTCCTTCCTCTGCCCCAGCAGTACACATTCATCTAATAGAAACCCCTGAAATACCAGTCAAAAGACCACCTCTGAAAGAAGAACGTTTAAAAAAGGTTATGATCATGGCATAGGAGATGAAAAAATGAATGCTCATTTAAGCCAATTAAGAGGCATTATCTGGAAGCCTTTGTGTGGTCTCTTATTTTGCTATATATCAAAATAATGGAATTCAGTAAAATGATTCATCCAGCGACCCAATACATTTGCATTGGACGGCCTAAATACATGCATTTATCAGCATATCTGTTTCCAAGGGCTATTTCCAATACTCCTTCTTCTTGCCTATTTATGACTGGAATATGCTTGTTTTTTGCCAAGAATGTCAAAAAACATTTGTGACTAAGGGATTTTCTTTGTCAGCATACATTTCTGAGCTCACCTACTCTTCATGGCCTTTCAGCTCCAGCTTCTCTTTGCCAAAAACTCGTCTGATTAATGCAAATCAAGAAAAAACACCTGCTGCTCAAATCATCATGAGTCAAGAGAGTAGGTATTAATGTGGCTCTCATTCAGATACAAGACAACATGCGTAAGCAATGGAGGGCCAGATGTACCAAATGTTTTACAGTTGTAAACAGTCCGAACTATCATTCTTAACCTTCAAAACCTTTTTTTCCATGTAGGTAGCATTTTACTGACTTTGATTTTCAGCTCCATAATATCTTACTACATTACTAATAGCTGTACATTTTTGTAGGTGTCCCTCTCAGATAGCAATTCAGTATGAGATTTATCAATGTTTTGCAACTGAAATCCTGTCTCAAAATATAAAAAAATTACCAAATCTTGAGTTGTTGTGGTAAGTCCCCTCGGGTTATTTTCCATAAGTGATTATAGAAGAAAAACGTTATTAGAGCAGCCGGCGGACCAGAGGACCACCGCCAAATCTTAAACAAACTGTTAACAAAAGTAAACTTGTATTTTAAATGCAGCACTATTTCTTGAACTGTTTCTTGAAAAATAAAAATGGGAAGCATTTGCTTTTAAAGAAAAGTTTACTTTATTAAAAGGTGATCAGAGACATGATGGTCTGTTGACACAAGCAAACCACCATCTCTGTAGTAGCCACCAATCCACTGTGTATGCACTGTTTAAATATGTTACACATTGCTTTTGATTTAAAGCTGATTCCTGTGTGTGTCTCATTACCAGGGTTTAAGCGCATGTTTATTTGATTCAATTTGTGTGGCATCTAGCATGTGGCAGCCTTATCGTTTGAGGTGGACACTTGTCCACTCCAAATAATAATGCAATTTGTTACAGCACTTATACATATATATATCGATAACATTTTGAATGAACAAGATATTGTCAAATAAAGATCCTATGAAGCAGAACTATTTAATAAATATTACATTTTTCTTGGGGACTTCAACCTGCACTGGAATGACCCTAAGGACCCTCAGGTCAACGCCATCAGAGACTTCTTGGGCGACCAATCCTGCACGCAAATCTCTTCTCCCAAGGACATTCTTTCCCGGAATGAGGCCTTGAAGCTGACTTACCATAGGTTCACCTCCAACCAGCTCAAGCTTAACACAAAAAAAGGAATTTCTTCTAATCTCTCCACCTAAAACCAACCCTGACATCCAGGAATGGATCAAGGCGATCTCAGCTAAATCCTTTGGTATTACCCTAGACTGGAGTTTGAACATGTCAGCCACATTAACTCGATCGCCAAAACAGCCAGATATCAACTGAGTTACCTAAGAAACCTAAAACCTTTCCTTGACACTCCTGAACTGAAACTGGCAATCCAGGCTCTAGTCATCTCCTGACTGGAATATGGATGCTCTACCCTCGCTGGTCTATCCAAGACCTCCCTGGCACCATTAAAAGCCTGCCCCAATGCTGCCGCCAGACTCCTAACAGTCTCAAAGAAATTCAACCACATATGCCCTCACCCTAAAGCTCTCAACTGGCTTCCGTTCGAGGACAGAATCCAACTTAATCTGGCTTGCATCACTCACAAGGCACTACAGTCGAACCCACCGGCATTCCTCGCCCAAAAACTTGTAGTTTCCGGAGGAGCCAGAAAGTCAAGATCCGCCAGAGACCTTTTGCTCCAACCTGCACGATTGCAGGGAAAAAAACATACAATCTGGCCTTCTCTGGGGCAGCACCAAGAATTTAGATTTCACTCCTGCCCCCCATACAAAAAATTCCATCCCTGGCACGCTTTAAAATGGAGGCCAAAACTTTCCTTATATGGCAAATTCCTCTCCAAACGCTTCATCACAATCACCTCAGCGACATTGTGCTACCCTCCTGTTTGCTCTCACTTTGTCAGGATGACACCCACCTGGCACCTCTGGACATCCCACCCTGGATCTGAAACCGCCTGTCTCTTGCAAAATGTATCTACCTTTTTTATCCTAACTGTTTCCGTCTATGTTATCCCAAATGTATCCATCCCTCCTAAGTCCCTTGTATACTACTTATCATTCCTGTAAAGTGCTCTGATACCCTTATGGGTCTGGTTCGCGCTCTATAAAACATTAAATAAATAAATATAAATAAATAAATGCGTCAATCGGAATTACAATAAAAGAGCAATAAAGGATTTTGAAAGCAAAAGGATGGGATGGGCAAGATGGTGGCTGTGTTCCCTGCTGCAGTTTGAGCTTTCAGGAGCCCCACATTCAAGCATGGCACATGAATGAGCTATGTAACATTTGATCTTGAAATAAAAAATAATATTTTGTCACCTCACCACTTACCTGTGAATAAGCAGGACATTCCTCTGAACCAGCAGGCACTTCAAACTGGTATTATTCTTATAAACAATTTGCCAATTGAACCACTTTCCTGCCCATCATTGTACATTTGGATTGACGAGTTTGGTTCAATGTTCCATGGATTTCTTTTACTCTGCATTCAAATGCAACCTTCCATCATGTGCTCATAACAGAGAATTGGAACTTAGGTGGGGGTTGTAGAGTGACAGTTGAGGAGGGATGTGATTACACCAACAGCACAACCCATGATGATCAACCCACAGAGCATTGCCAATATTTTTGTTTATTTCAGTACTGGTTTGGTATGATGTGTGGTACACCGCACCCATCTTGCAGTGGGCAGAAAACAGAGCAGGAAGTGAAAATGGATAAAACTATGTACTGAACCATTTTAAAAGTACAGTTTTTGACAAAGAGCAATTTGCATGATATCAAGTTTAAGTCAAAAAATATTTGCTTATTGAGGTTTAAAAATCGCAATGGAGGTCTTTAGATAAATGGATGAAAAGGAACTTTAAAAGTGTGAATATTGCTTGTTAGAGTACCAACTTTATGGTCACCTATTGTAGGTTGCATTAACTTTATTGAATTGCTGATTATTCAAATGTTGCTCCTTTGGTGCAATCTATTTTTATTTTCACATACCACAATTTTCTTTGACAGATCCAAGATAAATTCTACCAATTTAGATGGGATTATAGGAAGCCTCAAAGAGGTTGTTTGAAGCTTGCTGGAAGGATGATGATTGGCGGGTTGGCGCTTCCCTACAGGGAGAGATATAATATGCTTGAACCTTTGTCATCAGCACCCAAAGGAATGCAGAAAACTGAGCAAATGCCCCGTAGATCCTGTGTTTATCAGGAGACTGAAAGTCTGTGCGGTAATTCACACCTTTGAAAGTGAGCGTTGAGGCTATCTCATATTTTGAAAGTTGATTTGATTATGGCTGGAGACAGGTATACCTAATAATTCTCTTTCCTTAGTAAATATTAGTTTCTCTTGCACTGGGATGTAACATTAATTTTTAAATTGCTAATTTGAGCTACGAAACACCTACAGATTCATTCTTGGACACTAAAATATTTATTGAGATCTCTATTCTCTCGTGAAGCCAGATTTTTAATACATATTGTGAAAAAGGTGCTTTTAGTAAGGTACATTTTCCCCGCTTAAATACACTGCAGACTGCTGTGTATTAGCCTCCAGCAGCAGTCCTGTGATTGCTCAAACCCTGAGTGAAGTTTGAAAGGTTCTCCCTGTGCAGGCAAAATTGCCTCAAGGTAGAGCAGTGTTAGTGTTCCTCTAGCAGGATAACCATTAGGGCAGTGACCAGAAACTTTATCAATTTCATAGAAGCCTCCCCTGTCACAGGCAAAAGTTAGATGGCACCAAGCCTGTTTCATTCTTTATTCTCTGAGTCAGACAGTCTCCAATCCTAGTTGGGGGGCTGCCCAAGAACTGGTTTGAAGTGACCACAGAGGAGGCTTTGGTAATTTCCCTGGCCATACTTCTAGGATGGTCACTCATGCTCTACACATCGAGATTTAGGTAAGCATGGGCGGAATTTGAGAATCCACAATACGCGAATTCTTAATGGTGATTCGTAAAAATCCGCCAAATTCCGCAAGCTTGTGAATTTTTTTTGGGCGAGTTCGCGAGATTTTTTTACCAGTTCGGGAACGAGAACTTGCGCATGCGGTCACAACGGTCGCGAACATGTTGTTTCCACTAAACCAGCCTGCTCGCGATGCCTTTTTCCTGTTTCGGGTCGCAATGACGTGTTCGCGTTTGCAATTTCCAGTTTCAGGTGGCAATGACGTGTTCGCAATTTCCTGTTTTGGGTCGCAATGACGTGTTTGCGTTCGCAATTTCCTGTTTTGGGTTGCAATGACGTGTTCGCACGGCCAGCTACCAAAATCTTGCAGTGCACGCGAACGGGGAGAAAAACTCATCAGCGAACACAGAATCATGGTAAGTCAATGCCGCGCGCGTGAGATTGTATTTTTGAAGCACGAACAAAAAAAAATACGCCAACTTGCGAATTGCGGATTTTTGAGCAATTTTGCGCGATTCGCAATATTGCCAAAAATTTGCAAATTCCGCGAGCGGAACGAATTTTCCGTCCATACTTAGGTTTAGGCTGGGAGAGAGACTGTGGGATTGTTTGCAGTAGGGCACATTGGACGTGCTGCAAAAGTGAGTGGGGTTCCCCAGGAATGTTTATCCTATTGATTAGGGAGACACTAGGAGTCACCCCCACCCAGAGGCTAGTGCCAGGGATAAAGGTGGCACCCCTGGGCACCCTTTTCAGAACACAGCTGGACCTGGACAATAGTAGGATGGCATCTGCCGTTGAGACCTGTGAGGAGAACCCTAGGACTGGAACTGCTCCTGATTGTACCTAGGACAAAGAAGATTACTTCAAGGGCCAGATGGCTGGCATCCTGTTAAACTACAGGAAAACAAGAACTGCAGGGATCCCACTTGCCAGATAGAGCCCAGCTGACCAGGCTCCACTGGCCCTTCCCAGACCGTGCTGGCATCTTTTGTTGGAGGGATTCCTAACCTGACCTGTGAGTTCTGTTTGGGAGGTCCGGGAAACCAATGCCAGTGCCCTAGATATATGGGACTTAAAAACCTTTGTCCACTGTTTGCCTGGAGTACAGTCAAGGGAAAGGGACCAACCAGCCAGCCGATCCAACAAGGGCCCATCGTCAGTGGGTCTGACTTTGATTTAGCTCCTGCTACATTCTTCTTCACAGCAAAACACACAAGATGATGGACGGAATGTTGCACAATGGCAAAACATTCACTCCCAGTCACAGATCTGAGTTTAATCCATCGTTAATTTGCTCACCAAGCCACCCCAGTTCAGACATGGCCATATGCAAATCAGTCTTGACCCTGTGCCTCATAGGACAGTCCAGACCGAACTACCAAGCCATGTCGGAATCAAGCATCCTAGGACCAGTTTCTGGCTATCAGCCGTCTTCAGCCAGGATAGCTTGACTCCAGTGGCGTAGTGAGCACAGGACCCACGTCTGGGCATACCCTTCCCACATGGGGTGAACAGGAAAACACACAAGATGATGGACGGAATGTTGCACAATGTCAAAACATTCACCCCAGGCTTGCTTGAATCCACTGGTTTCAAGCAAGCCTGGCTGAAGACGGCTGAAATGCCAGAAACCGGTCCTAGGAAGCTTGAAACCAGTCCAGGGAAGGCATGGCTTGGCAGTTCGGGCTGGACTGTTCCCATGAGGCACAGGGTCAGACTGATTTGCATATGGCCATGTCTGAACTGGGGTGGTAGAGTGGGCTAAAGAACGGTGATGGATTAAACCCAGATCTGTTGACTGGGTATGAGTGTTTGATTGGTTCAGATGCTCCATCCATCACCACCCCCTTTTGTACCGCTTTGTTCGCCATAAGTTGGCAGGGTATGCTCAGACATGAGTCCCTTGCTCACTTTGCCACTGGATTCAAGCAAGCCTGGCTGAAGACGACTGTAATGCCAGAAACCGGTCCTAGGAAGCTTGAATCCGGTCCAGGGAAGGCATGGCTTGGTAGTTCGGGCTGGACTGTTCCCATGAGGCACAGGGTCAGACTGATTTGCATATGGCCATGTCTGAACTGGGGTGGCAGAGTGGGCTAAAGAAGGGTGATGGATTAAACCCAGATCTGTTGACTGGGTGTGAGTGTTTGATTGGTTCAGATGCTCCCTCCATCACCACCCCCTTTTGTACCGCTTTGTTCGCCATAAGTTGGCAGGGTATGCTCAGACGTGAGTCCCTTGCTCACATTGCGACTGGATTCAAGCAAGCCTTGCTGAAGACGGCTGTAATGGCAGAAACCGGTCCCAGGAAGCTTGAATCCGGTCTAGGGAAGGCATGGCTTGGCAGTTCAGGCTGGACTGTTCCCATGAGGCACAGGGTCAGACTCATTTGCATATGTCCATGTCTGAACTGGGGTGGCAGAGTGGGCTAAAGAACGGTGATGGATTAAACCCAGATCTGTTTACTGGGTGTGAGTGTTTGATTGGTTCAGATGCTCCGTCCATCACCACCCCCTTTTGTACCGCTACATTCTTCTTTACAGCAGCAAATCTGATTCAGCTGGCCTGGCATTGACCAACATCCAACAAAGTTGAATCCTCTTCAGCAACAGCATGCACCCTAGCCCCACTGTAAATCAGACTTCCAGAAAAAAATCCAAGTCCGAAATTAGAAATGCTCACAGCCCTAGCGTCTAGAGCATTGAATCAACAGTGATGACTTCCCAGGTGTGAACTCTGGACTTTTCCAGCTCTGAGCTTTTCTCACCTTCTTCAGCGACTTTACTGAGACTTCTTCCTTCAATAGCGCATTGTCAGCGATACAGTCTTAGTATCCACCCTGCTGCCTTGCCCTGCCGAGGACTCTCCCTTCTTGAAAATTTTGTGTGACTGTATGATTCCTACTGGGACAAATACAAACTGTGTATCTGATTGGTGCTCCATCGCAACCGGGCCTTAAACTGTATCCTGTGACCAGTTACCCTTGTTTTTTTTCTCAAAGCATCTTTATTCGATTCACAGAATCATCAAAGCAACAAATGCAAGACGTTATTATTAAAAATAAAAATAAGAAATAGAAACATCGATCTTCATTTCAGTTACAATGCAGTACCTAAGGTGCAATTTTACAGTTTTAGCAGCATATGCATAGAAGATTTAAAGTGCATATTGCCTAGCAATCTCATGTTAATTACAATTTTTTGCATCCTATATGAATTTCACAATGTAAGGTTATTCCTATAATAACTAAATGAGAGAAATAACCAACAATAGGACAATTAACATTTAGAAATTTAAAAATGTAAGATTACAATATTGTGTTGATCATAAGTATTAGTTTAAAAGTCAACAACCGAATACTGATTACATAAAGTGCATGTGCCTCATACAAATTTATCATTAGTGATAAGTTTTAACAATTGACTACGAGGAGGATTAGTATCATAAAGTGCAAATGCTGCAAAAAGAGATGTCAATCACTATGAAAAATCGCAGGATCAAGGTTTGTCCTATTTCATAGTTTATTTAAAACTTTAAACCTCGCTTTAGCCTAATACAATTAACTGCCAATAAGAATCTACTTGTTCCAAATACAACCAACTTAGAAGTATCTGACTTTAGGATACGCAACATTTCAATATATTTTCTAATGCACAGATTCCTACCCAAAGGTTTTAACCATTTTATCCTTGGGATTTCATATAACGGGCAGAAAAATAGTACATGAGCGATGTCCTTTTCTCTTCCTAGAGACTTACCCTTATTAATGCTTTGCCCTTTTTGGCACTAATTTTAATTTATCTCCGGTTCCCTTTTTTGGAATCTCGTCATTTTTGTGTAATGAAAATATTCTGTATTATTAGACATTGAAACTGGACTTTTATTGCGTTGTGTTTTTTACTTTTTAACCGTTTTGGTACTTCTAATGTCTGTACACATTTTCTTAAGTCAAGCCTGTCTGCTCAGTGCCATAGCTACCCAGGGCTGAGCTCAGGTTTTAATTATTGAAACCTTTAAGGGACCTAACAAGAATAGTGACATTGTTACTTGTGGTGGCCTACCATCCAGCCCAATTATTAATCAATTTTCTCACAATATCAATTTCCATACATTCAGGGAAAATTCAGAAATATTTTACCTTGTTATATAATGTATAATTTATGGGTGACTCACAATTGGTTCAAGTTACAGTATGAATCTAAGCACTGTGCTAAAGGTGTTTGCAATTTTGCTCATTTCAGGAATATAGGGTACTTTTATATACTACAGATGGTTGTGCATAGGGCCTGGTTATGATTCAGAAATTTCAAATGTATCCTGAATGAAAGCATTCGTCACCTTTTATTTTTTTTAATGAAAACAGTTTGTTGATGCGTCTTTGAAATCACATCACATCTGTATTTCACAACAAATTTTTTTTTAAACCCTTCTGATAAACCAACCCTATTTCTGCAGCAAGAACACTAATTATAGACAGGCATTACAATAATACATACATTTCAAATATAGATTCAAGTATAAGGCAGCTTGGGGCGAGGCCAGGCTTCCGACCGAGATGGCCGTGTAGCCCTGAAGCTCTGCCGATCTGTCCGACATCCTGGCTCTTAAGCCTGCTAATAGGTAGCCATTCTGCCTACGGGAGGTTGCTCCATGAAGGTGACAACTTCGAGGACCAGCTGCGCTTTTCCCGGTTAGGCGGGGTTCCGGGAACCAGAGAAATGTCGTGTCCAGATTTCGTCGGCTGTGACGAAGTTTGTAAACACCGGAACGCACCACGCACGCTCAGCGCTGCCGACCGCTGGAGGTACCTGGTGCCTGGATTTGTTGAGGAGCGGTCCTGCGAACGCCACCCCAAGGGATCTTCGAGTCTGTTGGCTCCAAATATGGCTGGTAGCATTGAGTAGCCCTCGGTGTGTCCTCGGTGATCGCTGCCAACACAGACTGCGCCTTAACTGATGTAAGCCCGAACGGGGTAAGATCGTATGGCCTGCTGGCCATCCGCACCTCTTAACATTACAGCCGCAACTTGCACCACAGCGACAGGTGGCCCAGGTGCGGGCGAGCTGGTGGGCCGCTGAGGCCTGCTTGGATGCATGCTGGTGCACCCCATCAGAACCACTTTAGTGCCTGATTGCGATGCTGCTGGTTTCAGTCACATTGGCCCAGCCGTGTGCACCCTAGCCTGAATTGATCACTTGTTGCATTTCTTGGGAATTTGCAACCCCTGAGTACTACAATGCATTAGGACTGCGCATCTGTTGCACAAGTTAGCTATTACGGATATTAAGTACTTTTGGCTATCTTAAACAATATATTCATATTACAATCGTCAAATTGGAGACTATTGGTCTGCCGCTCTGACAACAGTCTGGCCATATTAAAGGGAATGGTAAAAAAAGACCCTAAACAGAAGCTATTGCAGATCTCCAAGCTTGGCGCCCCCTCAGTAACGGCTGTTTCTAAAATGGCAGAGGGAGGCAGCGATGTGCCGCGCACAGCGGAGGCTCCGCACAGCTCAGTTGCCATTATGGCGGAATTGAGAGCTGTTTTTTGCTCCCTAGATGGTGGTCCGACTCTCTGGAAAAGAGATTGGACACCATGGGAACTAGACTAGATGTCCATTGAAGTCGTCTGGACACTGTTGAGGGCAGTTTTCGGACCTAGAAGATGGAGCTGCGCAATCTGTGAAAAAGCTTGACTGCATGGAAAACATCTTAAAGTCCATAGCAATGAAAAACGAAGACCTGGAAGTGAGATGTCGTCATAATAACCTTCGTGTTCTTGGGATAGCCGAGTCTCCAAATACTGGCAGAATGGACCAATTTGTAGAATCATTGATCACCGATTTGTTTGGTAAGGAAGCGTTCACTGACATGTTCCTTATTGAAAGAGCGCAGCGCTCTCTGGGTCCCTATCCTTATCCTGGCACTCCACCCAGACCGATCATCGCTAGAATGTTGAACTATCGAGATCGCGACACTGTGTTAAGGCTATTGTGTGAGATATAAACATTATCCTTGCAGAGCTCCATGGTATTGATTATCCCTGACTTTACTGTGTTGGTACAAAGGGCCTGGAGGAAGTTCTTTGGAGTAAAGGTCACGTTACAAAACTTGGGACTAAGGCACGCATGCTATATCCTGCCTGGAAGAGAGTAGACGTGGAAGGGAAGACCCAAGTGTTTTTTATACCTACAGCTGTCCAAGAATTAAGTTGTGACTTTAAAAGAGTGGGGGGCTCCGAAGCGGGCGGTTGGCTGACTCCTCTCTGCCGCAGAGTGGTACGGTGGCCAAAATGGTGCTGTTTACATCGGACTGAGCTGAGTAAAGCCATAACAAACTGGTGGGCTAACAATTTTATGTTTGTTACATGGCTAAGGGCACATAGCTTTCAGATTCGACCAATGTTATATAATTCACAAGTGGGTAGATCGGTGAGGCGTTGCCTCCCCCCCCGGGTGTTTACCACCTTTGATTGGTTCATTATTAGATTATTAGATTGCATACGTGTTTCAGCTTTTTTATGCTGCATAGAGAGAATAATGATGCATGTTCTTATTTGGGAAGGGGTTATTTCCTTGTGTTGGGGTTAGCAGGGATGGGTGGAGTTTGGGGGAACGGGTTTGTTCTTTGCAATTTCAATTTATTGCAATGTTTATTATTCTATTCGTTCATACGGTATGCAGATTCTCACAATGCACACATACGCATGGATATACATTTTGCCTAATGGAGTGTGAGGGATTGGCCATGCATACTGACCTGACACTCATTACTTTGAACGTGCAAGGATTAAATAATTCTGAAAAAGGTAGACAAGTGCTCACTTTGCAAGCCTCTCTCCCCCCAGTTGCTTAGTTCTCACTGACCAATTTCTCCCCTATAGATTAATCGCACCTTCCACCCTTCAACGCAGTGGCGACCGGGGCTGATAGCAACACGCTGCCAGGTAAATTCTTGCCTCCACTCCTCAGGCGTTATGTCGCTCACCCAATAGAACCCGTCTCCTCATGGCTCGCTCACAACGACTAACGGTAACTAGCCACCACCCGCTATGGCACACGGGTTCTACGCGCGTTAAGTGACTCCCCTTCCCTTGTATACGCTTTAACATGCGGGCATTTCATGCACTGTACACACTATTTCCTTCTCTTTCACTGCAAGCTTCATTTTCGCTCTATCACTAATATATAAGTATAACGAGCAACTGCTTCTGATTGTAATGTTACATCGCTCTCAATTAATTGTCACGTGATTTGACTGTCATCTACTGCTATCTACCGTTACATATACTGCCTCCGCCTGCATGCTACTGTATTAATCCCTCTCCTAATTAGTAATTTCTAAATGCACTTCTAATTAATGTTAGTATACTCATGTTTAAGTTATATATGTCCTTGGTTTTGGGACTAATGGTTTTCCCTCTCATCTAGATCCCATTGGCTCACACGTTTTTTGTCGATGATAATCTCTAACTAAGGAGATCTAAACTCTGTCAACTTCTCACAACCAAAACTCCATTAATACCACTTAATACTTTCGGAGTTTTGTACTATGGTGTCAATGAGATGTAAAGTTTAAGTCACCAGCACTTATTACTTCACGCACTTTCAAGTTTTGTGTGAGCACCTGGACTGGCTCCTTAACTGTAGATGACACTCCGTTTATGATGTTAATAAATGTGATGCCATTCATATAACCTTGTGTCCCCTCATACATTGTTTTCCCAGTTCTGCTGGGTCTCTCTTTCCGTTTACTAAACCTAGGCAAAGGCTATATTCTAAATAACAGTAGCCCTGCTACCCGAGGACCTGATTGGCCTCCCCCCGACCACTGTGTTTTTAATTACGTATATCACCCCTGGTCCTATGATTGGGGTACCCTTGTTCTCTATATGTACACCTATTTACAGAGACACCAGGCAGGGGTAGCATTCCTCTAGGAAACGCACTTGCCCAAAGCTGTGGCGACATCATTCACGATGGCTTGCGGTCCCCATAGGCACTTTGCTGATTATAGCTCTTACGCTAGGGGGACAGCTGTGCTTATACATAAACGGCTTCCATTTCAACATTCAACAACAAGAGTTGACAGTGAGGGCTGTTATGTGATTGTCACAGGACATCTTATGGGGCACAAATTCGTGTTCATCTGCCATATTCCCCTAATGTGGATGGTCCAGACTTTTTTAGGGCGCTCCATTCGCAGCTCCTCCAAACCGACGTAGATCACATATGCATGGTGGGGACTTAAATTTCCTTTTAGATCTGCTTAGGGATGGCACGTCTACATAAGCTGACACTAAACCTCGAACTTGTGCACCCTTGTTGGCGCTGTGCGATGACTTAGACTTACTCGATGTGTGGAGTCACTGCCCACCGGGAGAGCAGGCTTACACACATTACTCCGCTCCACACCAAACCTGGACGTGACTGGATTTTTGGTTAGTTACTCCCTTATTAGCCACCTGGTTTAAAGCAATCTTACATTTACCTAGAACCGTATTAGATAACTCGCCCGTGATCTTGACCCTGAGAATCCCCAGACCAGAGGGAAGTGAAAGGTACTGGAGGTTCCCTGGTCAGGATCTACTTGACAGCATATTTAAAGACGAGTTTCGAGAAGCAATATTTGATTACATCTTCATAAATACTGGATCGGTCTCGACATGTGCTACACTTTGGGAGGCTTTCAAAGCCAATGAGAGAGGGGTGTGCATCTCCAAACACGCCGGGGTTTTGAGGGATTTTAGAATGACACTTAAGCAGATCGAGATGAAACTTAGCACGCTAGACCAGGAACCACTCTTGTACCCAGACCAAGACACACGTAACAGATGGTTAACATCACTGACAGAGTTTAGGGAGGCCGCAGAGCGTGAGGGGCACTATCTGAGTAAATACTTTATAGCTCTGCATTACAGTGAGGGTGAGCGCCCGGGCCACACACTTGTGAAAATGCTTTGCCCTTCAGCGGGCCGGCCATGTATTATGACCCTATAATCCACACAGGGGCGTCTTCCCACTGGTACCCCGGACATCCGTGATGAGTTCTTGAGGTATTACACGCAATTGTACACGTTGCGACTTACGCTTGACAATGCTAATCGAGATAAATATCTGTCTGGGGTAGCTGTAGTATGGCTGGAAAAAGCAATGCAACAATTTCTTGCAGAACCTTTCTCAATGGATGAGATTATTAGTGCTAGAGAAGCCATTAATGGCTCCACAGCTCCAGGTCTAGAAGGGTTTACTGGCGATTTCTATAAAACATACAAGTAAATACTGGCTCCATACTTATTGGAAGTGTACAATGAAGCTGCGGAACAGCATATTCTACCTCCCATTTTGCATGAGGCTGTGATTATATTGTTACCAAAGCCAGGCATGGATCCGTCCTTGTGTGGCTCATACAGGCCCTTGTCCTCCTTGTTGAACCTGGATTATAAATTACTCCCCAAAATGATAACACTACGTCTAACCCTGTTACTTGACAGGATAATATTGATGGTACAGGCCGGCTTCGTCCCTCACCGATCCACTGCATTAAACATCAGAACTCTCTTTGTCATCAATAATAGGATAGACCCGCAAACCCCTGCTGCTGCAGTACTTTTGACACTGAAAAGGTGTTCAACTCTTGAAATGTACTTTCTTCTTAGCTGTTATGTGAAAATGGGCTTTATTGACCTCACCACACTCCTCTACATATCCCCCATTGCATGGCTTAGGCTGAACGGCGCCGTCTCTTCGCAATTTTAATTGTTGCGGGGCACTAGGCAGGAATGACCGTTGTCGCCACTGCTGTTCATAATAGCTTTGGATCCGTTGGTCGGGCACCTGCAGGAGAAACATTTGCACAGCGGACTTCAGTTTACAACTGAAAAGTTCATGGGTCGCTCGCTACTGACCTCACCAGCGGGTGTAACCCAAGAGCATCACAGTAGATGCAGTCCTTATAGGCGTGTACGCCTTTCGTAGCTCTGGGTGTGTAAAAAGCAATGTTGCAGCACCAACTCTGTACACCGGTGTTTCGGAATTATTGTTCCTCATCAGCAGAGTGTAGGTTTCTTCAGGGTTTGCTGGGCAGGCTGCCAAGGTATTCACAGGTCTGGTACCATACAAGGCGCGTAGGGGCGATATCCGAGCTCGTCAGCTCAAATGGTTCAAGGCAACCATATATAAGTGAAAAGTCCATGGGTCGCTCGCTACTGACCTCACCAGCGGGTGTAACCAAAGAGCATCACGGTAGATGCAGTCCTTATAGGCGTGTACGCCTTTCGTAGCTCTGGATGTGTAAAAAGCAATGTTGCAGCACCAACTCTGTACACCGGTGTTTCGGAATTATTGTTCCTCGTCAGCAGAGTACAGGTTTCTTCATGGTTTGCTGGGCAGGCCGCCAAAGTATTCACAGGTCTGGTTCCACTCAAGGCGCGTAGGGGCGGTATCCGAGCTCGTCAGCTCAAATGGTCCAAGGGAACCATTTATAAGTGAAAAGTCCATGGGTCGCTCGCTACTGACCTCACCAGCGGGTGTTACCCAAGAGCATCACGGTAGATGCAGTCCTTATAGGCGTGTACGCCTTTCGTAGCTCTGGTTGTGTAAAAAGCAATGTTGCAGCACCAACTCTGTACACCGGTGTTTCGGAATTATTGTTCCTTGTCAGCAGAGTGTAGGTTTCTTCAGGGTTTGCTGGGCAGGCTGCCAAAGTATTCACAGGTCTGGTACCACTCAAGGCGCGTAGGGGCGGTATCCGAGCTCCACAGCTCAAATGGTTCAAGGGAACCATATATAAGTGAAAAGTCCATGGGTCGCTCGCTACTGACCTCACCAGCGGGTGTAACCCAAGAGCATCACGGTAGATGCAGTCTTTATAGGCGTGTACGCCTTTCGTAGCTCTGGATGTGTAAAAAGCAATGTTGCAGCACCAACTCTGTACACCGGTGTTTCGGAATTATTGTTCCTCGTCAGCAGAGTGTAGGTTTCTTCAGGGTTTGCTGGGCAGGCTGCCAAAGTATTCACAGGTCTGGTACCACTCAAGGCGCGTAGGGGCGGTATTCAAGCTCGTCAGCTCAAATGGTTCAAGGGAACCATATATAAGTGAATAAGTCCATGGGTCGCTCGTTACTGACCTCACCAGCGGGTGTAACCCAAGAGCATCACAGTAGATGCAGTCCTTATAGGCGTGTACGCCTTTCGTAGCTCTGGATGTGTAAAAAGCAATGTTGCAGCACCAACTCTGTACACCGGTGTTTCGGAATTATTGTTCCTCGTCAGCAGAGTGCAGGTTTCTTCATGGTTTGCTGAGCAGGCCGCCAAAGTATTCAGAGGTCTGGTTCCACTCAAGGCGCGTAGGGGCGGTATCCGAGCTCGTCAGTTCAAATGGTCCAAGGGAACCATTTATAAGTGAATAGTCCATGGGTCGCTCGCTACTGACCTCACCAGCGGGTGTAACCCAAGAGCATCACGGTAGATGCAGTCATTATAGGCGTGTACCCCTTTCGTAGCTCTGGATGTGTAAAAAGCAATGTTGCAGCACCAACTCTGTACACCGGTGTTTCGGAATTATTGTTCCTCGTCAGCAGAGTGTAGGTTTCTTCAGGGTTTGCTGGGCAGGCTGCCAAAGTATTCACAGGTCTGGTACCACTCAAGGCGCGTAGGGGCGGTATTCAAGCTCGTCAGCTCAAATGGTTCAAGGGAACCATATATAAGTGAAAAGTCCATGGGTCGCTCGTTACTGACCTCACCAGCGGGTGTAACCCAAGAGCATCACGGTAGATGCAGTCCCTAGAGGCGTGTACGCCTTTCGTAGCTCTGGATGTGTAAAAAGCAATGTTGCAGCACCAACTCTGTACACCGGTGTTTCGGAATTATTGTTCCTCGTTAGCAGAGTGTAGGTTTATTCAGGGTTTGCTGGGAAGGCTGCCAAAGTATTCACAGGTCTGGTACCACTCAAGGCGCGTAGGGGCGGTATCCGAGCTCGTCAGCTCAAATGGTTCAAGGGAACCATATATAAGTGAAAAATCCATGGGTCGCTCGCTACTGACCTCACCAGCCGGTGTAACCCAGGAGCATCATGGTAGATGCAGTCCTTATAGGCGTGTATGCCTTTCGTAGCTCTGGATGTGTAAAAAGCAAAGTTGCAGCACCAACTCTGTACACCGGTGTTTCAGAATTATTGTTCCTCGTCAGCAGACTGTAGGTTTCTTCAGGATTTGCTGGGCAGGCTGCCAAAGTATTCACAGGTCTGGTACCATTCAAGGCGAATAGGGGCGGTATCCGAGCTCGTCAGCTCAAATGGTTCAAGGGAACCATATATATGTGAAAAGTCCATGGGTCGCTCGCTACTGACCTCACCAGCGGGTGTAACCCAAGAGCATCACGGTAGATGCAGTCCTTATAGGCGTGTACGCCTTTCGTAGCTCTGGATGTGTAAAAAGCAATGTTGCAGCACCAACTCTGTACACCGGTGTTTCGGAATTATTGTTCCTCATCAGCAGAGTGTAGGTTTCTTCAGGGTTTGCTGGGAAGGCTGCCAAAGTATTTACAGGTCTGGTACCACTCAAGGTGCGTTGGGGCGGTATCCGAGCTCGTCAGCTCAAATGGTTCAAGGGAACCATATATAAGTGAAAAGTCTATGGGTCGCTCGCTACTGACCTCACCAGCCGGTGTAACCCAGGAGCATCATGGTAGATGCAGTCCTTATAGGCATGTACGACTTTCGTAGCTCTGGATGTGTAAAAAGCAATGTTGCAGCACCAACTCTGTACACCGGTGTTTCGGAATTATTGTTCCTCGTCAGCAGAGTGTAGGTTTCTTCAGGGTTTGCTGGGCAGGCTGCCAAAGTATTCACAGGTCTGGTACCACTCAAGGCGCGTAGGGGCGGTATCCGAGCTCGACAGCTCAAATGGTTCAAGGGAACCATATATAAGTGAAAAGTCCATGGGTCGCTCGCTACTGACCTCACCAGCGGGTGTAACCCAAGAGCATCACGGTAGATGCAGTCATTATAGGTGTGTACGCCTTTCGTAGCTCTGGATGTGTAAAAAGCAATGTTGCAGCACCAACTCTGTACACCGGTGTTTCGGAATTATTGTTCCTCGTCAGCAGAGTGTAGGTTTCTTCAGGGTTTGCTGGGCAGGCTGCCAAAGTATTCACAGGTCTGGTACCACTCAAGGCGCGTAGGGGCGGTATTCAAGCTCGTCAGCTCAAATGGTTCAAGGGAACCATATATAAGTGAAAAGTCCATGGGTCGCTCGTTACTGACCTCACCAGCGGGTGTAACCCAAGAGCATCATGGTAGATGCAGTCCTTATAGGCGTGTACGCCTTTCGTAGCTCTGGATGTGTAAAAAGCAATGTTGCAGCACCAACTCTGTACACCAGTGTTTCGGAATTATTGTTCCTCGTCAGCAGAGTGCAGGTTTCTTCATGGTTTGCTGAGCAGGCCGCCAAAGTATTCAGAGGTCTGGTTCCACTCAAGGCGCGTAGGGGCGGTATCCGAGCTCGTCAGTTCAAATGGTCCAAGGGAACCATTTATAAGTGAATAGTCCATGGGTCGCTCGCTACTGACTTCACCAGCGGGTGTAACCCAAGAGCATCACGGTAGATGCAGTCATTATAGGCGTGTACCCCTTTCGTAGCTCTGGATGTGTAAAAAGCAATGTTGCAGCACCAACTCTGTACACCGGTGTTTCGGAATTATTGTTCCTCGTCAGCAGAGTGTAGGTTTCTTCAGGGTTTGCTGGGCAGGCTGCCAAAGTATTCACAGGTCTGGTACCACTCAAGGCGCGTAGGGGCGGTATTCAAGCTCGTCAGCTCAAATGGTTCAAGGGAACCATATATAAGTGAAAAGTCCATGGGTCGCTCGTTACTGACCTCACCAGCGGGTGTAACCCAAGAGCATCACGGTAGATGCAGTCCTTATAGGCGTGTATGCCTTTCGTAGCTCTGGATGTGTAAAAAGCAATGTTGCAGCACCAACTCTGTACACCGGTGTTTCGGAATTATTGTTCCTCGTTAGCAGAGTGTAGGTTTATTCAGGGTTTGCTGGGAAGGCTGCCAAAGTATTCACAGGTCTGGTACCACTCAAGGCGCGTAAGGGCGGTGTCCGAGCTCGTCAGCTCAAATGGTTCAAGGGAACCATATATAAGTGAAAAGTCCATGGGTCGCTCGCTACTGACCTCACCAGCCGGTGTAACCCAGGAGCATCATGGTAGATGCAGTCCTTATAGGCGTGTACGCCTTTCGTAGCTCTGGATGTGTAAAAAGCAAAGTTGCAGCACCAACTCTGTACACCGGTGTTTCAGAATTATTGTTCCTCGTCAGCAGACTGTAGGTTTCTTCAGGGTTTGCTGGGCAGGCTGCCAAAGTATTCACAGGTCTGGTACCATTCAAGGCGAATAGGGGCGGTATCCGAGCTCGTCAGCTCAAATGGTTCAAGGGAACCATATATATGTGAAAAGTCCATGGGTCGCTCGCTACTGACCTCACCAGCGGGTGTAACCCAAGAGCATCACAGTAGATGCAGTCCTTATAGGCGTGTACGCCTTTCGTAGCTCTGGATGTGTAAAAAGCAATGTTGCAGCACCAACTCTGTACACCGGTGTTTTGGAATTATTGTTCCTCATCAGCAGAGTGTAGGTTTCTTCAGGGTTTGCTGGGAAGGCTGCCAAAGTATTCACAGGTCTGGTACCACTCAAGGCGCGTAGGGGCGGTATCCGAGCTCGTCAGCTCAAATGGTTCAAGGGAACCATATATAAGTGAAAAGTCCATGGGTCGCTCGCTACTGACCTCACCAGCCGGTGTAACCCAGGAGCATCATGGTAGATGCAGTCCTTATAGGCGTGTACGCCTTTCGTAGCTCTGGATGTGTAAAAAGCAATGTTGCAGCACCAACTCTGTACACCGGTGTTTCGGAATTATTGTTCCTCGTCAGCAGAGTGTAGGTTTCTTCAGGGTTTGCTGGGCAGGCTGCCAAAGTATTCACAGGTCTGGTACCACTCAAGGCGCGTAGGGGCGGTATCCGAGCTCGACAGCTCAAATGGTTCAAGGGAACCATATATAAGTGAAAAGTCCATGGGTCGCTCGCTACTGACCTCACCAGCGGGTGTAACCCAAGAGCATCATGGTAGATGCAGTCATTATAGGCGTGTACGCCTTTCGTAGCTCTGGATGTGTAAAAAGCAATGTTGCAGCACCAACTCTGTACACCGGTGTTTCGGAATTATTGTTCCTCGTCAGCAGAGTGTAGGTTTCTTCAGGGTTTGCTGGGCAGGCTGCCAAAGTATTCACAGGTCTGGTATCACTCAAGGCGCGTAGGTGCGGTATTCAAGCTCGTCAGCTCAAATGGTTCAAGGGAACCATATATAAGTGAAAAGTCCATGGGTCGCTCGTTACTGACCTCACCAGCGGGTGTAACCCAAGAGCATCATGGTAGATGCAGTCCTTATAGGCGTGTACGCCTTTCGTAGCTCTGGATGTGTAAAAAGCAATGTTGCAGCACCAACTCTGTACACCGGTGTTTCGGAATTATTGTTCCTCGTCAGCAGAGTGCAGGTTTCTTCATGGTTTGCTGAGCAGGCCGCCAAAGTATTCAGAGGTCTGGTTCCACTCAAGGCGCGTAGGGGCGGTATCCGAGCTCGTCAGTTCAAATGGTCCAAGGGAACCATTTATAAGTGAATAGTCCATGGGTCGCTCGCTACTGACCTCACCAGCGGGTGTAACCCAAGAGCATCACGGTAGATGCAGTCATTATAGGCGTGTACCCCTTTCGTAGCTCTGGATGTGTAAAAAGCAAAGTTGCAGCACCAACTCTGTACACCGGTGTTTTAGAATTATTGTTCCTCGTCAGCAGACTGTAGGTTTCTTCAGGGTTTGCTGGGCAGGCTGCCAAAGTATTCACAGGTCTGGTACCATTCAAGACGAATAGGGGCGGTATCCGAGCTCGTCAGCTCAAATGGTTCAAGGGAACCATATATATGTGAAAAGTCCATGGGTCGCTCGCTACTGACCTCACCAGCCGGTGTAACCCAGGAGCATCATGGTAGATGCAGTCCTTATAGGCGTGTACGCCTTTCGTAGCTCTGGATGTGTAAAAAGCAATGTTGCAGCACCAACTCTGTACACCGGTGTTTCGGAATTATTGTTCTTCGTCAGCAGAGTGTAGGTTTCTTCAGGGTTTGCTGGGCAGGCTGCCAAAGTATTCACAGGTCTGGTACCACTCAAGGCGCGTAGGGGCGGTATCCGAGCTCGACAGCTCAAATGGTTCAAGGGAACCATATATAAGTGAAAAGTCCATGGGTCGCTCGCTACTGACCTCACCAGCGGGTGTAACCCAAGAGCATCATGGTAGATGCAGTCATTATAGGCGTGTACGCCTTTCGTAGCTCTGGATGTGTAAAAAGCAATGTTGCAGCACCAACTCTGTACACCGGTGTTTAGGAATTATTGTTCCTCGTCAGCAGAGTGCAGGTTTCTTCATGGTTTGCTGAGCAGGCCGCCAAAGTATTCAGAGGTCTGGTTCCACTCAAGGCGCGTAGGGGCGGTATCCGAGCTCGTCAGTTCAAATGGTCCAAGGGAACCATTTATAAGTGAATAGTCCATGGGTCGCTCGCTACTGACCTCACCAGCGGGTGTAACCCAAGAGCATCACGGTAGATGCAGTCATTATAGGCGTGTACCCCTTTCGTAGCTCTGGATGTGTAAAAAGCAAAGTTGCAGCACCAACTCTGTACACCGGTGTTTTAGAATTATTGTTCCTCGTCAGCAGACTGTAGGTTTCTTCAGGGTTTGCTGGGCAGGCTGCCAAAGTATTCACAGGTCTGGTACCATTCAAGACGAATAGGGGCGGTATCCGAGCTCGTCAGCTCAAATGGTTCAAGGGAACCATATATATGTGAAAAGTCCATGGGTCGCTCGCTACTGACCTCACCAGCCGGTGTAACCCAGGAGCATCATGGTAGATGCAGTCCTTATAGGCGTGTACGCCTTTCGTAGCTCTGGATGTGTAAAAAGCAATGTTGCAGCACCAACTCTGTACACCGGTGTTTCGGAATTATTGTTCTTCGTCAGCAGAGTGTAGGTTTCTTCAGGGTTTGCTGGGCAGGCTGCCAAAGTATTCACAGGTCTGGTACCACTCAAGGCGCGTAGGGGCGGTATCCGAGCTCGACAGCTCAAATGGTTCAAGGGAACCATATATAAGTGAAAAGTCCATGGGTCGCTCGCTACTGACCTCACCAGCGGGTGTAACCCAAGAGCATCACGGTAGATGCAGTCTTTATAGGCGTGTACGCCTTTCGTAGCTCTGGATGTGTAAAAAGCAATATTGCAGCACCAACTCTGTACACCGGTGTTTCGGAATTATTGTTCCTCGCCAGCAGAGTGTAGCTTTCTTCAGGGTTTGCTGGGCAGGCTGCCAAAGTATTCACAGGTCTGGTGCCACTCAAGGCGCGTAGGGGCGGTATCCGAGCTCGTCAGCTCAAATGGTTCAAGGGAACCATATATAAGTGAAAAGTCCATGGGTCGCTCGCTACTGACCTCACCAGCCGGTGTAACCCAGGAGCATCATGGTAGATGCAGTCCTTATAGGCGTGTACGCCTTTCGTAGCTCTGGTTGTGTAAAAAGCAATGTTGCAGCACCAACTCTGTACACTGGTGTTTCGGAATTATTGTTCCTTGTCAGCAGAGTGTAGGTTTCTTCAGGGTTTGCTGGGCAGGCTGCCAAAGTATTCACAGGTCTGGTACCACTCAAGGCGAGTAGGGGCGGTATCCGAGCTCGACAGCTCAAATGGTTCAAGGGAACCATATATAAGTGAAAAGTCCATGGGTCGCTCGCTACTGACCTCACCAGTGAGTGTAACCCAAGAGCATCACGGTAGATGCAGTCTTTATAGGCGTGTACGCCTTTCGTAGCTCTGGATGTGTAAAAAGCAATGTTGCAGCACCAACTCTGAACACCGGTGTTTCGGAATTATTGTTCCTCGTCAGCAGAGTGTAGGTTTCTTCAGGGTTTGCTGGGAAGGCTGCCAAAGAATTCACAGGTCTGGTACCACTCAAGGCGCGTAGGGGCGGTATCCGAGCTCGTCAGCTCAAATGGTTCAAGGGAACCATATATAAGTGAAAAGTCCATGGGTTGCTCGCTACTGACCTCACCAGCTGGTGTAACCCAGGAGCATCATGGTAGATGCAGTCCTTATAGGCGTGTACGCCTTTCGTAGCTCTGGATGTATAAAAAGCAATGTTGCAGCACCAACTCTGTACACCGGTGTTTCGGAATTATTGTTCCTCGTCAGCAGAGTGTAGGTTTCTTCAGGGTTTGCAGGGCAGGCTGCCAAAGTATTCACAGGTCTGGTACCACTCAAGGTGCGTAGGGGCGGTATCCGACCTCGTCAGCTCAAATGGTCCAAGGGAACCATTTATAAGTGAAAAGTCCATGGGTCGCTCGCTACTGACCTCACCAGCGGGTGTAACCCAAGAGCATCACGGTAGATGCAGTCCTTATAGGCGTGTACGCCTTTCGTAGCTCTGGATGTGTAAAAAGCAATTTTGCAGCACCAACTCTGTACACCGGTGTTTCGGAATTATTGTTTCTTGTCAGCAGAGTGTAGGTTTCTTCAGGGTTTGCAGGGCAGGCTGCCAAAGTATTCAAAGGTCTGGTACCACTCAAGGCGCGTAGGGGCGGTATACGAGCTCGACAGCTCAAATGGTTCAAGGGAACCATATATAAGTGAAAAGTCCATGGGTCGCTCGCTACTGACCTTACCAGCGGGTGTAACCCAAGAGCATCACGGTAGATGCAGTCATTATAGGCGTGTACGCCTTTCGTAGCTCTGGATGTGTAAAAAGCAATGTTGCAGCACCAACTCTGTACACCGGTGTTTCGGAATTATTGTTCCTCGTCAGCAGACTGTAGGTTTCTTCAGGGTTTGCTGGGTAGGCTGCCAAAGTATTCACAGGTCTGATACCACTCAAGGCGAATAGGGGCGGTATCCGAGCTCGTCAGCTCAAATGGTTCAAGGGAACCATATATATGTGAAAAGTCCATGGGTCGCTCGCTACTGACCTCACCAGCGGGTGTAACCCAAGAGCATCACGGTAGATGCAGTCCTTATAGGCGTGTACACCTTTCGTAGCTCTGGATGTGTAAAAAGCAATGTTGCAGCACCAACTCTGTACACCGGTGTTTCGGAATTATTGTTCCTCGTCAGCAGAGTGAAGGTTTCTTCAGGGTTTGCTGGGAAGGCTGCCAAAGTATTCACAGGTCTGGTACCACTCAAGGCGCGTAGGGGCGGTATCCGAGCTCGTCAGCTCAAATGGTTCAAGGGAACCATATATAAGTGAAAAGTCCATGGGCCGCTCGCTACTGACCTCACCAGCCGGTGTAACCCAGGAGCATCATGGTAGATGCAGTCCTTATAGGCGTGTACGCCTTTCGTAGCTCCGGATGTGTAAAAAGCAATGTTGCAGCACCAACTCTGTACACCGGTGTTTCGGAATTATTGTTCCTCGTCAGCAGAGTGTAGGTTTCTTCAGGGTTTGCTGGGCAGGCTGCCAAAGTATTCACAGGTCTGGTACCACTCAAGGCGCGTAGGGGCGGTATTCAAGCTCGTCAGCTCAAATGGTTCAAGGGAACCATATATAAGTGAAAAGTCCATGGGTCGCTCGTTACTGACCTCACCAGCGGGTGTAACCCAAGAGCATCACGGTAGATGCAGTCCTTATAGGCGTGTACGCCTTTCGTAGCTCTGGATGTGTAAAAAGCAATGTTGCAGCACCAACTCTGTACACCGGTGTTTCGGAATTATTGTTCCTCGTCAGCAGACTGTAGGTTTCTTCAGGGTTTGCTGGGCAGGCTGCCAAAGTATTCACAGGTCTGGTACCACTCAAGGCGAATAGGGGCGGTATCCGAGCTCGTCAGCTCAAATGGTTCAAGGGAACCATATATATGTGAAAAGTCCATGGGTCGCTCGCTACTGACCTCACCAGCGGGTGTAACCTAAGAGCATCACGGTAGATGCAGTCCTTATAGGCGTGTACGCCTTTCGTAGCTCTGGATGTGTAAAAAGCAATGTTGCAGCACCAACTCTGTACACCGGTGTTTCGGAATTATTGTTCCTCGTCAGCAGAGTGTAGGTTTCTTCAGGGTTTGCTGGGAAGGCTGCCAAAGTATTCACAGGTCTGGTACCACTCAAGGCGCGTAGGGGCGGTATCCGAGCTCGCCAGCTCAAATGGTTCAAGGGAACCATATATAAGTGAAAAGTCCATGGGCCGCTCGCTACTGACCTCACCAGCCGGTGTAACCCAGGAGCATCATGGTAGATGCAGTCCTTATAGGCGTGTACGCCTTTCGTAGCTCTGGATGTGTAAAAAGCAATGTTGCAGCACCAACTCTGTACACCGGTGTTTCGGAATTATTGTTCCTCGTCAGCAGAGTGTAGGTTTCTTCAGGGTTTGCTGGGCAGGCTGCCAAAGTATTCACAGGTCTGGTACCACTCAAGGCGCGTAGGGGCGGTATCCGAGCTCGACAGCTCAAATGGTTCAAGGGAACCATATATAAGTGAAAAGTCCATGGGTCGCTCGCTACTGACCTCACCAGCGGGTGTAACCCAAGAGCATCACGGTAGATGCAGTCTTTGTAGGCGTGTACGCCTTTCGTAGCTCTGGATGTGTAAAAAGCAATATTGCAGCACCAACTCTGTACACCGGTGTTTCGGAATTATTGTTCCTCGTCAGCAGAGTGTAGCTTTCTTCAGGATTTGCTGGGCAGGCTGCCAAAGTATTCACAGGTCTGGTACCACTCAAGGCGCGTAGGGGCGGTATCCGAGCTCGTCAGCTCAAATGGTTCAAGGGAACCATATATAAGTGAAAAGTCCATGGGTCGCTCGCTACTGACCTCACCAGCCGGTGTAACCCAGGAGCATCATGGTAGATGCAGTCCTTATAGGCGTGTACGCCTTTCGTAGCTCTGGATGTGTAAAAAGCAATGTTGCAGCACCAACTCTGTACACCGGTGTTTCGGAATTAGTGTTCCTCGTCAGCAGAGTGCAGGTTTCTTCATGGTTTGCTGAGCAGGCCGCCAAAGTATTCACAAGTCTGGTTCCACTCAAGGCGCGTAGGGGCGGTATACGAGCTCGTCAGCTCAAATGGTCCAAGGGAACCATTTATAAGTGAAAAGTCCATGGGTCACTCGCTACTGACCTCACCAGCGGGTGTAACCCAAGAGCATCACGGTAGATGCAGTCCTTATAGGCGTGTACGCCTTTCGTAGCTCTGGATGTGTAAAAAGCAATGTTGCAGCACCAACTCTGTACACCGGTGTTTCGGAATTATTGTTCCTCGTCAGCAGAGTGTAGGTTTCTTCAGGGTTTGCTGGGCAGGCTGCCAAAGTATTCACAGGTCTGGTACCACTCAAGGCGCGTAGGGGCGGTATTCAAGCTCGTCAGCTCAAATGGTTCAAGGGAACCATATATAAGTGAAAAGTTCATGGGCCGCTCGTTACTGACCTCACCAGCGGGTGTAACCCAAGAGCATCATGGTAGATGCAGTCCTTATAGGCGTGTACGCCTTTCGTAGCTCTGGATGTGTAAAAAGCAATGTTGCAGCACCAACTCTGTACACCGGTGTTTCGGAATTATTGTTCCTCGTCAGCAGAGTGTAGGTTTCTTCAGGGTTTGCTGGGCAGGCTGCCAAAGTATTCACAGGTCTGGTACCACTCAAGGCGCGTAGGGGCGGTATCCGAGCTCGTCAGCTCAAATGTTCCAAGGGAACCATTTATAAGTGAAAAGTCCATGGGTCGCTCGCTACTGACCTCACCAGCGGGTGTAATCCAAGAGCATCACGGTAGATGCAGTCCTTATAGGCGTGTACGCCTTTCGTAGCTCTGGATGTGTAAAAAGCAATGTTGCAGCACCAACTCTGTACACCGGTGTTTCGGAATTATTGTTCCTTGTCAGCAGAGTGTAGGTTTCTTCAGGGTTTGCTGGGCAGGCTGCCAAAGTATTCACAGGTCTGGTACCACTCAAGGCGCGTAGGGGAGGTATTCAAGCTCGTCAGCTCAAATGGTTCAAGGGAACCATATATAAGTGAAAAGTCCATGGGTCGCTCGTTACTGACCTCACCAGCGGGTGTAACCCAAGAGCATCACGGTAGATGCAGTCCTTATAGGCGTGTACGCCTTTCGTAGCTCTGGATGTGTAAAAAGCAATGTTGCAGCACCAACTCTGTACACCGGGACAAATGGAAGTCACCGTTCTTAACTATCCGGATGACCTGCAGCTTATTTTCACCCTGTCCCCATCCCCAGAGTCCAGGGTGAATTTTCAGTCCACCATGATCTTTATCCGGGACTGGATGAATTACAACCACCTAAAGTTAAATCCAGATAAGACCGAGTTGATTCTGACAGGTGGATGCTCCAGTCCCTGTACCTCTCTCTTCTGGCTCCCCTCACTAGGTCCCCCTCCATCCCCTTCCTTCTCCGTAAAAACGTTAGGGATCAAACTGAATAACCAACTCACCCTGCACTCCCAGGTCAGTTCGGTGGTGTCCTCTTCTTTCCTTTCACATCGCACCATCCGCAAAGTTTCCTGTTTTTTTTCGTTCTCTGCCCTTAAACTCATTGTCCTAGCGATGGTGGTCTCCCGCTTGGATTATGGAAATGCTCTATATTGCGGTATGCCCGCCTATAGCATGCGACGTTTACAGCTGGTTCAAAACCAGGCAGCCCGCCTGGTCTACAACTTGGCCAAATTCCATCACGCTACGCCTCTCGAAAAGTCCCTACACTAGCTCCCTATTCGAGAACGAGTCCAGTTCAATATGGGATGTATCACCTTTCAAGCCCAGGCTGGCACAGCTCCCGCCTTTATCTCTGCGGAAATATGCCCCCGCGAGGGAACTTCGCTCATCTTCCCAACACCTGTTGGCAGTCCCACGCTTCAGACGTAAAAAGTGGGGGGGCACAAAATTCTCCACACTTGCCCCCGCCTTTTGGAATTCTCTGCCTGCCCACCTCAGATCTTCCACTCAATACTCCCACTTCCGAAAGGCCCTAAAAACCTTTCTTTTTTCACAAGCCTTCCCTTCATAATCCACCCCTCCTCATCTTCCCTGACTTCCCTACCCTCTAGGGCTCAGTACCTCATAGCGCCATGAAACCGCCAGGTGTACGCGCGCTCAATAAATGTTTTAAACTCAAACTCAAACTCAACCGGTGTTTCGGAATTATTGTTCCTCGTCAGCAGAGTGTAGGTTTCTTCAGGGTTTGCTGGGCAGGCTGCCAAAGTATTCACAGGTCTGGTACCACTCATCAACCATCATGCTCCGGGGTCACACGGTGATGGGACGAGCAGTGTGCGACCTCATTCGGACATACTATTTATACAGGCTCCCTTGAGCCGGTGGAGGTGACGACCTTGAGATAATGCACCTGCGCTCCTTAAGAGGTATCTGGACCTTCGAATATTTTCGGCAGCCCACGCAGCAACCCCGTGCACACGCCTAATCCCTGCTGATGAGCGTTAATGAACGCGAAACACGTGTCCAGGGATGGCAAGCACACCAGTGAACACCCTCAAGACTCGGGTAGAAGCGCATCCACTGATACCGACTACATCGACCATCATGCTCCGGGGTCACACGCTGATGGGACGAGCAGTGTGCGACCTCATTCGGACATACTATTTATACAGGCTCCCATGAGCCGGTGGAGGTGACGACCTCGAGATAACGCACCTGCGCGCCTTAAGAGGTATCTGGACCTTCGAATATTTTCGGCAGCCCACGCAGCAACCCCGTGCACACGCCTAATCCCTGCTGATGAGCGTTAATGAACGCGAAACACGTGTCCAGGGATGGCAAGCACACCAGTGAACACCCTCAAGACTCAAGACTCGGGTAGAAGCGCACCCGCTGATATCGACTACATCGACCATCATGCTCCGGGGTCACACGCTGATGGGACGAGCAGTGTGCGACCTCATTCAGACATACTCTTTATACAGGCTCCCTTGAGCTGGTGGAGGTGATGACCTCGAGATAACGCACCTGCGCGCCTTAAGAGGTATCTGGACCTTCGAATATTTTCGGCAGCCCACGCAGCAACCCCGTGCACATGCCTAATCCCTGCTGATGAGCGTTAATGAACGCGAAACACGTGTCCAGGGATGGCATGCACACCAGTGAACACCCTCAAGACTCAAGACTCGGGTAGAAGCGCACCCGCTGATACCGACTACATCGACCATCATGCTCCGGGGTCACACGCTGATGGGACGAGCAGTGTGCAACCTCATTCGGACATACTATTTATACAGGCTCCCTTAAGCCGGTGGAGGTGACGACCTCGAGAAAACGCACCTGCGCGCCTTAAGAGGTATCTTGACCTTCGAATATTTTCGGCAGCCCACGCAGCAACCCTGTGCGCACGCCTACTCCCTGCTGATGAGCGTTAATGAACGCGAAACACGTGTCCAGGGATGGCAAGCACACCAGTGAACACCCTCAAGACTCAAGACTCGGGTAGAAGCGCACCCGCTGATACCGACTACATTGACCATCATGCTACGGGGTCACACGCTGATGGGACAAGCAGTGTGCGACCTCATTCGGACATACTATTTATACAGGCTCCCTTGAGCCGGTGGAGGTGACGACCTCGAGATAACGCACCTGTGCGTCTTAAGAGGTATCTGGACCTACTAATATTTTCGACAGCCCACGCAGCAACCCCGTGCACACGCCTAATCCCTGCTGATGAGCGTTAATGAACGCGAAACACGTGTCCAGGGATGGCAAGCACACCAGTGAACACCCTCAAGACTTAGGTAGAAGCGCACCCGCTGATACCGACTACATCGACCATCGTTCTCCGGGGTCACACGCTGATGGGACGAGCAGTGTGCGACCTCATTCGGACATACCATTTATACAGGCTCCCTTGAGCCGGTGGAGGTGACGACCTCGAGATAACGCACCTGCGCGTTTTAAAAGGTATCTGGACCTTCAAATTTTTTCGGCAGCCCACGCAGTAACCCCGTGTACACGCCTAATCCCTGCTGATGAGCGTTAATGAATGCGAAACACGTGTCCAGGGATGGCAAGCACACCAGTGAACACCCTCAAGACTCAAGACTCGGGTAGAAGCGCACCCGCTGATACCAAATACATCGACCATCATGCTCCGGGGTCACACGCTGATGGGACGAGCAGTGTGCGACCTCATTCGGACATTCAGTTTACAACTGGGACTTTATGTATATCCTTGTATGTGGACGATGTGGCTTCTCAGACTTAACCATAAACTGAAGTAAGTCCGAGATATTCCTGTTGACAGTTAGTACAACTAAATGGGAGTGTGAATTCCCACTGACATGGTGCGAGGGCACCACTAAATATCTAGGGATACATTTGCACACAGATGTTATTCACCTAATTTATGGTCCAGCTGTTTATGCCTTGGAGTATCAAGTGAAGCGTTGGATTTAATTGCCTCTGTCATTAGCTGGTAGGGTGGCACTGATTAAAATGATAGTGCTACCTAGATTTCTGTACTTATTCCACAACATACAGATCCCAATCCATAACAAATTCTTAAATTGCGCGCACATCTTATTCAACTTGTATGGGGTGGGAATCATGCCAGGGTTGCTTGGGACATTCTGACTCTTCCATATGAGAGAGGTGGTTTGGAGGTCCCAAATTTTCAGCTTTACTATTTGGCCGCGCAGTGAAGCTATGCCTATTCATGGCATTACCCGAACGCACGAATCCCCTACTCTAAGTCTGAAACAGACTCGGATACCCCGGCCCCACTAAACACAATCCTACCTAGATGGTTTCCCAGAGACCCCGTAGATATACAAATGGTCTCCACAACTAGTTGGGCCTGGCATAAACTTGCTACAGCACAGGGAGATGCAGGCTACACTTGTCAGCTATTCCACTCACGAATAACCTATGGGTACCTAACACCGAAGAAGAGATTGTCCAAAAAATGCTTGTCCGATATGCATTACACACTTTCGGGGACCTATTCCCAGGTGGGCAGATATTTCATAGCGCCGAGGATGACAGATTTTGGAACGCATAATTCTTGGACAAATTCACATTCAATAGAATGCGCTGTGCGCTCCGGGTGCTATGCCTGTATTTTCCCTAGAGCCGTAATCCTTCCTACAGCTGACAACATTGATCACTAGCGCACAGGGAGACCACTTAATTTCCAAATTATTTAAAACCACTTTGTCGCTATTGCCAGCCAGAGACACTACAATCTGTGCAGTTTGGGAACGCGATCTGGGACACCCTATCAATGACACACAATGGGCTTTCTGCTGCTCCCAAATCACAAAAGTCTCATTGAATAGCAAACATAAGTTGCTGCATTTTAAGTTCCTGTGGAGAACCTATATGTCTCCGGCGAAACTTCACTCTGTTGACCACTCTAGACCACACACATGTCCTTACTGCGGGGTTTCGCAAGCTGACTTTGCCCACATGACCTGGAATTGCACGAAGGTTGCTGCGTATTGGTGGGGGGGTATATGACGCATTGCATAAGATGACCGACCTAGACCTGCAGCCTATGCCACAAGTTGCACTTTTAGGATACGTTCAGAATATTCCCAAACAGCTGTGTAGAAACACATCAATAGCATTATTATTAGCGAAAAGGGAAATAGCTGTAGTCTGGGGGAGTAAGCGTACCCCCACTGTAAAAGCATGGTTAAGTAGCCTGATCTACTGCAACACTAACAGTGATTTGTTTGCCTCTACATTGCCTACGACTTCAAAACCTAAGGACGTATGGGGTCCTTTGAAAGCCTATTTGCTGGACATTGCTCAACCCTCTCTATCACAACACTATCCGGGATAGTCCCCCCTGGGGTTGGTTGAAATTTCAAATATTATATTAAAAATTGATAGTTCAGTTACTTACTTGTTAGCAGGAATTGCATCCCATTGTATCAGAAGTCTTGCAGAACACAGATTTGTGGCTCAACTTAGCATGGGGAAAAGTGTTAATGTATGGTTTGTTAAAATGTTTTTTAGTACATCAAAATATTGCTTTGTGATCATGTACCGAACAAATGTTATTGTTTAAAATGGTAAGTAAGTTTTAAAAAAAGTATAAGGCAGCTAATTACAGATCTCAAAAAACACATAATCATCAAATTAATCTAACTGCAAATACCCTAAACATATTCCACATAGCAGCAATATCGATAATCGTTTCTTTTTTTTTAAATCACATTATGCTGTAATACATCAAACAAATTTTGACAACAAATACGCATAAAACAAACACTGAGAACTAACAAGAAGCATTACCCTCTGCACCCAGAGCAGACGTTTCGCTTACTCTTCAGCATATACCTCTTTTGTCTAAATTACATAATGGGCTACATCTTACATTTAGAAAGAGACAGAAGAATATTCTGCCCACGTAGCCTTAAATTTACGAAGTGCCCCCGCCCTCCTTGTATATGCCGCCTCAAACTGATAGGTCTGGGCCAGCTTAGTAAGCCACTGACCTATTGTCAGCACCTTTGATGATTTCCAATTCTGCATTATCCACCTGCCTACTGCTACTGCAATACAAATGAAAAACTGCCAGTATTTTGTTAGCTGGAGCCCCATGTGCAAGAAGCCAAACGAAACAAACAACTTTGATGGAGGGATATCTATTTGCATGCAATGACTAATAAACCTAAAACTCTCCTCCAAAAAATACTGTAGGCTAGGGCATGAAAAGAATTTTTGTAACCACCCACCCGCCCCGTTCTTCTTACATCTAAAACATTGATCCAGAGTTGGTGGGAACATTTTGTGAAGACTAAAGGCCACGTGCATCATTGCACCCATTTGCGATTCCTAAATTGCGAAAATTAAGGATTCGCAATTTAGAAATCGCAAACTGCAATGCATGAAAAATTCGCATTTTCTTTTGCGATTCGGTATTTTTCCTTAATTGCGATTCACAATTTGCGAATCGCAATTAAGGAAAACCCTTCCCATTGATTCCTATGGGCCAATGGCCCATAGGAATGAATGGGAAGGCATTCACATTTTGCGAATTTCAAATTTTGATTCGCAAAATGTGAATGCAATTTCAAGGGTGCAGGGGGGGTCCAAAGAACCCCTCCCTGCACCTCTGAAATGTAACTTTAAATGCAATTTACACACACACACATGCCCCAAGGGCATGTGTGTGTGTAAATTAAAACTTTCAAAAATTCAATTTGTGCATATTTGAAAGTTTTCGGTAAATTAGCATGAAGGTCAACTTCATATAAATTTACAACTTCCAAATTGCGAATTCGCAATAAAAAAATGATCATGCATTGCATTTAAGAAATCTGAAATTGCGATTTCTTAAATGCAATCGCAATTTGAAAAAATCGCAACATGGTTGCGATTCCTAAAATTGCGAAATGCATGATGCATTCCAAATTAGTCAATTGCATTCGCAAACGGCCGAAAATTGCGATTCGCACCGTTTGCAAATGCAATTGACTTTGATGCATGTGGGCATGAGGCGTGTAATATGCCAACCATCTAGATAGAAAAGTCACTCTCATAAAGTTTGCGGCGCTTAGGGGTTTGTGCCCAATCTCATTCAATAGTTGCCATTCTTTAATATTAAACCTGCAGCCTGTTTCTGGAAAATGTTTGGGTGCATCGCCTCCATATGTTTACTATGAATACTCCGAAGTAACAAACAGTACCAGTTTCCTATTACACACAATTTCTTATTGTTAATACACCTTATTATGGTTCTTGCTGTGTCATTAGTCATCATGTAGATATTTTTAAGGAAACTGGTTATTTGGATAGAACTTAACCATAGACCTGCAGTAACGAGTCCCATGCTATCAAGTTAGTAAGATTATAAATGTCACTTAACACGGAAAGCCTATGTCTGCAGGAGCCCTTGAGAAAGCTATAAATTCCCAAATCGCACAGTCTTGGAGAGAGGTAAGTGAATGGCATGCCGGTACATTATATGCTTTAAAAAATAGCTGGGTGCGTAATACTTTTGTCGTTATAACCTAATACAACGTTTTCTTAGCTAATTTTCTTGTCCACGGAAAACAGGTAAATACATTGCACTTACTTTTAGCATATGATTTGAAAGAAAATTATCGTATTTCGATGGTATTGCTGCTATTGTATTGATTGATTAACCAAAGATGCCTGGTAATACGTTAGGAAGTATTCTAATGCCAGCACCAGTGTTCTATGTCTATTTAAAGGGTGGAGCGTTTTACCCAAGCATGTTTCTTTTGCCCATATTAACTCACAAATAACTTAATCTAATTCCCTAAATTATGCGTTCGGCACTCTCAGAGGGAGGTTAAACAAACAAAAATACAAACAAGGGGAGTATAAACATTTTAACTAAACTTGGCCCACTAACGACAAGGGCAGTAATGTCCACCTCGCTAATAACCTTTTTACCATTGTAAGGGTATTTCCGTAGTTTAAGTGGAACAGCTGCATACAATCATTTGCTACATATAGACCTAAATATATTATGGGCCGTTGTAGTGAAGTCTTAAGCCCTGCTGGCAACTGGGCATCCGCAGAGTTAAACAGAAGCAACTCTGTTTTAGACTGATAGACTTTGTAACCACTGAGGCCTGCATCAGCCTGAATTTCCTCCAGTGCTTCCGGTATATTTGCACTTTTGGCCCTGAGATATAGGATTACAACATCAGCAAAAAGTGCATGTTTTGTCATACCCCGTTATGGGGCCAAAGATTGAAGTATTAGAATGGATTTTGACTGCGAGTGACTCAATAAAGAGAGAGAACAGAAGTGGAGATAATGGGCATTCCTGACGGGTGCCATGCCTGATCTCAACCTCTACCGTCCGTTCCGCATTAATAATTATCTTTGCTTTGGCCCGGTTGTATACTTCCTTTAGCATTGCTATTGATTGATATGGAAAGCCAAACTTCCCTAAAATAATAAAGTGGGCCTTCCAGTAGACAAGGTAGAACGCTTTATTTCTGCGTCCCTCATTAAGATTGCAGCCTTGTCCTTGTTGACTGAAAAATAATCATTAGCCTGAGTCAAGAAGAAAGTATTGGCAGCCATTGATCTGCCTGGCAGGAATCCTGTTTGGTCAACATGGACCACTTGTATCGCACTCGGAGCAATCCTATTCGCCGACATTTTCATATATAGTTTATAATCTGAGTTTAATAAACTTATTGAGCAATATGACTTAGGGTCACTTTGATCTTTATTTTTTACTGAATACTAATCATAACTGACTCCTTGAATCTTTCGGGGATAGGGATCCTGTCCATAATTTAGTTAAATAGGAAGATTAGAAATGGGGAGAGATCAGGTAAAAATATTTTTTATATATTTCCACAGGAATACCATCATTCCTACCAGGCTTGGCACTATCTATGCCTTTTAGTGTTTCAGCCATTTCTATAGGCTTGAAGGGCTTGTTCAAGTCTTCAATATTATCCCTAGTGATTTGTGGTAGCTGGAATGTGCCAAAGTAACATTCTAAATGCTGGAGGTCTGTTACCTGTACTTTGGCATACATTTGTTTAAAATGAAGAAGAAATAGGTCTGCTATCCTGTCTTTATCTTCACCACACTTGCTAGGGTCTCTTATTTGAGCAAATATTTGCCTATTCTTCTGGGTTTTAGTAGACCATGCTAAATATTTGCCTACATGCTGGCTTTCTTCATACACTTTCTGTTGGTATGCCTTAATCCCTGTAATGTTTTCTAGAATAAAAAAGTTTCTTAGCTAGTCCTTCCCTCTGACCATTTCTTGCTGCAGTGCCTTATTGTCACAGTCGCTTTAGATTGCCAAATTAAGTGAATTCCTATCATGTTCTACTGTGTTCTGTAAAATTTCTGTCATCTGCACCCTCTGCTCATGGAACCTAACTTTATTGGAGATAACCTGAACCCAGAAATAGGCCTTGAAAGCTTCCCACATCATAAAACCTGGGGCCGTATTAACATTATTCTTAAAAAACAGCTGTATAAATGTATGCATTTCTTCAATCCAAATTTGGTCCATAAGCAGAGATTTATTAAACTGCCATCTGGCGTTTTGTTTTTTAGATATTGGTAATATTATGACTAGGGAGTGGTCCGAAAACGTGATGGTAATAATCTCTGAACCTCCTCTTTGTAAACGCTTATCCACCAAATACAAATCCAGACGTGAAGCTTTTTTAAACCTTGCAGAATAGCATGGAGACTGGGAGAGGCCGGGGTGATCTGATCGCCATGAATCTATTAAGGCAAAATCTACCTTCATAATCAATTTCGAGGTCTTTGTTGTTTAATTGTTGCTTAGTCTTATTTGAAATATCTAGTCCTAGATCTGGTATAAAATTGAAATCCCCCCCCCCCCAAATAAATATGGGACCTTGAATCTGCTCTAAGGCTTTAATATTATCATAAATTGACCAATAGTAGTTCAAGAAAAGAAGGAGGACCCCAACAACTTTTCCCTCAATCATGATCCATCTTGCTTCCTCATCTCTAATCATCTCCCTCAAATGACAGTCCAGTGAATTTGAAAGCAGGCTACCAACTCCCCGAACTGCCATTTTGGCCGAAGCTAAATATGCTTGAGAACATTTCCTTGGCAATGACAGTATTGGAGTGGTAGACTTAAAATGCATTTCCTCTAGAAATAGTACTGCAGGAAGAAATGATCCTAACCGTTTTAGCAGTGCCCCACTTTTGTGTTAATTTAAAAGGCCATTTACCTTACAGGAGATGATCTTTCTCCTTTGGGACATTCCTTAATTTTGAACATACCACAGCTGGTTGTATAGAAAGCAAAAGCATTTTTCCCCTTTGTTTTTCTCTTTGATATTTCAGTCATTTGTTACCTGGGCTTAATCCGTAACCCTACTTTCCACCATTACCACACTTGGCACCTCCCTCCCATTTCTCCTCAATCTCTTATACCTTACCTCTGCCCAAACTGCATTCATCTTGCTCTTTTTTATCTGCATACCCCTGCTACCCGTCCCTTCCCTTCCACCCCTCCACCCTTGCCCCATCTGAAGAGGGTATTGGCCCTTGACTCCCTTCTTCATCACACCCAACATTTTGGCGTCTTGACCTGGCAGCTGCCCATATGCTTTTGCTCCCACCATCTCTGTAATATTTAATTTACTCTTTGCAACATCACCGAAACAGACAAAGTGCTAACAGTTTGGAACAAAAGTGCATGTGCAACAAAGTGACTCCTAATTTTACCCTGCGAGCTGGATGATACCAACCAGTTCATTGACTTCTGCCCTACGCTAAAACCTTTGCTATTTAGATGATTGAGAAAATTCTTCAAGTGCTAAAATTGGTGGAGCTGTACCTTTCTTGCATTATTCAACAGCTGTCCTTACTCTGAACAAGACCCATTTTACATACATTAATCCTTGAAGAATCCTGCTAACACCTAATTCGGATATAGAGCTATAATAACCAGCCAGCAACAGAAGCAATCCTACCTGAAAAGTGTAACCTGAAAAATGCTTGGAGATTGCCATAACAGCTTATAAACCTAAGAAACACTCATTACAGTCTATAAGCTAGTCCTAAAGTGCAACTGTAAAAAGATGACCCAATTCTGGTCCGTATAAAAAGTACTAATATATACAAGTATTAAGTGTATAAAGTGCAAGAATCTAAATGTAACAGATTTCAGGAGTTTGTTAACAGAGTAGATTTTATATATCATACCCAAAGCCTTAGAGCTGACTCTGGCATGAGACAAAGCGAATAGTGTTTATCCTTCTGTCCGCGACTCCCATTATTAACCAGAATACCTACAGCCTATTCCCCTTGCCCACAGTAAACTTTTATTTTCTCTTAGTATCGTATTTTCTAGACAACTGATCTACCCCTTCTTAACACTAGCCTTTACTTGCATGAACCACTTTTTGTAATGCATCATGAGCTTCCTCGAGAGTAGCACATAGATAGAATTGGCCTTTGAATAAAATTTTCTATTTAGACTTTTGGATGATGGACTCCTGCTCTCCTGCACTCATAAACTGGCCAATCAGCCCTACAAACTTTCTTCCCTGGTCTGCCACAAGTGGCGATATATCAGAGAATACTCTCACTCTTGATCCATCAGTGAGCAAAATATCCTTTATCTGAATTGCCTTACTTAGAATTGTTTCTCGTATACAGAAATCTGAGACGTTTACAATCATTGTCCTTGGATACTTGCCCCCACAGGACGATGTGCTGGAACCCTGTTTGGCCTCATTATAGTAAGATCTTCCAGTGCACTCTGAAGTATGTATTCTTTAATCATTGTTTCCATATATAGCAAACGGTTAGACTGGCCATTTATACATTCATTATCCTCGGGAATCCCTGTAAAGTGGGGATTAAATCATCTTGCATAGTTGTTCATTTCATCAATTTTCAATTGTGAGGCCTGTACTTGTTTCTGAAGAGTAGCAACATCACTGTCTCAGTTCAAAGAGTAGTCCTCCATATCTGACACTTGTTGCTCAAGGTCTTTAATTCGTTCCTGAATTTGTTGTACCATACCCCCAATTCTATCTAGCATTTAGTGAACTTTGGCAATTTCTTGGGCCTGTGAAGTTTTACATTCTCTAATCTCAGTTTTGATAGCTTCAAGGAACTGCTGGACCTGGTGCATCAAGGGTTGGCTATACCTAGATGGCGCAGATGTTGACTCATTGACTTGTTGTTGATTTTATCCTATAACATTAGCATACTCCGCCTACTGAAGGTTTTGAGGTGTGGCTTCCTGCACTAATCTCATGGGACCTAATGCACCTGAATCTTGGGGGGAGGGAGGGAGGGGGGTTTGCAGCTGGAACTTTTCCTACTCCCATTTCCACGATTGGATCAGCGCTCACTATAAAAGCTGGTATCGAACTCGGAACTGGATTGCTTTCTGCTGTTCTACCTTCATCCTGGCCCTCTGCCTGACTAGTTAAGTCCTCCAATGATGATTTGTGACTTTTTGCGAATAATGGTTAGTACTTGTGGGTCTTATCAGACACTCTCACCTTTACTGCACCGCTAGCTCTACCTATTGCCACCTTTCCACTATTCAGAATTCTTTTAGCTTCAGGTGTCAAGACAGGTACAATCACAGAGTCCACACCAGTGGGAGCTAGTTCCAAGGAGGACGCCAATAAAAGCAACTCAGAGGAAGAGGACATACTAGTCGAAAAATCTGAAGAAAGCTGCTCCATTAGTTTATCTGTTACTACTTCTTTTTTTAACAACATTCTTCTTTCTCCCTACTGCAAGAAAGCTTGTTTGCCCGGATTTCCCCTTCCCCCTTGAGTTACTGATGATGGGCTCAATGCAGTGTATCCAACTCCTGCTCCCCACAAAACCATTTGTCATATGTTTTTGTTCATCCAGCCTAGTTGGGGCTGTTCCTTGTTTGGGAAATGGCAGGTATTAATAACAATAATTGTTCATGGAGACCGCTAGCATTTTGTAGCATGTGAGATTGACTATAGGAGAATAGTGCCCGCTTCTACTTGTGTGAAAAAGTGGTATATCTAGTGGGTATAGGTCTGCTCAGGGACCCTCAGCTAGGCAGGGCAGGGCTGGTCTATCGGGGGTGATTCCTCGACCACAGAAGACCTCCTTACCTCAGCAAGGCACCTAACGGCTTCCTCCGCTCCCTCTGCTCCCTTCTCCATCTGGCCTCAGTTCGGTGGTTTTCTGAATGTCAACATCGAGACCTGGCTATGCACCGTCGCGATTAATAAAAACATGAGAGCTGCGCCCGACCACTTCGCGGCTCCAGCTCAGGTGTTCCTCCAGTGGTTCTGACCTGGAAGCTGTTCCCGGCTGACCGCTGCGGTATACACACAAACTCTGGCAAGGGGGTAGAGCTCTTGCATGATAGCAACAAGGCATCAGGCTCACCCTTGCCGCTCCCACCAAGAACATTAATTGATGACTAGCAAATGAGTAGATGACAACAAGAAAGTCTAAGGATCACATTCTTTTCAGTAAGAGCACAAACACAGGAGCACTCAGGGGTTCAAAGTAATAATTTTCCATTGCCAGAAAAAGTGCATACATTTCCAACCCAATGAGCTCAAGAACTACAATGTGGATGGATTTAATATGCTCTACTGTTGATTGCAGTGGATTTTTCTTGTTCTCCGTGGATTTTATCTTTCCACAAATGCCCATACTAAAGGCAGAATGGCATACGTGCCCTCAGCTAATGAAGTGGAGGATTTTTTCCCCTAAATGAGTATTGTGTTGGCTTGAAAGATCTCTAGGAACTTATTAAGGGAGTGAGCTTAACATCTTACATGCCTAGTCAAACTTGTATGACAGAAACCTATGTGAGGTTTTATTGTGCTGTTTCTGTTACCACAATTGAACATAATTAAATAAATATTTTAAAAAGGGATGATTGTTTTAAAGGTCCAGAGCAGAAGGTAAAAGTTAACAAACAAGCAGCCTGAAAGTGAAAGAAGTAAAGGTTAAGCAGACTTAAGCAGAGGAAAAATAACATGGGACCTTCAATTCCCACATTACGGCAGGAGAATGAAATTGAGCACAGCCTGGCTTACTCCTATTTTCAACCTTAAAACATGTGACAGGAGGACTGCTTGCAATTAGTCTAAGCACTGGCAATCGCTCAGGTGGCATTCCAAACCACCATTCTTTGCCCACCTCACCACTTTCGATTAAACTGTGTCATATGTAAATCTTGGTCCTACTCCAATAGAAACAGTCCAGCACGAACTGCCAAACCAGGTCCTCTCCAAACCAGAACACAAGCAACCCGTGTGGTTTCTCCTTGAATGGGTGCAGCTTGGTTCTAGTGGTACAGTGAGCAATGGCCCCATGTTTGGGTATACTCTTGGCCATTTAGGGCATACATCAAACTCACAAAAGGTGACAGGAGTAATGCTTTCAATAAACCTAACCACTGGTAGTTGCTCAGTGTAGCAGTGCACACCATCATTCTTTTGCCAGCTATTCCACCTCAAATTAGACCTCGCCATATGAAAATTAGTCTTGGTCCTGCTTCAGTAGCAAAAATCCAGTCCAAACTACTGAGCTTGGCCCTCTCTGAACTGGAACACAAGGAACCTGAGACCAAATTGAAGTGGCATGGTTGGCAAATAAATGAGCTAGAGTGCTACCCCTAGTAATTGCCAGTGGTTAGACAAATTGTAAGCATTTCTCCCAGCCCCTTTTGTGTGTTTGATACACCTATTTTCACATTGAACATTGTCCCATAACAAAATTTAATAATATGATTCTTTTTAAAATACATAACGTATTTATGCAGCACAGAAATAGTAACAAAGTAAAAAGCACAAGCCAAGAAAAATCCCACACCTTCTCAGGAACATAGAGTAGAATTTAACAAATAATTTGACACTAAAATGACAACAATCCAATCAGTAAAACAGGAGATATGAAAGTTCACAGATATAAGGTAAGTATGTTGCCTAAAAGCACAACACAGATGTGTGCCTCCCAGACCATGACTTTACATGCATTGCTTGAATAGGAATCTATAAGAGTCTTCCTATTCAAGTCCAAAAATTGACTTTTTATATTTCGTTATTTTTTAAAATAAAAAATACTACCCTGTAGTTGATTTTTAATTCAAAATATTTTTTTGCCGATTGTTTGCCAATTATGTGTTTATATTTTATTCTTATTCAAATTATATACACATTTTTATATATACATAGACTATTTACATATCACACCATGACAATACAAGACAGTTAGTACTATTTAAAATTATTTCAGACAACGTAAGAAACTTTAAATTACACAAATGTTACATTTACTGAAACATAAAATGACTGATAGTACGGTTCTGCTTATATACAACACATATTTACAAACTCCTCACACCTCACATCTTTTGAGGATCAATTCTATGTGTAACAAAGCATTGAATGTTATAACTAGTGTCCTTAGAGTGGTTATAGTGGAGATGGAGACCTAGTTTCCATTGGTCCTCTATATTATTTCTATATTGGTACTGTTCTGTGGCCCTATAGAGGTCAAAGCAATTGGTATAAGGTCGGGGTATCATCCTAAATAACGATTTCCGTGATGCAGTGGCGCTTGTGCACTGACTATAGCAGTAATTGCTAGCTCTTGGTTTCAATTTTGGTTATGCCGACATGTTTCGACCTTCAGGGGTGGACCTGGGCTGTTGTCATGAGGAAGGTCTTCTTCAAGGCAAATGTTCTTGTAGAAAACTGTAGTGTGCATTAAAAGGTATGCCAATAACTTTTCTATTCAACTACATGGTGTACCCTGATACGTATATCAACACTCTAATCTTAGGACATACCGTTTTCCTGGTTGGTAAATGGGTTGGAACCTTATATTGTGGACTGCTTCTTACATGGAAGGCTGTCTATCATGCCAGGTTCTGATGGAAGTGAGCCTTTTCAAGCGGCTTCTTTAACCTATATTTGAGTACAAGGGGAGGATGAGCATTGATATCTTAAAGTGATATCTCATAATGGGTTAACTGATTGATGCTTGTGACAGTTTGATGTGCCCAATGGATATAGTTTGTGTGTCGTGCCTTCGAACCCTTGTGGCCGGTGATTCCTTTATGGGTTACATAGTTTTAATTGCGGCTGCTAGTGTTGTGAGTGATGGTGCCTACTTGAGACATTGTATACAGTGTGGTAACGAAATCATGCTCCTGTTGCAAACTAAGTGCCTGGGTATGCCTGGGTATGCTCTTATTTACATTGCTTTTGTGGTGTATCAGAGCAACGGTCTTGTTCTAATCATACTCTGCCAGGTGTCAGTGCATGCTCCATGGCTGGAGAGATCTTACACCTGTTGCGTGTTTTGTGGAGCAACGTGTTATGGCTGGACGTGCCTCGTGCAGGTAACATGCTGGAATTCGAAGTGGAAGAAACTTTTGAGGTCTTCTCCCTACAGAAGTATCTGGGATTTCCTCCCACCCTGTCCTGGTCCCAGTCTATTTGCGGTCACAATAGGTAGTGTGAAGTCCTGTGTGTGTGCTGAGGCATGGTTTTTGAAGTGAAAGTGTGACAGGAGACAGTTCCGCCCCACTCATCAAGTGAGGGTGGCCAATCCTGCCAACACTCAGACTTTCTATTGTGTGGCTGTCTGGGACCCATTATTCCCTTGTGGGCTTGGAAGTTAATAGGCAATGGTGCTTACAAGGGATTTATTTTGTAATCAACTTTGTTTCAATTTGGCTTTGCTGCTAAATGCCTCACCATGGCATCACAACTTAATTACAACAAATATATGCTGATTGTTCCAAATGAAATGAATCCCAAGACTATGTGTATCTCTTATTTCTTTATTTATAGCACAACACATATGCAATTAAAGGTTAAAATTAAAGGAATTCTCATATGCATTGGTAACGGATATTGAAATTCACATGAGCCAAACTATATTTGTCATCCAAGTAAAATTAGCCATTTTATAAAATGGTCAGATCTGGAGTCTGTGCTACATGTAGGACGTAGGGGCCACATATCACTATTTCAAATGGCGATTACCTATTGTGATTCTCTGCTAATCACAATTAGGAAATCGCTATTTGAATGCATGAAACAACATGAGTTTCATTTAGGTTTCCAAATGTGTAACAAATCGACCTACCGCTTTAATATTATTGAGGCAAATCTCAATTTGCGCTCCATTAGGATTCACCAAAATCACAGGGATGGTGGCCTGTTGGTGTCAGCAAACCACCATGTCTGTGATCGCTTAAAACAGAAAAATGAAAAGTCTTCTTTTCATTTTTCAAGAGCAGGCAGTTATCTGTAGGACCACTGCCTAACCTTAAAAAACATTTTTATGAACATTCACGAAGGGGAAGGGGTCCCTTTGTGACCCCTTCCCATTTACAAAGGGGTTACCACCTACTGGAAGTAGGTGGTAAAATACAAATATTTTGCAATCGCATTTCAATCATAACACACTTCTACATTCCGTTGAAATTTGGTTTTATGAAGGGATGCCCTAAACAGGCCACTTCCCAATACCAAATCGATATGTATTTTCAATTCCAAATTGCGACTCAATAACAAGTTACAGAATCGCAAATTGGAATTCATACATACTAAAATTCATTTTACCAGTCGCAAAAGGGTCTTTTGTGACCAGTAAAATGCATGATACATGGGACCTAGGTCTAAATAAAAATGTTAACACTGATCAAAAGGAAAACTGGATTAGACTTCAATGTTTTGGTCTCTCTTGTTCTCCATCCATGAGAACATCTTCAGGTCAGGAAGATCCACAACCCCTTTGTCAACAAGTAAATAAAAAATATTGTATGGTGTTTATCTTGCTTTTTCCATTTTGCGGCCCTGGGGAGAATTATATCCACTTTCAGTTACAGAGGAGATGATTGATACAAGCAGCAGTCCGTGAGAAGTCCCTTGGTCACTGTTAGACTTGGCATATTTGGCATGTTTTCCCTGTCTTTTTGCTTTCTAACGTCCCTGTTTTGACTCTGTTTTTGCAGGTTAAGTGTCTGTGCACTTTCTCAATGCTGTTCATTGTTAAAGTGCAAATGCTCCTGTTGTAAATTGTGTTATGCATTGGTGTTTCCATGAATGGCAAGTTGTATTTACTATTAAGTCCCTAGTACAGTGCACTGAGAGTGCCAGGGCCTGTAAATCAAATGATACTAGTGGGCCTACAGCACTGATTGTGCCCCCACAGAAATAGCCCTGAAAAAGTAACACAGACCTGCCACTGCAGGGTCTGCGCACAGTTTGTAACTGACATGTCGACCTGGCAAATGCACCCACTTGCTAGGCCCTAATCTTTCCTTTTCTTACATATACGTCACCCCTAAGGTAGGCCCAAGGTACCCCTGTGGGCAGGGGGCTGTGTATATTAAAGGTAGATGTGTGTACCATGTCCTGGTAGTGAATGACAGCACTTTTCATTTTTCTCTATGGAAAGGCTATCTGTCCCATAGGATGGAATGGGAGTTTTACTTATAACATCGTATAAGCATAACTTCCCATTGGGACAAGATGGGGAAGTGGAGTTTAGTATTCCTGGACTGGAATGTAAAAATGCATCTTTTAGTAAAGATGATTTTTATGTTCTGTGTTTGAAAATACCACTTTTAGAAAGTAGGTATTTTCTTGCATTAGCCATTCTGTGTGCCTCTGCTGCGTTTATGGATGGACTGTCTGGTTTTGGAATGACAGGGGCTGGGGATGTTCATTCTCTTTACATACCCACTGGGGGACGAGGTGTGTCTTGCCTTTCCTGGATGAGACAAGACTGGGGTGAATAGACCTAGGCTGCATTTAGCATAGTAGAAGGAGAGTTTCTTGCACCTGAATGGGCCTGGTCTGCTGAGGACAATGCTGTCTCCCCTTCCTGCCGGGAAGCTGGGCCAGAGTGGACCAAACTGGTTTGGACTAAGCATAAACACTCTCTGCCTGAGAGAACAAAGGAATATTGAATATAAATATTGGGGCCAGACCCCAGAACTTTAGAACTTGCTGGAATCAAGGAACCTGCCAAGAAGGAGAGCTGCCAGGAGGAGGACTGCCCCTTTGCTGTGTTGTTGCTTTGTTGGGTTGGCCTGCAGTTGCTGCTTCTGCCTTGGGCAGTGGAAGAACTGGACTGAATTTTCTCAACTAGCTGAGTATCTCCAAGGGTTTTAAGTAAAGCTTTCCTCCAGTTCTGAAGTCTCAGGGACTGCAAACACTTCACCAACCTCTGGGTACAGCTTCTGGAACTACTTTTTCAGTTGCCACAGAGAAGAGGCTCAGTTGCTGGCTCTGTGTCCTGACAGCACCACTGAAAGCCCTGTCCGCATCTTGCACTGCAACCCTGGTCTCACTAATGACAACGACTGATGCTGCCGCCAACGACCTGCTGCTTGCACTGTGACCTGTGGGCATCGCACTCCACACTGCCTCACTTTACTTTGCCATCCTGGTCTCACCGACTCCGTTGCTGCTGCTGACTTGGACACCCGTGACCGCATCATGGCTGGGGGTACTGCTCGTAAGTTTCACGACGCACCTCCTCGTCCCACACAGCGGTCTGGGCCAACCGACAGCAACTGCCAACCTGCTCTGTCGCTTGCACTGCAGCCTGCCAGCACTGCATCGAGCACCACCTCGCCCTGCTCCGTAAGCCTTGGTCTCACCAATGCCATCTGGATGATGGTCACTGAACCGCTGCCTGCACCGCATCGTGCGTGCACCGCACCCTGCACCGCTTCCATTCTGCAACACAACCGCGACGGTTGTCACGACCAACTCACACCAACATGCCAGCGGCAACGAGAAAGGTATTGTTAATGAGTCTGCCCACGTTTTCGCTGGCCCATACCAACGTGGTCAGCTGGAACTGGTAGACTCTGTTGTTTTCAGCATCGCTGTAGCCCATGATGTACTTGTAGGAATGCTGTTTTTGAGATATTTATGAAATGTTGAGAATATATTGCAAAGTATATATTTTTAAGTACTGTGTGTTGGATTCTTACCGTTTTGGTCTTGTTTTCGATATATAAAAATATTGTATATTTTTCTAAACTGGTGTGGTGTCCTTTTGTAGTGCTTTCACTGTATTACTGTTGGTTATCTGCAAATGCTTTACACACTGCCTCTGAGATAAGACTGACTGCTTGTACTTGGACAAAGGTATCTGCCTCTACCAACTAGAGACCCCCATTTCTAACAACCACTGTGACCATTGGTGACAGTAGCCAGTGGGAAGTCCTTTAACCAATCTGATCATATTGATCTTGACTACATTACATCCATCCATTTGGTGAAGCTGTTGTGGTGGACTTTCCCGGCCAGAACACAGAACCGGTGGGCTGTGGCCTTTTTCTCTCTCTCCCTGTTTTTATCTTCTGTTCAATTATATACATTGAACCCTGAACAAGGTGTATGGTCAGCAGGCCAATTTACACTGAAACGCTCATTGGCCCCTTCTTCATCGGGAAACAACCTTTACAACGGAGTCATTACATTGCACTACCTTTACATAGCAGTCATTACATCGCAACATCCTTTACATAGCATGTCATTACAACGCAGCCATTACATTGCATGTCACTCCAACGCATGCCATTACAACGCATTACAGCTCATACCATTACAATGCATAGTACCCCTTCACTATCAAACACTTACCCTACTGTTGCACTCACTGGAGTTAGAATAGTGATTTTTAGCCCTACACTATCCAACACTCACCCTACTGTTGCACTCACTGGAGTTAGAATAGTAATTATTACCCCTATACTATCCAACATTTGCCTTAAATGCGATGTAATGATAGGCATTGTAATGGTATGCATTGTAAAGGTATAATGTGATGTAATGGAATGCGTTGTAAAGGTAGTTTCTGAAAATGCGATGTAATTGCATGCAATGTAAAAGAATGCGTTGTAAAGGATGTTGCGATGTAAAAACTGCGTTGTAAAGGCATGCATTGTAAATGTATGTGTTGTAACGTCATACATTCTCTTCATCAGACTCAGAGCACATATAGAGACCATTTTCTAACGTCTGTTCTATGTAACCTAGTAGGTTATATCTTTCTCTTTTACCAACCAGTGAGTACACATCAATCAACTTCTACACCTCCAGCAAACAACTGAACTATGTTACTTGAACATACCCTCTGTGGATAAAGGCCAGATTATTGGCACTAAGACTGTGAGAGTGGAATATGCAAGTTCACCTCCCGGCATGGCGCAAACCAAAACCTTATGAAATAAGATGTTGACTCTGGGGCCAGGAAAAGGAAACCATAATACACATTTTATGCATCTGTCCTTCCCTATTGCAGCAAAGAAAAATTCTCCATTGCAGAGCTTTTGTTCTCCTAGCAGTTCACACCTGCCGGCAGGCAGTAATAGCCAGTCTGAATCCTACCTACACCATTTTAAATGTCAAAGCTCTTAAGTTCCTCTGGAAGGTAACTGCTAAATTACGAGATGCTAAGTGCTGGAACTTAACACATTACCTGACATTGCACATTGTACTTTTTCCTTCAGCATGTTACAAACAAAACTTTAAATACTTCATGTAATGAGATATTGCCTGATTTTTATAATGGACTGGCTTGTGCTGAAAAACACTTCGAACTATATTAAACAGTGCAAAAATCATGTTTTGAATGTGGCTCTCTGTATTGTACCGTGTGCTTTAAAATAGGCCGCCGTGCTTTACAATGGTCTGGTTCTGGTTACTTCATTATCGCACATTGCACACTGCTCTCTTGAGCGAGCAAAAAAGACTGCCCCGATCTACACGGCACTGATCAAAAGCATTTCAATGCAATCGGTCTCGCCTTTGGGACCTTATATGTACTTAGCTATGCAGCACATTAGCCTGGGTGCTGAAAGATCTACTGTTCTTTAACATGGAGGGAAAGTATGCACCAAACTGCGTGACACGCCAGGTATGGAAACACATGGACAGAAATATTGCCTTTCAGAGGGGAAATTGTATAGTCCAAAGCTCTGTGTTTAATATAAAGTCAGGGCCTTCGGTGGTCATATCACTGAAAATACAAGATTTGAAAAAAATATTATTGTCTATGGGTGCTCGTGGAAGACAATTTCTATGGACTGGAACCTAAAGAATACTAAAGTGATTCTGGTATTTTACTGACCTCTGCTGGTCGTTCGCTATCAAGAAAGTTAAATAGAGGCAGTTGCCAGAAAAATTTTAAAAAAGAAAGTCTCTCAGCTGAAAGCAATTCTGGTATTTTACTGACCTCTGCTGGTCGTTTTCTATCAATACAGTTAAATAGAGGCAGTTGAACAGAAAAAAAGTCCCTAAGCGGAAGAAGACAAGTCGAAATGCTGATCTCCAGAGCCCACAAAGTACATACACATATAAGTCTATAATAAGTAAATACTAAAGTATATACAAGAGGTCTCGAATGCTCGAGCTAAAAATGTTGCTTGACACGTACCAACTAATATTGTTATGTTGTTTTGCTTGATTTCACATTGTGTCATCATTCAAAATTGCTCCTTTGCACTCCGTATTTTATATTGTATTGTCTGCTTTTACAATGAGTCGGTCTGGGAGCCAGTAAACTCTGTTTTGCATTTAGCCCTTTCAAGCGTACTGTGCATTTTAAATTGGGTTGGTTTTGGCCTTGGAAGGCAAATACTCCTGTTTTTTTCAATTTTTCCACTTGGTCATTGCTCGTCTGATTGAGCTATCAAGTCTCCCCCGATTTGCATGGGACCGATTATAAATGCTACTTTTCACTTGGTATTGTATGTTGGTCTGGACTGTTTTAATATTTGTGTGCTGAATATTGTACTCTATGTCCTAATAGTTGTAGTTTTTATGCTTGTTTGTTAAGGTTTTAAATAACCGTACAATAAAATTGACTACTGACTACTGCTAGTTAGTGCTTCTAAGAAAGAATGTGTATTGCTCCGACTGTCTGTCATGTATCAACGATGTCACGGGATAAATGGGGACTGCAAAATTGACCGATTTAATTGGAAACAGGTGCTAAGCTGTCAAGAGGTACAACGACATCCTGGTTGGAGGGAGCCATTGATGAATCAGAATTGGATCACTGCACGTTTGATTTCGTCATTAGAATAAGTATGCTCATTCAGTGCTGTATCATTTTATCTATTCGGAAAAAGCCTAATTCTAGATTCCTATAATGACTGATATGTACATTTCATCCTCCGGACATCACACATTAAAGAATCAGACAAAAATCATTAGACGTGCTCATCTTTTAGGGGTTGCTGTAAAGAATATCCAGGATGGGAGATAACTTTCTGATATTTCTATGGAGCTGCAAATTCAAAATATATCACTCCACTCCATGTCACTTCAGTAGGGATTGCTGAAGCAGCCAGTGCTAATGAGATCCTTTCTTCAGACTCGAAAGAGAAACGGAAAGAAAACGAAGTGTGCATCGCATTTAAGCTTCAGAAAAGCACATCTGAATTTGGGAGAGGTGACCCCAAACAATTTAGGTCAAGAAACACTTCTGAGAGAGTTTCTGCTCAATCCCTGGTAGCTATGGCACAAATAGCAGACAATCCCAGGAGAAGTGCCCTTATGCTGAAGCAGTATCAACAAATTCAAAGTAAAGAACCAAGCAAAATAAAATCCCCAAACAAATATAGAACAATAGAGAACACGTTAAAGAGCAAAATACACCAACATCCTCAAAATAGAAGAAGGATAAACGGTGGTTCCGATGTACAGTGCACTCACCCCTTTAAAACTGAGAATCATTTCACAAAAACGAGACATAAAGAAATAAATGAATAAATAAATAAATATTGTGTAAAAAACAGCTGTAGAAAGACTGAATGAGAGACAAAGTTTCAAGACATTGCTGCAAAACCACACATGGCTACAAGTGGTTCACCCCATCCTAAACAAACTTCTACTAAGAAGAGGAGAAGCTTCAGTCTGTCTTTGGCCTCTCAGACATGGAAGGTATCAGCAAAGGGCATAGGCAGTGGTAACCTCTCAGTTGTCAGGCAGATACACAAACATTTTTCTACATTGCTGCATTATGTACATTTCACATCATGAAGGTCATCTTGTCGGGTGGGCAATATTAGCCACATTTTTCACAAGCAGCCTCCAGGGTCCAAAACTACGTTCCTAGGAAACCTGGACGAGCTGCTAGAGACTATCCTGTACAACAAGGAGTTCACTATTTTGGGAGATTTTAATTTGTATTTAGAGGATCTTGAGAACAAAGAGACAGCAATGTTTTTAGACACTTTAGGCGCAGTTGGACTCCCCCAATTAGTGGGTTCTTCCACTCACGTGGTGGGTCATACGCTGGATGGGATTTTCTCTTCTATAAAGGGGTTCAAAATTGATGAGGTGATCCCACTGCTGTGGTCTGATCATTCTTTTATTGGCTTTAACTTCCCTAGGAGTCGTTCCAGGCAGGTCTGCAATCCCTTATCTTTGATAGCATCCTACAGAGCTTGGAGTAAAGCAGATAAAACAGCCCTCCGACTTACACTGGAGTCTTCTTCTCCACAATGTTCTGATAATGTAGACACTGCAGTTATAAACTATACCAACTGGTTGTCGGGTGCCATTAGCTCTGTGGTGCCTATGAAAAAGATCTCCAGCAACAGACCCGCTCCATCGGCACCCTGGTTTTCTGATCTTCTTCGTAAGGAGAAACAGAACTGCCGTTGTATGGAACGACGTTGGCGGGTGAATTATTTGGACTCAGACAAGCGGGTCTATAGGTTAGCACTTAGGTCTTATAAAGATCTTCTGATGGTGGAGAAAAGTAAGTTTTTTAAAGCTCAAATCGACTGCAAAATACTCCTCAAAAGAACTGTTTGCGGTTATTGACAAACTTACTGTTCCCAAATCTTGGGGTAAACTGGGGAGCCAACAATTTGTGAATGATATAGCCTCTACTTTTAAAACTAAAGTGCTGGACATTTTTAGCATTTTTAAGGATGGCCTAGGTCCACAAATAGCCACTGAGGGTCAGATTTTGGACAACGGCATGAGTGGGCTTATGGAGTTCTCTCCTGTGTCAGCGTCTATGGTGAGCTGTTATATATTGGAGGCTAAGTCAGGCTCTCTTTCGGACCCATGTCCAGTGGCCTTTCTGTAAGAATTGGTCGACGTGGTGAGTCCTGTACTTGCTGATATTTTTAACCAGATGTTCTTGTCAGGTAGTTTTCCCGTGAGATGGAAGGAGACATCTACTCTCCCTTTACTAAAGAAACTTACTCTAGATGCGTCCAACACGCTGAACTATCGTCCCATTGCTCGTCTTCCATTGCCTGCAAAAATTGCTGACAAAATCATGAATGGTCAATTAACTCAGTTCATTGATGACAATGGGTTGTTGGATTCTTCCCAGTTTGGTTTCTGGAAGGAACGCAGCACAGAGACAGCGCTTATTAACGTGACCGAGGAGATCAGGGCGGTTATGGATGGAGGAGGCTCTGCCGCATTGATTCTCCTCGATCTCTCTGCTGCGTTTGACACTGTTGATCATACTCTCCTGCTGCACCGATTAAAAATCTTGGGTGTGGGTGGCATGGCCCTGGCATTGCTAGCTTCCTTTTTGTGGGAGAGGAGATCGACAGTGTCTCTCGATGGGTTTAATTCATCTCCCTATCTGCTGCCATGCGGAGTTCGCAGGGTAGCTCGCTTAGTCCTTTATTATTCAATGTCTATGTCTCCGAACTTGCTCCATTGGTCAGAGACTTTAGTTTTATGTTAACTTCTTATGCAGATGATTCACAGATTGTGGTAGCAGCATACAAAAACCAGGTCTCGGGGCAAATCTGCTGGTGGTACCTAAGTGCCGGACCTTGCACTGGGGCGGGCAGAGCTTTCAGCACAGCACATCCAGTTTGTGGAACTCCCTTCCACTTGAGATCAGGAAGGCCAGTTCCCGCATGAGTTTCAGAAAAAGTCTGAAAACCTTGCTGTTTCAGTGCGTGGCGTTTTGTAGGTTCACTTGCTGTCCTTAGCGCCGAGACACCATTTTTGGAATTTGTGCGCTTTATAAATAGCATTAACATTAACATTAACATAACACTTACATACATAAGCAAAGTCCTGGATAATAGTGGTTCTTCCAGGAGATATTACTTGATACACACCAAGAGGTGTATGTTGCATATATGAAGTGGAACATAATGTGATCTCACAATTCTTTAATTTCTAGACTTACTACATTCAACAATCTCGTGGGTGAAAGTTTGACACAACAACAGCACCATGGGTAAGAAGAACATGATGAGGCATAAATGGCATATAGCTTAAGGTTTAGCAGTTACGAATGGTAGTGGAATCCAGGGTAAGGTTAATGTGTGGACATGTGTAGCACATTAATAATGATATATCTTTGAGATTGGCTCCCTTCATAAGCAAACGGATTGGGATGAGGATACCTTCACCTGTGTTACATATTAACCCACCCCAAATACCACTAAGGCTCCAAACACAGCTGCCAAAAGCAGAGTTTCCACCACCATGGCCACCAGTGCTGCCAACAGCAGACCAACCACCACCATCAACACCACAGCTGCAAACTGCAGAGTTGCCACTGCCACCATCACATCTTCCAGGAGCAGACTTACAATCACCACCATCACAGCTGCTTCACCATCATCATATCTGACATGTCTAGAAGTCAAGTTGTATGAACAATTTAAATATTTTAGGAAGGCATGTATGGAGACAAAAATTAAGAATGAGAGTGAATCATCGCTGTATATTACATGATATTGTTAATGCAATTTTGATAATGTGAATTGTAGTTCATGAAATTACTGAATGTAGTTAATTAATTAAACATAAGACAATAAATGATAAAAGGAAATGTGTACAATATTTGTACTTTTACATCCTAGTCTTCAATAGATTATTTGAAGAGTAGGGAGTTCCCCTGAAAAAGGTAAATAAGTATTACGAAAGCCTTGGTAGAAGTAAAGTTTATTTATTTTTTATTTATTTATTTATTTTATTTTAGCGATTTGTATAGCGCCTGGTGACCCAAGGGCATCCCCGCGCTGTAAGGAGATTGTTTATCCTGTAAGGAGAGGGAGGGAGGAGGAACAGTTATTTCGGGAATAGGTGCGTTTTCAGTTTTTTGCGAAAGGTCAGGTAGCTGGCTTCCAGTCTGAGGGTGCGTGGGAGGGAATTCCATCTCACGGCCGCTTGCACCGAGAATCGTCGGCCTCCGGTGCGGGTCCTTTTGAATTTGGGGACGTTGGCCAGGTGCTCACTGTCTGAACGGAGGGATATGGATGCTTTGTAGGGGGTGACCAGGCTGCTGAGGATAGTAGGGCCAGATCCGTTGATAAGTTTGTGTGTTGTACACATGGCTTTGAATTCCACCCTTTGGCGAACAGGGAGCCAGTGCAAGGCCTTGAGGGCTGGTTTTGCTGACACTCTCGAAGGAAGGTTCGTGAGCAGACGGGCCGCAGTGTTCTGTGTCCGCTGTAGTCTAGTCAGGGTGGCCTCTGGAGCGCCAAGGTAGACCATATTGCTGTAGTCAAGACGGGACAAAACTAGCCCCTGGATGAGAAGTTTCCTAGAGGGAGGAGGTAGTAATGGGAGGATCTTACGGGTGGTGCGCATGAGCCCAAAACAGGTGCCAGCAGTTTTGGCCGCTTGCGTCTTCATGGTGAGCTCCGGTTCGAGCCATACTCCAAGGGTTTTGATTTCACGCTTCGGGGAGGGGATTTCTCCGAATACGTCGGGCCAGACTGTTGGGGGGATGGTTGCCCATTGTTTTCCCAGGAGCATCACTTCGGTCTTAGACCCATTCAATTTTAGTGATGAATCACTCATCCAGCTGTGTATTTGGGTAAGGCAGTTCGCCAGTTTCTCTGGGTGGTCGGCTAGTTGGGATAGAGAGACGACCAGTTGAGTGTCATCAGCGTAGCTTACCATTTTTATGTTAAATGGTGTCACCACGTCTTCCAGGGGAGCCATATATGCGTTAAACAGCGTCGGGCTCAGGGAAGATCCCTGAGGGACCTCGCTTGTGAGGGGGAGGGTGGCTGAGTGGTAGATGCCGTCCCATACCTGGAACGTGCGTCCGGTGAGGAAGGATTCTGTCCAACTAAGTGCCGTCCCGGTGATCCCTGCAGCCGCGAGCCGATGGAGGAGGATACGGTGGTTGACTGTGTCGAAGGCTGCGCTGAGATCCAGGAGGATCACTGCCACTGACCCTCCTGAATCCAGTATGCGCCTTGCCTCCTCGATGACGGCGAGGAGGGCAGTATCTGTGCCATGGCCCGGGCGGAAACCAGTTTGGGATTCCCGTAAGATGTTGTTTGTTTCAAAGAACTGGGACAATTGTCTGTTGACCAGTTTCTCAGCTAGCTTGCTGATTGCCGGTAGTAGAGAAATTGGTCGATAGTTTCCCATGTCTGCTGGATCGAGCTGAGGTTTTTTAAGGAGTGCTTTTACCACCGCGCTCTTCCAGCTGGCAGGGACAGATCCCTGGGTAAGTGAGCTATTAATGAGCTCCGTGACCGTGGGAACGATGACAGGGGCAACGGTTTTGAGGAATCTGATGGGAGCCGCATCAAGTGGTGAACCACTTCTCATTTTGGTCATGGTTCGCTCGACTTCCAGACATGTTACTGGCCTGAATGTCTCAAGTTGAGGACGAGGATGACTTTCGGTTTGACTGGGGGGTGTCGGATTGTCCAAGTGGCTGGTGGGCCCGGGAGGGGGGAGGGAAGCTAGTATATGGGCGATTTTATCGTTGAAGTACGTGGCTAGGTCATTACTTCGGTCCACCGATGGGACACTGGAGGACGGTGAATGGGGTACTTTGAGCAGCTCCTTTACGATTATGAAGGATTCCCTGGCTGAATTAGAAGATTCTGTAATCCGCGTGTCATAGTGGGAGGCTTTGGCGTGCCTGATGGCATCTTTGTAGAGTCTGACTGTATTGTGGTATGCATCCTTGCTGGAGTGCAAGGTAAAGAGAAAACACTTCTTACTGTTCTTTATTTTGTATAAGGAATTTGTAGGCAAAAAAAGAGTTCAGTCAAGTGAAATGGGTTCACTAAGTGAGAATGAGGTGACAGATAGATAAATGATAGGTAATGGACGGGTAAAGAATAATGGGGGGGCTCTGAATAATGCCACACCCTTGAATGCTCAATCATAAAAGTCTCCACAAAGAGTCACTATAATATACCGCCTTTCAATCTAAGAGGAGAGGAGATGTTAACTAGGGCAAAAGCAACATTCTCATTATAAATTCAGCACAAATTTTAAGCATGAGCCTACCAGCAACACTGAGGCTTGTAGGTCGCATCAGTGGACCGCAGGTTCTGCCCTTAAAGATCCAAAAAATGAAGACGGACATCTTCAATACAGAATGTACAAAGAATGTCCCAATTAGTTGAGATCTCTATTACAATGTTTCCCATCCATGCATCACATTGTATAATGTGATCGAAAAAGCTTTTGTAGGAAGGGTGAGGAGAGCAGAGAGGGCATAAAGGGGTGGAATAACAGTGGCACTGTTATCATCATCTTTCCCAAACCTTGCCAGATGGTGCGAGATATGACACACACGGGATAAAAAGTGAGTATCATTATTGTAACTTAACACATCCTCCCCAGCCAGTCCCTGCTGCTCTGTTTGTGTGTGAGGTCACATACAATGGCTAGAGTGTTTGTGCTGGAAGGGTTGTCAGTTGATAATGTGGGCTGGGCAGCAAGGAGTGTGCTCCTGGTGAGTCTTAGCTAGCTACTTACCTACTTGTAACTAAGATCTAATAAACCTTCTTATAATCTACACTACAACGACTGGACTTCGTTTTCAACACTGGCAACGATCTAGGAGGGAAACCACGTGTGAAGAACCAGGTGAAAAGATGAGTGACTTTCTGAAGAAACTAAGAGCTAAATAGATACCAGTTAAATCAAGAGTTAAGGAAATTAAGATAACAAAGCCTGAAAGAGACACTGAATGCCTGGATGCGTCATCAGTGTCCTCTCCATTGGACGTCCCTCAGCCTGGGATGTTGATACACTATGAGCTTCTTATATTGAATTAAAGGGGAGCAGCTGCATGCAGTTAGAAGCAACGAGCAGTGTGTATTTCAGAGCAACCGGCAGCCATAATTTCATCTGATCTGGCAGGGTATACATTAAAAAAAAACAGCAGTGTTTATTTGACAAGTACTCACAGATGATATTGACTGCCTAGTTTTCATTGGTGTGCTGCTTTGGCATTTACAGCAGCACATCATTTTGCCACATGAACTGATCAGGAATGAAGTTCACAGCCCTGATTTACCCAGCATGCAGCAAGTGTTAATTTGGTAGCAGATGTGACTGTGTAGCAAGACTGGTGAGCTGTGTGATGCTGGGGCCTGCACATTGTGCTAGGCTTTAACGAGCCTCTCAGGAGCGTGTTCTTACCATTAACACGTCTGATTCGGCATTTGAAAAGCTTGAGTGCCCTGTGTCACATCCTGGCCGCGTGATGAGTATATCCGCGAGTGAAAGTAGCCATGGGTGGTGAGAGAGCTGTTATTACCTTTATCTGATGTAATGCGTGTGGTTGGAGCATGTGTGGGAGTGATGCTTTCCCGTGTCGTCACTGCCCTTCTTTTAGAACCCTGACAACCATTGTAACGCATTCTGGAAGGCAACACGTCAATACAGGTAGGACCATTGCACAATACAGGAAAGGAGTGTCGCACTTCACCTGTGTGCATCACACTACGGCATATAGAGAAGTTTAAACAGTGCCTCCTGATTGGTGTGATATGCGCAGTCTGTGTTTCCCAGAATGCAGCTCCGGACAGGTTAGTCTACACTGTGCAGGAAAGGATTTTGGTGGCTGTGCTGCTGTTGTGAGCTGTTCATTGCAAAGGAAGGACGCTAGCTTGTCATGGGCTGTGTGTGGAATAGAGTCCTGGTCCCATGCCTAGCGTTGGAGGGTGCGTGCAGCCGTACATGTGGTGATGCGTGTTGCCAAGGCGTCTATGCGCAGTGATGCCTGTCCACATCACAGGAAGACTAGAATTGTCCTCAAGTGGTTTCAGCGTACGAATGGGCTGGTTGGTGCTACCTTCTTAAAGTGGACCGCAAACAGAGGAGACCCGATACAACATGCGATAACTTTAAGCAAAAGAACTGTGTCATTTTGTGCATCATGTTGATTTTATTTGGGTGAGAAATTGCTCACCAGTGGAGGGGGAACGTGGACGGTTTTGATGACTTTCATCCTTTGCCATTATACGTTTGGCAATGATGCTATGCTATCTATATATATATATATATAATTCTGGTATCAATCTGCTGCCATGTTTTGTTTCACACCACACGTAATTTCTACCTTGATGGGCTTGTTTTATGCAAGACTGACCTTTTGCATGTGGATATTTTTGTATCCCCAGTATAGTGGTGCATGGGTATTATGCCACATTTATTATGCTGTCTGAGTGTGTTATTTATACCATGCTGGTTTATTGACACTATCATTAATTTCCTACCTATGTGTATTATGTCATGCTTGTGTGGTAGCCTAGAGTTTTTACCCCTTGTTTTGTAATGTGTGTGGAATTTGTTATGCGGAATTCTGTTGAGTTGTGGGGTCATGTATTCTGGAGACTTTGGTCCCATCGGGTGTGCAAAAAATTGTGGGGTCATATACCTTGAAGTGTTTTGCCTGAGACCTTCTGTCCTGTCAGGTGCACAAGATGTGTGCTTTGTCGGGTCATGTACCCTGGAGTGTGGAAGAGTTCAAATATACCCTTTGCATAGACGCCCTGTGTATTTTGTGGAGCTGTGGAAGGGTGGAAGGATACCCTATACCCTGTTCTTAGTTGCCCTGTGAGTGTAGCTATATTTTAAGGTTAAGAGATACCCTGTGTGGAGGTATAAGGGTGTAAAGAGAATCTTTCTGGATATTCCCTAGTAGGGGTGGGGGAGTTTGTAAGGGTTGAAGGATACCCTGTTGTAGGATGCTCTGTGAGCATGGGTATGTTTAAGGGTTGCGAGATACCCTGTGCTGAGGTTCCCTGTCTGTGTGAGAATGTGAATATAAATATATATTCACTGAAAAAAACATAGGTTTCAGAGACGTTATAGTTAGGAATTAGCATTTGAAAAACCTTAGAAATTCACTGAAAAAAACATAGGTTTCAGGGGTGTTATGGTTAGCTGGACATTTCACTCGTAGAAAACCATAGAAATTCCTAACTATAACTCGCGCACCCACAATGCAGTGCTGATGATGTCACATATTACATCATTCATGACATGGTCAGTGACACCACTGATGACATCACTGATGATATCTCAAATGACATCACTGATGACATCACTGATGACATCATCCAGTGAATGTGGCTTTGTTTAAAATTTAAATATCTATTATATATATACCAATCTGTACTGAAGATTGAGTAGATATATAACTGTCTGGATGGAAGATTTAGTAGCTGTCTGACTGTCTGTTTAAGTGAGCAATTAAAAGTGTCTCACTAAATACATGGGTTAGTAACTAAACTATGTGAATGTGGCCATCACTGTCTCTGTTGTTGTATAACCTGCTGCATCAGTTGGTCACTAACTACATGAGTGTCTATATTACTTATTGATTAATTGGCTGGGTATTTATATGGGAGACTGAGTGTGTGTGGTTGGGTGGTTTGTGTATAACTTTATTCATAGATGTGTGAGTGGTTGATTGACTAGGTGTATGGGTTTAAGAGTGCATGTGGAAACAGTTGTTTGGGCAACTGAATATATTTATTGGTGTGCGAATATATGTTTTAGTTGTACATCTCCAACAAAATAAAAAATAAAAGGCAATGTATGTGAGAGTTGGTGTATATAACTAGGTATACGTAAGAGTCAGTGATTGTGAGAGTAACTGCATGAATGAGTGTATACTTGTAATGGTGATTTTTTAACATAGTAACTATGAGTTACTATGTGTATGAATAAATTGGGTGTTGTGTGTATAACTGTGTAGGTGAGTAAATGTGATTGATTTTGTTCATGAGTGAGTAGGATGACTGCATAACCGACTAGGATGACTGCTGATGTGTCAATGTCTATATACGTGTATGAGTAGGGTAGTTGTGTGTGTAGACTTAGGAATCGGTGAGTGGGTATGTAGTAACTGGTATTGGTGTGCCAATGGTTTCAAATATGGTACTCTCTATTTTACAGTGAGTGATGAAAGGTCATACTAGTGTGTGATGAGGTGTATCAGATTGTCACGCGATTGATGTCATCAGTGAACTAACTATAACGGAGGAATTTCTGTGTTTTTTTTCTATGGTTCTATGGTCTCCGAAACCTATGTTTGTTTCAGTGAATTTCAAAGTATATGTATATGCATCTCAGCATTCCACCAACAACTGTCGGCTTCCACGGAGCTCCAGACCAAGAAGCGCGTCAGGTAAAGCGGAGCCGACCTCGGCCAAATATGCACACCACTCCCACTTCCCTTCAAGAAAAAAGGCCTGACACAGCTGGGATCATGGTTCGACAGGGCTTTATTTCCACCACCAGAGACACAAGAAATTAGCGTAACTTCAAAAGACTCTTGCACCTGGGTCGCGTTTCGGCGTTTGCCTTCATCTTGCCAGTGATGTGCTTGACTAAAATGCTTTAAAATTTCGCGGGGTTCTTGTATTCATCACGTAGGCTTCTAATTGGAGCATCGCTGTCATCGTAGCAAGAGGGCGTGGACAGTTCCAAAAGTGAGTACTATCCCTCTATCTTTCCTCCTTAATGCCCCATTGAGTCCATCCTGCCTTTCAAGAGTCCTGTGCACTCCACCTTCATAGGCTAAGGTAAGTACCCTGCCCCAGCGTTAATAGTGCTATGACTCCGTCGTCCATGGAATGTTTGTTTTTCTCCCAGGGAGGCATAATGGCGGTTTGCCCTGATCTTCACCGACCCTCTCAGCGGTAAATCCACTGCTCTCTCCCCGGTACCTGAACAAAATTCCGGTCGGGGGGGGGCACTGCATATATGCATCTCAGCATTCCAACAACAACTGTCGGCTTCCACGGAGCTCCAGAACGAGAGGCGCGTCAGGTAAAGCGGAGCCGACCTCTACCAAATATGCACACCACTCCCGCTTCCTCTCGAGAAAACAGGCCTGACACAGCTGGGATCGCGGTTTCACAGGGCTTTATTTCCACCACCAGAGACACAAGAAATTACCGTAACTTCAAAAGAGTCTTGCACGTGGGACGCGTTTCGGCGTTTGCCTTTATCTTGCCAGTCCTGTGCTTGACTAAAATGCTTTAAAATTTTGCGGGGTTCTTGAATTCATCATGGAGGCTTCTCATTGGAGCAGCGCTGTCATCTAAGCAAGAGGCGTGGACAGTTCCAAAAGTGAGTACTATCCCTCTATCTTTCCTCCATAATGCCCCATTGAGTCCATCCTGCCTTTCAAGAGTCCCGTGCACTCCACCTTCATAGGCTAAGGTAAGTACCCTGCCCCAGCGTTAATAGCACTACGACTCCGTCGTCCATGGAATGTTTGTTCTTCTCCCAGGCAGGCATGATGGCTTTTTGCCCTGATCTTCACCGACCCTCTCAGCGGTAAATCCACTGCTCTCACCCCGGTACCTGAACACAATTCCGGTTGGGGGTGCGCCGCGTATATGCATCTCAGCATTCCACCAACAACTGTCGGCTTCCACAGAGCTCCAGAACGAGAGGCACATCAGGTAAAGCGGAGCCGACCTCCACCAAATATGCACACCACTCCCGCTTCCTCTTGAGAAAACAGGCCTGACACAGCTGGGATCGTGGTTTCACAGGGCTTTGTTTCCGCCACCAGAGACACAAGAAATTAGCGTAACGTCAAAAGAGTCTTGCACCTGGGAAGTGTTTTGGCGTTTGCCTTCATCTTGCCAGTGCTGTGCTTGACTAAAATGCTTTAAAATTTCACGGGGTTCTTGTATTTATCACCGAGGCTTATCATTGGAGCAGCGCTGTCATCGTAGCAAGAGGGCTTGGACAGTTCCAAAAGTGAGTATTATCCCTCTATCTTTCCTCCGGAATGCCCCATTGAGTCCATTCTGCCTTTCAAGAGTCCCCTGCACTCCACCTTCATAGGCTAAGGTAAGTTCCCTGCCCCAGCGTTAATAGCTCTACGACTCCGTCGTCCATGGAATGTTTGTTCTTCTCCAAGGCAGGCATAATAGCAGTTTGCCCTGATCTTCAACGACCTTCTCAGCGGTAAATCCACTGCTCTCTTCCCGGTACCTGAACAAAATTCCGATCAGGGGGGGGTGCAGCGTATATGCATCAACAGCAATCCACCAACAACTGTCGGCTTCCACGGAGCTCCAGAACGAGAGGCGCGTCAGGTAAAGCGGAGCTGGCCTCCGCCAAATATGCACACCACTCCCGCTTCCTCTCGAGAAAACAGGCCTGACACAGCTGGGATCGTGGTTTCACAGGGCATTATTTCTGCCCCCAGAGACACAAGAAATTAGCGTAACTTCAAAAGAGTCTTGCACCTGGGACGCGTTTCGGTGTTTGCCTTCATCTTGCCAGTGCTCTGCTTGACTAAAATGCTTTAAAATTTCGCGGGGTTTTTGTATTCATCACAGAGGCTTCTCATTGGAGCAGCGCTGTCATCGTAGCAAGAGGGTGTGGACAGTTCCAAAAGTGAGTACTATCCCTCTGTCTTTCCTCCGTAATGCCCCATTGAGTCCATCCTGCCTTTCAAGAGTCCTGTGCATTCCACCTTTGTAGGCTAAGTTAAGTACCCTGCCCCAGCGTTAATAGCGCTACGACTCCGTCGTCCATGGAATGTTTGTTCTTATCCCAGGCAGGCATAATGGCAGTTTGCCATGATCTTCACCAACCCTCTCAGCGGTAAATCCACTGCTCTCTCCCCGGTACCTGAAAAAAATATCGGTCAGGTGGGGCCGGGTATATGCATCTCAGCATCCCACCAACAACTGTCGGCTTCCACGGAGCTCCAGAACAAGAGGCGCGTCAGGTAAAGCGGAGCCGACCTCCGCCAAATATGCACACCACTCCCGCTTCCTCTCGAGAAAACAGGCCTGACACAGCTGGGATCGTGGTTTCACAGGGCTTTATTTCCACCACCAGAGACGCAAGAAATTAGCGTAACTTCAAAAGAGTCTTGCACCTGGGACGCGTTTCGGCGTTTGCCTTCATCTTGCCAGTTCTGTGCTTGACTAAAATGCTTTAAAATTTCGGGGGATTCTTGTATTCATCACGGAGACTTCTCATTGGAGCAGCGCTGTCATCGTAGCAAGAGGGCGTGGACAGTTCCAAAAGTGAGTACTATCCCTCTATCTTTCCTCTGTAATGCCCCATTGAGTCCATCCTGCCTTTCAATAGTCCTGTGCACTCCACATTCGTAGGCTAAGGTAAGTGTACCCTGCCCCAGCGTAAATAGCTCTACAACTCCGTCGTCCATGGAATGTTTGTTCTTCTCCCAGGCAGGCATAATGGTGGTTTGCCCTGATCTACACCGACCCTCTCAGCGGTAAATCCACTGCTCTCTCCCCGGTACACAAACAAAATTAAGGTCGGGGGCGCCGCGTATATGCATCTCAGCATTCCACCAACAACTGTCGGCTTTCACGGAGCTCCAGAACGAGAGACGCGTCAGGTAAAGTGGAGCCGACCTCTGCGAATTATGCACACCACTCCCGCTTCCTCTCGAGAAAACAGGCCTGACACAGCTGGGATCGTAGTTTCACAGGGCTTTATTTCCGCCACCAGAGACACAAGAAATTAGCGTAACTTTAAAAGAGTCTTGCACCTGGGACGCGTTTTGGTGTTTGCCTTCATCTTGCCAGTGCTGTGCTTGACTAAAATGCTTTTAAAATTTCGCGGGGTTCTTGTATTCATCACAGAGGCTTCTCATTGGAGCAGCGCTGTCATCGTAGCAAGAGGGTGTGGACAGTTCCAAAAGTGAGTACTATCCCTCTATCTTTCCTCAGTAGTGCCCCATTGAGTCCATCCTGCCTTTCAAGAGTACCGTGCACTCCACCTTCGTAGGCTAAGGTAAGTAACCTGCCCTAGCGTTAATAGCACTATGACTCCGTTGTCCATGGAATGTTTGTTCTTCTAGCAGGTAGGCATACTGGTGGTTTGCCCTGCTCTTCACCGACCCTCTCCGATATACAGAGAGAGAGAGAGAGAGAGAGAGAGAGAGAGATAGATAGAGAGAGAAAGAGAGAGAGAGAAAGCAAAAGAGAGAGGAGATGTGTTGTAACTTATTGTAATCTCCCCAGTCTTTCAAGACCCTGCAGCTCAGCCAGTGTGTGGAGCCACATAGAGTTTGTGTTGGAAGGAGTGTCCGTTGAAGATATGGGCTGAGCAGCAAGGAGGCTGCTCCAGGTGGGGCTAAGCTATCTCCTGTCCTACTTGTAACTAAGATATAATACACCTTCTTCTACACTATGTAATGGAAGATAACCAGCAGGCACATCAAGTAAAGTTGGAGTCCTTTATTTGAAGAACAGAGGAAGGTACAAACGTGGACTCTTCCAGGCAGGAGCTAACCAGTAACTGCCTTGGACTAGACTCCACAGTTAAGAACAAACTTAGAAAGGACAAATAAGTACATTCCATAAGAAGTGTGGCATGTTGTAAGCATTCTATAAAAGACTAGAACTATAACCTGAGTAACATGACCAACACATTTTCTTCCCTTCCATAGGCAAAAGAAGCTGAAAGAAGTGAGGAAGGGATGAGAAGGAGAAAGAAAACAAAACAAAAGAAAAAGAAGAAACCCGGGAAAGATTAAGAAACAAAATCTTTACGACACGCTGGTGGCCTACGGGACCTGAGAGGGCGAGAGTGACCTGGCCCGTCCGGACTAGGGCTTGAAGCATCCACAATGGAATTTTCAGACATTACGGAGTCGCCCTCACCAAGAGCCACACACGGCATCCTAGAGGGAGAAGTTTCCTCATGATTCTAAGCCAAATCATAGCCACTGTTACACAAAGAACTGACGGGTTGACCTTGTTTGGAGTTTCCAACATTTCTTTGGTATAGGGAAACTCGTCTGAAATTCCAGAAACTCTCCTTTATTTAGAATGACACAATGATTAAGAACTTTTTTAACAGTAAAAGGACCTTTGAACTTTGAAAGACCTCTTCCCACCCTGCCACTCTTGTTCTTGGCTTGGACACCCACCTTGAAGCGACAGGGAAAATCAGTTGTCTCTGGAAGAATAAGCCGTCCCCCTTGGAGGGTGACTAATTGTTTCATCCAAGGAGGAACAAGCTTCGAGCCTGGGGTCTTACCCCTCATTAGTTTTGAACGGGGATGAGTCACCGTCAGCAATGGGAGTGGTCTGGTAGGCCCAGATAATTTAATTTCCCACTTTGCGTACTACTGACCCATTGGCAGAGGCCATTTGGATAATCCCTTTGACCGCTTTGTTAGCCCTCTCACACAGATCGTTGCCTTGAGAATTATAGAGGGAGGTGGGGTGGTGAGAGCCCCCGCAATCCTTCAAGAAAGCCTGCATATCTTTTGAGACTAGCTGAGTGCCATTGTCTGTAATGAGGACAGACGGAATGCCCTCATCTCTAAATAATACCCCAAGAACTTAATAGTACTTTCGGTAGTGACATAATTGGAAAATTCGACAACCAACCACTCTGAAAATACATCGACTACTACAATGCCAAATATGTCTTTCTCATGCAGTTCGCCCATGGGGCCTATGAAGTCTATACAAATGCTGTGCCAGGGTAAGCCTGGATTATGAGTTTGAATGATGTTGGACTTGCTGCCCACTTTAAGTCGCTATTCACCTTCTTTACATACTGTGCCGTTTTCAATCCACTCCACTCCACAACTTGTACATCAAGGTCAGGTCACCAGAAATGATTCTTAAGATGCCGTTGAGTAAGGGTCTGACACAGATGACCTTTGTGGGCTAAAGCTAAGAGTTTCCTCCAGATGCCAAACGGGGAAACATATTTCTCTCCTTTAAGATGGACATTATTGTGGTGACAATTAAGTTAATCAATTACTTTAACATAGGGTCAGACAGAGACAGGAAGACAACTTTCTCTCTTGGGACCAGACTTTACCAGTTTGGTTACTTCTTGCAAAGTGTGATTGTTCATCATTTCACGCTCCCAGTCACTGGCATCAAAGACACCCTCGCCCACAAAGGCCGCATCTTGTATGGAGGCTACAGCAATGTCATTATCATGTTTAGAGGTGGAGGTATCAAGGACAGTCCGCCAATCAAGAGACATTCTGGAGAGATAGTCAGCCTGAACATTCCTCCACCCCTGAATGTACTGTACCTGGTACTGACATTCTTTGAGTTTGGAAGCAAGTTTGGCAAGTCTAGTGGACTCTTTTCCAGTACCCCGGGAGAAAGTTCTTTGACCAGGGGTTTGTAGTCCATTCTCAACAGAAATTTGGTGCCCCATAAATATGTGCAAAAATATTCCACTGCCCAAGATGCAGCCTGTGCTTCTCTTTCAATGACCAAATAGTTCTTTTCAGCATTGCTTAGGGATCTGGAGGCAAACGCTGTGGGACGTTCCAACCTGTTTTTGATTGCGATAGTATGGCACCCAAGCCTGTAGCACTGGCATCTACAGTCAAAATGGATTTTTTGTTGACCTTAAATGGAGCCAGGACATTGGCGTTGCAAATCGCTCTCTTGATGAGATTAAAACACTCTTGATGTTGAGTGTCCTAAGTGAAACCCACACCCCTCCTAATTAGAGAATGTATACAAGCAGCTTTGTCTGAGAAGTTTTTTACAAACTTAGAGTAATACTCTATGAGACCCATAAATGAGTGCAATTGGTCTTTGTCATTGGGGGTGGGGCCTGATTAATGGCAATTCATGAATCTCTTTTGGGTTTAATTCCGGAAGCATCAATAGTGTAACCCAGCTAGTCAATCTGATCAACTAGAAACTTGCACTTTTCTTTACGAAGGGTAAGACCTGCTTCAGCTAATCTGTCTAAGACAACTTTGAGTGTGGTGTGGTTTGTTGTTCTACTGACTGACCATAAGCTAAAATGTCATCTTGGAAATAGATAGTATTTCCCACTTCCTTGAAAATATTGGTAACCATCTGTTGGAAAATGCTGGCAGCCGAGTTATGGCCGAAATGGAGGCGTGTGCACTGGTAGGTGCCATCTGGGGTGATGAAAGTGGTGAGATGCTTGGAATCTTTGTGTAAGTTAATTTGTTTGTACGCACTTCTGAGATCGAGTTTGGAGAAAACTCTGGCACCCTTCAAAGTGGTGACTAATTCTGTGATCTTAGGAAGGGAAAATGTGTCGGCAACTATGCATTGGTTGAGGGATCTGATATCGACACAGAATCTGAGCTTTCCATCTGCTTTTTTAGTAATAACGATGGGAGAAATCCATGGGGAGGCTTCTACTGGCTCTATAACTCCTGCTGTGAGCATTTCTTTGATAAGGGCCTTCATTTCCTCCTTAACTACTATGTGCACTCGCCTAATTTTATGCTGGATGGGGACGGAGTCTTTCTTAATAAGAATTTGATGTACATAACCCTTGAGCTAGTTAAGCTCCTCTCTGAAGGCACTGCTGGCTTCCCAGAGAATTTTGTCCAAGCCCTCTTCCTCATTGACCATGACTTGCATGGTTGCCCTGGGGTTGACGATGATGTGTAAGTCGTATTGGTGCACCCACCCAAGTATGGCTGGACCATGTTCAGCTACATAAACCTTACAGTGAATGTCTCCATCGGAAAATGAGATATGTGCTTCAAAATACCCCCGGATGTCTATTGATTCTCCTTGATACACTCTAGGGGAGATGTCTTTGGGATGGAGTTGTCTTGAATCCCATTTTTCACAGAAGAGGCATTTTGGGAGGATCGTGAATTTTGAGCCCGTATCCACCATCAGGCATACTTCTTGACCATCAATGATGAACATGTCTTTAGGTCTGTTTTTTCTCTTATCCTCTTCTAAAGAGGTTTGTTTGGTCAGATTCAATGACTAAAATCTTATCACTTTCTTCATCATCTACTACAGTATTGTGTATGCTGGCCGCAGTTGCTCGAAATTTGCTCCTACAGACTCGGGCATAATGTCACATGCGACAAAATTTTGAGCACTCTTGTTTAGAAGCAAAACAAAACTTAGAGTCTCAGGACTGTGCTGTACTTCCACATCTATTGCACATTTTGAGACTAGTAGACTTAGAGTTACTTGTAGCCCTGGGAATGTATGGTCTCTTCTGAAACTTTCTATACTTGATAGCCGCAATGACAGTGGGGTCATCATCGCAAGGATCAAATAATTATAACTCTTGGGTGGATATTTAATTCACATCATTAGTGTGAGTTCTCCTTTCAAACAACGTTAGCCAAATCTAATGCTGTCTTTAGGTTGAGATTTTTTGCTGCCGGAGTCGTTCCTGAATCTTTTTATTATTGCACTGGATGTTGAGTGTAGAACTCGAATCTGTTCGTGACTAGGTTTTCCTCTTTAGCGTACCTTACTTCAAGTCTGCAGATGGCCTCTTTGTATTCGTCTGGTAAAGCTTGACCGTTTGCCTGGAGTGCTTGAGGGAGGTAGCGAAATACGCGTTGTCCCTTCTTTCCTAATGTGCTTAAAAGAAGAGCTTTTTCCCTTTTTGCCGAAAAGTTTTGGCCAGCTAAGACATCCAGGTAGTTTTCAAACATAAGGATCCATTCCTCCCAGGGGATTCTTGGTTGTCCAGGTTGTGCTAAAAAATTGGGTGGGCGAATGACCGAAACATGGGAAGAAGCCATGGTGCTGAAGACAAGGAAGTAAAAGTCGATATTGTGCAATAATAAATGTCAGAGAGGCTGTTTAAAAGTCAAGGTACGATATACACGGCGTGTCATCTAATGAAGAATGGTGTGGTAGGTCCAGAGGATAAAAGAAAATGAGGCGTGTATATCGCAGAGAACAGGCCTACTTGTGCGGAGCGGTATACATGCGTGTATATAACTGAGAGAGATTACAGAGCAAGATGAAATTGGCAGAGTGATATACAGGTGGGTATATCACTGTGAGTGAGTACAGAGCAAGATGAGATTGGCAAAGCAATAAATGGGCGTGTGTATCGCCGAGGCAAAGTAGAGTAACAAACTTTTAAATACCTGCGTGGCATAAATGCAAACACACAGTGAAGTGAAGTGAAGTGAAGTGAAGTGAAGTGAGGCGTCATTTGTATAGCGCACTATCACTCCAAGGAGCATCTTGGCGCTTAGACTCACCCAACTGAATTGATGATCCGCAGCTGTACTGTCCACCTAGGGAAATAGAATTCACACTAGTGCTTTACATGCTGGTTCCGACAGGCTGTAAATCCAGGTTGTAAGGGCTTTCCTGAAACCTTGTTCATTTGTGAACTGGCGCAAAAGGTCACGTAGTTATTCCACACCCTCGTGCCAATCACTGCCAGGGATTTTCCTCCCTTCATGGAAAGTCTGAATATGGGGACAGTGAGTAGGTTGGCTGAGGCGGACCTAAGATTTTGGGGAGGATAATATCTCGTAAAACTTTTGTGGAGATATATCGGGCCTTGCAAGTGAAAAGCCCTATAGGTAATGGTTAATACCTTAAACAGGATGCGTTTATGGATAGTGAGCCAATGAAGGGCATCCAGTGCAGCAGAGGCCGAAGACTTTCTGGGCCACCTAAGTACCTGGCGAGCGGCCGCGTGCTGGACCATCTGAAGCTTGTGAAGGGCCGATTTGTTTGATCCTGCATACAGGCTATTACAATATTCTAGTCTAGATGTAATTAATGCAACTGCCACCGTGCGCCTGGCTGCCAGGGGAAGAAAATCAAAAAATGTCCTTAGCCCCTTTATGATATTTAAACAGGATCCTGCTACCGCCCCTACTTGCTGTTTGAAAGATAGGGAATCATCAAATTTGATCCCTAAATTTTGTGCTGTACTAATTGTGCTCGGCGGTGCTTCAGCATCCTCTGGCCACCATTTCTGAGGGGCGAAAGCGTTATTAAGTCCAAACGGCAGGATTTCCGTTTTAGCAGAGTTGCACTACAGATGGTTATTTTGCATCCAGGTAAATGTTGCTGCTAGACAGTTTTTGAGGTTTTGTTCTGCATTCGTCACGTCCTTATCCAGGACTAAGACCAACTGCTTGTCATCAACATAAGCAATAGTGCTGATGTCAAAGGAAGAGATTAACTTGATCAAGGGGACCATGTAAAGATTGAAAAGCGTAGGGCTCAAACTTGAGCCCTGTGGTACCCCTGTCATCAGTGCCTTTTCCTCTGAGCAGAAATGCCCCAACGTGATTACTTGACGCCTATGCGTTAAAAAGTTCTTAAGCCACTCTAACGCGGTTCCTGCTATGCCCGCACTTGCCAGGCGGTCCAAAAGAATAGCATGGCACACCGTATCAAACGCCGCTGATAGATCCAAAAGGATCAGGACGGCCTTCTTGCCATGATCAATGGCAGCTCGTATGGCTTCCGTAGTAAACAGAAGGGCAGACTCCGTAGAATGCTTGGCTCTAAAGCCCGCTTGATTAGGATGAAGTATGTTATTCCCTTCTAGAAATGCCGTGAGCTGTCTGTTTACAAATGTTTCCGCTACTTTAAAGAGAGCTGGAAGGAGTGAGATGGGGCGCAAGTTGGACAGGGTCGTAGGGTCCGATAGTGACTTCTTCTGAATGGGTCTTACCGCTGCGATTTTCCATTGTGCTGGAATTTCACACGACAGGAGTGAAGAGTTAATGATGGCATTGATCATGGGATTTGCCTCTTCTGTCATGGCTTTTAACAGAACCGGGGGACACGGATCAAAGGGAGATCCTGACTTAATTAGAGATATGGCATGGCGAGTATCCTCCAAACTAATCGGGGAGAAAGCCTTCAAACAAGCTGTATTAGCATTAGTCCTCCCCATTTCTTTAGGGTCAGTTTGCTCAGCTGGAGGGAACTCCTTAGTGAGATTGTGAATTTTTTGTTCAAAAAAGTTAGCTATGGAGTCGCAAAGAATCTGGGATGGTGGAATATCCTGTGTCAGGAATTTAGGATTTCTGAAACTATTCACAATTTTGAAGATTTCCTTCTGCTTGTTTTTTGTAGATTCGATAGCGGCTGTATAGAAATCGGCCATCGCACTTTTAATCAGGGGATGATAGTGCCTCCTTGCTGACTTGTACCTATCATGATCTTTGCTATCGTAATTGCGACGCCACCTGTGTTCTAATGTTCTAACTTCCCCGTGTATTTCTTTTAGTGTTTTTGAGAACTAGGGCGCAGATTTCTTCTTATGGCCAGGTCTTATCTCTGCACCTACGGATTTCGTCTTTTTCCCTATGGCACTGATCCATTCTCTAAACCGCTGGTAGTCTATAGAAGTGTTCCCCGTCAGGATGGTTTTACTCTCTTTCACCCATCTGAAAAAGTCCGGGTGGTCTATAATTTTACCCCAACATGGCGTGTTCCTTCTGTTACTTTAAGCATGCGTTTTTATTGCCGCACTACGATCTACTATAATGCTGAATGCAATAAAGTTATGATCTGACCAGATTTGAGTCAGGGGGGGCTCTACTTTCATAGTCTCTAAATTGGAGCTAATGCAATCCAAAATATCGCCCGCTTTGTGGGTAGGGTTTAAAGTTTGTATGGTTAATCCAAGGACATGTAATATATCTCTAAAACACATTACACTCGGATCAGTAATATTGTCCAGATGAAGATTCAGGTCCCCCAGTAGTGTAAAATTGGAAAACTTGAGGGTCAGATTACTAAGCACTTCCCCCACACTTTCCAAAAACTGAGTGGGCGGACCTGGTGGGCGATATACCAACGCTCCAGCAAAAGTAAAGGAATCGTGGACCTGAAGGCAAAAACCCAGACTTTCTGCTCCTTTGATATCCGCCAGCTCCGTAATCATGCATGTCATAAAGTCTCAGAAAATAATCGCCAAGCCTCCACCACGCTGACCTGGTCTGTCCAACCTCTGGATTGAGAAACCGGGTGGGAGGGTGTGTACGATGTCAGGATTAGACCATTCTCTTAGCCACGTCTCGGTGACAAACAGACAGTCAAGCTCACCCTCCACTATCAGGCCATGCACGTGTAGTGCATTCTTACACATGGAACGTGCATTTATGAGTCCACCAGTTATCGTCTTAGGTGTCCCTTTCCCTTTAGATCTTTGGAAGGGTTCTAATATCTGCTTACATCCATAACAACTAATGGGACCTAACCAAGTATCTACATTAATAATCTGAAGACAGCAATTAGGCTGCTTATTAAGTGATACTATACGGTCTCTGGACAATTGGTTAGTGATGGTTACCTGAGCAGCATGTCCGGCCCTTGGCCCGTCCTCAGCGCGGACGGGCGCAGACGGGCTGGACTTTGGCTTGACTTTGGCTTGACTTTGGTGCGACAAATGCGCGCCCGCTGATCGCGTCGGCTACGCGGAGGCATATTCATCTGCCTTCATACTGATGCCTAAAGCGCTAGAGCGCTGTGACTTTTCCTCCCCTAAGATGGCCGCTATTGTGATTCGGCGTTTTAGTCTCCTTCCACACAGCGCCTATTTCGGCTGAGTGAAGGGTGTCTGCGGGATAAGCTGGATGCAGAGTCCTGCAAAGGAGAGCAATTAGAATGCGGCGAAAAGCAAAATTAACCAAGTAATTAAAAAATAAAGTTACAACACATGCAGTATGTCTCCCGGCTTTCCGCCTCAGGAGGACAGTAGAATCAGTGAGCATGTGTGTCGCCACAAAACTACCTCTTTCCACTGGTGGCTGCTGCCTCGCAGCATCAGCGATGTACACAGGTTCATAGCATCACATTTGTTACCTTGGTAACGAAGTCCGGAGAAGAAAATGGTCACCGACGTGATGACGCAGATGCGAGAACGCTTGCGTAGTGAGTGTAGAGGAAGACGCACTGATGATTCTCGAGGATAGGCAAGTGGAAGTACGTCAGAGGAGCGGTGTTTTCACATTGCTAGGATACAGTTCATGGAAACCAGAACTGCTTTGCTAAGTAGGCACGTCAGCTGTCATGGTTTAGCCAATGCGTCATTAATGAGCTGGACCCATTCCTGAATTCGGCGTGCTGGGAAAGACTGAAAATGCTGTAACGATTGTCCGCCCTTGTCTTCTAATCTGGGTGGGTGGCTCTGTTTTGGGTTCTTGACTCAGTACTGTGCTGATCTGGTTAGAGCACAGAAATCCGTGGAGATGAGTGGCTGCTTAGCATACTGGGTTGAACCAAGATCGTCGTTAATTTGTAATGGAAGATAACCAGCAGGCACATCAAGTAAAGTTGTAGTCCTTTATTTGAAGAACAGAGGAAGGTACAAGAACGGACTCTTCCAGGCAGGAGCTAACAAGTAACTGCCTTGGAATAAAATCCACAGTTAAGAACAAACTTAGAACGGACAAGTAAGTACATTCCATAAGAAGCATGGCATGTTGTAAGCATTCTATAAAAGACTAGAGCTATAACCTGAGTAACATGTACAACACACTATGTTACTGGACTTCGTTTACAAACAGTCAGGCAGCCTTAGATGGGAATGTAACATGAAGGATCCTGGGCATTTGAAAATTGAGGATGGACCTCTGCACTACCAATAGCACAATCACAGTCAGAACGTGTGCAGACAACACTGCTTCAACAGTAGCCCCCGCATCTCCACTCTGCATATTGCTGGAAGAATTAGCCCCCCCCCCCAAAAAAAACTTTTTAGTAGCCCCCTACCCCCGATATTTGGCTATAATTGCGCCTCTGTCTCTAGTCCCATACTGTTATTTTAGGTTATGTTGCATCTATACTTGTGGAAAGTATAAAAAATAAAGCATAAGATCACAAAAGCAGTTAACTTCTTTCCGAAGACATTTTGTCACTTCTCACAAGTGCGCCTGTTCGTATTAATTTGCTTGTTTGCTGTTCCTTTTAGATCAGCACCGATCTGCTGCATGCAGGTTTTTGATGTTGGGATTTAAACATTTAACACTCACATGCTATGCACATAAGAGACCCATCGGTAAAGCGAAATCTGCCTTCGAGGCATCCAAGTCTCCGCTGGCGGCAGCATGCATTTATCTAGCCATACAGCAGTGTAACAGTTATTATGCGATTTGGCTCCAAGCTCTTCTCTCCTCCATTTTGGTGTCTGGAGACAGGGAGAAGATTGCCCGTTTCGCGATGTTACACCATAAAATATATAGTGCCCCTAAATAAAAGAAAACTGCAGTAATGAGTTCAGCTGCAGGGGCTGCTCTACATAATTTGGGCTGATATACCCAACAGACGTTACTACGAGAAATGCACATTTTCAACGCTATGCGTATATTTCTTAGAACAGTTTTGAGGGGAAAAAAACAGATTGCACCAGAATCCGCTTGAATGAGATGTGCTGAAGATAGATGAATGGTGTATCGAGATCGATATCAGAGAATGAGGTTCATTCGGTGTTATTTAACGAGGTGTTTTGCTCAGCTTCAATTTTTGTGGTTGGCAGCTGGACTAAATGTAAACTGCATTTCTTAGCAGAATTTCATGGGGTATTTAAAGGGTCCGCTTCTGTAGTAGCTGTCACACGCGCACAAACACTCACCTCACACACACACACATACACACATACACCACACACACACACGCACACACACAGTAGAATACCCACTATAAGTATGTTTGTGTTTTTCGTGTCCATCGAATTTCCTTTCCACTAATTATCTGTCTTGGTTTTAAAATCTGCTGTGAAGGCTTGAACCATTCTCTTGTTTTGCATATAGAACCTTTAACCCAAAAATAATTATAGTGCACTTTATTATCTGTCTACGACTGCACCATACCATGAATACATACACTCCTGCGGCCTGGGAGCTGCTTTTCTGGGTATGTGTATACACATAATACAAACATATACCACCGATCTAAGGAATCTCGATCGATATGCAATTTGGAATTTTCCAATAATATAGTTACATGTCAGCCATGTTGTTATGACCAAGAACTGTGTGGTGACCAACCATGCCAGGTCGGAACACGAAAGGGATTTTGTGCTGAATATTTTTAATTCAATAGCAGTGCATGATAATATTATCAATGGTAACTGTGCGATGTGTATGTTGACGCTGTGTATTGTTGTATCCTGCGAGGGCTTACTGAAGTATCAAGCTGCAAGGCGCAACCTGTACACCTCATTTTAGGCCATTTGTGGTGCTGATGGTCCACACTATCAGAGATGAGAAGCTTGAGGAAGGAGAAATATGGGGACTGTTCTTGATAGGCCACCTGAGGGAAGTGGGTCTGTAGATGATAGCCGAGGTCTAAATCAGAGAGTTGGAAATAGAAGGAACAAAGCCAGACTCCCAACAGAAGGTAGAAACTAACACCTGTCAGATTTTATTAGGTTTATGAGGTCAGCAGGGCCACCTACGTCATACTGTACAGGTAAAGTGTTAAGCCAGGAACCCAACCAAGTGGGTGAACAAGGAAACCAACATTGGCTATAAAAGTCACTCTAGAAAGGAGCGAAGTCAATAGAATGAACTCTGAGTGGCATGTTTAAGAGCCCCTTGCGCAGCCGTAGCGTCACTTTTTGTAAAGCTCCAGTGAAGCAAACCACAAAATCACATTTATGAGGCCGCACAAATCCACTTTGCATGGCTTTGAATGGCCTCATATATATGGAGTACAGCAAGGCAGCACAAACGCTGTGTTGCCTTACTCTGCACTAGGGAGGCATTCCATGGGCATTGTGTCGGGTGTTCCCATGCAACAACCATGGCTTTTGATGCTTTCCCAGATTTACAAGACCATTTAAACCTGGGGATTCGCCAAAACCTTACGGCTCTCGAGGTGAGGCGTGACGAGGAGAAATAACTTTATTTCTGCTCATTTTTTCCTCTTTCCATGTGTCCTGCAGCACACATAGAAAGAAGAAAATGCCTCCCAGGATTGCTTTTGTGCAGGAAGGTTCCCCTTCCTCCACTAAAACAATCCTGGTGACAACACAGGCACCCTTGCACCTTGGTGCAATGGTGCCTGCATTGGCGCTAGGCTGCCGATACAGGACAGGGCAAAAGGACAGGAATGTACTATATTACATAAATATGGTGCATTCCTGCCCTTTCAATTTGACATAGGGCAGTGCAGCTAGGTGACTTGCTGCACTTCCATGCACCAAATCCCTATAATCTGCCCTTGAGTGTCTGGAAGTCAGACGAGACCTTAAGCATAAGCAGAGTGTGAAATACTAGGCTGCAGGAAGATTGTAAACTTGTCATTCTAGCCTTCTTGCATATTGGAAATGCCTCATGGGGCTTGACGAGGTAAGAAGATTGCAGATGAGAGCAGTTGGAGAGCGAACTTGGATGTGGCGCATTTCTTTAACCCCTCCCATGCTCGTGACGGAACCGTTCCGTCACAAGCCTCGGGTGGGCTGTGCTGGTGACGGAATGGTTCCGTCACGGCCCGCTCGCCGCGCCTGCGCGGCGCGAATTTCGTGCCTGCGCTGTCGTTCTAATGGGCCGGCGGGTCCGTGACGGAACCGTTCCGTCACAAGCACAGCTCACCTTAGGGCCGTGACGGAGCGGTTCCATCACGAGCACGGGACCGCCGCACGGCCCCCCTCCCCCTTAGCGCTGCGGCGGAATAGCCGCCGCAGCGAAGGGGTTAATAAACTGTTTCCTGTACTTATACTCTAGTGTGTAGCTATACGTTTACAAGTGGCAACCAGTTGAGGAAGGAAAAGCAATAGCACCAATTATTTCTCAACTCTGTACCAGTCTTCGAGGATGAATCCTCATTGGTAACAAACTTCGGTGGTAACAGCATCTCCAACTTAGAGGAACAAGTGATGAGAATATAGGTGATCTGTGAATGCACAGTTTCAGGTGAGGATGCAATTAAGCTGTGTTGTGAAGAGCAAACACTCTGAAACAACTTGGCATAGGAGGACAAGCATGTAACAGAGGGGCAGTGCGTATTTTGTTAAAGAATAAGTGCCCAGGCCATAGATTTGCTCAGAAGCCCTCTGCTGGAGCTACAGAATGTTAGGATCTGAAATTCCAACGCTGTGTAGTCTTCATTACACCTCATGCTGCTTCCTTCCAACACCCTAGACTTCCTGCCTCTTTATCTCACTCTTGCAGGTCACTGATTTCTTCATCTGTCCCTGTTTTTCCATCTTTCTCTTCCTCCTTCTTTCCCCCTTATGTGTTTTTCCCTCTCTCGTTCTGGGTCGAAGTCTGACAAGGAAAAATAAGCAATGGTCCCAAATAATCAGTACCGGTGGGCTCCACCGGCAACCACAGGTATAAATTAAGCACTACTGAGAAGACACAACAGAGTTGTGCAATGGAGATGTGTGTAATGCCATAATTCTGTTTGGAGCCGCCTTCAAACCTTTCTAAGATGCTTCTGTGAAGCTATGGGAGCCACGTGAGTCCATTAACTTAAAGCATATACTACGCTTGGAGTGCCCATTGATACAAAAGTAAAAAAACAGTGAGGGCTATCAGGACAGGAGAATGTGCGAACACAAGGTGTGCACTTGCCTTTAAGAGCAGCAAGACTAAAGGAACTGGCTGTTAGCAGTAGTTCCAGGGAGAAACTATCTGTTAGTAGTAGGAGGGCAAAGCATTCAGAGATACAATGCTAAACTGTGACGGCCACTGAAATAAAAAAAATGTACAACAGGGTGGTGGAAGGCGAGACATGAAAGAACTATGTGGAAGTTGAAAGTTTTAATGTAAATTTAATGCATAGCAATGTAGAAATGTGCCTTAATGTTAGCAATGAAAATGTGTGCCAATATAGTGGTTAGAAAAAATGTGTCTTTATTAAACATTCGAAAATAAAAATGCTGCCAATTTCTACCGAAAACTCTAATATCTATAGTTTTCTCACTGCTAGAGCTCAATTCATTTTATTCTTGCCTTTCCAGTTAATAAAATACATGCCTTTTTGTAAATGCTGATTTAATGTTATAATTGAACTGTAGAACTTAACATCTTCATAAAATGTGCTGTTTACTGCAAAGTGTATTACTTTCCTTCCTCACACCACATGACTTCATCATACTTTAGATAGTTTCCTTCGCCACATGCTTATAATGAACAAGTATATATATGAAGGAAAATGCTTGCTATAGATTTGAATTCCATGATCTAACCAGGACTGTGCTATTCTTTCCCAAATTACTCTAAGCTACTGATAACAGTGATGTTCTCATTTTCCTCACCCTTTGTGAGGAGACTTTCTATCTTTATGCTGATCATAGCTACTGCTGTGATTATTTTTTTCTACCTATTTTACCTGTTGGTACTGCAGCTGTTACGAAGCTTGCTGAGTTTCCAGAACTACTCTTCATGGGGAGTTTGACTTTTCATAGCTAATAGCCTTTTGCTCCACATTTTACTTGCTCCTTTCCAAAAAACTCCTTATGGGTTATTGCTAGGATAGGTTAGGTCCTTTAGATTAAGATAGGGACTAATTCTTTATGTAACACGCTTTATTTTATCATCTTGTTCTAGCCATATTCTCTCGATCTTTCCGTAAATGGATTTATCTGACTAATATGAACAAAAAGACAAAAATACAGACTAATCTCTTAGTGTGAAAATACAACTTTTAAAACTTCTTCAAACCTCTCATCCTTGACTGAACATTTAAGGGTCCATTATGATGTCGGGCGGATTTCCTCCGCCAGGCTGGCGGTGGCTACCGCCAGCCTGGCGGAGGAAATCCGCCCGACATCATCAGCACAATTCCCCTCCGCCATATTAGGATGGCGGAGGGGACCGTGGCGGTGCGAAACACCGCCCGCCTGTTTTCCGCCCCGGTCGCCTAGCGGCCGGGGCGGAAAACCTGTACATGGTGGCGGTGTCTGTTAGACACCGCCCGCCATATTACAATTGGCTTACACCAATGCATTTCCGTGGCGGCAATGCCGCCACGGAAAGGCATGCGGAGACTCCCTGCAGGGGCCCGTTGCGGCCCCCCTGGGAGTCCGTGGCTTGGGGGGTTGCACATGGGGGGTACCTATGGTACCCCCCCGCATTTCAAAGTGCAACATGGCAGGCACCGCGCGGTGCCTGTCATGTTGCACTTTGAAATGCAAAATGTGCACTTTACACATGGCAGCGGGCGGAGATTTCTGCTCCGCCCGCCGCAATAGCACCCATACAGGATGCGCCCGCCTGTTTGGCGGGCGCATCCTAATGCCCTGGTTGGGACCCCCGCCCTTAAGGCGGGCGGTCCCGAGTCCCGATGTGATGGCGGGGTCATCATAATGGACCCCTAAATGCTGTAAATGGATTATTATTTTAGATGTGTATTTGGGTTGTGCTCCATTCTAACACAGTGGCAAAGATTCATCAACCAGAAGAGGTGTGGAAATTGGAGATTCTCTTAGTAAGTTCACGGTAGAGCTGTCTATAAACCTTTTATGAGATTTCCAGGGTTGCAACTATCAACATGAATCTCTAACGGGACAGACTATCCATAGTTCACCACGGTTGTGACAACAATTAGCCCAACTCCTGGATTATATTTCACAGAAGTACGTCTTGAATACGGGACAGCGCTTTTTGAGACTATTTTGCCTTCTGGTTATAGTTTGATATTTAAATGACAATATTTAACATGAATTATACTTTTATTTACAAAGAAGTGTTTGGGGAATTTTGTGGGTGTGGTCGGTCATCACCTAAAGTACAGGAGAAAAGTTAATAAAGGTTTCGGGTGTTAAATCAAATATCGGTTTGTGAAAAGTTGGCAAACGTATTGTGTATTATATTGAATACGGGTGTGTTAAGTGTGTATCTGGGTTGTGTTTGCATTTTATCTTCAGCGCAAGATAGTGAATGTGACTTCACCTCTGTTCATCTTGACCTGCCCACGTGAAACCCAAAGGAAATAAATTAAATGAAAATAAGTGTTTACTGGCAGTGTTTGGGTGTGTGCTACAAGTCTAAATCCAGAAAGGAAAACAACACTAGCAATGCTTTAATTGGGCTAAGGGCCAGGAAGTACTTGAATATTTGCAACAGTTAACAATGGCAAACTCATGTGGGTTGAATGAATATGAGATTTCTGAAACTAAATTAGATTTTAGTTATCAACCACACACACTGTCACTTTATTGGGAAATAAATCATTTTCTTCTTAAAATTTTAATGGAAGATGAGAGTTTGGAGTAGCCTGTGATGTATCTGAAAAAATTAATGGCTTCAGGTGAATTTGGAAGACAAACAAAGAGTGGAGTAGTGACTAGTTTATATTATTCTGCAAAGATGAGCAGATAAAGGAGGAAGAATGGGTAACATAAGATCTACCTGTGGGAGCAGAACCCCATGCCCCCAACTTCTTAGACACTCCAAATATTTACTTTCAGAGCTTCTGCTCCAACATCACTGACTCAGTGTTAAACAACACCCTCTTCAACATAAGTCCCAAAATTAAGTTAGAAGAGCAAATAATAAGTAACTGGAACTACTCAATAACTGAGTTATATATCATGAAAAACATGTATTACAAACATCTCATAATTAAGCATTACAGAGAATTGTAGAATATGCTATGAAGACACAGATACAGAGGAGCTAGTTCAAAATCAGAATTAGTCTTAACTGGACAGCAAAATCATAAAAGTAAAGACAGCATCCCAAGAGGAAAATAAAAAATCTGTCTCACCCCTAGAATCAAGGGTTTTTATAGACATTTTATGAATAGATAATAAACAAAAATTGCGAATTCATCTTTGCATGAGTAGTGATGACACATATTGAACATATCAAAGGCATGGTTGTCACAATAACCCATTTTTAAGTAAGGCTCCAGCAGCTTATGTGCCGTTACTGACTGGAGATGCACAACACAATATGAAAAAGTTTTCAAACAATGACCTATACACCAATATTTTCTATCAGGCCCACATTGCAACTGCTACCAAAATGACCTTGGGGTTGCAACATTTAGTATTCAAAGAAAGCTTTGTCAATGATACATGAACTCTAAGGACAATAGCTATTTATTATTATTATTATTATTATGCGTTCTTATATAGCGCTCGATTACCCGTAGGCATCTCGGCGCTTGCCTTGGGAACCCGTCCTGGTTTTTCCCTGTGAGATACCCGTACTGGGCATCTCCAAGGTGAAAGCCAGGCATCCCACCGCGGGGGGCCGTAGTGGAGATTAAGCAAGCTAATGCCCAGAGCTGCAGAGTGTGAACCTGTGACTCGAGTAGGCACCGAAATGAGAATTATCGAGTCAGTGGATATTTGGGCTCAAGGCCCTGCCGCGTTGGGAATTGAACCTTGGTCCCGGGTCTGACCTCTGCTTCAGGGTCTGCCACCTCTAACCAGTGAGCCACACTTCTCCAGTTGTGTCACAGTGTCTTGTCCTCTGCGAAGACAGTGGAGACAGAAGGCATACAGGGGGCCATGGACTGAGAGTGAGAGTGAGTATGAGGAAGATGAACAGAACAGCATTAATTTAATAAAAATGATGTCCCCGTAAAAATCTGGCACAATTATACTACATACATTAACACATGTCTAAATTAGTTATCATAATCATTTTAAGTGCAGCCTTAATTATGCATCAGCTACGTCCCCATTCATTGTAAAAAATCATTAGCATTCAAAAATTATCTGGCAGCCAAAATTGTGCATTAGGAAAAGTTTCTACAACCTCCCGCCTCTGACTATTATGTAATCACAAAAACACAATAATAATACTTTATTATTCAGCCATCTGGTAGTAAATGTTGTCATCATCTTCAGTTTCTTTCAAGACTTTTTTTCCCCTATTTTCATGAGATTGTAGACATGATCCTTGTGACTCTCTAATTCCATCACCATTGATCTATTCCTTTCCTTCCACTTATTTTCACTTTTACCTATGTTTTTATATCTACCAGTCATATGCTTAGAACATTTTAGCAAAAAAATAGAACAATTGCACAAATCATTATGATTATTATAAAGGTTAGTATTGCCTGCAAAGCATTCTCACCTAAATTAACCAACCATTCACCAGGTTTACCAAAACTCTTCCTTAACTCACTAAACTGCGAACCTACATTTTCCCCAGAAATATTGTGCATTACAGAATGAGACAGTTGAATAAGAGGGTTAAAGTTAAGGGTGGGCGTAGTTCGCGAAGTAGCGCTACGCGAAGCTACGCGAAGTGCACTTCGCACTACGCGAACTTCACGTAGCACTACGCGAGCTGCGTAGTAGCATGTTCGCACTGTGCAAGATGCGTTTTCAATGATTGCACAGTGCGGACAAGCATCCAGCACTGTGCAAGCATTGAAAACGGCATCTTGCACATTGCGAGCTGTAGTTTTCTGCTGCTCAAGGAGATTATTACTCGAGCGGCAGCTTTCTCAACGCGAACAGGTAGTTTCTCATTGAGAGCGGTCGCGAGCATGCGCAACCACTCACAATGAGAAACCTGACCTCCTCGCGTTGAGAATCTCGCCGGGATGTCATTTTGCTTGCTCGCGGTCGCGAACATGACGTTCAGGACCGCGAACAAGCAAAAAATGAGCGCTGCACTACGCTACGCTGCACTACGCATGTTTGCACTGTGCTACGTGCCGCTCGCGTAGTGCGAAGTTGCAAAAACTTCGCAAACTCCGCGAGCGGAGCGTAGTGCTTCGCCCAGGGTTAGTTAAAGTGATGAATTGAGAACTAATTCATTGCAAAAAGCAGAAAACATAAATTGTTTTTTATCAGTGGAACACAAACATATTTGAATTGAGAGACTACAAACATTTTAAGAAATTATCAGGATTTGTATGTGAATGGTGAGCATAATTATGTCCTTCAAGTTTCAATGTTGGACCCTATCTCAAGTATTTACATAACAGAGTTCATGTAGGTATGGATAGTCTGATTATAATATTAAAAAAGTACCGCAAAAATGCAGGATTTTAAAATATTACTGAGGTTGTTTGCTGTCGATGTCTAATAAGGCACTTGAATAACAATGGGAAAAGAACATTTACTCTTATGAACTATATTGGCAAATCAGAAGGCCCATTTGCAAGACTCCAAATAGGTATTATCGAGAGGCTGCATTGTAATGCTTTAAAGCATATCTTAGTAATTTTCTGCTTGTTTTCTAATGGGTTGAGGCATAGCTCACCAAGAGATCAGATAGCCTTATAGTTGCCAAATTGTTGTTGAGGGAATCGATTCCCAGATTGGGACTTCCTATTTCTGTAGAGCCAGATTCTGGAACTCATTTTAGACATCAGGTTTTACAAATAATCTGCACAGCATTTGAGGTCAACCAAAGGTTTCATTGTAGTTTTCGACCACAATCTTCAGGAATTGTGGAGAGAGCAAATGTCACTCCCAAGAATAAACTGGCAAAGGTCTGTGCCTCAACTGGTTTGAAGTGGCCTGATGCCCTTCCTCTTGTTTTGATTAGTATGAAAAGTACTCCTTGCAGAAGCACTGGTTCATCGCCCCATGAGGTTACCTAGGGAATATTAATGAGACTTGCATATGTTCCTTCCGCTGCATTAGTTTTGATAACTAATGACATCGTACTAGATTGTGGCAAAGGCCTGGCTGATATTGTGAAATCTGTCTCTCATCAGGTTAATATGGCAACAGAAGAAACTAGAGATATTACTTGTCGCAACCTCAAACCTGGCGACTGCATAGTAATAAATAAACTATGTCAGGAAGAACTGCTTGGAAGAATAATGGAAGGGTTCTTTTCAGAAAATATTGACACCGAACACTGCCGTAAAGTTTGCTGGTGTGCCGCAGTGGAATCATGCTGCTCACAAGAAGTGAGAGAAGGTGACAGAAATAGTGAAAGTTATCAACTAATGATGCAGATGTAAGTCCATAGAGAGAAGTGCACTGTCAAGCTCAAAGCCAAGTTCAAGTTGCAGTATAAATCCAGAGGGGGTGAAAAATGTAAAACTAGTCAAGAAAACAATAAAAAAACATCAAGAGTTGAAGTTTCATGTTAGTGAATCCTCTGACGAAGAAATTGAAATTCCTGAAGTCTAGTTTCAAGGCAGAGATAAGAGTAAAGAGCTGCTAAAGTGCAAAGAACAAAGGCATGGCTGGCAGCAGGAAGAAGTAGTTTCTGCTCTGAACAATGAAACGTTGTAGTTGAAAATCAAAGTTGCTAAGACCACCAGAGGAAAGAAGAAGGTAACAGTGAACAGAGCAGAGAAAGAGAAAGTTGATTACAGTTTAAGTTCAATCTCGAGTTTGAGCCACAGTTACTTGGATAGAAATGAAACTCTGACAAAGACTATTCCTGAACTACAAAAAGATAAGGAAAAGATTCCAAGAAAGGGAATTTAATGAGAAAGAGAATCCCAAATCGTAAATATGACTTGACTGAATGGGTCTATTTAGCTACAGTTTCAGAAGACGAAGAAGATACTGTGTTGAATGACTATACAATGGTAAATCAATACAGGTTTGAGAGTGAATCAGAGACTGAATTTAAAACAGAAGAAGAGCCACCTTAAATTAGATAGGGAGAATTTTTATTTGTGAGATTAACTTTTAGAGACTGCTGCTAAACAAAGGCAATTGAAAATCAAGCTGAAATTAACTTTTTAAAAGGAAATGTAAAAGATTATTTTGGATTTTATTTTGGTTATTGATTTAATAAAAAGAAAGGGAAAAGAAGAAAACATTATTGTTTTAAAGAAAATATTTGTTCATATTTGGATTGTTGCCACAAAATATTTTTGTCCTAGTTTGAAGATGTGGTATAGCAACTGTGAGACTGTTGTTGTACTTACTTAATTCTGTGGGATAAGTTTTAAATTATACTACTAATGCTAATATTGAGTTTAATACTAAGAGAGATTAATTTAAACATCAGGTACTGCATAAACTAAATCTGATCAGGGGATTTAAGGGTTAGTGAGTATATAAATATATGGGGTGTTTTATGTGTGCCTACCTTCAAACATCATAAACAACCACAGAGGCAACCCACCAACCTGAACCAGGGGCAGTAAATTAGTATTCCATACAACAGTTCAGGAGACAAATAACAAATCACAATTTAGAAATAATCAATTGCAATTAAATTTCACTTTATAAACGGAAGAGAAGAAAAAGAAAGACAAAGGGTAAAGGAAAGGGAGGCACAAATGAAAACTGTCAACAAAGGATTAAAAAATTTATCACAAAATCATTATAAATAGTGCGCTCAAAAAAGATAATGGCTGGTTTATACAACAATACATAACATACAAAAGAAAACCAAACGTGTGGCAAACAATAATTATGTTACAAAAGGTGGGGTACAACATATACAAAACTTATGTGTCCACTAAAATTTATGAGCCACAGATACGTCGACGGCGTCCGCTATCAGAGGTTGTGGTAATCATCAGGCCAAGAACAATTCATTGAGCGTCAAAATTATTTAAAATTCAAGCCAAAGCTGTCACGTTCTTATTTCGTGTGCTTACAAGATTTTCCAGATTCAAATTATTAAAAGGCGATTACAATTCCCAAATATTGGGAATGCAACTTGGGTTATTCCTGTAGGATATAAGTTGGGTCAGGAGGAAATAGAAATTCAGTACTCCATCAGGGGCTTGTCAATTGTTAGCCCGTCTTAACAACCAGCAGCAAGTCTTTGAAATCCTGCTGCCGCGGTTACTTCAAGTGAACTTCAAACATCAGCTGGAGAGGGTTCCACATATATACAGCTACCTAGTTCCTACTTGCTTTAGTGCAGTATATACATAGTGATTTTCAATCATGCTGAATTTCTTTCTCCTTATTTGATTGGTTTTAATGTGTCTTGAGAGGATATGGCTATAAGAGGATACAGTAGAAACATTAAATATAATACTTTTGTGGTGATGATTTGCTAAAACATGTATGATCTAATACTAATCAAGGTTGTGTGTGTGTTTTGAGCAGTGAGGAACATACATTTATTGGAAAATACACTAAGAGAAGGGTTAAGATCGTGAGAAAATGGGAAGAGCAGAATATTGCTTTAGAGTAGATAATAGAGGAAGATGAATTTAGGTTGAGATGTTTACACACTAGATTGAAAATGAGAAAGAGAGAAGAGGTGATGTATGTATGGTAAGGGATAGTTATTCTACAGAAAGTAATGCAGACTTTGAAGGAAAAAGTGTGAGTGATAAAACTTATGAAGTTAGTGGCAACTATTTGCAATGTGGAGAACATATACTGAGGAAAATGTATTATGTCTGTGGAAAAACTGCTTGTTCTAATTTGCTAAGAAATTGGAGTGGTTACTTAGCTTTAGTTTTTCCTAGAGTGCATCCTAAAAATGAATAAGATAGTGAACCTACTTTGAGAAGAGTAAGATGTAGTTTTGGACAAGTTGTGTTAGATATATTAGTTGCCATCATTCCTTCTATAAGTATGACAATGAATGATGTGAAGATTGGATGTTTGTCTTTATTTGTAGATAGGTTTGCTGTAGATACAACAGTATAATTAACAACAAGGGGTGGTGATGGACAGAGTCTCTGAATTAAGCAGAAAACTCTCACCCAGTCAAGAGATCAGGGCTAGATCCAACACCGTTTTTTAGCTCACTGCATCATCCCAGTTTCAGAACCTGGCTGTATGCAAATTAGTCTGTTCCTGTCCCAGTGCATGATGGGAACAGGGCAAACCAAACTACAAAGCCAATTCTTACACTGGAAAGGAAACAAGCTACCGGGGACCGGTTTCTGGCATTTCAGCCTCTTCGGCCCGGCTTGCTTGAATCCTGATGGTGCAGTGAGCAAGGGACTCATGTCTGAGCATACCCTTCCACGCTTAGGGTGGACAAAATAATTAACAACAAGGGGTGGTGATGGACAGAGTCTCTGAATTAAGCAGAAAACTCTCACCCAGTCAAGAGATCAGGGCTAGATCCAACACCGTTTTTTAGCTCACTGCATCATCCCAGTTTCAGAACCTGGCTGTATGCAAATTAGTCTGTTCCTGTCCCAGTGCATGATGGGAACAGGGCAAACCAAACTACAAAGCCAATTCTTACACTGGAAAGGAAACAAGCTACCGGGGACCGGTTTCTGGCATTTCAGCCTCTTCGGCCCGGCTTGCTTGAATCCTGATGGTGCAGTGAGCAAGGGACTCATGTCTGAGCATACCCTTCCACGCTTAGGGTGGACAAAATAATTAACAACAAGGGGTGGTGATGGACAGAGTCTCTGAATTAAGCAGAAAACTCTCACCCAGTCAAGAGATCAGGGCTAGATCCAACACCGTTTTTTAGCTCACTGCATCATCCCAGTTTCAGAACCTGGCTGTATGCAAATTAGTCTGTTCCTGTCCCAGTGCATGATGGGAACAGGGCAAACCAAACTACAAAGCCAATTCTTACACTGGAAAGGAAACAAGCTACCGGGGACCGGTTTCTGGCATTTCAGCCTCTTCGGCCCGGCTTGCTTGAATCCTGATGGTGCAGTGAGCAAGGGACTCATGTCTGAGCATACCCTTCCACGCTTAGGGTGGACAAAATAATTAACAACAAGGGGTGGTGATGGACAGAGTCTCTGAATTAAGCAGAAAACTCTCACCCAGTCAAGAGATCAGGGCTAGCCCTTGTTGTAAATAATTTTGTCCACCCTAAGCGTGGAAGGGTATACTCAGATGTGAGTCCCTTGCTTATTGCACCATCAGGATTCAAGCAAGCCGGGCCGAAGACGCCTGAAATGGCAGAAACCGGTCCCCGGAAGCTTGTTTCCTTCCCAGTGTAAGAATTGGCTTTTGTAGTCTGGTCTGCCCTGTTCCCATGATGCACTGGGCCAGGGACAGACTAATTTGCATACAGCCATGTTCTGAAACTGGGATGGTGCAATGAGCTAAAAAACGGTGTTGGATCTAGCCCTGATCTCTTGACTGGGTGAGAGTACTCTGCTTAATTCAGAGACTCTGTCCATCACCACCCCTTGTTGTAAATAATTTTGTCCACCCTAAGCGTGGAAGGGTATACTCAGATGTGAGTCCCTTGCTCATTGCACCATCAGGATTCAAGCAAGCCGGGCCGAAGACGCCTGAAATGGCAGAAACCGGTCCCCGGAAGCTTGTTTCCTTCCCAGTGTAAGAATTGGCTTTTGTAGTCTGGTCTGCCCTGTTCCCATGATGCACTGGGCCAGGGCCAGACTAATTTGCATACAGCCATGTTCTGAAACTGGGATGGTGCAATGAGCTAAAAAACGGTGTTGGATCTAGCCCTGATCTCTTGACTGGGTGAGAGTACTCTGCTTAATTCAGAGACTCTGTCCATCACCACCCCTTGTTGTAAATAGTAGATACAACAGGGCATTTTAAACACATAAATGTAGAAATGGTAGCTATTATGGCGATAGTGATGCCAAATTGTTTAGTGTTAGATAATCTCATGTCGATAGAGGGCTGAGTCTGTAAAGTGATAAAAGCTAAGAGATGCCCTGCCTATATACCCTATAATAATAGAGTTATTGACTCTTTTGTGACTAATTTAACTAATCTATCACATAAGAACTTGACTTCTGGGAAAATGTCAACGCACTTATTCCCAAGTGTGATCTTGACTTTTCCAGTCTTATGAGCAATACCTTTGACCACTGCAATCCCTTTTGGATTGTGTATGGCTTTCAAAACATCCAATATGTAAGCACTATTTGTTATTGGGGCTCCTAAGAAAGTCAAAAACTCCCTTTGGGACCACAATTTATCCATAGTCATGGGCAGCTTCAACACCATACTGGCTGTCTGTATAAATTGTCACATCCAAATTCTCTGAAAACCAGCAAGCTCTTGTCAATGCAGCCAATCCTGCCACTTGTGCTGAAGTTACATCTGGCAAAGAGAATGCTTCTAAAATTTTAGGAATGGGACATACTGCCTGGGCAGCTCTCGAAGCTCCATATAGGTCTCTCACACGAGAACCATCAACAAAACATGTCATTAGACATTTCCAAAGGTGTATAATGTTGGGTCTCAATTTTATACATAACTCAGTAACATCTATGCAGTTGGGGACTCATTCATCATCAATCTCATAATTTCCCTGCCTTCACACAGCTTGTCTGAAATAAGAAGCACTTTCACTTGTATTTGGGATATTATACCTCCTAATAGAGATTTTCTCTGCTGCGAGTATGACCAACTCATAATGAGTCACCCTGATGTTTGTTATATGCTGCTAAAATACTTTCAACTGAATATGGGACATATACAATTAAAGTATGGCCCATCTTGATTCCTTCACTTTGCAATGCAACTACTGCATCTGATTTTAAATAAGCTGGAAGACATACAGCTACATGATCCAATAGAGCTGATAGAGAGGTCACTTGGTGCCTTAAAGCACCATGTTTCTATGTAAAAATTGAAAGTGAGCATCCATTTCTCCCATGGCAAAACAGAAAAAACTTTAGACTGTAATCAGGCGTCTCAAGTGCAGACGCATGACACAAGCTCTTCATCAGTTTCTCATATGCATCAGAGCATTCTCCGCTAAATAGTACTGGATCTTGAACATCACTACATCTCATCCTTTTTTTTTTTTTTAAGATTCAAAAACCTTTATTGGGTCGTCGTACAATACACAACTCTTTGCCTACAACCCGGAGGCCGGCAGCAATCGTCCAACAGTTAAACAATAATCACAGCTGTTTGGCCAACAACCTCAGGGGCAGGCAGCGTAATGTTCAAAGTTGTGAGCTTAGTCAGTTATGGAATTTAAATCAGCATATCGCAACACGGAACGGCAAATAGCACAGCATCAACATCTCACAGTGCAGCGGAGAAACTCACATATTAAAGGCAGCCATATATGACCCATTTCCCCCCTCTCACATACCGTCTAGGTTCCTCAGTGTAGGCATATAACATGTTGCTGACGTGTCCCCCCGTATATTCTGGCGTTGGTGTCTAACTGAGTGCGAGCTGTCCTGTCCGGGGGTCAACATCTTTCATTCTCAGCCATTCTGCAAATGGGGCCCATATGTCCTTTGGCCTAGACCGTTCCGGCATCTGTTCCCAATAACCCTCAAGTTGATCTTTACAGTATGCAACTGCCTTTACCCAGGCCACCGCCATCGGGGGTTGTCTCTTTCGCCAGTGTATGGCCACCTGTCTCTTTGCCATCAGTAGCAGCATGGCCGTGAGTTTCCGTTGCCTCACCGGGATATCTACCACATAACCCAGTAACGCCAGTCCGATCGTCCTCTCAACAGTGGTGCCTATTATGTGTTCAATGTGTGTGAGGACCTCCTCCCAGTAGCGGGAGATCTCCGTGCACTCCCATGCCATATGTGTGAAGTGGGCGTTATGTACATTGCATCTCCAGCACCTGTCCTCATCTCTCAGTCTCATACGGTGCATCTGAGTAGGCGTGCGGTATAAGCCATGCAAATAGTTAAAATGAATGAGCCTGAGCCAATAATTGGGCGACAGATACTGCAGTTGGGTACAGCAGTAAGACCACTGTTCCTCTGTAAGTTCCTGGCCTGCCTCATCATTCCAAGCCTCCCGCGATCTAGGACTTATGAGTGGGTTTTCCTTCTGTGTGATGCTATAAATGCGCGTGACTAACTTGTAAGGCGAGGCGTTTCCTAGAATGTTTTCAAGCGCCGGTAGTAGAGGTGGCTCGTTTGGGAAGTCGCCATAGGTGGCCTTGCACGCAGCCCTCAGCTGGTAGTGGAGCAAGGTATCGGACGCCGTAGGAGCCTCCGTGCCACACATAGCCTGCAGCGTCAGGAATGTCCCTGCCGGGTATAGGTCCCTCCTTTTGTGTAAGTTGTGCGCCTGCGCTCTTTTCGCTACTGCCGCATCCCTCAGCGGTGTCAGCAATGGATTGCCCCGCAAGGGCATCGACAGGGCGTATAGTTTGTCAATGTGTGCTCTATTCGCTATCTTTCTCCAAACCCATCTTACACTTTCGGCGGTGTCAACATCTTGTTGTGGGTGCTTGTAAGAGTGGAATACTGCCGTGTTTAAGGGGGTAGGGGAGACTCTATCTATTTCAATCGCTACATGTGGTTGGTAGGGAACCGGATGTAGCCAGTGATGTAGGTACTGTGCTTGCGCGCTGTAAGCATATAGTTCAAAGTTTGGATCCCCCAGACCACCCTGTGATAAGGGCAAAGTCAATACCTGCCAGGAGACTCGAGGCTGTTTATCCGCCCATATCAGGATCAGCACCGCAGTGCGTAAGCGTTTGAAAAAGTGCACATTCAGGGGAATGGGCAGGTTTACAAAAAGATATAGTAGCTTGGGAAGTATTATCATCTTCGCAATGGCGATGCGTCCTGTCAGAGACAACGGAAGGTTTTTCCATCTAGCCACCTTGCACTCTATCCAGTCTATGGCCCTGCCATAGTTCAGCGTCCATAGTTCCTGTAGCGAGCGGCTCAGCTGCACGCCCAGATAGCGCACCCCCTCAGTCGCCCACCCTATAGGAAATTCTAAGGTAATCGGAGCTGTATCGTCAGTCAGAGGGAACATAGTGGATTTGGTCCAGTTAATCTGTATGCCTGTCAGACCGCCGTATCTAATGAACTCACGCATGATCGTGTCAAAGTTCTCCCGGGGATTATTGAGATAGACAGTTATGTCGTCTGCGTATAGGGAAATAAGGATTCCCCGCGTAGTGAAGCCTATGCTCTTATGGGCATGCTGCTGTCGTAATTTAGCTGCCAGGGGTTCCGTCGCGATAGCAAATAACAGGGGAGACAGTGGGCAACCCTGCCTCATGCCTCTGGTTATGTGGATAGGCTCAGATGTGCGTCCGTTCACTCGGATCCTGGCAGAGGGGTCGGTGTACAATAGCTGAATTTGTTTCAGGAAGAGAGGGCTGAAACCCAGCCGCTGCAGCAGGGTGAACAGGAAGCTCCACTCCAAGGAATCAAACACCTTTGTGGCGTCCAGTAGAGCCGCCACTGCCTGCACGTGGGGGACCAAATAGTGGAGCATAGCAAAGAAGGTTCTCAGGTTATGCGCTGTGGATCTCCCTGAGACAAACCCCGACTGATCTGTTAGTGCGATTTGCGGCACCATGGGTGTCAGCCGATCCGCAAGCAGTGTAGCGTAAATTTTAGCGTCGAGATTAATAAGGGATAACGGGCGGTAAGAGTCCGTTCTAGTAGGGTCTTTATCCGGCTTCAGGATCGTAATAATTATGGCTTCGCGAACAGTGGGCGGCAATCTACCGACCTCAAGCGCCTCCTGAAACATCTCATGCAGCCAGGGAGCCAGTAACTCAGCATATTCCTTGTAAAAGGCAGCCGTAAGTCCGTCTGCTCCCGGTGCCTTGTCCCTTGGCATGGCGCTTATTGCCTTCTTAATATCTTCTACCATGAACGGTAGCTCCATATATTGCTGTGCTCCGTCGTTAAACCACGCAAGGCATATCTCATCTAAGTATGTAGTCAGATCAGCCTGCGTCGGGTATACTTTAGAGGTGTACAGCTCCGCGTAGTAAGCAGTGAATTCCCTCAGAATGTCCGGTGGCGTGCGCACCGTCTCATCTCCCATCGTCCGTATCTCTGCTACATAAGAGGTGCCCCTTGGCGCTCGAAGCAAGTTAGCTAGAGTCCTACCAGGTCTGTCACCTTCACCATATTTACGTGCTTGTGCGTGTTTATGTAGGTAAACTACTTCCCTTTCCGCCTCAGTTTGATATTCCGTTAGTTTGGATCTAATGTTCGCTAGTGTGTCGTGTGATGGGCTGCCTACCTGCCTCCTCTCTAGGTCCTGTAGGTCTCTCTCTAGTCTCTGCAGGGTGTTTCGTATGTCTGGTAGTACACCAGTTTTCAGAGCGATGCAATCCCCCCTCACAACAGCCTTAAAAGCCTCCCACAGCACTCCAGGGGAGTCCACCGAACCCACATTCAATGTGAAGTACTCTTCGATTCTAGTTCTAAGGCCCTCGCGGAAAACCTGATCTCTCAAGGCCTCGGACGGGAATCTCCACGTATAGGGCTGGGTGTATGCCGGGGGCACTCTGATGGTTAACTGTAGAGGGGCGTGGTCCGACAGAGTGCGGGCGAGGTGTGAGGTCTCAGTCACCCACGCGTGTATGTCTCTTGTTAGTAACCAGTAATCCAACCGTGACCATGCCCCTCTGTGGTGTGTTATACAAGTGCCTTCCCTGCGCGCCGGGTTCGCCACTCTCCATGCATCTACCAGTAGGAGATCACTTATTATCTCATGTAGCAGTTTCGCAGCATTAGGGTGGTGCGTGCGTGAGGCTCCCTGTCTGTCTAGTGTCGCAGATAGTGGGATATTAAAGTCTCCGCCCCACAGCATCGCTATAGGGCCTAGTTTCTGTATTTCGTGCCATAACTCACCATAGACCTCAGGGCTGTCTGTGTTAGGACCATATATGTTTACTAGGGCAACAGTCGTATTATACAATGCTCCCACTAGTATGATGTATCTGCCCTCTCTGTCAGCAATCGTGGATTGTGTTCGCCAATGTAGGCCCCTCCTAATCATTATCGCCACCCCTCTAGAATATCTAGAAAACCCAGCCGCAACAATCACCTCCCACCTCCTATTCTTTAAAGCGGTCGTGTCTGTAGGGAGTAAATGTGTTTCCTGTAGCATACATATGTCTACATCATGCCTCGCCAGGTAAGCGTGTGTGAGTCTAATTTTCCGGCGGTCATTTAGCCCCCTAATATTCCACGTGAGGCATTTCAATGTGTTCATACAAGTCTCAGTCGTGCGTGTCGCCATATCTCAGTTAAGTCAGGGACAACTGTAAGTGACAGCTGCCAATACGGCGACTGTCTCGCGGGTATGCCAACCGGCAGTCCCAGAGTGCAGGAACAACACACATCAAGCACGGCACACATATCGCAAATCTGACAGTCACAACATTCCATTGCAGTGGCATGCTCGACGACCCAAAAGATAACAAGAATGCTAACAACAACAAGTTTCCCCTCCTCCCACCTCCCACACCAACCCCCCAACTAGGTTGTGTATCATGTTCCCCCCCCACCCCAGCACACTTCCCTGTCTGCAGTGCAGTAGCATCGATCAGGGATCAGTTCAACTAGTTAAAAAACTGCGGGAATCATCCCAGAGGGAACGCATGGGGACCACCTACTACCCTGTACTCGTGACAGGGTGACCAAGCGCTGCCAGGAGCACCGCCTCCCCGGAGCCCATCGAAACCATACCGTACATCGTGTCAGATGATTAGTCCAGGTCTCCTCTCTCCGCAGTTATGTCTCTTTCCCCTTCGCCGCGGCACAGGCCCAGGCAGCGCGCCTCAAATAGGCAGTGCAGGGAGACATCATTCAACATCACTGTGTTGGTCCGGCGCACTCTGCTCGCCCTGATTTGTCTTTTTCTTTTGTTCTTTCACCAAGTGTTTAGCATATTGTAGTGCAGCTTTCGCATCAACAAAGAACGTCGGCTTTCCTGGACCCTGTACTCTCAGTTTTGCCGGATAGATCAACGCATACTTCGTTCCCGTTTGCTGGAATATCTTCTTTGCGGGTATGAATTCCCTGCGGGCCGCCTGTACCTGGAGAGTAAAATCCGGATATATTTCTATGTTATTGCCATTATACTGAATCTTGCCTTTTTCCCTGGAAAGTCGCAGTAGTTCAGGATTCGGGCCAGTATTGGCCTAGGCGGGACCCCCGGATTTGGCGTTGGCCCCAGTGATCTGTGTGCCCTTTCCACTAAGAACATTGAGGACAAGCCGTCGCCAAAGAGGTCTTTCAGCATGGTCTCCATGTATCGCTCCATGTTCGGGATGTCCGTGGATTCCGCCACGCCCGTGACGCGTACGTTATTTTGGCGCGATCTCGCTTCCAAATCCTCATTTTTTTGTTGTATCAGTTCCAGAACCTTATCCATGCCCCGAACCTTCTTCTCCAGCTCTGTCTGGCCCTCCTCAGTTTCAGTTACCCTAGTTTCCAGTACGCTCACCCTGCCTTCCTGCTTGTCCATGCGCTTAGTAATGTCATCCATTCTGGCAGCCAGGATGTCCATCTTAGCGTCAATTTTCTGCAGGCTTGTTTTCAGGTCTTGAAACATGTGGCGAATATCCTCGGCTGGGAACTGCTGCGCGCCCTCATTGCCAGTATCCGGCTCAAATTGGTCCTGGTTTGGAGCCTTCTGCTTTGTTTTGTCAAATTTAATTTTCGGTTGCCGTGTATCTGGCTTCCCCATGGCGCCACCAGCCACAGCTATGTATGTCCTGCACTACAATCCGTGCCACTCAGTGGTCCAGCTCGGGCACTAGCGCACCACTTGCGTAGTCAGCTTCCTGTGGCAGCTCAGACGTCACCTGTCTGTGGGTCGGCTCCGAAATCACACCACGCTCATGCCTCTCAGTCCCCGGATCAGCCGCAGAGCCCCCAGTTAGGCACGTGTTATTATGTCTATGTTCCCCCCCCACGGCCAGCAATGTGCGCCAGAAAGTTAAACCAGGGGTACGTGTCCCGGTCCACTAAGCAGAACTCTGCCTCCAGACACAGCTCACCCGAGGTCGCTGCCTCCGCTCTCAGACCAGGCAGCCGTCTTCAGGATTCTTCGGCAGGGCTTGGGGAGTGCCCAGTCTCGCCGCCAGCATCCAGCAGGGAATGGCAGTGCGGCCAGGCAGGTCGACCGTACCTAAAATGGCGGCTTGGATGCGACTCCCCTTGCGGGAGAAACAGCTCCGGTTGCTTCTGCGCTGCCGCGTCTGGGCGGCTCAACAAACTCCACAGGAGCCCGAATCGGCCCCCCCTTGCTCTCGTCGTGTCGCTCACAGTGCCGGCCGCATGTAGTGGAGTTCAGCAGGGGATGCTCGTCTTCCCGTCTTCCCTCGTAGCAGCCGCTACGTCCCGCTCTGAGGCTCCGGCCGGGCGGTCCCGAGCACCAGCACGCTTTCAGTCGCGTATCAGCCGCAGGGGTCCCGCTTCGGCCAGCGGTCGTTATCGTACTCCAGGCGCCAGCGATTACCCGCAGCAGCTCTTGGCACAGCCGCCGCTCCGGACTCCTCTCACTCGAGCTGGGTGTAAATCCAGTCCCCGGCTCAGCTTACTCGTGCAGGCCGCGCCCCCTAGTCAGTCATCGGGCAGCGGAGCCGTTTTCACGCGTCTCAGGGATCCGGTTCCATCAGGGAGGCGACCGGAGGATCGGTCAGACCGGTAGGCTCTTCGGGGGTCCCAGGTGCTGTGTCAGCTATAAGGATTAATGCCGGATTTATGGCTTGGTCGGCGGAGCCGCCGAGTTAAGTGGCCATTTCGCTCGGTGGTCAGACCACGCCCCCCCCACTACATCTCATCCTTACTAAAGGTTTTGCAATCAAGGAAAAGTTTGGAATCCATTGACAACAGCACTCAACAAATCAAAGAAACATCCAAATCTCCCTCTGGGTTGTCGGTTGACTACTGTTCAGGATTTCTAAAATTTGATCTATTGTGATTTTCCTCACAACCACTTCAATATGGTGTCCCAGGCTGATGACTTTCTTCTTACTATAAGGCATTTTAGTTGGGGAAACCTTATGTCCAATTTCTGCCACATGATTCAACAAGACAACTGTAACAAGTTTTCAGTCCTCTTATGTCTTAGATGTGACCAGTAAGTCATTAATATGCTGCACTAAGACTTAACTGCATCGCAATCTCAAACGTTGTAGATCTTTTTCGAGGATTTGACTAAAATCCAAAGGACTTTCTGTGTACCCTTGTAGGATTCTACCCAACACAAAAATATAATTTAAAATTGAAACACAAAAAGGAACAGGGATACCTCATACAAAGGAATTAAAAAGAATGCTTGCCATAAGTTAATGTCTGTATACCATTCTGCTTCTGAGGGAATCTGAAACTAAATCTCTGGTGGATTTGGTACCACTGGAAACCATGGAACAACAATCTTGTTAATCCTGCTGAGATCATGTACAATCCTCAACTTGTCATTCAGCTTTCAAAATCCCATAATTACAAGGATTGCCAAGAACTCCCCAAGAATACCCTCCTCAAACATTTTTCAATCACAGATTTCATTCCCTCTTCTGCCTCTTTTGTAAGTCTGTTTTGTCTAGTTCTAGGAAACATTGCTTCTGCCTTAACTTTTTATTTGAACTGACATTGTTATTTTGATCACCCCAATAAAATCTTTGACAGCATGTCTTAAATCCAGAGGCAGTACTTCTTTGGATGAAACTGTGACTAATTCAACTCCTGAATTTGATGAAATATGTTAAACATTGAGTCCATTAGTGTGTGCTCTTAAGCACATTGTAATTTCCACAGGCACATGATGTGCTTCTCTTGTTTCATTGTGCATGTAGCTGTTTGGTGAGGACTATAGCTACCACTTTGCAACGTAAGCCCAGCAGGAGTGCTCTGGCAATTAGTGAGCACACTTCAGCACATTGCGATTCCCGTGGGTACGGGAAATGCCCGGGCAGGTGCCCGGGTGAAGACCGGGGCAAGAGAAGACTTGTCTACTCTTGATATTGGCCATAAGAGGCTGGGCTGGGCCACTTCTCTTGGCTTTTGGACCTGCTTGGGTGAGTGGCTTTCCCTCAATTTTTGCTCACCTAAGCCTAAACGAATTTAGTTTCTGCTGGGCGACTGCTGTGGGAGTCTTCCTCAGCTGACTGTTTTGTTTAGGGGCCAGACGGTATTTAAAAACAGTAAATCCAGGAGGGTGTGGATATTATTGTAGCATTAAGATGGGGAAGAGATTGACACTGAAGGCCAAGGATCATGTTAGCTCCCATCACGAACCCCACAGTAAAAGCCTGGATTTGTTTCTTGCCAGAGCAGTAGGGGTGGTCTCTAAGGAGATGGACCTAGTGTAGTGACAGTTATCACTGGAGCTCTGTGGGCAACAGACCACCACAAGTTTATACCTGACTTCTGGCGAGCCTCCTATCTATATGGTAGGCTATGTGGAAGGTCCTAGGTCTGTTTTAGAGGGCCAGGACATTTTGTTGCCAAGTGCACCTTTAAATGGTACTACTAACTCGCCAATGAATGAAGACAGACCACCAACTAAAAGGAAACGTCAGTCCAAAAGGGTCTGCAATACAAGAAGAAAGGGGCAATGTGCCCTGATAATGACGTCCTTGCTAAAATACATCATGAGGCCACCAGTAATATTGCCAGCGATAGTATTAAAACCATTGCTGCCTACCTTTTAGAGCAATTTAAGGAGATAATTGAAGCCAGTGTGGCTCCCTTGAAGGAAAACCTGAGTTCTCTGGAGACATAGGGGCCCATTAGGTTCACGGGCGGATCGCCACCGCCCGCAAGGCGGTGGCGACCCACCCGTGATCCGACCCCGCGGACACCCATTTCCCCCCGCCATATTACTATGGCAGGGGCGACCGCAGTAGACGGAAAGACCGTCCGCTGCTTTTCCGCCCAGTCAACTCATTGACCGGGCGGAAAAGAGTTTAATATGGTGGCGGTGTCTGTTAGACACCACCAGCCATATTAAAATGGCATTGACGCCACAGAAAGGCATGTGGGAATTGACCACGGGGGCCCGTTGCGGGCCCCCAGGTACTCTGGGGCATGGGGGGTTCACATTGGGGTACCTATGGTACCCCCCAGCAGTTCCATGCACAACATGGTAGGCCTGCCATGTTGTGCATGGAAGTGCACGACATGCCTTCCTGGCATTGTGGCAGGCGGTGCTGAGTGCACCGCCCGCCACAATGCCAGGAATGCAGGATGCGCCCGCTACTGTGGCGGGCGCATCCTAATTGCCCCATGGGACCCCCGCCCTTATGGCGGGCAGTCCCTTTTACCGTGAGGATTGCGGGCGGACTTTTTTCACTTGAATATGCTGCAAAGCACCAACATTTGGCTATGTCGACCTCATTTCGGTGAGGATTTAATGAGGCAGTGTGTGTCTGCATAGCTTTATTGAGCAGGATTGAACCTCCCTTTTGTTTCCTTGTATTGCACGACTCATGCTTTTTGAGAATGTGCCTGATTGCTTTGTCGGGACTAACCCATATTAGGAAAGGTTTTTATCCAACGTTTAAGAATTTTATGAATTGCTGCTTTCTTCCTTTTAATTTGTATTAACGTTACTATAGCAGTACTCATCCCTCACAGGGGAGCTTGGAGAGAGGATAGCGGGGTAGCCGGACCTTGGTTATGCTATAATTTGCCCTATCTGTTTTCACTTTACCGTGCTGCAATGGACCAGCAATTTGCCATGCCCACCTCATTTTGAGGATGATTTAATGTGTCAGGGAGTGCGTCTGTGTCGCTGGTGCACAGAAGGAATCCATGCCTGGATCGCATACAGTGTCAGCCCCACAAACAGTTTTGGCTCCCATCTATCACCGATGATAGTATATACCAGAAAAGAGCTTCCGGCTTTGATCACTAAAGGTAAGACTTCTGGATACTTCTGACCTACTTAAAAAACTTTGTGCTTCCTTCAGTTTCGGTCTGCATTTCCCTATCTTTGCATCATAGCCAATACTGTTATATGTCTTTCTGTGGGAGGCTTCTTTTCAAATGCACAATCACTAAAATGGTCAAAGGTCCGGCGCACAGCTAGATGTAATTACAAAGTATCGTGAACTGTGATTACCGTGAGCTTCAAGGAAGAAGGGACAAGTTACCGCTTTATCCCAAAGAAACCCTGGAAGAGAAATTCAGGGTTTGTCAAGGTACATCACAAGTTACTCCATATTCATGTATTAAATAATTATTAGGCAAGTGCAGAAGAAATGTCTCTAAAGTTCTCTTTAGTCGATAATCAAAAGGATGTCAAAGATGGTAGATCCACTGTTATATACAAATCCACAAATCCAAGTTGGTAGATCGTCCAAAGTATTTTAATGGGCGTTCTCCAAAACAAATTCTTTCGCAGCCAACACGTGTTTCGTCATATGCCAAGTACATGCATCAAATGACTTCATCAGGGCTCAAATAAATCATATCATGTCCATCCTTGGACGTATAATAGATAAGTTCAATACGAATCTCATCTGTATAACGGGTAAATCACTACTATCCAATCTCCAATGCTCCAATATTATTAGTAACTAATCCATACGATTCATCCAGATACACGAGTACATGTAGCTGTCTCGAAGCACAAACATTCCTGCGATCACGATCTTTTCAAATGCAATATGTTAGCAAACTTTTGAATTTCTGATATGATCATCTGTCATTTTTATATTCTATTTATCTGATGCCTACTGTACATTTTATGCGATGATTGTTCTTTTATGATTATTTTAAATAATCAAAACAAAGAGAGTTAAATACAGGATACGAGACATCACACCATTTTTTTTTCCAAGGCAAGTCCCTTCATAACAAATTCACAGGACTTGAATACCACTAATTAATTGCTATCTGTCATCCATCTGACCACTTTTAACTGGCACATCTGCTGTAAAATGATTAACAATTTGCTTATTACTTACTGATCCCTATAACTTGGGGGTAGGTTTGGGACTTCCACAGAATGACCTGAAGAACAGAAGGCCCCAGTATCAATTAAAAATGTAACAGGGTGGCCATTGACTTCTCCATCAACATATGGCCCACTTTGGTCTACCTCTAGAACTGCTCAAAGTAAGCAATCGTCCTCTGCTTCTTATGCACCACCATTGTGAACTATTCCCTGCCTGCTCAACATTCAGAATCAAAGGATTGTCCTGGTACACTGCACTATAGGGCATCTTATTCCTTATGTGTTGCTGCATCATTGGGGCTAAAGGCATTGATTTTTTAAATGATTCCTGACTCTGCACACTCTACTCAGAATTCTACATATGCAGGACTCTTACATTACTTCTTTGCATCTGTGGAAGTTGCTGCATATCTCCCTTAGTCCTGTTAGGTTTCAGACAGTGCCCAATCTTCCCACAGAAATGGCAAGCTGTATTCTTTTTCATTATTTCAACATTTACATGCATTCCATCACCTCTACTGTAGTTCATACCAATCCGAAGGACCTGCACATTGTTTGGACAACATAAACTATTCTCAGAGAAATATACAGAGGAATCACTGACAAAATATCGACGTCGAGAATATCCAAGTCCTATCTAAATTTAGGAAAGTACAAAAATAGCGAAAAAAAACGATTGTAAAAATTTTTTGTTGTAAAAAATATCGTTTTTTTAATGTTTAAAAATAATATAAAATTAAATAAATAATACATATAATTAAAATAAACATAGTAAAAAATATATTTAAAATTATAAGTAATACATATAATGTAAAACAAATTAAACATATACATATAAAAAATAATATATATACTTACTTAATAATATTTACAATGAATTATTCTAATAACTTAAAAATTGTTAAAAAAAACATTTTATGAATTATAAATACATACATACACATACAAAATAATATAAATACAAATATCAAAACTATATAACAAATTAAATAAAAAAAAAAAATTAAACTAAAACAATAAATATTGGATAGCGTAGGGGTAAAAATTACTGTTCCAACTCCAGAGAGTGGAACAGTAGGGAAAGTGTTGGATAGCGTAGGGGTTAAAATTACTATTCCAACTCCAGAGGGTGCAACAGTAGGGAAAGTGTTGGATAGCATAGGGGTAAACATTAGTATTCCAACTCCAGAGGGTGCAACAGTAGGGAAAGTGTTGGATAGCGTAGGGGTAAAAATTAGTATTCCAACTCCAGAGGGTGCAACAGTAGGGAAAGTGTTGGATAGCGTAGGGGGAAAAATTAGTATTCCAACTCCAGAGGATGCAACAGTAGGGAAAGTGTTGGATAGCTTAGGGGTTAAAATTACTATTCCAACTCCAGAGGGTGCAACAGTAGGGAAAGTGTTGGATAGCTTAGGGATTAAAATTACTATTCCAGCTCCAGAGGGTGCAACAGTAGGGAAAGTGTTGGATAGCATAGGGGTCAAAAAGACTTACTAATAATTAAAATATTACTTTTTTGTAAAAAATAACAATTTAATTATTAAATTACAACAAATTAATTAACAATACCAATAAATAATTATTAAAAAATAATTACCAATTAGCTATTAATTAACAATTAAAATAAATATAATTAAGTATAAACATTCAAAATTTCTTAACAAATAATACAATTAAAATAAAAAAATCCAATGCCCAAAAAAACAATAATTATTAAAAAACATTTAGCAATTAATAATTAATTAACAATAAAGTATTGATAAATACCAATAAGTTATTAAAAATCCAATGTAATTACCAATTAATAATTCATAAACAATTATTTTAAAAAATGTATTAAAAATGTATTACCAATTAATAATCGATTTACAATAATGTAATTATCAATACTCAACACAAAAAAAATATTTACTTAATTACAATTAAATTACTTCCCACCCTATTACCCTATAACCTCAGAACACACTTCAATAATAAATTATTACACTTAATATAATTACCAATTAATCAATTAATAAAAATTATTTACCAATTAATACTAATTAATTACCAATTAATAATTAATTAACATAAAACTATTAACAATACCATAAATAAAAATGGCATATTTACTGAATTACAATTAAATTACTTCCCTTCCTATTCCCCTATAAACCCACAGCCCGCTCCGTTACTAAAACGCATAATTTACTTAAATAAATTATTATTAACTTCTAAAAATGTAATAAATATATTTTTTAACTTGTAAAATAATTAACAAAAAATATAAAAACAAACATAAAAATAAAATACATAACACTAATATTAATATCGATATTCGTAACATCGATATTTTTGCTTTCAATATTACTAACTTCGATATTAACAAAAACGATATTTCTTACCTTCAGGTCGATATTCTGGTCATCGATATTCTTGATTTCATATTCTGTTCCTCTGAAATTATGAACTCGATATTATTGCCTGGCAAAATAAAAAAGTTGATATTTAGGCTGTTTTCCATACAGAGAATACACAGTGGGACATTTTCAATAATATTTATTGAACCAATGTTATTCTTCCAAAAAATACATGTGCAGCAATGATTAGGGGACAGAACCAGATAAACATGTTTACAAGTATCAAAAGCATAAATAGTAGATATAGTTCTACTATCGAGCTAAATAATTTATATGTGCAGGCTTATAAAACAAGACAGCAATCTAGCTTACTCCTACGATGCATACCCTACTCTAAGTGTATGTAGGTGTAGAGCCAAGAATCCCCCCAAGGAATGATCCAACCCCATTACCTGATGGGAAAGAGTGAAGGACCCCCGGCTTGGTCACAAAATGAACACCCCTCACGAGATGTCAGCCCTCTGCATGGTGATTTCTCAGCATTCAAGGACCCTCAGTGTCAGCGAAGTACCTCCTCCACTAATCTACCAGGATGCTCATCTTTTATAACAGAAAGCAGCCTTGTGATGTATGCATAGATTAGTGATGTTATGGACATATATATAGTCCTGTCGCCCCGTCGATGAAGATAGTGATGACATGTCTTCACAGTGTGAAATAAGACCTTGTACATGATGTTCATGGCGCTGTGATGAAGTTGTGCGAAGCCAGATGTATAAACAAGTTTAGTTTCAGAGAAACAAATCAAACATTGTTGTGCGTGTAAATGTGTCCAAAAGGTAACAGCTGAAAATGGTATTTATGAGGACAATGTAAAAAATAAGCTGTTTCACTACATGGGCCGAACTCAGGAATATAACACTACTATCACTTTGCATCTGCATTTGATTTACTCTGTTCATACCAGACTGAATACAATTCAGACTTGTACCCATTTTGTTTTGAGACCTTTTTTTTCTAAGTGTTTGCTTGGTCAGTCATCAAGTTTTCCTTAATTTGCTTTTGTTTCTCATCAGTAGTCGCTACTATGTTTCGCCAATTTCGAAATCTCATCTATACTCTTTGTCTGGCAAGACAATTCGCTCTGTTGCATGTGATTACGAATACATGGGCCTAAACTCATCAAAAAAGCAGAGCCAAATCCCCTGATGCCATCTTTCTCAGGGTTCTCAACTCTCCTATGTCCCTTAAAAATCTACATAAGTCTCTCATTTAAGGCATGCACTGACTCATTCAGCTCTTGAGAAATTCTCAAAATTGTAGTCTAATTTATAACCTTCTAAGAAACTATTTTTTTCAAATACTCAAATCACATTCTTATATTTGGTAGCTTCCTCTTCAGAAAGAGTACCACTAGGCATAATCCTATTCGGTTTTGTGTATGTCATCCAACAACAGCCTTACACTCAATCCACAAATCAATAGGAACCACAGTTTCGAACAGCGAACTAAAATCAGTCTACAGCATCTGAGAAATCTGTGTCCATTTGTGCACATCTTCATATCATTTTGCTGAACCCTCTCTTAATTTAGGGAAATTATTAGTAAATCCAAACAAATCAGCTTGTGTCCATGGCTCATACACAAAACTCCCTCTACGGAAACTCTAAAAGTACCTGTGTCCCAACTTCTGAATAACTTTTGACATCTCTCATCTCTGTTGGCGCACTCGGTATCACTACAGACGTAGTACCACCATCTCCCCAAGCCCCCATATAATTACTTCATATATATATTTCATGCAACAGAGGAGCTGGAGAAATTGCAGATCCCAAGATGAGATCTGATTGGCTGTCACCAAATCAACAACGATGTGTCAGCAGCCATTTTAGGACTCGGAGATTGAGTCCACAGTCCCACAAAAACAGTAAAAAAGGTATACTGCTCCTCTAGGCCTGGTAGGGCGGGAACAGGAAGGACTCCTCCCAGGCAAATATTTCTTATATTTTTTCCACACATTTATGCTTTCAAAAAATCCCCCCCTGGCGGGAAAACATGGCGGTCAGCGCTTAGCCTGTCGCGAGAGCTCCACCGGTCGGGACTATTGCTTGGATTCTCTGCGCTGAAATGAGGCAGTGCGAATTACGTTTTCGATGGCCGCGGTACCTGTGAGGGTGGCGGCAGAGTCTAGTACTTGCACCGAGGTTTTATTTTCTTTTTTGTATGATTTGGGAAGTTGCCGAGACGGGGGAGCAGAGAGAGGCTGGAGATGGGAGCCGGGGGACAGTGGTCGGGCAGGGCTGTCAGAGCGGCTGAGATTGCCCCGTTGGAACCGGTGGAGTTGGGCGTTGTGGGAAACCAGGACGATACTATTGGTGAGGAGATATTTGTACCGGGGGGGAGGAGCCCTGATATGCTACTTAGTTAGAGTTATTTTTCATTTTTAATCTGTTTTGGGCTCACTGGAGGAAGTTTTTCTTCAACACTTATGCTGGAGGTAATAGAAGTGGCTGGTTCCAAAGTCTGCTCAATACTAACACCCATAAATTGATTAAGAAATCAAGAGGGGTATGTAACACTCTGGACTCGGGCAGCACTGGGGGTTCGATGGGAGAGGAAGGCCAAGGCAATGCTCCCCATACACAACTGGAAAACCAGAGTGCCTTACAGTAAAAGACACGCTTTCCCACAATGCACTGACTCCGTAGCAGGAAATAGAAAGCTGAAGGGGGGACTTAAGCACTCGGATACATGCAGGTCCTTTTCTACAAGACTGGATTGTATGGAATTGACAGATTTAACTCATGCAGCAGCAGAAGCAGTAGTTGATAGAATTTCTAAAAAAAAGAGAAAAGAATCTGCAGAGCCTAAACTGAATCACTGTTACACCTTAAGGAGTACCAGTATGGTTCCATTGGATCCCCCCAAGGTCCCTGAGGTGGGCCCTCCAGTATACCAGAACATTACAGTGAATGAGACTGTGACCACCAAGAATTAGACAAAAGTTGCTAAATTGAAAAATAAAAGTAAAAGGAAGGCAAAAATAGAGACACAAGGGCATCCAAACGTTAAACCTGTACCTTCACTGAAAGATTACTTTAAGACAATCCCCGGCAAATTGATTTTAAAACCTGCAGTGCCCAGACTCGTGGAAATGGAAAAAGGTAAAAGTGGCATGTGTACGGCTCCTCAATTCCTGGAGGGGGTACTAAGCCCTAATAAATTCCAAGTGTTAGCAAACATGGCTGCAGAAGAGTGCTTGAAAGAAGTTGCGAGTATAAATGATGTTGAGGGACAAAAAGTTACTACGGAAGGCACTCAATTATAAGTCAGTCAGCATGTTGAGAAGGATTAAGCAGCAAGTACATTAAGCTCCTCATTTTTAGGTCTTTTACAATCTTTAACAGATGAAATGAGTAGTAGGTTTTAAGGTATCAGAGAGAAATCAAACAGAAATTAAAGCATTTTGTGAGAAGATGGAGGATAAGCTAGATTCTCTGACATTGAGAACTACAGCGATGGAAAATAAGGTGGAGGAGCTTACCGTCAAAGTTAGTGAGAATACTAGTTGCCTTACTAAGTTAAAAGAACAAGAAATAGGTATGCAAGATAAGCTTGAATCTATTGAAAACTCCCAGAGAAGGACTAATCTGAGACTACTTAAAGTGCCAGAAGAGGCGGAAGGAGGTGACATAAAAGAATTTGTAGTCAAATTGATTAAAGAGGCAATCAAAATTGACTGCCCAGAACAGGATTTAGATATTCAGAGGGTGCATAGAGACCCATTCAAGCTCAGCCCAAACAAAACTAGGCCCAGGAAAATCCTGATCCATTTCTTGACTTATAAATTAAAAGACGAAATATTGAATAAAGCACAAAAAGTAAACACTTTGAGTGCGGAAGGATTTTCTTTCCAAAGTCGCTCTGACATCTCTTCTATCACAGCATCAAAACAGTGGGAGCTGGGGAAATTAATAGATCTCTTCAAACAATCAGGGGCAACAGCTCAGTTAAAATTCCCTGCAACTTTAAAAGTGATGTTTAATAATAAAATTAATGTTTTTAGAAAAGTGCAGGAAGCGGAGGCATTTTTACAGTCTATTTCTAATCAAGGAGATGGGGCAGCGTCCCGGCAACTCACTTTGGTTAAAAAATGATTGATAATGAGTAATGACCAAACGATTAACAAGGTAGGCACAGAGAAGTGTATGTATGAGAAGATTTTTGTCTCCTGACCAAAAAAGGGAGATCTCATAGGCCAGAGTAGGGCCATAAGAGAAGGAGGGGCGGATCTCCAGGGGAGCACTTGGAAGAGTAAGGGGAGGTGTAGAAATAGGGCACTGGGTGGGGAGCGTAGGGAAGAAAATCCCCCAAAAAATAGTCCAAATTGCCACATCAATTCTTACATGATGTTATATAGTCACAGAAGGAATAGCAATGATGGACATAACTGAAGCACAAACATATTTGAGAGTGATGTCCTGGAACCTAAACGGACTCAGAGTGAAACCTAGAATGGAGAGGATATTTATTATTTATTTATTTATTGCATTTGTAAAGTGCATCTATCACCTAAAAAGGCATCTTGGCGCTGGCAGACTCATAACAGCAAAAGCGGCCCGTGGCAGACTAGAATTTCGGGAAGAGTAGTGTTTTCAATCTCCTCCTAAACAGGAGGAGATCGGAAATGTGTCTAAGCTCAGCCGGGAGGGCATTCCACAGTTTTGCCGCAGCTACTCCAAACGATTTTCCTTTTGCTTTGGTTTTCTTAAACCGAGGTATTGTCACCAACCTAGCAGAGGAGGATCGTAGGCTGCAGGCTGGAGCATACCACCTAAATTTCCTTTGTAAGCCAACAGGACCTAAATTATGCAGGGCCTTAAAGGTCAGACAGAGAGACTTAAATTGTACCCTCTGTCTCACCGGGAGCCAGTGTAGCTGGGCCAAGGGCTTAGAGGAAGAAGCTCTCGCTGGCCACCCCAGGGCTAGTTCAGCCGCCGTAGACTGGATTCTCTGGAGTCGATCCATAAGATAGCTTGGAGAATCCAGCAACAAGGAGTTACAATAATCTAACCTGCTGAGCACAGTGCAACATACCACCTCAACCTGGGCAGGAGGTGGTAGTAGAGGAAGGATTTTTCTCAGAAGTCTAATGACAGCTAGACAGCCAGCTACTAATTTCAATGCCTGCGCCTCCAAGGAGAGCTCCTTGTTAAACATAACACCTAGGTTGCGCACTACCTTCACTGGCTGTACCGCTGAAGAAAAATACCCAGGCCAAAAGTTACAGGGTAGGAGAGTTTGCACCCTAGGCCTAGGGCAATATAACACCTCCGTTTTCTCCACATTGAATTGCAGTGAATTGGGCTTCAACCACCCCGCCGTGTCTCGCAGACAGTTATGAAATTCTTCCAAGGAGGTAGAGTTATCTCTCTCCAAGGAAAGAATCAGTTGCGTATCATCAGCATAGTTGACAATTTCAATGTTATATTTCTTGATGATTGCAACTAAGGGCCTCATATAGATATTAAACAGCACCGGACTGACTGCTGAGCCTTGGGGAACGCCATGCAAGATGGTAGAGAAGGTAGATTGGAAGGGAGGGAGGGCCACTGCTTGTTCTCTATTCTGGAGGAAGGACTCAAACCTCCCCAGGGCCCTACCAACAACTCCCACCTCTCTCAGCCTGTCCAGCAGGATGGCATGGTCCACCGTATCGAAGGCGGCAGACAGGTCAATATATCAAGGATGTCGCAGAGCAAATTTCTATTCTTCAAGAAACTCATCTCATTGAATCAGAAATGAAAGATCTATTTAAAAACAGGAAGTTGATTCATGAAGTAATATGCACCTCACAAAATACAACAACTAAGGGGGTGGCTATAATCATTAAAAATATTTATTTTCAGTGGAAAATTTCAAGGCAGATAAATTGGGCAGATGGGTTATAGCTAGAATAAAATTTCACACATACAAATTTACTATTGCAGGTTACTATGGTCATAATCTGGATGATTTATTTCCCCTAAAAGAATTATTAGCTGAATTGGTACCTTTTCAGGATTCTTTGATTCTTGCAGGTATTTTAATTTAGTTCTGGATCCCGTCTTAGATAGGTCTGTCTGTAGCAGATCAGCCCAGAATGGTAGAATACTATCATTGTTAAAAAATGCGATGAAACACCAAGGCTGGATAGATATATGGAGGGTAAGGATGGGTATTAGGACGGGATATAACTTTCACAATAAAAAGTATAATCATAATCCAGACTGGACTTTTTTTCAATTAGTACGGAATTGAGAGAATGGGTAAAAGAGATAAGACATTTAGGGGGTCATTTATCAGATCATGTACCAGTCATACTATCACTGAAATTTTCTTGTAACGCGATTAATAAATGATGGACATTAGATCATCTGATTTTTGTTAGATCAGGATGTAATTACTAGTTTACCTACTGATACAATAAACTACTTTCAGAATAACTTGGAGTCAGCACTCATTGATATAGTCTGGGATGCTTATAAGGCCTTCTTGAGAGGTAGGATAACTACTATTCAAATTACTAGACAAAAGGAATACAAGGCAGAAATAGGAAATATTGAATTTAAAATTCTGAAATTAGAGAAGGAATCCACCCACCAAGCGGATGCATTACAAGCACTCAGATCAGGGTTGGTAGAACTGCTGGATGGTAGGCTTAAAAAAAGGTGGGAAGTAAGCAAGCTGGCCAACTTTGAATATGGGGAAGGCTGCGGCCGACTTTTAGCCTGGAAGATTAAAAATGATCGGGCTAAAGCCAATATAAAAGAAAAAGTCTGCGAAAATACTGGGAAACTATGTAAAACCTTGCAAGAAATCAAATAAGTTTTCCAAGGGCATTTTAATAAGGTGTATTGAGAGGATTTAACACCACAGGCTCAAAGTATAGAAGCATGGTTTGAAAATATTCCATTAAAAAAAATTACTAATGAAAAATCTGATAATCTTAATAGACCAATAAGTCAAGTTGAAATTAAAACAGAAATAGATTCAGGGAAAAAAGGGAAGGCAGCGGGACCTCATGGTCTTCCAGCAGAATTGTACAGCAATCTAGGAGAGGTTCTAATTCCGGTGATGGCTAGTTTATTCTCTCATATTTTTGAAAAAGGGGGGAGATTGCCGCCTTCTTGGGATGAGGCATTGGTAGCACTAATATTGAAACCATTCAAATCGCCCCGACAGTGTGATTCATATAGGCCGATCTCTTGGCTGAATTTGGATTATAACATTTTTACAAAAATTTTAGCGGAGAGAATGAATGGTATCATAACTGATTTAATAGGTGAAGATCAAAAGGGACTTGTGAGAGGTAGATGCATTCAAGATTTAACATATAATCTAATTGGGGCAGTGGATATGGTAACTTTATACAAAATTCTGATGGCCATTATCACATTTGACGTTACTAAAGCGTTTGACCGGGTTAACTGGTCATATTTAAATTTTATTTTAAACAAACATAACTTAGGCAAAAATTTCTGTCGGGCAATCTCGTCAATTTATCATACTCCAATAGCAAGAATATTAATAAATAGTAACATCCCTTCTCCAATACCAATTCAAAGGGGGACTAGACAGGGATGCCCACTCTCACCTTTGCTTTTTAATTGATCTCATACTTCCTTTTAAATGCAAAAATTGGGGAAAAAACTATCCCTATATGCAGACAATATGTTTATTTTTTAAATCTGACTTAGGAACGGCCATCCCCTGTATATACAGTTTAGCTCAGCAGTTTAGAAGGTTCTCGGGTTACGAGATAAATCAGTCTTAAACTGAATGAATGGCATGGAATACTGTTGTGCTGCCTATTAATTATTCATTACAAAAAGAAATAAGATATTTGGGTATTACGATCACTCAAAACATCAATGACTTAACTGATATTAACTTACAGAGAGCTGACAAAGAACTATCTGAATCCTTAAAAAACTGGGCATACCTACCTTTGACATTATTTGGTAGCGTAAACCTGGTCAAAATTATGCTTTTGCCAAAATGTCTTTTTCTTTTTCAAAGCATACCTTTAGCATTTAAAGAAGTTGGATTGAAGAAAATTCAGGGAAAGATAAATACTTTTATTTGGGCTTCCAAAGGAATTAGAATTTCGTATAAAAAGTTACGACATAGAAAGAATAAGGGAGGCTTATGTGCACCGGATTTGATATACTATCCATGGGTATTCTTATTAAAAGTAGGGAAAATGCTTTTGTGGGAACCGAGTCGCTCTGATATTGGCAAAATGTTGAAAACAATGTTGTAAGATGTAAAAGGTGGAGACCAAGCCTTCTTATATAAATTTGGAGATTCATGTTTCTTTAAGGTCAGTTTAAAGATTTTGAAAGACTTGGCTAGAACTTGGTATAAAATCAGGAAACTTTTTAAGATAAGTTACTTCAGCGCAATGGCTCCAATATGAGACACACCAGGATCTCCTGAATGGACTAAATATCTCTTAGTGGTACCACTTAAAGCAGCAGGGCTCAGTTCATGGGACCACCTCATTCCAGAAGGCAGTATACTATCATGGGAAGCTCTTAAGGAAATCACGAATAACCAACTTTCAAAATTCAAATATATACACATAAAAAGCTGGACTCAGTTAAGTGGTATTGCAGTCGGCAACACAAATGAGATGGAGTCAACTTTAAGAATGAATCAACAGAACAAGAAAGAAGTGGCAAAATTAGATTGGCTTTTGATTGAATTGGCAGATGAAGATTTTATCCTTCCAACATAACTGTGGGGAGAATGCTTGCTGGGCTCCAGTACAGAAACGTTATGGCAAGTATCTTATGACCTTTTATATTCTACAGTATGTGCTGCCAATTTAAGAAGAAACCATATTTTCTGTCTCCACAGAGTGTATTGGTCATCCTACAAGCTGTCCAAGTTAGCGAAGGGCACAGTTCCCTGCTGCTCTAAGTGCCAGCTGGACAAAGCAGACGATGAGCACATGTTTATAAGTTGCCCAGTGTTAAATATGTTTTGGAGTTCAGTTATTAGAGGTATGACAGAAATATTTGGATTTGAAATAGAGGCGAGCATTCCATTATATATTATTTGGTTTACTTCCAAATTATGAGATATTAGCATTGGATAAAAATAAGCTGTGTTTCTATCCTATTATATTAGCTTGGAGAGAAATTTGTCAATATTGGATTAAATCTGTACCTCCTACTTTCTTAGAATGGGAAAATTCTATTAAATATGTAGTCAAATTGGACACAGCTGGGATGACAAGAGTGGAAAAAAGAAACAGTTTTGGATACCATGGGCCTCATTTATGAGAAATGACGCATCGCTGCGTGAAAGCAGCGATGCGTCACTTCTCAGTGCGCACTCCTTGCGACCTTCCTGATGCGTCATATTTAATGTATGACGCATCATGTCGCAAGGAGTTACAGATACATCAGTATTTCTGACGTATCTGTAAGCGCAAAAGTGACGCATTGCTGGAGTGTGTCACAAAAGTGACGCAACTCCAGCAATGCGTCCTTTCACATGGGGCAAGCCCCATGTGAAAGGGCCTGCGTCAGTCTTATGCCTGCTGTGAGGCAGGCGCAAGATTTTGATGCAACGGCGTCCTAAAAGTGACGCAGTGAAATCTCATAGATTTCACTGCGTCACTTCTACGACCCTCCATGCGTCAATGCACCCCCCTTGCATACATTATACCTGGCGCAGGTATAATGTGGCGCAGGGGTTTACAAAGTGACGCATCTACCTAGATGCGTCACTTTGTAAATATGGCGCAACAAGGCGCATTGTTTACGCCACTGGTGCGTCACAAAAAATGACGCACCGGCGGCGTAAAAGTGATGCAAGGCCTCATAAATGAGGCCCCATGTATGACCTATTTACAACAAGGGGTGGTGATGGACAGAGTCTCTGAATTAAGCAGAGTACTCTCACCCAGTCAAGAGATCAGGGCTAGATCCAACACCGTTTTTTAGCTCATTGCACCATCCCAGTTTCAGAACCTGGCTGTATGCAAATTAGTCTGTCCCTGGCCCAGTGCATCATGGGAACAGGGCAGACCAGACTACAAAAGCCAATTCTTACACTGGGAAGGAAACAAGCTTCCGGGGACCGGTTTCTGCCATTTCAGGCGTCTTCGGCCCGGCTTGCTTGAATCCTGATGGTGCAATGAGCAAGGGACTCACATCTGAGTATACCCTTCCACGCATGGGGTGGACAAAATTATTTACAACAAGGGGTGGTGATGGACAGAGTCTCTGAATTAAGCAGAGTACTCTCACCCAGTCAAGAGATCAGGGCTAGATCCAACACCGTTTTTTAGCTCATTGCACCATCCCAGTTTCAGAACCTGGCTGTATGCAAATTAGTCTGTCCCTGGCCCAGTGCATCATGGGAACAGGGCAGACCAGACTACAAAAGCCAATTCTTACACTGGGAAGGAAACAAGCTTCCGGGGACCGGTTTCTGCCATTTCAGGCGTCTTCGGCCCGGCTTGCTTGAATCCTGATGGTGCAATGAGCAAGGGACTCACATCTGAGTATACCCTTCCACGCTTGGGGTGGACAAAATTATTTACAACAAGGGGTGGTGATGGACAGAGTCTCTGAATTAAGCAGAGTACTCTTACCCAGTCAAGAGATCAGGGCTAGATCCAACACCGTTTTTTAGCTCATTGCACCATCCCAGTTTCAGAACCTGGCTGTATGCAAATTAGTCTGTCCCTGGCCCAGTGCATCATGGGAACAGGGCAGACCAGACTACAAAAGCCAATTCTTACACTGGGAAGGAAACAAGCTTCCGGGGACCGGTTTCTGCCATTTCAGGCGTCTTCGGCCCGGCTTGCTTGAATCCTGATGGTGCAATGAGCAAGGGACTCACATCTGAGTATACCCTTCCACACTTGGGGTGGACAAAATTATTTACAACAAGGGGTGGTGAAGGACAGAGTCTCTGAATTAAGCAGAGTACTCTCACCCAGTCAAGAGATCAGGGCTAGATCCAACACCGTTTTTTAGCTCATTGCACCATCCCAGTTTCAGAACCTGGCTGTATGCAAATTAGTCTGTCCCTGGCCCAGTGCATCATGGGAACAGGGCAGACCAGACTACAAAAGCCAATTCTTACACTGGGAAGGAAACAAGCTTCCGGGGACCGGTTTCTGCCATTTCAGGCGTCTTCGGCCCGGCTTGCTTGAATCCTGATGGTGCAATGAGCAAGGGACTCACATCTGAGTATACCCTTCCACGCTTGGGGTGGACAAAATTATTTACAACAAGGGGTGGTGATGGACAGAGTCTCTGAATTAAGCAGAGTACTCTCACCCAGTCAAGAGATCAGGGCTAGATCCAACACCGTTTTTTAGCTCACTGCACCATCCCAGTTTCAGAACCTGGCTGTATGCAAATTAGTCTGTCCCTGGCCCAGTGCATCATGGGAACAGGGCAGACCAGACTACAAAAGCCAATTCTTACACTGGGAAGGAAACAAGCTTCCGGGGACCGGTTTCTGCCATTTCAGGCGTCTTCGGCCCGGCTTGCTTGAATCCTGATGGTGCAATGAGCAAGGGACTCACATCTGAGTATACCCTTCCACGCTTGGGGTGGACAAAATTATTTACAACAAGGGGTGGTGATGGACAGAGTCTCTGAATTAAGCAGAGTACTCTCACCCAGTCAAGAGATCAGGGCTAGATCCAACACCGTTTTTTAGCTCACTGCACCATCCCAGTTTCAGAACCTGGCTGTATGCAAATTAGTCTGTCCCTGGCCCAGTGCATCATGGGAACAGGGCAGACCAGACTACAAAAGCCAATTCTTACACTGGGAAGGAAACAAGCTTCCGGGGACCGGTTTCTGCCATTTCAGGCGTCTTCGGCCCGGCTTGCTTGAATCCTGATGGTGCAATGAGCAAGGGACTCACATCTGAGTATACCCTTCATCACCACCCCCTTTTCTGTACCATGTATGACCTGGCTGGATAATTTATAATATAGAGAGTCATGTCCAATGATTAAGCCTCTACATGGAAATACCTTACTGCTCAGGTTAGTCCCGATGGCCACCCAGTTAGTAGAGTGGGACAGATTGAGTCTGAGTAGCTCTGTGTAAAGTGCTTCCCATTCAGACTAGAGTGTTCATGGTGGTGCAAATCAATTGGGGGGCCACAGTGGACATCGAATAGGTATTGAATATCTCTGGAATTGTTAATGACATATGAGGACTAAAACATTTTTCTTTAAATCCCCCCTGGCGTGGGCTCTGAACCGGGGGCTGTAAAATGGATTTTAAAGGCAAGAAGGACATGCTATCCCCTTCTCCCACCCTTCTTCCGGCCCCAAGGACCCTGAACTCCGGGCTGAAGCAATTATTAAGTGGGGTGCGCAACCTCCCGCCCCAAGCCTCATTGAGGCCTGTAGACCACATCCCCAGGGGCTGATACTCATTTAAATGGAAGGGGGTGCAGCCCCCCTCCTCAACCCTCTTCAGGCCTCAAGGACTCCATTCCCCAACCCTGAATCAAGTAATAAGGGAAGAGGGAATGCATACTCCCTCCCCCAGTCTTGTTGAAGCTACAGGGATGCCATCCCTGGAGTCGCTTTCAAATATAGGGGAGCCGAGATCACCCTGCCCAAGGGCCCAATATTTTGCAGACGCCGGGGAACCCCATACCCGGGACACTGTATAGGAGAGTGCAGGCTTACCCTGCCCGCAGTCCCTTGGGTAGGGAATAGAAGTTTACTCACACCCAGAAAGAGTAGTTAAAAATGCTGCTCCCACCATGGCAATAGCAATGGTGCTGGATGGGGATGCAGGGGTCTTGGGGCTCACCCCCATGGCCCCCAATGAAAGGTGCCTTGTGGTTACCTCAACTAAATTTAATAAATGGGGAGTCGGCCTGGTCCACAGGGGCCCTGGGGCTCAGCCTACAGCTCTCAACAAAAAATGGAGCTGTGAGTGCCCCGGGTAGCACTCAGGCACCTCCTTAATAAAAAATGGGAGAATTCTGGGGCCACAGGTAAGAAGTCCCCAACAAAATTAAAGATATAGGTGCCCTGGCTGGACCATGTGACACCCAAAATAACTAAATGAATAAAAAATGCAAGATAGATAGGCGGGTAGAGTCACTCATTTATTATTGACTGCTTCAGCAAGAATTGCTACATAATGCCCTAAGGTTTTTTTACTTAATATTTTCTTGCTGGTGGTGCCCCTAGAAAAGGCAAGGTCACCACCAAACATTTTTGTAGTATTTTGGGGGCTGCAGAGAGAAGTGCAGCAGCCCCCCGAGCAACATAAAAAATAACTACAAAGTGATGGCCCAATTATAAGTTTGGCAATGTTGGAGCAGGCTGCTACGCCACCGCCCACTCCCACACTGACGCCCATCCACCAGATTACGAGTATTATCATGGTCTGATGGGTGGGCAGCAGCATATGTGAGCCTTAAACTGCACTGCCGCGGGACTGCCAGTGCATGTTCCTCCACAGCATGGACTGTGCTGTCCATGCAGTGCAGAAATGAGGTACATGCACACAGGGAGGTCGCAACATGTGACCCCCTGCATGCACCCTTGTGCACAGTGGGCCACTTTTCTTTCCTCACCGCCAGCAGTTTCATGCAGTAAGATCCTCCATGAGTCCACTGGCAGTGAGTAAAGTCGTAATATGCTTGGCGGTGCCACAGGGCACCACCGAGCATATTGAGTCCCTCAGACTGCCGGGCCACCACCAGGGAATTCTGGTGTTCACAGCGGTACCATGGCGGTCCAACCACCCAAGTTGTAATCCAGTGATCGGACTGCCGGTGAAGTGGTGGCTGGACTGCAACTGCTGTCCCACCATGAGTTTGGCGGTCCTTGGACCACCAAACTCTTCTTTAGGCCCTAATTGTCCTGGGTCATTATAACCATGACCCCAGAAGAGCTTACCATATTTTTCTGAAGCACTGCTATCTGGAGCTATTTGCTGTTCATTTGCAGTGCAGGGTCCTCTTGTGGTTGTTTTTGGACTGCATTTTGTGGGCCAAACTTTTTTAAAAAAAACACTCAGTGACATGTTGCTTTGTTTTTAATACCATTGTATTGCACATGTATTATCACTATCACTTTTATTAAACATTGTGTTGAGTGAAAAATAGAGTTAAATATAGTTTTTGGCCAAGCCTGTACCCAATACCACACTGCAAGCAGTAATCAACATCTTAGTTTATGTTAAAAAGATAGACATTCACTGAAAAAAACAAAGGTTCAAACAACTTTATAGTTATGTGAAAACATACTGTTTTAAATGAATATAACACTAAATTTGCTGGTTATAGTTATCTCAAGTAACTAAATGTGTGCCCTAAAGTTACTATAGCCTGTGACCTCACCCTACACTTATAATTACCTCAAAAAATTACATCATTCTTTATATGTTCTATGACATCATTGACAACATCACTGCCACATCATAAATAACATACTTGAAGACAACATTGCGCATCATGGGGGCGCGAGCCATAGTTTCCCTAGGGCTAAAGTTATAGTTACTTGGGGTAACTACAGTGAATATCAGAGGTTTTGTTAGTTTACAAAGGTATGTTTAACTGACATTTTCAAATTACACTTACTTTTCTTCTAGGTTTTGTTATGCACCACAAGTCCTTTGGCTAGCTATCTTGCATACACTATTAGTTGTGTCAGTGAAATCGAGAAAAGTACTAAAAGAAGCAATAGCATGCATGTGGTTGGCAATAAAAAGTGTTACAACACAAAGAAACATAGAAGGTAGAGATGGGAATGTTAAAGGGCCATGCTTCAACTGTAATCAGTTGGGACACTTGAGGAGCCAAAATGAACGTCAGTCCATAAAGTGGATTTTCAGTACGTTGATGAGGCTGGTGTTATGTTCTCCAACTCAGGCCTAAGTAGTAAAGCGACCTTTCACCTAAATTTGTCCTACCTTGCTCTGCATAATGGTTCTAGCACTGACCTTTTATCAAGTTATGTGCTGAATAAATTTTGATTGGCTTCCTTGAAACTAGCCTCATTTATTATGCCTGAGGATTCTTAGTAAAATCCCCTGCACATGACGCACACAACAGGATTATCATACTCTTATTAAAAGTCATCACTAATTCATCCTAGGGCGACAGAGCTACTTTGCATGATTGCAATTATTAATTTAGGCTCATTTATATACCTGCACTCACAAAATATCGATTGTGGTAGGAACCCCGAGGCTATCTTAATCGTATAAAAGAACCGCACCTTCACAAGGTAACTAGAGGAGGAGCTTCCATGCTGACACAAGGTCCCTGCATGCTGAATCTTCAACACTCAGCGGTCCGACATCCCTTGTTGGGTGTCCAACTCGTGACCAAGATGGGGCCCTTCATTCTCTTCCATCAGGTAATGGAGTTGCCTCTTTCATAGGGGATTCTTTGCTTTCCACCCATATACATAATAGGTACACTTAGGTAAGGTCCGTATCGTAGGACTACACTTGATTACTGTAGATTTTCACTGTTTTAGCACCATGGTAGGATTCTACCTTCTATTTACTCTGCTGGTGCTTGTAATTTTTTACATTTGCTTCTTTTATATTTGCTTCAGTCTGATGATTGTCACAGCAACCATGTTTTATACTAGAATGGCGCTGGAACAAAAAATGCTTATTGAAAACATCTCCAACGTTTATTCTGTGTATCTCTCTGAGACTAAGGGGCCCATTAGGATGTTTGGCGGATCGCCACCGCCATGCGGGCGGTGGTGTTCCTTGCAGGCCCGCCACCCATTTCTCCCCGCCATATTAGTTTGGCGGGAGGACCGCGGCGGATGGAAACACCATCCGCCGCTTTTCCGCCCCGGTCGCCTTGCGGCCGAGGTGGAAAAGGGTTTATATGGTGGCGGTGTCTATCTGACATCGCCATCCATATTACGATGGGCTGTGGGAGATGCCTTTCCGTGGCGGCAATGCCGCCACGGAAAGGCAGGCGGTCTTTACTTTGGGGACCCCCCTGCCGCTTTGAGTATGCAAATGCATGCCATGCATTTTTAACATTGCGGTGGGCGGTGCTTTCAGCACCGCCCACCGCAATGTTAGAAATGCGGGATGCACCCACCACGGTGGCGGGCACATCCTAATTCCCCCACGGGACCCCCGCCCTTATGGCGGGCAGTCCCAATCCCCGGGAGGATGGCGGGCGCCCGCCATCCTAATGACCCCCTAAGTGAGAATGGTTGACTGAGAGAAAAGTACTGTACTGTTTCCATGATCCCTGAAGCATCAAGGGTTGTCATGTTTGATGACTGCCAGAAATTATTCCCTTCTTGGTAAGGTTAGGGGGCTAATGGTGGCACTGTGAGCTAGCTGGACTGTAGGCTGACATATCCTTTTGGGGTGTCCGAAATCAGTCTAGACACCAATCCCTTGGTTCATGTTGTCCAACAAACATGCTGATCCTATGTATTTTCAGGAACTACACAACACTGGAAACAGTGCAACCAGATGGAAAATTACATATAGAAAGCATCTGTATCCAGGATTACTATTGAGGTCAATCATTTATTAACAATGAAGGCAGGTGAGCTTTAGCATCTTTCTCAGTTCTTGGAAGGGTGAGGATGAAACGGGCTGCAAGTTATTAGGCTGTGCTTGGTGGACTGGGTAGGGAAGCTCTTCTATAGCAAGGTGTGGTGGCTAGCCACTGAGACAAGGATTGCTCACTTTCTTTAGCACATTCAATAACAGGTAGCCATTTCCGTGGCATAATACATTTCTTGTGCTTCATCAATGGATGGGGTAACTGATTTAATGGGATTGAGTTGGGTATTATTTTTGTTTTACTATAAAATGGTTTAGCTTAAAATAAATACCTCCTTGATGTTAGCTCAACATCTTTGATGGATTTGGTGTGTAAACTGTATAGATAGTGTTTTAAAAGAGTGCATAGCTCTGTATGAGAAAACTCTGAGAGGGTAGAATAGCAAACAAAGAGAACAACTTTTTGGAGTTGAAAATATCTGGCAAATATAGTGACCTAGTGGGAGAGGTTAGACCTGATAATTATCAGGCCTATCCTATACAACATCAGATATTTGTAGAGAGTCTCTAGGCTCATGATCATGATCGTCAAGCACCTGGCTACCTTCACCAGTGATTGATGCACTCTGAAATTCAATATAACATAGCATAATGCAACATAACATAACATATGTCTTCTATGTTCTTCTTGCGGAATTGGCTGATCCTTTCATTGACTTACAATAAGGTTTAGATTGGCAATAATGGGTGCGGGGAAGGGGGCATACTCATTAATTTCACCCCCTACTTTGCAGATACAAGTTGTCAGCTGAAATATAAACAGGGATATCAAGGCCTCTCACCATTGTCTTGGTAATGATCAATTGTTATTTTTATTCAACAAAGGATAATGATGCTTGGAGACAGAGGAAATCTCTGTGAAATGTTGGAAAAAGAAGTCTGGTTGGATGAGGTAACTACGTTGCAACATGCACAGTAGGTATTGTTGAGGAATTGGGTATGCTGCTGTTGAAAGATAACTAGAACATGCTATGCCCCATCTCTCTAAATTGTAGTAGAGATACAAGAGTTTTATATAGTGCGAACTTGGCCCGGTATTGGGTATCAGAGCACTTTACATAGTACCAGCTACGTTACATGAGGACAAGTCCTAGGCATCAATAACCTAGTGGACTCCCCACTTACTTTGAGCTTCAAGGATGGTGGTTTTCAGACTGTGTCAGCCACCTGTGTCCTTCTCCCGTCAATGGATACATAAGTATCATGTCTTTGCTTTTATCTTCATGCATCCTCATGTCCTGTGATGTTATGCAATCTTTTATTTTCCTTTATATATGTAAAGCGCTCTGATACCCACGGGTCTAGCTAGCGCTATATAAAACTTTATAAATAAAAAAATAAAACATTTTTTTGTTAGGCATGGGGAGATTAAGTGATTTGTCCAGAATCAGAGGATGTTCAGCGTCATTGCCGAGACCCGAACCCATTTCCCCAGATTCGAGGTCGACCGCCCTAGCCATTAGGCCAACTCCTCTCCCAAGTTAAATGTGTAATAACTTTTTGTCACTTGAGGGTTTTGTTTCCTTAAAGGAGATTGCACAGTTATATTCCATGCACAAAGGAAGGTTTTAATACTGTTATTTAAGGAGCTCATTACGATGTCAGGTGGAAAGCCTCCACCCAACACTGACTTGAATTCGGGACCGACCGACTTGTGGTCAGCAGTTCCGACCGCCGGATTACGATGCGACCGAACACTGTTCAGTCGGATTCCCATTGTTTCCTATGGGAGCTTATGATATGCCTGACAACCGTCTGTAACACAGGCTTGTATGGTGAAATGGGGTATGTGGGGAAAACCCTGCACCCTGTCGCAGTCACCCCACAGTGCCTGCCACACAATGCACTGTTTTTACAGGGGGTATCTTAGGTACCCCCTTGGCCATCAACTGTAGGCCGAAGGGGCTAGGGGACCCTGCCAGGGGCCCCTAAAGTCACTTTCCAACAGCCTTTCCATGTCAGACAAGCTAAGAAAGGCTGTTGGAAACAACATTGTAATCCAGAGTGGGGAAACGCTGTCCATAGGGGTGTACGATGCGGTTCTGACCGACACGAATACTCTGCGAGTCAGTCAGAACCAAGTCAGAATGACTGTGCGGTTCACTTTCCTACCCCGAACATCGTAATTGGGCGGGTCGGAATGTAAAGCGACCGAGACAATCAGAAGAGCCCAGACGCGGTTGGGGAGATTCCAACTGTTGGGAGGAGGCTTTCTGTTTGACATCACAATGAACCCCTTAGTGTATACTTTCTTTCCTGAGATCAACTTCTCATTTTTTCAAATTCTTTAATTAATCCCAAGGCAATGCTATGAGATCGAAAGTTCATTCTTCTAAATGGTTGCTGAACATAAAGACTACTCTGACAAAGTTGATATATGAAGGTTATTCCACTTAAATGTTAATTCCAGAAGATTGTCTGCTTATTGTATGATGTTCAAAATATCATCAATACCAAAATATTGTGAACAAAAAGCTGAAGGCAGGTATATCATTATTTTACAGTAATATCTAAGTTTAAAATATCATTCACAATAAATCTTTTTTTTAATCATGTTGTTTTATTCTATTGTATTATGTTTTTTTACATTACATTTTAGTGAAATTTATTTTTAAAATATATTAGTTATTGGGTTTATTTGGAGATTACCTGGGTCGTTTAAAATATATTTATTAATTGATAAAACAAATTCTTATCTAATTTTCTTTAACCATTTCGCTGCCATGGCCCCCTGTGCCACATCATTTTTTGGCTATTCAGTGTACTTTGCGCTTAGGCCCCCATAACTTTTTGACCACATAAGGTATCCATGCCAAATTTGCATCCTTTTCTTCCAACATACTGAGGGCCTGATTCCGATGCGGTTTGGAAATCATTCTGACCGAATCGGTTTGGGAACGGTTTCTGACCGACTCGAATCGGGAGAGTCCGACCAACCGATTACGATGCATCCGGATGCTTCCAGATACGGTTCGGTCAGATTCCCATTGACTTCAATGGGAGCATATGTTCCGACCAAATGCATAGGCACATTGAAGAAAGGGGTGGCTGGGTCAAATCGGGCACACCGTGGCAGGGTCCCCCTTGTGCCAGCAACACTGTGCATGACAGGTAAGGGGAGACCCATGGGTACCCCAACGTGCCAGATTGGGAAGGCTCAGGGTGCAGGGGGTCCGCTACGATTCGAGTCAGATGGCACGATCAGGAAAGTCTGTCCAAATCCAGCATGATAATCGGTCATTCGGGAACACGGCCTGCGGAGATGTTCGAGTCTGCTCCGTACATTTTGGTCATTTTGAATGCCGTCGGATTCAGATTTTCCTAAAGCCTAACTTGCAACACAATCGGTCGGTCGGTAACCTTTCCAATTCGAGCGGGAAGACACGTTCCCGATTCGGACGGAGCAAATGCCTTTAGGAGGCCTTCCAAATCGCATCAGAATCGGCCCCTGAGGGTCTGAGGATTCCCCTGGACCGAGAAATTAGGCAAAATACAGCTACGTTTTAGGTTTTTGGGGACAAATGGGGACAAAAGTGCTGCAGGAGGCAGCATCTGGGTTTTTCCCTGCAAATGGTATCAATGAAGGGTTTTTGGTGCTAAAATCACTATCTTCCCAGCTTTCAGGAGAAGGCAGACTTTTGTCAGAAAACCAACATTTTCTACACAGATTTTTGCATTCTACTGGGACATACACTATTTTTCTTATTTGTTGTGCTTTCCACCTTCTTCCACTTAGTGGTAGAAATGGGTGTAATGCTAATAATATATCCCAGAAAACATTTCTTAAAAGAAGACACAATTCTGAATTTATCATGTGGTCATTTGAGTACATCCTTCAAGATTTTCCTATAGGAAGTAACAGTTAAAATAAAGAAATATTGAAATTGAATTGAAAAAAACAGCAATTTGAGCCTACATTTCACCTGTAAATTCTCTTAACCATGTTAGAATTTTGAAATCAATATACCTCTACGTCCATGGGACCCTTCTGGTTGCGGGGATATAGCGGTCTTGTAGGTTCACCAAGAACCTGAGGTAAGCAGAGCCAATCACTGAGCTATAGCTGGTAATGGTTTTTCATTTGGTACTGGGTGTACAGCAATTCATAAGAAAAATAAGTATCAAAGAAACCTATGTAGTTCTGAAATGGAAACAAGATATGGAGTTTAGAAGCAGTGGTTATTTGCACATCTCTGAATTTGTGGGTAGCCATTCTAGCATGTGAATTTGGGGGCATTTGCAAAATGTCTTCTTTTTTGCATACAGTTTTTCATTTGGAAGGCAGAAATTCATGGAAAGACAAGAGGTGATACCACTTGTTCTACTATTCTGTATTCCCCTGAGTTACCGGATAAAAATGGTCCCTCACTTGTGTGGGTAGGCCTAGTGCCCGCAACAGGATACAGGTCAAAACGCAACATGGACACTTCACACTTTTCCACTGAAAACTAACCCTTTTTTGCAATGTGCCTAACTATGGATTTTGAGCCCTAGTTCAGCCAGCACCTAGGACCCCCTAGCCCTAGCCCTTACAAATTACCACCCTATTTCTTTGCTCCCCTACTTGGCTAAGGTCCTGAAAGTCCATGTGCCTAGTAGTCTTAGTTCCTTTATCGAAAGCTCTCACTTCCTGGACCCCCACAATGCTGACTTCCGACCGTCTCACTCCAGGGAGACCGTTATTCTTATGGTCTTGGACGAACTTAGGAAGGGGGCTGACATGGGCACCACTCAGGCCTTGGTTTTCCTTGATCTTTCAGCAGCCTTTAACACGGTCGACCATGATCTTTTGGTAGATCGTGTCAGCAGCACTGGGATCTGGGGCCTGGCTCTTGAGAGTATCATATCTTTTCTCAGCGATTGCTCTCAGGCTGTCTGTCTCGCTCATATTTCCTTCCGCAAATTGAAACTAGCTTGTAGAGTGATGGGAGGGTCTTCTCTCTCGCCACTTTTATTTAATCCGTACCTACTGCCCCTGATCCGTTCCCTTGTAGAAAGGAAGGTTGGCATAATTTCAATTATGCCAACGACCTTCATTTGATAATCAACATCAATCAATCAGCCTTGTCTGTTCTTAATTTTCAAACCACCATGCGATTTATAAGCGGGTGGATGAAGAATAACCATCTGAAGCTGAATCCCGATAATACTGAGCTGATCCTTATCAGTGGGTCAATTAACCCTTGGAACTCCAACTTTTGGCCACCCATAATGGGAAATCCCCCACTACCAGCATGTTCAACTAAAAGTCTGGGTATCACCATTAGCAGTGATCTGTCAGTTAAAGCACAGATTGGGACAGCGGTCTCTTCCTGCTTCTTCCAGTTGTGAAGGATCCGGAAGATTAGTAGATGTTTTTCCATACAGGCCCTGACCTAAGAGGTGTGGAGAGGTGTGGCTCACTGGTTAGAGGCGGCAGACCTGTAAGCAGAGAACGGCCCGGGACCAGGGTTCAATTCCCGACGCGGCAGGGTCTTGGACCAGGGTCAACGGACTCGATATTTCTCGCCTCAGTGCCTACTCCAACCAGGGAACACACTCGGTAACTCTGGGCATTAAGCTTGCCTCATCTCTACAATGGCCCCCCACAGACGCCGGGGATGCCTGGTTTCACCCTGGAGATACCCAGAAAGGGACCATCTCACAGGGAAAACCAGGACGGGTTCCCCAGCGGTCTACAGCGCCAGGACACTCGGGTAGAGTAACAGTGCGCTTTACAAGTATCCCACATTTACATTTACATTTAAGTGGTCCTGGCTTTAGTCATCTCTCGTATTGACTACGCCAACTCGCTTTACATGGGCATCCCGGCATATCACCTAAAATGTCTGCAACTAGTGCAAAATCAGGCGGCAAGACTGATATACCGCCAGCCCAAATGGCATCATGTTACACCATCAATTGTCAGACTTCACTAGCTTTCTGTAGCCAAACGTTGTGCATTCAAGTTGGGCTGCATCACCTTCAAGGCTCTTCATGGCAGCAGCCCAGTAGTTATTTCTTCTTGGATTCAGCACTATGTTCCTCTCTGGGACCTTATATTCTCCCATCTGAATCTGTTGGTCATCCCGTCCTCAAAACGAAAGAAACACGGGGGACTAAGATTTGCGGCCCTGGCCCCCCAATTCTGGAACTCTCCTACTCCAGATATCAGATCTTTGACCTCTTATGCTCTGTTTAGGAAACAGTTAAAGACCTGGCTGTTCCGACAAGCATATGGCTAAATCTCTCTTGCAGTGGCTTCTCCTGGACCTTAGCGCCATGAAACCACTTGGTGTATGTGTGCTTTACAAGAACTTTTAACATAACATAACAACTGCTCACACACGCCAGCCAAACGCCAGTCCACACACACCACCAGCCAAGTGCCAGTCCATGCACACTGCCAGCCAAGCACCAGTCCATGCACACCGCCAGCCGAGTGCCAGTCCATACACATAGCCATCAAAAATATTATGAAAAAAGAAAACACAAACCAATTGGCATTAGGCACAAAGCTATAAATACAAATACAACAGCACTAAGTAAATAAATCACAGTAATCACAACCATGAAATCTGCACAAAAAATATAAAATGATATAGGCCTGTCAGTTTACTTTTACGCTCACAGTGCAACCAAAAACTCCATTGTGTGTGATGCAATTTAAAACATTTAGGCACACACAGCCCAGGATTATAAGGACAAATGGGGTAGTGCATATGACTCTCCTTCTGCATACCTGTTCGGGTACAGACTCTAAATTTCTTAGAAGGAAAGCCTTTTTTGGCCGTGGTAGGAAGGTGATCAGGAAAGTGGCTATCTTTCAATCTGGCCACATCCTACACCATTGCTTCTCAAGGAACTCTTTCCTGCTCCACTAAAACAAGACTGCCTACCAGAAACTGCTGAAATGGAAGAAATGTCATCTTTGAATCTGGAGAATAATCCTTAAATACAATAAAGGCATTGTGCTTCCTAAGTGCGAATAAATGGATAGCCAACTTCTTATACGAAATGTACTGCTTATGGACAGCAGTGTAAGGTTCCAACCTCTGATCTACTCAATCTACACCACCCATGTGCTTATTGTAATCTAAAATGCACACAGGTTTGCGCACTTCAGCAACCTGACCCCAAACAGTCATAGGTGAAGTAATTTCATCATAGATGGTAGTGATTGTATAGACATCTCTCCTGTGAGAAAAGTTCAGAGCTAGAAGTTCATCACTACTGAGGCACTGCACTGTCCCTTCTCAAGTTTTTTTCAAACCAGATCTTGTGGGTACCCTGTAGGGTTAGAGTGGATTGTGTCACAAGCAAACAGTCTCCACTTTGAACAATTCCATGAACAATTTACTGCAAGAATCCTGGCCTTCCTCCTCTGCCTCAGCCGCAGAGTCAGTCTGATATCATGGTCAGAAGAAGACTTGAAAAATATACCAACAACCTGCTGCGCAGTCATCTAGCGGCTAGCCATAATCATTACCAAGAAAAGTTACTTGACAAATAAGTTAACAATACCCAACACTGTGTAAAACAAGTAATAAACAAAGTGTGGATTTATAAAACAAAAAGTAAAACTACTGCAGTGTAGCATTTTCAAGGTAAAGTCAATCAATGCAAGGCACACAAAGACCTATATAATGTAAAACAACACCACTCACTTGATAAAGACAGCTTGACTCACCAGCACCTACTCTGCACAGACACAGTAAACTCCAATGATATCCCACTTGAAAAAGAAAAAGAAAATGTCACACATTTCCATAAAACACATTGATGCAGGTTATTGATTCCCACTTGGAGTAAATAGCAAGGAAATCAAAAGCTTTGCACTAGAATAAAAAGGAGAAAAAAACATTACAATCACCAATGATGACAACAAATAACAGTTAATATTTTCAAACACTATGCAGTCTGCCCATCATCATCCAAATGCCAGCCACACACACTGCCAGCCAAGCACCAGTCCACGCACAAACAGCCAAATGCCAAAACACTCATCAGTCAAATTATATTTCACTCACAAACTTTCCCTGGTCTAGTGGCTTCTGCCCCACTTGGTAGAAAATGGGCCAACAACTAAGGCTGATCTACCCCCGGGGGGGCATAAAACAGCCAAAACATTCACCCCATAAAGGATGGGTATCAACAACGCCCCAGGTTGATCTAGCCCGGGGGTCTGAAAACATGCTGCCTCCATGGCAGCGACCCTTGCCAAAGGGGTCGCTCCCTTATAAAAAAATTTAAAATGAACCCCTGGTGTCTAGTGGGTTTTGACCCCCCGAGGGGCAGATCAGATGATAAAATGGTCAAATGAGCCCCCAAGGGGGCAGCAAAACATGGATCACATATGCTGCCGGGGAGTGGCCCTTGCCTAATTGGTCATTCCCCCAAATACCATGAAAGAAAATGCCTGGTAACTAGTGATGTGCATTCCTGCTCCACGGTCGTGGACCCACCCACGATCGTGGAAGAGAAATCTACTCTCTACAGAAACAGGAGGAAAGTCCTTTCCTCCTACATTTGTACTCCTGTAAAAAAAAAACTCTGAGAGAAGGGCTTACCAAAAACAGGTCCTCTCGTTCAAAGCGCTCAAAGCAAATGGCCCCCAGCTGCACTTGATTACATTGGTATGCTGTGAGCATGCCAATGTTATTGGAGCACCGAGGGGGAGATAGGGGTGGTATCGGAAGCGTTTCCACAGCCAACACCAGTGGGGTCATGTGGGTGGGTGACCCATGGGGGAAGCACCAGTGCTTCCCCTGTGGACCAGTGCCAGAACGTAATGGTAATGTTCTCTGCACACAGCACCAATTTCTTTTCTTGGCATAGAAGGGGATAATAGTTATGTGCTTGTTTACATGTTTCATTACTTTCTAAAGTATGTAATCAATTTTAATATGTCATTTGGGGATTTATTTATAAGGACACGTTTCATATGTTATTTATATAATTATATAATTATGACTACTTTAATTTAAAATGATAAAACTATTTGTTTTTTTTAAACATTTCAGTCATTGTTTTATGGGTTTGGGTCTATTGGGGGTTAAGGCTATGGTGTTATTATAATGCATTTATTAATTGTTATCAAATGTTTCATATGTTACATTTGTAAAAGTTGACCTTATTGTTTATTTGTTTACATGTTTTGTAAATTTACAATTAGATTGTTTTAATTTCGCCTATGTGGCTTAATGGGTAACTGAGTGGATAATCTTCTAATTAAAATATGCATCAATATCTACCTGGCGATGACTTTTCATTTATCCTAATATTAAATGCCTTGTTTTAATCATTATGAATATTTTGTTAAGTTATTGAATTATGACAACATATGTTTAATTACCAAAAGACAAATATGTTTTTGTTGTGGGGTATATTGGGGTAGGTGTTGGCAGTGATATAATACATTAAATTGTAATTAAATGGAAAGTCAAATATAAAAAATATGACGACGTCTTTTTAATTGCGGAAATATTTTGAGATTATATTACTTTTCTTGTTTTACAGGAGAAATAGAAGGATACTGTTTTATTTTAAAGGTGTTTATTCAATATTTTAAAGAAATTAAATTCCTTTTAACTTTTTTTGTTTTTTGTAAATTGTAAGACATTTGATTTAAATTGATTTTTAAAAAATCTGATCCACTTTGAAAAGGTTCTGATAATATTTTGGAGTAGAGAATCTGAACCACTACCCCACATATCAACTGTCTGTAATGTTTGTTGGCCCGGAGTTATATGAGTAAATGTGATCCATCTCCGAATATAAAGACTTTCCACAATGTTTGAAAGACAAGAGTCAGAATAGTAATCCACCCTTCCCCAAATATTCATTTGCTGCAATGTTTGTTAGAGTGAAGTTAGAATGGTAAATCGCTCCTCAAATATATACAAACTCCAATGTTTATTTCACTAGGATTATAAGAGTAAATCTGAAAGCCTGCCTCACTTCATGAATGAATTTTCCCTATTTTATTTTGACTGGAGATAGAATAGTAAACCGGTCCCCAACCCACACATATGCACTGGAGTTTTAACAGTAAATATGAACCCTCCTCTCACCAACGTGGGGACTTTCCCCAATATTGGATGGACTGTGGTTATGTTAAAAATGTCCACCCCCTGCACAGTGTAAGCACTCTCTCCACTTTTGTTAGACTCAAGTTAGAATAGTAAATCAGCCCTCCCATGTAGGCACTGAACGCAGTGTTTGTTAAGCTGGAATTAGAATAGTAAACCAGGCCCCTTGCATGCTTGCACTTTCTCCGGTGGTTGTTATATACTGGAATTAGAATAGTAAATCTAACTTCCCTCAATTTCTGTACTTCCCTAATGATTGTTCAACAGGAGATATAATTGTAAATCTGACTGAATCAAAGTATGACTTTTCCCTACTGACTGTTAGACTGGAGTTAGGGTAGTGAATCTGACCAACATCAATGCAGTATCCCCAATGTTTGTTCATGAATACATTTTCCCCAGTGTTTGTCAGACTGGAGTTAGAATAGTAAATCGCCACATCTCCCCTCCTTCAAAGATTCATGTTCCCAGTGTTTGTAGGGTTTGAATAGTTTATTTGAACTGGGTTGTTGGAGTTAGGTTACTACATGTCACTTCGCCCTGGATTTTCATAGAATGTTTTGAGCATATTAAATTTAAAGGTATGCATATATTTGAATTACTTTATTTCTTTTCATTATAACTCATAATTTCTTTGTTGTTCTTTTAAATATTTTCTCTTTTTTTTGTATTTTTGTTATATTAATTGCAGTACATATTCCGAAAATAGGTATACAGTGATAATAATTTTACAATATTTGTTTATACTTTTTTAAATTATTATTAATTATATTTATATTTTTTTATATATTTATTATCATTTTGTAATTCTGAACGTATTTTTTATTATTAAATTCTTTTGAAAGTTATATATATTTTCAGAATAATTTTTAAAAAAAATATTAAATTCATGTTTGTGTGTGTTTTTTATGTTATAGACTTTTTTATTTATATTGCTTGTTTTATATTAATTGTGCCTTTATTTTAAATTCCAACAATGTTAATTACATTTAAATACACATACTTATCAGTATGATTTTGTGATACTGGACAACTTTACATTATATATATGTAAAGTATATATTTTTGATATATTGACAATTATATTTTCTAAGTGATATTTTGCCATAATACCTGGATGAGTTTGTGCGATTTTCCCAGGCAGCATCTTGCTCTCTTTACAGACAGGGCTTCAGGGGCGAGACATGGCTGTGACCTTACTTCACCCCTTTTCAAACTCTACATTAGTGTTGAAAGAGGGGCAGTGGGGTTCTTCCTGATGCTGGCAAGTTAAGTGGTTTGCGGTCTGATTTTCTTGGTTTATATGCTGCTACTTGCTACTATACTAGTAAGACTGCAGGAAGGTGTGGAGCTCTCAAAGACTGCACTCAACAGAATGGCCAGTCATGCAATTAAAATAATGCTAAAACTATCTATTTATTTTGTGGTGGAGAAGCCTTCTTGTGGTTGGCAGGAGAGATTGTCTAATGTGGAAGGGACTTTCAGTTAAAACTACTTACTTGTCCTGACTGACAAAAAATTTACCTGGGCCCTTTGTTGCCTACAAGAGGTGTGGCACCATTACTTTGTCTTCTGGTTTGGCCATACCTAAGAGGTTATACGCTCTTAAATGGATTTTGGCCTACAAGATGGCACATACTGTGAATGGTCGTTCCGTTCCTAATTTATTTTGAAGCTGTGTGGCTCTTTGCCATGTATGATGAGGAGATACATTTGAGGGCTTTGAGTGGAAGTATGCAAAGAGGTTGAGCATTAGCATTCCCTGTGAGGCAATTTGTTTAGAATGCACTTTGAAGTCTGACTAGGTGATTCAGTAGCTAGAAGAAATTGAAAGGTAGCAAAAAATAGGATGGTCATATTCTTTATTGATAATACATCTTCATCTTCTGGATATGAAATATTACTTAATGAATAAATAGCAGAGTCACAGTTTAAGATTGAACTAAGTTCTTAAGTGTCAGCGTGTGCTGTAAAGCAGATCTGTTGTCTCTGCATTTTAGGAGAGACATCAACTATTTCAATCACATGGAAATTAAAACATATCTGAGGCAGAACCTGCCCACTAGTATAAGAAGAGTTTATTTACAATTTAACTGAGCACACTCCCTTTCATATTGTTTTAGGCTGCCTGGCTACATGTGCATGCTGTCAGGATGTAGAAACACTCCATTGATGGCTGTGGTGCTCTTCATGAGAGGAGAGATAGACTAAAAATTCCACTAATTGGTGCTTTAGTTTGTATGAAATACTGTAGGTAGTGTTCTACCTTATCAAACAAGGCTGTTTTCTAATTTGAGAAGGGGATGATGGTTGGGGAAAAGTAATAGGATCCTAACTGAGCATATAATTTTTTATGCTGATTCTAATTAGGAGAAACACCACAGATTGTATTTTGCATGTATTAAGTACAGTGAAGAACTAAGAACTTTACTAAGTAAGTATTTTTTTTTGAGCTGTTGAGATTAAGATACTATTATAATAATATTTCCTATTTATAAAGCTCAAACATATTACCATTAAAGGTTTCAAGGGGCTTGGGGCTGTCGGGGAGATTAAGCAAGGTTTTGCCCAGAATCACATGGTGCTGGGCTGAGCTGCCGCCGGCACCTGTGATCGAATTGTGAGCCTCTCTGGACGTTGTGCCACACTTCAACACTACTATTGTTGTATTCTAGATTATTTTATATATTTCTTATATTTTCCTTCTTATGTGTATTTTAGTAAACATATGTGTAGTATGTACATTCCATATGTATGTATTGTTATTTTACTTTAGGAAACCTTGAATAAATGTAAAAAAATTAAAAAGACTCAAGTGAATATTGTCCCTCATATTTCAGTCAGATTCACAGTTGATGCTCTTTTTTTGGTCACTACTGCTCATAGTCAATAGCCCAGATATGTTTGAGTCTCTCAGCTGGTTGTCTACAGTGGAGTGAATGCATGCATTCCATAAAGTAAAGTGTTGCAGCATTTTAAGCTTTTAGAAAGTGTCTGCATCAGCCCGACGATCAACAAATAGAGAGTTTGCTTTATGTTCAATTAGAGGCGCTCATGAATGAGCAACTGAATGCCAGGTTTTGTAAATAATCCTAGAATCTTCCACTAGAGGGAACAATGTGATAGCTGAATGGCAAACACCAGGTTCACCATCACTGCAGAGAGTCAATATGAGGGTTGAGTCTCAAGGCAGTGAATGTTTGTGTCAAAAATCCCCATCTAATCTTCAAGGACAGCCATTGGACAAGGTAACCTAAATAGTGTTACCTTTCCAATGGATAGACTGCCCAATATATGAATAAGAATGGTGAGAGTGAGTGTGGAGTTGGGGCACTAATCAAGCACTTGTGCAAACATTACTGAGAATTCTATCAACATTTATGTTGCCAGAATCTTGTCAGTAGACCTCATATGTTGCAGATAATTGATATAGGTGGTCTTAATGGTGCCTCATTGTGTTCATTGATTCGAAGGGAGGTGGATAGCAATGCAGAATATTTAGATCAGGTGATGTGGTAACATTAAAGGAATAGTATCAGTTGGAGATCTGGGTGCATGAAAAGAGGGTGATGTTTGGGGCTGTTCTCAATTTGTAGGTGCCTGGGTAGCCTCAGTGAGGGTAATAAACAGTCTATCGGGAAGATGTGTGTGGCCTTTGGCCTTCTCCCATGACTTTATAGGACAAAGGGAGCCTCACCAGAACAGCACAAGCACTGTTATTCAGAGTCTGTGGGATAAATTGGAGGGGTTATTGGTAAAGCTTTGGCTGAATACTTGCATCATGAAGGTATCTTGTGGTTCTGCATGGCACCCATGAACTGGTCGCTCCATCACAAAAATGGTATGTTCCTAGACTAATAACAAGGAGCCAATGCCAGGTTGGGAAATATGAATCCAGCTCAGCCACAGGAATGGACAACATGATGGTTCGGGTTGTGCAGGATATGCCACAATGCAGTTGGCGGAGCCTTACCTGTATGCATTGCCAGGTGATCATTACCAATGAAAAGTACATTTCTTGTAAACCAACCCCCCCAATGAGCATTGGCTTCTATCCTTGAGGACTACAATGGCTAGTTGTGCGTTGCATGCTGGCAACCCTAGTACTTTAAGGTGATGGCTTCTTATATTGACATGAGAATTTTCCCTCAGGAATTATTTGACCTTGTCAAATGCAAAACTGTGACCAAAGATGCTTACATTCCCTTTAACATTCCCTACATTATCCTCTCAAATAGAGGTATCCATTTTCTTGATATAGTGAACTACGAATTAGGCCCTTTCTTGGCCATTGACCAAGAGCTGCAATTTATTGTTGCCAGCATGGATGCATTGTCCAAAGTTAAAAGAAGTGGTGAAACATATTTATGTGAGAGAATTGATGGAAAAGGTGTGCAGCAGAAACATAAGCAAGGTGGTGCATGACCAGGGGATAATATGCAAGTCTAACAAAACTAGGCCGACTGTGTTTACCCCAATATTTTTGGGCTCACACCTAGTACATATCTTTAACCCAAAAAGAAAATGCACCCTTTTTGTAGAAAAGGCGAACTGGTGGTGTCTCTCACTCCTTCTCTAGTGGACATGTTATGAGTTACACAAACATGTTAGAAAATCTCTTATTTACATGTGATAATAAGTGGACCACCGCCCATGTGTCCCAAATCAGTACACACACACAATGATGAGTATTTTGCTATCATATAATGATTTATTTTGTAGTGTTGGTCCACATCTCACGTGCATCTGAATGACCATTACTATTATAAACAACTCAGCACATAATATACAGATGAAGTTAAATATTAGGTTAGCCTAACCATATTACTTCACACATCCTTACACTGTTAATCTATTCACTATCAACAATATCTAGATGTTGTCAGCTATCTACCTCGTATGGCTGTATTTATTTACTAAGCATAAATTAAGCTAAGCCGTGTATAGTTTCCAGATGTATTTTATGCCGTGATCAGTTCAGGATTCAGAATTCAGCCTCTCATCATCTCTCCTTAGGAGTGAGCCAATGTGTAACTCTGCCTCTCCACTGGTACCTTATATGTCTTTATCACCAATGGTGTCTTATCCACCATGAAGAAGTAACGTGCTCAGGTTCTACTTTGCTTTAAAAATGTGCAAACATAGCCTCTTTGATGAGGCACACGGAAGCTGCAGAAGCTAGTGATACTTTTCCCTTCTTCCATCAGGTCTCCGCAAGGTCATCTTCCCTTGCAGACAGTTATTACACATGCACCAGAGAAGTGGAAATGTTCCCTTCTCTGCCTTTTTAATTTGGTCGGTGTCAGAAAACAAGGAGTTTCCAGCCTGAAAGCACGGCAATGGAGAACACGTTTGTTATCATTAACACTCAAAGAGTTATTCCGCTTTTCTAAGTCCTACGTCTATTGTACACATGTTCTAATATTGAATGCAGTCATGTTTACATGCAATGAAGATTCCGCTGGATGTAACATGCATTATCATGCTGATGTACTGCCACATATGACAGGTCCATTGGAATATTTCTCAGTTTGTACTGCAGTCATGCATTTGAACAGTGTCTGTGATACAAGCTGGGCACTTCTTTGACCTGCACTGGGTGTATTAATAGAGCACAACACAAAGAGACTGGTTTCAAGACATTGCTTCTGCAAATCAGTACAACCAATTGCTAGTAAACATATTGAGGCTGGCAAGGAATAGCAGCACTGGATTTCTTCTCTTACATCCTAAAACTCCACAGTTGCAATGTTACAACATGTCCCAATATTTGAGAGGGGCAATAGGGGGTAGCATACAGCAGGCAAAGTGACTAGTTTGCTGTGACCAATGTGTGCAGATGTCATACATACAGTAGAAGCTGTCACTTGTGGACAGGTTTGATGATAGTAATGGTTGCCAATTGGACTGATGAGTTAGGGAGATCTCTTGTTTCTCCCTTGCCTTTGCCAGTCAAAGAAATATCAAGGGTAACATTGAGAATTCCAACAACAATTGCTATGTAATTTTAAAACACGGCAAATATATATATATTTTTAATTTAATCTGACAGGAGTGGCCCCTGCAGTTAAGAGCGGTAGGGCGGGGTGGGGGGTGGTCGGTGGGACTCGACAGACAATGATGGGGGAAATTTAAATAAATAATTAATTTCCCCTCGTCGTCATCTGTCGAGTCCCCTCAATCTGCCACACCGCCTCACTGCTTTTACCTGCATGGGCCGCTCCTGTAAACTGATATATTCTACAGCGCAAGCTGTGTGAAGGTAAAAAGAAGAGTGAAAACATTTAGGGTCATATTTATCAAGATTGTGGCACAGGGCAGTGCAGCAGGTCACCTTGATGCACTGCCCTGCATCACCGGGAAAGGGCAAGAATGCTATGTGTTTAAGGCATATGGCGCTTTCCTGTCCTCCCCCATGTGCTGGCACTCAATGGGCCGATTAGCGCCAATGCAAGCACCCTAGCACAATTGTGCAAGGGTGCCAGTGTTGCATGCATGATTGTTTTTATGCAAGAAGGGGCACCTTCCTGCACAAAAATAATCATTAGAGACATTTTCCCATTTGCAGCACGGATAAAGAGGAAGTCACAAGGAGAAATAAAGACATATCCTTATTTCACCTCTCCTGGGAGGCATATTTTTTTGGCACACTTCCAGGTTTACCAGGTGTGCTTAAAACGGGAATGCGTCAAAACCGTGGGAGTTGCGTGGGACCACCCACCTCAGTAATGCAAAGCAGCAATTTGTGATGTGTTGCATTACTCAAGTAAAAGAAAACACTCAAATAAAATGGACATGCCAACGCACCAATACCTAGCATTTTAGTTTTGTCGCAATTGATAAACACTGTTAACCAAATAATAAGTAATAATGCTCTGTATAAATGTTAGAGTGCCACCTTGAACTGCTCTTTCCTTCCCATTCTTTCTGTGTTCTTTTCTTTATCCGCCTTTGTCTTTCTCACCTATTCGTTCATTTTTCTTATGTATTTTCTTTGCTTTGTATATTTAGGGGAAGATTTACAATCCCCTTGTGCCACTTTTGCGTCACTTTTCCCATGTTAAAAGTGACGCAAAAGTGGTGCAAGGGGCTTGTAAATCTGCCCCATAGTTTTTATCTTTGATACAACCCACAAGATGCGTAGGAGGCCAGCTACACTCACAAATCACAGAACACATTGCAGCAATCAATATTGAAAGGGAGACACCAGGATGGCACAATAGCTTCTAAGGTATTTTGCTATTGTTGTCACCCCCCCCCCATCCACTTTAGGCTGCCTTGCACCATCCATCCACCCTTGCACCATAGAGTAAGCCTGTGTGCATGATGTCAAGCCTAGGTTTTTGTACTGGAAGGGACGCTTCTAGGGCAAAATACCATTCTTAGGCAAGCATGATGAACATTACAGCACACATGGAAAGTTAGAAAAGGTTTTAGAAACCAAGGAGCTTATTTACAAGCCCCCTGCACCGCAGCTGCATCACTTTTAATATGGGAAAAAGTGACACTTGTAAGTAAACCCCCAAGTCTTTCCTCAACCTTTACACCTGCTTGGAAGGCATACATTTTTTTTTATGAAAAACTCTTTTTTTCTGTAAGAATGGGGAATGCCCATGTACCACCCAAGAGACACCTACTTGATGCCAAGTAGCGCACAGTAGAACAAAGCTCTACTTTGAATTACTTTAGGGCTGCTTTCCAGCGCAAATCAAGAATGCACAGGAAAGTAAATTCCATTTCAATATTTTGTGCCAGTTTGCATTACGTTTAGTGAAACAGCATTGGCGAAAAACCGCAGGAAAATTTTGCCCAGAGTACACAGTCTAAATGAAGCTTACATGACCTGTAAAGTGCATTCGACTTTTAACAAAAAAGGGCATCAGATTGTTTGCTCTATGTATATATGTTGCATGAATGTTTGATTTCTTGACAAAGTTCTGAAACATGACGATTGTAATACGATAAAAGATATATGAAACATCTCATATTGCACGGAAAATTTTGCGATAAAAACACGTCATGCTTTTTGTACGTATAGTGTGCATTAAATTATTTACTAGGTAATGTACTTATTCAATATACATATAATTGTGTTACACTTATATGGTTGGAAGCCAGCTGGTGCAACAGAATACTGCACAATCATAGAACGTGGAGAAAGAAACGTCAAAGTTTTCGTGATATTATTTTTTCTTTAACATATATTTGCCTTTTACATTTTTAACACTTATGCAATTTTAGCCATATGGAGCTAGAGAGATCTTGCCAGAACCACTTTTTGGGTCAATCGCCTAAACTGGGATTAAAGACCAGGTCACTTGTCTCCAAGTCTGTATTTTAGCCAATAGACAGAAAGATCTGTTTCTTTTCTCCTCACTTTTTGCTTCTTTCATTTAGCTTACTTTTTTCATCTATTATCTCTCAGCCTTTTGTTCTGACGATCCTCCTGAAACTGCGGAGGGTTTTAGGACAAAAGATAGTACACGGCATGGAAAAGGCGCCGAGGGAGTCTTTGCGGTGTGCCCTAGTTCTGCCATCCGAAAACATTGTAGTGTTTTCGAAAAAGTCTTTCTAACCGAAGGCGTATGCTCTGAAATGTTGGTTGTTTTGACATCTCAGTGACCGGAAGTAAGACCAAAGGGTGGAAAAGCTTGGAAACCATTGCTTAAAGGACAATGTTGTCAGATAGATTTAGGTAATATAAAAAAATAAGTGATATACAAAGGCACCCAGTAATTTGTGGCCTTAAGGTGTGACTTGAAATGTTGGCTAAAATGGGGAACAGTACTACATTAGAATATTTTAGAACAAAGAGGGGGCTGTCTGGCCGAGGCGCTGCGTGTTCACCATTTTACTTTGCATAATTACCTTCTGCTTAGTTTGGGAATTAAAGAAGGCATGTATAGATGTATGTGTATTCATGCTAGATAAGCATTTAATGCAAAAACAACAATTGATGGACAGAATGCAGAACAATGTCATACATTCACCCCAGTACAGAGATCTGGGCCTAAATCCATTGTTTTTTTGCACTCCACACCACCCCAGTTCAGACATGGCCATATGCAAATCAGCCTTGACCCTGTGCCTCATGGGAACAGTCCAGCCCGAACTGCCAAGCCATGGCCTCCCTGGACCGGAATCAAGCATCCTAGGACCGGTTTCTGGCTATCAGCCATCTTCAGCCAGGATAGCTTGACTCCAGTGGTGTGGAGAGCACGGGACTCACGTCTGAGCATACCCGGCCCACTCGGGTGACAAATGCAAAAACAACAGTTGATGGACAGAATGCAGAACAATATCATACATTCACCCCAGTAAGCATTTAAGACATGGCAAGCACAGAGTAAAGATCTATGTCCCCTCACATCATAATATACAAATAGAATTATAGAGGGTTAACAATGAATTAGGCGGATGTTTTACTGTGAGAGGTCGTGAGTGACATCAAATAGACAACAGGAGTGAAGCTCAAGTTATCTATGATGTCACTCAGGACTCTTCAGTAAAAACACATCCCCTTAATTAACTCTCAACCGATCTATAATTTAATGTTATGTATGGCCCCCAAAATTATCAACGTCAATTTTCAACTGCACACTCAAGGAAAGTGAGGCGATGGAGGACTATAAACAGCATGGCCTCTCCTGTCTAACCCAAATGTAAAAACAAATACTTTGCTCGCCATCCGTAACCAACCCCACCACTTTTCCTGCCTTTGTTCCTTCTCCTGCTGCTGTGCTTTCTTCTTTCAGTCAAAGCAGTCAAGCAGTGCTGTGCTGATAGGCTCTCAGAGGGCCCAGTCAGCCTGGCCTAGAAGGCCTTTATGACGTAGCAATAGTGGGTAATAGAAAAGTATTGCATGTTTCTATGGATGAAAAGAAATACAAAGAAATAAACAAAGCCATTAACCCCTTGCGTGCTGCCGTCGGCCAACGGCCTACGGCAGCACTACCTCGCTAGTGCTGCTGTCGGCCAACGGCCGACGCGGCCCAGCACATTTTTTGGAAGTGCTGCGAAATCGCGGCCGAGGCAAAGGGGTTAAGACAGCTTAGTGACTAAGCAATTATCACAGCTACAGAATGAAACATATTGATCAATGGTTAGGACCTAGAAATGCTAGCTCAGCCTTTCTTCCTTCCAAAGTATATGATATGAGCAACATTGTGCTGCTTATTAATAATACAGGATAGATGGGGCTATGAAATGTTGAGAAATGTTACAAGAAAACATCATATTGATACATACATGTCAACATTTCAAAACAGGAAACAGGGAAATAGAAAAAAGTAATATTGGGGGAATTTATTTTACCAATTGACTAACGTTGAAACAGAACCATTTTAAGGTGGAGGACAGCTAAAATAAAGCCCTTTTTGGCTTTGAAAATCAGGAGTCCCCTCACCTGAATCAGGTCTATTGGTATGTATGCTGAGATCAATTTATATTAAATATGAACTAACATGAGTTAAGGCTCAGGTAGAATTCTTTAAATGGAGTAAACATAGTGCACAAAAAACGACAGGTATATATACTTTGTGTAAATATTGAACTCTTACAAAAATATCTATTTTATGACATTTTTTGTTGAAAAGTTTGTTTTTTACTTTATGTGTGTGACAAAAAGTATGCGATTGGCCATCAAAATTCAAAAAGTGCTGGAAACAGTTTTGCAAGCGCAACACAAATATCACAACACTGCTTCAACAGATTCATTTGGCAAACACCTGTTGCACTGAAATATTGTGCTAGTTCATATGTCCTGGCAATTGAAAAACTCTGTGAACTACAGGTAAATCCTGCAAGTAGTTCTGCTCAAGGTTATGCTCACGTAAGAAAAAGTAGGCACATCCCTAAGACAAGGACAGGTAGACAGATAATGAAAACCTGTTTATAATTGTCATAGCTTGTTTGATGTTTCTCGCAGGTAGGATAAGCTTGTTAGCTACATTGAATATGAAGAAAGGAAAGGAGCTGCCTATCAATTTTCAAGCACTGATGATTGCACAAATATTGTAGATGTGTTGCCGTGGAGTATGTGAAGTGTATTGGTGGTCTAGTAGATTTGCCAATAGGGTCAACAGTGTTTGAATATAATGTCACAGTATCACAACTTCAAAGCACAACAAGCAAGTAAAAGGTGATTCCACGCACTGAAGATACTCCGATCAAGATTCATTATCTGTTATTATAAGTTCATCTTAAAGTCACAAAGGAGCAGATGTATTAAACGTTCCACAATGCAGCAAGAAAGCAACGTTTCTACACTGTGTTTCATTAGGGAAAGACAGGATACCAAGCCATTTGTACTAAGATAAGGTGCTGCTGCGCTCCTCCTGTGCTATGGCACTGTTTTGGGATGCCTTGTGCAATGCCTACACATTTGCACCATAGTGCAAAGGTGTGTGTGACATTTAGCACAGGTGTAGAACTAGAAAGTGCATTATCAGTATGTAAAACTATACGTAGACATAATGTCATATTTTCCACATTGTAAGTGTGCTACACCGTACAGTACACATTCCAAGGTGAAAAGTTGTGAGAAATAAGATTATTTAGCCTTTTTAGTGTTTGATTAAAAAAATCCTTATTCTTTTGGCACAACGCCACATCATCGTAACAATGCCCATGTATAACCCATAGGGTTCCCCTTTAATGCACTATTTGGATGACTTTGAGGCCACTTTCCAATGGCAAAAACGTTTTATGATGGAAAGAAAATACTTCATCAGCCTTTATGCCATTTAGCATGACTTTGTCGAGGTGCAATGTGTTGATAAGGCTACCCCGTAAAGCGTATTGTAAATGACCTATTTGGCACGATTGGATATTTGATAACTCACGATCTAAGCTGCACCAAATGGAATCGTGATTTGCACAACATCCTTAATAATGCATGCAAAATGGGAATAACAAGGCGTGTACAGCTAAATGTACCATCCAATTCATTGCAAGAAGCCATGTTTGCCATCTTCACACAATGCAGCACTATGATGAATAACACCAAAAACATCCGTTAAAGGAAAACAGAAGCAAACAATTTACAAAATTCACAGACAAATTAGAGTAATAGAAATATATCACCCTTTTCCCAGAAGATTCACAAAGAAGTTTGTAACATGGCAAAACAGACTTTGAGTGTTGTAATTGACCAGGAATAATCCCTGAAGAGGTTTATGTAGGAAATGGGAAACAACATTTACAATGCAACCATTACATCGCAATACACTTACAATGCAGGCATTACATTGCAACATCCTTAACAACGCATGCCACTACAACGCAGGCATTACAATGCATACCATTACAACGCACGACACTACATCGCATGTCACTACAACGCAGGCAATACAATGCACACCAGTACAACGCATACCATTGGAGTTAGAATAGTAATTTTTAACCCCTACACTATCCAACACTTACCAAACTGTTGCACCCCCTGGAGTTAGAATAGTAAATTTTACCCCTACACTATCCAACACTTACCCTACTGTTGCACCCCCTGGAGTTAGAATAGTAATTTTACCCCTATGCTACCCAATACTTACCTTAAATGCAATGTAATGGTATGCGTTGTAATGGTATGCGTTGTAAAGGTAGTTTTTTAAAATGCGATGTCATGTCATGCGATGTAATGGAATTTGTTGTAGTGGATGTTGCGATGTATAAACTGCGTTGTAAGTGCATGCGTTGTAAATGTATGCGTTGTAATGTCATACATTCGTAGGAAATATATCTACAAACTGAGGACATCATTGTAAGGCAAACTTGAGAATGAAATAGATGGCAAACTTTAGATCAAACCTAGGTGTAGATTAAGTAGTTCTCTCATATTAGGGTTTATTTATTTATTTTATTTATAAAGTTTTATATAACGCGAACCAGACCCAAGAGGGTATCAGAGCGCTTTAAATTTAGGATCGTTGTGTTAAGAGTTACATCAGATACAAGAGCATAGTAAGATACAGTACACATAAACAATGATTCACGAATTCGTAGGAGGGAGGGGAGGAAGGAGTAATAGCGGGGAGACACGTTTTAAAAAAAGTGACGTACTCTGAACTAATGAGAAAGCTCAGACTACGTCACTTATTTGAAAACATGACTACTGAACCAAAAGACCCTAAAGAAGACATATTAAAAGGCCTCACCATTAAAAGTTCCTATATGCCTCCAATTAGCGACAAGACACTTGATTTATTCGAACAATTAGTAAAAAAGGACATAGCCAAAATTAATTACCGCAAATCTTCTCAAGTTAAAAACATCACAGAAAAAGAACAGGCTACTCTTAAATCAATAGCACAAAACAAAACCATCATCTGCCAAAGGGCAGATAAAGGGGGTGCTCTTGTTATTCTGAACAAGGAATATTACCAAACCCAAATCAAGTCTCACCTGCAGAACGAAAACACATACATGGAACTTGACTTTAACCCCACTATGGAAATTAAAACGACCTTACAAAAAATCATCCAAAAAGCCACAGACCAAGGAGTTATTGATGAAAAAACTAAAACATTCCTTCTCACAGAATACCCTAAACCACCACAATTTTATATGACTCCAAAAATACATAAGGATCTGAAGAGACCACCTTGCAGACCGATCGTGTCGACGTGTGGTAGTATACATGAACCAATAGGCAAACTAATTGATCAATATCTGCAACCATTCGTGATCACAATGGGATCATATGTGAAAGACACTACGGATTTTTTGTTGAAATTAGAAGCCATCAAATTGTTTTTTAGAAGAAAATATCATCATGTGCAGCATAGATGTTCAGGCATTGTACACCTCCATCCCGTACTCAGCCGGGATTGAGGCAGTAGAGAAGGCATTACTCACAATGAACTATGGAGAACCCATGAAGATATTCATTTTGGAACTGTTAAACTTTACTTTGATGCACAGTTATTTTACTTGGGAAAATCACTGGTATCTCCAAAAGAGTGGTACATCCATGGGGAATCCGGCAGCACCAGCCTATGCCAATATATTTATGCATCAATATGAGAATGAGCATATCTTACAAAACACTAAATGGCTACATCATCTACGTCTATATCTTAGATATATCGATGATATATTCATTTTGTGGAAAGGTCCAAAAGAAGAGTTGGCTGAAAACATCATTGAATTAAACACGATTGACCCAAGAATTCAGTTCACCTTTGAAATACATGAAAATACTATTAACTACTTGGATGTCACCGTCACAAAAAACCTCAACAATTTTGAAACAACCTTGTTCACTAAAAAAACAGATCGTAATAATCTTTTAGCCTACAAGAGCTTCCACCCGCAAGCACTCAGACAACATCTACCATACTCACAACTGATCCGAGTTAAAAGGATCGTCTCTGACCCCGAGGAATTCAAGAAACAAACTGAAAAAATGATTCAACGTTTCAAACAGAGAGGATACCCGGATGAAATACTACAACAAGCTGTAGAGAGAACTAACAGCAGAGACAGAAAAAGTCTACTGACATCAAAGAAAAAAACAAAGGATCCGAAAATCACATGTGTGAGCAAATTTTACACTATAACTCCACAATACATGCACAACATTAGAAAACATTGGCCGATACTACAAGTTGATCCGGATTTCAATGAGATCTTTAATGAAATGCCAATTTTTGCCTTCAACAAGGGGAAAAATTTGGGTGAAATCATCAAACAGCCATCGAAACCACCAGGTACACAAAAATTCAAAGGAACCATCCCATGTAGAAATTGTGGAAACTGTAAAAAAATCTTACAGGGCAATACCATCACCCATCCCATGAGGGGGAATAAAATCCACTTAAAAGTGAATGCAACTTGTGACAGTACCAACATAATCTACATGATTATGTGCCCATGTGGCAAAGCCTACATTGGCCAGACTGAACGTAAACTCAAAATACGTCTTAACGAACACGAAAGCAATATCAGAACAAGAGCTTTAAAATCAGTTCTGGCCACACATTTTATCGAAGCTAATCATCAGATTAGCCAGATCAAAGCCTGTGTTTTGGAAAAAGTGGAGAAAAGAGCTGACAGAGACAATAAAAAACACTGTTAAAACGAGAGAACCATTGGATATATAACTTACAGACATTGAAGCCCGCCAGGATGAATGAAAGGACATAATTTAATTGTTATTTACAAAGCTGTCTATGTATCATGTATATATACCCTATCAAGTTGTTGAATGCAACACAGATGTACCCTCTCGTTATCCACATTAAGTGCCGTTCCTTGATCCCTTACACACATTCTTGAGCATATTGTCTATATTATCTTAACCATTATTGTTTAATTTATTCCTACCCCATGGTTCAGTCTAGTCACTTATACTTTTGAACCATTCTTTAGCCGTTTCTCACTCACGATAACTTTATTAACACATTAAACACACACACAGCCTCTTTGTTAGCAGCTTCCCCTTTAACTGTCTTGCACACGCTTTAACTGTTGTGCACACGTCCGCCCGCGTCACACGCCAAGAATCCACCAGCGAGGAACCAGCCGGCTTCTGCGTTTGTCCCTGGTTATACTGTCAAATTTACATTTACAAACGGTAAGCGTTACACAAAGCGCGTATGAAAGTCTTATAGTTTCGAACCTCGACAATGTAGGATACTGTGTAATGCCTAGCACCGCCGAGCATGTTTAAGTAAGCGCGCCGCAACAATTGATATGTTATTACAAGCTACCACAAAACAGGTTATCGTCTTAACACTGTATGAACCGTGAAAATCAAGATAACTAGTCCTAAGACCGATGACCATTAAACTTGAACGCAAACTGTTTGAACTCATAATAGCACAGAGATATTATGACATACTATCCCTGCACTAATACTTGTAAAATTCTGTGAATGAAGCTATGCATTTATCGTGACATGTTTATAATTGTGTGCACCATCATGGTAAACAGTTTAACCTCGTTAGAACAATGTTACTAGTGTTTTTTAGTTTTTTTAATATGAAATCAACAAAATTATCACCCATATCAGAGAATATAGACAATAGCCATGCATGCGATATATCCAATGGATATTAATAGGTTTAGAATACTGAGATAATACATCATGTATGACAATTCCTAGAGGTAGAATATTAGATTGTTTATCATACTTTAATTTTTCCCATAGATTTCCCTGATGAAGACACTTAGTTGTCGAAATGCTTTGGAATGTAATGGAATACCACATTGAAAATTATGGAATGTTGAAAATCATGGAATGATGATTTTGATCAATGCAAAACATGATCAATCGATAAATAATATGAGAATGATGAAGAAGTATGATTAAAATACTTTGAAAAGTCAACCTCACAAGAGTCGTTGGATTACTTTTGATGAACATAAACCCGCAGAACATTAGCACAACCGCTGTGCCTCAGGCGACACCCACACAATTCGTGTGGGTGCAACCCAGTTTAAAAAGTAATTACAACTGTCACCCAATAATCCCTCAGAATCTACACAAATATTTGCATTATCCCTTGTTTTCTTTTATAAACCACCAATGTACCATCCAGGTATAACTGGTATTGTGCTCAAGATTCCACCTTCAACAGAGTGGGGTTTCAGTCACACTTACATCATAGAGGAAAAACTACCCCTTTACTACCTACCTTAAATCATTTTTTGGCATGGAAGGATATGGAGGCCTGTGATTGACTGTGTAATATGGAGGAATCTCAGAATACAGTGGGATCTGTATCCCGGGAAAGCCGTCAAAGTTTCTCCCCCAAAGGATATGGATACCTTCGCAGACATGACATGGAATATTGCTGGATTGGGGCAGAAATTGTAGGACTAGTATTGGCTAAAATACATTTTCACTTTCGACCTAGCATGTCTTCTAGAGACATGGGTAAGGGGTCCTGTTAGCATAGATGGATATAGGTCATACTGTGGAAATTTAGCAGGGATCGCTGTTAGCGTTTAGCTGAAGCCATCTTGCTTCCGGCAGCCATCTTACTGGCCATATGCTCGCCATGTGCTTTTTCCCTCTTCACTTGTGCTGTGCTCAAGAACTGGCTATACTTAGCCCCTGCTACTCTGCACATGCTCAGAAGAGTCTGTAGCTGCCCATGCACCTGCTCTAGTCTGTAACTGTCACGTTGTTTTTACCGAAGTCAGCAACTCATTGGTCCTCCTTCGTTGTTGACTGTGCATTCTCTGTATGACCATCTGTGTATGTAATGCTCCTATGTGTGCTTGTACCGCCTTCTTTTGAGCTCCTGTGTGGGTATAAAAGACCCACAGTTCTTCTACTCCTTGTGCTACTTCATACACAACCGAAGGGGTTGTGTGAATATAGTTCCACCTCATGCGGTTAATAAAATATTGTTTTACTATTTCAGCTTCCGGGCCAACTTCTATTTTCTGGTCTGGGGACTTGTGTGCAGAGAAGAGCAAACCCATAGCATTGGTAGGCCTCGCTGAGGTCCACCTCTACAATACCATACACCTGCAGTTGCCTCAACCGCTGGAAGGGCGAAGGGCGGAATTGTGACATTTCTAAAGAATACCCTGAGTTTTAAGTTTTGTCTTCCTATAATGAATGTCAATACTTTAATATGTTACATCTTAAAGGCCCGAAGGCAATCCCATGTTATTCATTCATTTTTATAATAATTTATTTGGGAGTGAAATGTACAAAGTTGTCGCACAGTGGAGGAAAACATGAGTAGGATCATCAGTTTAAGCAAGAAAGATCCAATAGTGCTCTGGAAAGGAGATTTTAATGCACATACTTGCCCCTTTACACTAACCCCAATCTGTGGTTCTGTAGGCGAGGATGGAGGACTGAATATTCACTTCACCCATAACCTCTATGAGAATGCCCTCAACAAATGTATCTTTATAAAAGATTTGGAGGTCATAAACCCCCGATCGGAATCCACCGGTCTCCCATCAGAAACCTTTTGTCCCTCCTTATATAGTTCTTCAATAGATTTTATAATAGCTTCAGACAGATGGGGAGGAACTCTTCACAACAGGAAAGTTGCATTTTTGGGTTTTAGTGATCATGTGGCTGTAACCTGGCATATGAACTGACCAGGTATTCATTGCCTTACCTTTTCACATATAAAACCCACTATAGCAAGAAAGAATGGCATAACATTTAAGTGGGGGGGTATTGATAAGGCTGTTCTTATTCCCCAGGTAGTTACAAATAGAAAGAACGAAATAGCACTATGTCTTGACCCAAATCAGGACGCGAAGCCTATTATTGAGGCCTTTGAAACCATTTTGCTAGAGGTGAAAAGAAATCTCTCTAAGAGTGGTGGGTTACACAAATCTAAGACACCGAAATGGTTTGAGAATGATTGCACTAAAGCACCTTCTGACCTACATCGATCCCTCAAGTCTGTACCAGAAAAAACCTTACTTGTGAAAATGGCCTGCCTAAGATATTCTGTGGCGAGGAAGAATAGATTAAAGACAGTGAAAGAAGCCTGGCAAAAATTACTTGCAGCATCAATCATAAATAATGCAAGGGATTTTTGGTCAACGATTAATGTCCCATTTTTAAAATCGAACTTGGAGCCTAACTTGGACTCGTACGTGGATGAGGACTCATGGGTGGCGCATTTTAGTAAAAATGTTAACGTTCCACGAGTGGGTCCCAGGGCAATGGACGAAGAGCCTGTTCCATCATCTGGTGTTACTCTTACTTTTGATAATGCAGAGATATGTATAGCACTGGCACAATCCACCAGTAATAAGGCACATGGTATAAATGGTGCCTCAATAGATATTTTTACAGACTGCCCTGATCTCTGGGGACCCTTGCTTACTAATACTTTTAATGCTCTAGCAAAAGAGGGACCTCCTGGCAAAAAGCCATTTTAGTACCAATTTAAATAAAAGGAGATAAGCAAGACCCTAAAATCTAGAGACCAATCTCCCTCCAGGATAGCATGGCAAAGCGAATGGGCAGAGTGCTATTAAATAATTTGGAGACATGGGCACTGACAAATAACATCTTGATCCCAGCACAATATTGCTTTAGAAAAGGTAGAGGTACTCAAGATCCATGCCTGAATTTGAGTATGCTTATAGCAAAGTACATCAATGCTAAGCAAGGTAATTTATATCTGACCTTCATAGACCTTAGAGCAGCCTTTGACTGTGCATTTCATCCACAGTTATGCAGGATTATGAGGGAAATGGGGATAGACCAGGCAGTGATTACCTTTATAAGACAACTGCACTCAAGACCCAAAGCATGTGTAAGGTATGGGTTACAGGGAGAGTGCATCAGATGGATTCCAGTTACTAGAGAAGTTCGTCAAGGGTGCGTCCTCGCCCCTTTTTTGTTCTCGCTGTATACAAATGGGGTGGAGTCTAAATTGCTAGAATCAACCATAGATGTGCCCAGAATAAACAAGTTGTGCATCCCAGTGTTATTATATGAGGACGATGCAGTTTTAATTGCGCGAATGGGAAGGTCCCTTCAGAAATTGTTAAATATCTATGTAGATTTTATTAAAAGCTTGGATCTCCACACAATGAATCTAAGCCATTTGTTTTAATTGCAAGTCAAAAGCAGAGTAACCCCCCGTCCTTTTTTATCTCAAGTCTAAAGTGGTGCAGACAGAGTAATTTCCTTATCTATGGGTAACTTTTTGACTATAGGGTATCATGGAGGAGTATGGTAGAGAATCGTGGGCCCATGCTTGAAAAGGGTATAAATGCTATTCGTTCATTCTCAAAAAAGCTGGGAACAAGAAACCCAGATATTTTAAGAAAGGTTTATGGGGCAAAATCTAGTGCAGTAGCTAAATATGGTGCAATATTGCGGGGCTGTGTTAATGCAAAGGGGATACAAAGAAAAGAGGATTCTTTCTGGAAATCAATGATGAGCCTACCTACTAGCTGTTATAACTTTAAATTACACGAAGAGTTAAGTAGTCCCTATATAACTGATTTGATAAACGTTGCATCCATTATCCTATGGCATTCAATATGGTGCAGAGACAATGTGTCTCTTACTCAACAAATCATACTGGATTGCTTGTCCCTCAAACACAAAGAGAATATCCAATGGTTAAAGTATGTGAAAGACACCTTACATACTCTAGATTTGGCAAGTTTATTTGCATTCCCAGAAAAATGTGTCTCTGTCTCGAAAAAAGCTTTAAAAACTTGTTTTATAACCACTGCTAATGAGGGCAGAATACACGTGTATTGTAATAAAACGACTGTTAGGGAAAAAATTGAAGGCCCATTGCAAGTTGAGGGGATACCCTCCTATGTGGAGCTTATAACAACCCCACAGCACAGATTTAATCTGTTAAGGTTTTGCCTTAATTACATTTCATGCATGTTGGGCCACCCTGCTGGTATCTTCTCCTCAAATGATTTTCCTCGTTGCCTATGTGATGATTCCTCACGCCGGACTGATTTGCACATTTTCTGTAGATTTTATTGTAATCAATGGAAAAGGTTAATTCCACTTTTACGTAAGCATAATTTTAGGCAATATTGCCCTGCCCTTTATTTTTTACACATGCTGCCTGACCCTCTAACCTGTTACAGTGTTGCTTCCTTTTTATGTATTTGTTTGAAAACAAGGACATTGTTTAATCGTTGATATGAATGAATTGCTCTTTTTAAAAGTTTTTATCTGTGATGTATATTTGCCCTCTTATGAATATTTCTGTATTAATCGAATAAAGTAATGTTGATGATGATGATATTCAGATACTGTGATTATGCCTGGTAGAGAGCTCATAAATGGCATCTCTTCTGTTAATACAACCACATAATTTTCCAAATGGAAAGACATTTTTCCAAGGGAGTATTGGGAGGTACCCAGCCCTGGATTGTCTACCAGTGCTTTCTTGATGGCCACCAAGGTATCCTCCATTTCAGTCATGAAGCTGTTGTACTACTTTGCCTGCTTGGCTACTGCTATCAATGGGCATAAACATGGCATCACTAGTACTCTCCTCAGAACACACATGGACTTGCAAACAATCAGAAGAAGGGCTGCCCTGCTGTCTGACCCACACCCTAGGACCCCAGACGTGTCTGTAAAGGTCAGTTGGCTGACCTCCTGTTTTCACTACTGGGGCACAACAAGCTTCCAGTGGCCTTTTTCTGCAACTGCCCAGCTGACAAGTACCAACTGGACATGCCTGAGACCTGCTGCTGGCCTCTGCTGGAGTGAGCCCTGACCAGTGCCCTGCTCAGGTCCTGGATACTTGCCTGATGTTGGACTTTACTCCTCCAACTCCAAACCTGCAAGAACTGGACTCTACATGAAAAGCAAAAGGTTCTAGGTTCCTTGCTTTCTCCCATCCCCACTTTCCTCATGAACATGAGTGGACTTTTCCAAGGCCAACGTGGGTCCTCCATCCGAACGCCTACACAACCTTCCAGGATAAAAATCCCGAACATTATCACTCAGAGCTTTCCTTTTTTAGGCTGACCGCACCGGCAATGAAGAGTTCTGACCGAGGCCTGAAACTTCAGCAACCTGCCTTCGAGGAGCCCCTCTTCATATCCATGTTGTAGCTTGACTGCTGTCAACCCAATGGATGAGTGCTTCTAATGTGTAACTGGACTATTAGTTAGAAGGTAAACTTTCAACCGGGATTAACCTGTTCCCTGTATCTGACATGCACTCTATTGCAGCTGGCCTGGCCTTTTGACTTTAAGCTAATCCAGTGCGACCAGATAATGATTGACACAATTTGCTTCTTGGTGCTTTTTTTATTTAAAACGTTTTACTTAAAAATTAGGACCTCCGGTTCTACTCGTTGGATTTTTGTCATTTTGCATCATTTTATGTATTTGAATATGTTCTTTATTTTTTTTTTATAGATTTTCGATTTTTCTTGTGTTGTTTTTGAGTTCTCCATAAATACATCCATACATCCATTGTCCTTTGTCCATTGGAAGAGGGAGAAGTGTGGCGCAGCACAAGGGTGGCTGACTCTAGAAAAAGGGGGGCTCACGGTTCGATCGCCGGTGGCAGGTTAATCCAGCACCATGTGACTCTGGGCAATAGCTCTCTTAATAGTCCCGACAGCCCTGGCACCCTTAGGGGTAACTGTTCGCGCTTTACAAATACCGGTTACTACTCGTTATTATTATTGAAGGGAGGCCACTTGCAGTCTCCTCCTCTGTGTTGATTGACCTTTGGCATGGAAGTGCACCTCGTGTTAATCCTGGCTATGTATGTAATCTTCTCTCTTTTTCTGTTTTAAAACTGTTAATTCTGGAGGTTGGATATTTAAAAAATGAAAGCATTTCGTAGAGTTAAATGCAAAGTTATCACTTTTAATTTAATTCTCCTCGAAACGGATGTTTTTTCGGAAGTGTGCTACCACTGCAAGTTTGTACTTATTTACTTTCCCCTGCGGGTTCTGCACTCTCTTTCAGTGAAGTGATGCATTTAATTAAACGAACTATGCCTGCCTTGGACACATTTAATGTTGTTGCTCTTTCTATTCAACCACTCTTTTCCTCCTCAGTCTGAAGAAGACAGAAAGGAGGCAGAACGTTTACAGCATTACTGGACTATAAAATACCTCGTTAATGTCCACGCCGCGTGGACCAGGCGCTCTCTGCAATCTTAAACAGTTTTCTAAGGACTCGAAGCACTTTTTGTTTTCTCGTGCGACCTAAATCTAGAGAGAGAGAGAGAGAGAGAGAGAGAGAGAGAGAGAGAGAGAGAGAGAGAGAGAGAGAGAAAGAGAGAGAGAGAGAGAGAGAACACGAACACGAACACGAACACGAACACGAACACACATAGGCCAAAAGATTCAAATAATATTTTGGAGTGGAGGGCAGTTTTCTGTCTTATTCTCCTTCTCCGAGTTTGAGACTGCCCTAAACACTCAATCTGCGTTAAACAGAAAGGAGAAATGGTGAAAAGGAATCAAGAGAGGGAATACACGAAAAGAGTTTCAGAAACACTGTGACTATAAAAAAGGAGCTCAAAGAAAGGGCATTTAGTGAGAGGCAAGGCGAGAGAAAGATACAGCACAATACAAAGCAAGAGAAGAATAGTTGAAATCGATGAAATAAGGATAGAACAGAAGTGAGGAATGCTTTGAAAGATGGGAAACAACCATTCAGTAGTAGGCCTATCTACTAACGGTTGTATGACAGAGGCACGCATGGCTAAGCCACGCGTGCCTCTAACGCGCAGTCTGAACCCCGATTGTATCTAAACAACACATTCCTTTACCATGCAGGCCTTTACCATTCAATTTTGTTGTAAAGGCATGAATGGTAAGGGGTTATGCACGGTTAAGATCACCACTACTCTGACCCCCCTGCCCTAACCACTAAACTTCTAACCCCATACCTCACCCCCCACCCTGAGGCCTAAATCCAGCCCTGCCCTTAAAACTACCCCTTTTCCTCTCCTTGCCCTGTGGGCTAAAACTCTATCCCCACCATAAACTACCCCAAACCCCGCCCCCCCGCCCTGAGCATTTAAACCTACCCCTGCACTGTCCTTGAAACTACCCCAACACCTTCCACTGCCTTGAGGCCTAAAACCCTGCCCCCAATTAAAAACAAACAACCCCAATTCCCCCACCCTTAGACCTATTACTGCCCCCACTCCCAAAAAACCCCAACCCCCCACCCTGAGCCCTAAAAATCTGCCCCCTTCCAAAAAGTACCTAGACCCCACCGCCCTGAGTCCTAAGAGCGACCCCATCTCTTAAAACTATCCCCCAAACCCAGCCCCACTTACCTGTCTGCATCCGGAGCTTCCTATTCCGATGTTTCCTCTTTTTCCTCGCATCCTGAACCCTAGACCACTCTCTGCATTGGTTAAGGTAGGTACATTGTTCAGGCAAGCGTGTTTGCGCATGCGCTGTTCCGGCAAGCGTGGCTCTACCCATGTTGTTCCGGCTACTCCACCCTACTAACATTTGCTTTTCTGCTTAAACTGAGGTCACCCACCACCTGAAATCCAGTTTAACAGGAGGACACTGATAGATTTCATAGCACTTTATCAAGGATAAGAGGAAGAAATAAATTGTGAACTTTCCATTCAGTTACTGTTCTGAACAAAATGATGTATGAAACCAATAAACTTGGCAAAAATCCAGTTAGAAAGCCCAGACACTGCTTCTGCCTGCTTACAACAAGTCTTGAAGTGGACAAAAAGTTCTGTGTGGAAACTGATGCCGAGGGCTGGAGAAACATGAAAGATACTCTGATACCTATATCAGTGTCTCATTGTTAGTTCTATCAAATATGTTTTTAGGGAGGGTTTTGTTCAAAGGTTACATTTGTTGCAACACTTTGTTGAATAGGCATGATGAGTGCCCATCGGACAACTTGGTAGAAGATGATTTTTTAAATAAAGTTCTAATTTAACCAAAAGCAAGACATCAACTGATTGAAAGATACCTGTATATATTTGAATAGGATCAGCAATGTTTCCAGTAGAAATGTTAATGTTCATTTAAGCACAAATCCTACTCAGTTTCTGTTTTATATCAAGGATAGTAGTTTCCATCTTGGCTCGCCATCTATTCTTGAATAAGCAATTTAAGGCAGCTTGGGACACTGTTGCCATTCTTTTTGGTCTCAGAACTTCTGACACCCTTTTAGATAAAGTGATGGTCTCTCTAGCTATCAAGCAAAGCCTGTAAAGGTTTCTATGCCCTTGGCATCCAAAACAGAGATCGGTTCTATGAATTCAATCATGAGCCACAAGCATAGTATTGTTCCTTATGAAATCTTCGGGGCTTATTACGATGTTGGGCAGACAGAAAATGGGACTGACTGACCTCCAGTCGGCGGTCCCGACCGCCTAATTTTGATGCGACCACACACTGTGCGGTCGCATGCTTTAATCTCTAAGAGCTTGTGCTACAGCCGTAAACCATCCATAGCACAAGCTCCCATAGAGGAATGGGAGATTGTGTAAATCCCTGCACACTGTTTCAGGCACCTCAAGATGCCTGGTACGGGGTGCAGGGATTTAAAGGTGGGCACCATAGGTGCCGCCAAGACCACAACCGTAGGTACCGGATGCAAGGGGGCCCTGTAAGGGGCCCCAAAAGTACCTTTCCAACAGCCTTTCTGTGTCAGAAAAGCCTGCACGGAAAGGCTGTTGGAAACCAGCTTCGTAAACCCGATGGCGGAAATACCATACTATTGGGATTACGCGCCAGAGTCCAGCTCCGTCGGAAGCCAGCCGGAATGACAGGCCGGTTTCAATTCCGACCGCAGAGATTGCAATTATGTGGTCGCAGGCTTTCTGACCGACATCGTAATCTGCCTCTGTGGGTGCAGTCACAGGTGTCTTCCAAAGAAAGCTTAAAAGTTGATGCCCACAGGTAGCAATATCACAATAAATCTAGACAAAAAAATAGATGCTTCGTCGTAGCACTAAAGGTAACTAACTAAATTAGTGTGGCTGAAACCAAAGTAAGGAACCCTACTTGGCTGGGTCCAAGACCCAACTATTGTTATTATAGACACAGTGCTATCAAAGGAACGTCTTGCACCCCTACAGAAGACTCTCTCTAGGAAGTACTCACAGTTAAAATATAGATTAATCGGAGAATTGCCGGATGGTTCAGATCTCTGGTAAATACATTTAAAAAAGTTAATTGCCAAACAACAGGCATATTTCTTAAAAACATCACAATTTATTTTAAAATGGTTTCATAAAGATAAAATCAACATTAGACGTGTGTTCCTGTTTTATATATTTATGCCACTATGTTTTGCACTGAAGGGTTCATCTTAATGGACTAGCACCACGGTTTTTTTTGCATAGCAGAAATAATTACTACAGTTTGAACCTGTGTCGCAGCCAGCTGATCCATAAGGTCCTTGCTTTCACAATAAGTGTAGAAAAGAGTGTACGCCTCGGTCATCAAGCCAAAACACACAGTATGCTGAATAGGTTTGCAAAGGGTCTTAAGCCGAACAGAAGACAATATGTTGATCACATAACATAAAACACTTTGAGGTTCAGATTGTGGATCTCCCATCTCCTTAGAAAGACAGAGATTTCCAGAGGGGGTCTCTATATCCATCTCCCATGCAAACTTATGGAATTTCATTGAAGGTTCGAATATGATGCCACACAAATTTAAAGCGTGCACTTACATATTACATACTCTCAATGAATTGAACCTCTGTGATATACAAGATAATGAAGGCTTGGCCAAAACTAAATCTGAAATGCAGAGAATATTGTTTGCACCAAATACTTTATGAAAGTTCAAATATATATTTTACAGCATACAAGAAGTAGGCCTGCTAATCTAGATTATATTGTTTAAACTTTAACATGACGACCTACAGGGTCTACAAGCCACCTTATGTCTATTCTAGGTAGAAAACATATTTAATATAAATTATCATTTTTTATGACACAATATATGTAATACTTAAATAAATGTACTTAAATTATTTTGCCAAAGAATACATTAATAGATACACAAAGAATGTCTAATACCATCGATAAAGTAAGTAATAATAGAACAAGAGATCAATGAATTCACCAATGTGTTGAATGGTTACACAGTGCTTTTTTTCAGGATATGTTAACATCTTACGTTTTTCAAGTGAATCAACTTTCAATTTTAGGGCCCCTTCCCTTACCCTTTCCTGTTACCGTTCTGTATATAGCAGGCTTGGTGGCTATTTGTATTGTAAGTCATTTGAACCAATAATTTAAAGTGGCCTCTTAGAAATACTTGAAAATTCAGAAACAATTCAGGTTGCAATTATTTGTATTGCCGGTAAAAATGTTCTTACAATTCTGGTACGGTTTAATGGAACTGAGGGAAAGTGAACATTTATATAATAAATAGCCAGTCTGACAGTATGGTTGCTGGTGACATGAAGTGATCATGTAACCTCAGATACCTGGGAACCCAGCAGTAACTCCAGTTATACCGATGCAGGGAGTGTTGCGTCAGATGCAATGGGAGGAAGCACACATTATCAGTGATTTATTGCGACTTACAATGTTGTTGTACATTATAATGTCAACAGAGTATGCACAAAGGGAAGTCTTGTAAAAACAAGGCTTCTCTGAAAACAAATGAACTTAGACGTAGCCAGTGACAAATAGTCTGCTCAGAGATAGCACTAGCATTGCCCTTTTTCAGTAGCCTCTAATACAATGTACCCTGTGTATCCTATGTAATTCAGTACCATATAGCACATTATTGGAGGCTTTATTAGCCTCTTGCAAAGTTTGATCATAAAATAAGGTGCTTAGAGGCCCATGGTATGTACGAATGTAGCACGTTACAACTTGTGCTTTTACCATGTGGTGGGTAACAACGCGGTTGCTACGACTGCGTTGTTACCAAGCGTAGCATTACATCGCAATTTGTTTACGCGACTTGCGCTGGGTGGCACACTGGATTTAGGAATAGTATAAATTACTATTCCTACTCCAGTTAGCACAACAGCAGGGAAGATGTTGGATTTAGAATCCAACACATTCCCTGGTGTCGCACGCCACATAGCACAAGTCGCTGAAATGTTTTGCGATGTAATGCCACGCATGGTAAAAACGCGGTCATTACCACTGCGCTGTTAACTACCTGCGTGGTATTGACAGCGTTATAAATGCTGTTTCCCGGTCTGTACATATTGGAGTCCAGGTTACCCCTGATTTTTTTGCTTGTGAATCACCCCCTTTGTATTTGCATGTATGTCAGTCAGCAAGGGCAGTGTCCGTTCTTTTAGTGGGATAATGCAGGAGATGATAACTCCAAGGTTCATTGATGATGCTCTCAGCACGTTAGCCCTTCACATATGCCAATGGTATGCGTTAGTGAGCTTATGTTTTTTATAAATCAGTTGTTTTCCTGATGTAGGGCATGCTGTGGACAGTATACAAGAGACCTTTACTGTTTTCTCTGTTTCTACAATGTGGCTACAATTCACCAGTGAAATAGAAAATATGAAATACATACTCTTCATCTTGTTGTAATATGTGTTTCCTCCGCCACCTCCTGGATACCCTGCATTACTTCCCCTTACTTTAATACCACACACAGCAGGTCCCTTGCATCTCTACACTGCACACATTTATCCAACCACAATATCGCTCAAGTCCCCCATTGCTCTTATGGCCGGGATGCCCGCCACCCCCTCCCAACACACATCCCCAAGGATGGGAAGTCGGACAATCGTTGAACTTTTGGAAGACGGGAGGGAGTCACCCTCCCGGCCGTATTTATTAAAATATGAAACAAAATTTAAAACATTAAATTAAAAGTTTCATCATTATGCATTATGTACAATTTGACATTTATTACATTTCGATGCAGTCATGTACTTCTGGCTAACATCCTGAAAATGCATACACTCTAACTCAAATTGTACATACTAGCATTAAGGGCCAACGGCAAGGTCTTAACCGGTGTCAGATCCCTACTACCAAACTCCCGCCCTCACCGTGTGAGCGGCGCATGCGCAGAGGGCTCTACCCTCATTGCCAACTGTAACTTCCCTTGTCGTGGTGGGGGCCCCCTTTCTACTCGACGCCATCTTAAGGTTCGTCCGAGTTCCCGTATGAGGTCTCTGTAGGAAGGACAGAGTGGACTCTCCCCCCCACCCCATACTCTCTATCCGCCGTCGCGGATATCCGGCCCCCGGGAAATTAGTCAGGAGGGGCATTTAACTGCCTCCCCCCCTGGGAGGGGCCCATGGCCATCTCCCCCTAGGCGCCCCATCCTTAGTGGGTGCCGCCTCCCCGTGGAAGGGGCCAATGGCCATCTTCCCCCGGGCGCTCCCATCCATTGTGGGTGGCGCCCCACTCTAGGGACCTTTAAATTCCTGCTCACCGATCATGACCTTACCGCCCGACAAATAAATACGACAGTTGTTTAACTAAAAGGAAAAAATTCCACATCATCTTACTGCTATTACTGATCATTCCTGCAAGAAGAAATTTCTCCAATGCAAACCATATTTACATTCTCAACATTCCTTTATTCACATTACCAAGGAAAAGGAAAGGCCTATACTTTCATCACTCAGAAAACTTTATTTTCTCCAAACATTTGCTATCAGGGGCTGGTGGGTGGGTCAAAATTGCTGCTTGTTACGTCGTGGGCTCACGAGCAACGAGTGGGTGCAGCCTTCCGATCCGAGGAACAAGAGGATGATCTGCTGGATTCCCGCTCCTTTATCCTTCTGCAGGAGGGCGTGTACCCGTCCCCGATACGCCTACTGGGCGTGGTCTTCCATCGAGGTGTCTAGGACAACCCCTCTCGGGCGGGGGAACGCGCGCCCCGGCTACGCCGCTTTGGGCATACCAGCCGGGCCACGCCCACCCCGCCCAAAATGGCTTCCCGGGAGGTTCGGGCCCCCATCCATACGTTCGGGGGGACCGAGCGGTCGCCCCTTTCCATATGGCCGGGATGCCTGCCACCCCCTCCCAACACTCATCCCCAAGGATGGGAAGTCGGACAATCGTTGAACTTTTGGAAGACGGGAGGGAGTCACCCTCCCGGCCGTATTTATTAAAATATGAAACAAAATTTAAAACATTAAATTAAAAGTTTCATCATTATGCATTATGTACAATTTGACATTTATTACATTTCGATGCAGTCATGTACTTCTGGCTAACATCCTGAAAATGCATACACTCTAACTCAAATTGTACATCCTAGCATTAAGGGCCAACGGCAAGGTCTTAACCGGTGTCAGATCCCTACTACCAAACTCCCGCCCTCACCGTGTGAGCGGCGCATGCGCAGAGGGCTCTACCCTCATTGCCAACTGTAACTTCCCTTGTCGTGGTGGGGGCCCCCTTTCTACTCGACTCCATCTTAAGGGTCGTCCGAGTTCCCGTATGAGGTCTCTGTAGGAAGTACAGCGTGGACTCTCCCCCCCACCCCATACTCTCTATCCGCCGTCGCGGATATCCGGCCCCCGGGAAATTAGTCAGGAGGGGCATTTAACCGCCTCCCCCCCTGGGAGGGGCCCATGGCCATCTCCCCCTAGGCGCCCCATCCTTAGTGGGTGCCGCCTCCCCGTGGAAGGGGCCAATGGCCGTCTTCCCCCGGGCGCTCCCATCCATTGTGGGTGGCGCCCCACTCTAGGGACCTTTAAATTCCTGCTCACCGATCATGACCTTACCGCCACAGACCGGATAGTTGACCGACTATCCGGTCCCCCCAACTCCTCCTATAGGTCATACTTCCTCAAACCTTTCAGCCATGCAACAAAATCTCCTATTAGTAAATCATTCCCCTCCCTGGACAGGTGAACCCCATCGTACAGATACATATGGTCACCCCGGATACACCCATGAGGAATGACATGCAACTGTGCAGAACGGAACAGTCTATTAATCTTATTATTGACCCGTTTAACTGAATGGTTCAGAGCTGACACCGAAAGGCCCCCCCTGCCACCTCCTTTTAGGAATCATGTGGGACCAGGCAATCGTGCACCCCGGGACTCTTTTAGCCAACCAGCTAACAGCTGACAAGATTCGTTCAAGTAACACTCGTCTACCCAGTGTCACCAAATCGTTGCCACCCAGGTGTACTATGACTATAGATGGCGGTGACCTATGCCGCCCTAACAGTCCCTCGACAAATGACTCAAATTTGTCAAAAACGAGCCCTCCTTTCCCATGGAAAGCCACTCTGAACCCGTATTCCCCAGGTGCGTGAATCGCGTCACCTTCCTTGAATACGTCACCGGCGCGCCTCACGTATGAGGGGCCCACGACCCATACCATCCTCTCCCCAGTCGGTGATCTCTGACCGCTGGTCTCTTGATGTTGGGTCGACCTCCAATTCCGCCCTGCATGGCAGGCCCGCGAAACTGCAAAGTAAACAAAAGACAGAAAACGTGAGTGCATGTCAATTGATCACTTACAACATGTGCAATCGCACATACCTCTTAAAGCAATTCGAGGACCAACGGCCCAATTGTTTCACTTCCTCGGCACTCTGACCCCTGGCTGTAGCCTCAGTAGCAGCCCCTATCCTAAAGGAGTGGGTCCCAAAATCGCACGGGTCCATGCCCGCGTCAGCGATTGCCAGTGCCAGCACCCTCTGAAACTGAAATCTCGTCAGTGGGGTGCCATCCTTGTGTCGGAGCAAGCTCCCCCCCCAAGCGGCCGCTCTCAGCGCCAAATAGTCTGCCACACACTTCAACGGGCAGACGGGGGACCCTCGCTTGCTCTGTACGACCACACTATCTCCCATAGCCCCCTGGTCGGTCTTGGACCTGGCTATCATGATTACCATCGAATCACCCCTTATCTGGATGTGATCCCTGCACAAACCTCCCTCCATATCTCTCTTGTTCCTTGCGACAAGCTCGCTCACCCTCATGGCCCCATGGAATGCCAATGTGAACGCTGCCCGGAACAGAACTGCTTCATAATGGGAGGAACACGTCTCGTCCAGCTTTGCTAAAAGCAGAGACAGTCTGTCTAAGCCAATCGGGTGCCTCGTATCTCTCTTGCATCCCTCAAGGCGCTGCCAGCCGCGAAGGGCTTTCTTCACCAAAAAAGAACCTGTAGGATCTTTTATGCCGTGTACCTGGGCCATGAAGGAAATGGCCGCCCTATGCCTCCCGGCCGTAGCCACTGATCGGCCCTCCCTGTGTAGTGCAACCAGGTACCCCAGGAAGGACTCCTCCTGACCCCAATGCAGACTCCCTACAGGACCCAAATATGTGCAATAAGAACGAAACGCTCCTTCGTATGCTTTCCTTGTCCTGGGGGCTAGACTCGCTGCCACGAGGTCTTGTAATCCGAGGCACCGATTAGCCACATTGCTTCTGGGAATGGTGCTGCCTCTAAGTCTGCTGTGGGCAGATAACCCCTGAATGCCTGCATACGTGAACGAGAGAGTGCATCAGCCGCATGATTCAGTACACCTGGCACATGTTTTGCCCTGAACAGTACATTCAACCTCATGCACAGCAGCACAATCTCTTTCAACAATCTCAAAATCATTTTGCAGCGTGCTGCCTGTTGGTTAATTCAATCTACGACAGTCATATTGTCGGACCAAAACACCACTGAGCGGCCCCTGAAGTCATCAGCCCATGTCATCAGAGCAACCCAGATGGGGAATAACTCCAGGAACCCAATGTTACCTGTGAGGCCGTTGGAGTGCCACCATGTTGGCCATATTTGTGCCGACCATCGATCACCTAAAATGGGGCCAAAACCCATGCTCCCAGCCGAGTCGGTCCATAGACCTAATTCCTCCGAAGACTCTGGCGGGGAGCTCCAAACGACTCGACCGTTGAAGTCCGCCAGAAATGCCAACTAAATACGCATATCCTGGCGAACCTCTCCAGACAGTCTCGTACGGTGGTGAGCCTCTTTGAGACCACCCATAGCCTGCGCGATAGAGCGCGAAAACGGGCGGGCCATAGGAATCACCCTCAAGGCAAAATTAAGCTGACCCACTGTTCGTTGTAACTGGTGCAGGGTCACTTTCTCCCCACCCAGGCATTGCATCAAGGAAGCCCGGAACTTGGTCACTTTGTCTACTGGTAGTCGGAAACACCCCTCCACAGAATCGAGCTCAATACCCAGAAACTCCAGTGAAGTAGATGGTCCGACTGTCTTACCTGGTGCCAATGGGACACCGAATTCATTCATGAGGATGCAGAAATCATACAGCGCCTGTGCGCAATTCATATTACCGGCTGCCCCCAAAAACAGAAAATCATCCAGATAATGCATAACATGACTATGCCCTGTGGCCTCTGTAAATGCCCATTCCAAAAAACAGCTAAACATCTCAAAATATGCACATGAAAAGGAACAACCCATGGGCATGCATTTATCCATGTAATAATTCCCCTGAAATGCAAAACCTAGCAGGCGCTGATCCTGCGGGTGCACCGGAAGCAACCGGAATGCTGATTCGATATCACACTTCGCCATCAGTGCCCCGGGGCCTAGGTGGTTCAATATGGCCACGGCATCGTTGAACGATGCGTATCGTACCGAACAAACTTCTGGGTCTATGGCATCATTCACCGAGGAACCCCTGGGAGCAGAAAGGTTATGTATGAGTCTAAACTCCCCCGGATCTTTCTTCGGGACAACCCCTAACGGGGAACATATGAAATCGGCCACCGGCGGGCAGGAAAAGGGGCCAGCCACTCGTCCTAAACTGACTTCTTTTGCTATTTTCTTCTCTGCCACGCTTGGGTTGTGGCGTACCGATAACTGGTTTCTACAAAAGGAATTCCCCCGAACTTCCCCCACCAGGACGTGGAAGCCATGTAAAAATCCCTTCCTCAACACCCCAGCGGACACATGATCAGGGTACTTGTTTAACCACGGAATCATAACCATTAGATCAACGGGTGTAGGCAATCGGTCACAAAGGTCCACCTCACTCATGCTTAGGTCCTCCTTTTCCACCCGTCCCGCCATTCTTTGATCTACATACACTTTCCGGGTGTGAGGAATTCCCACAGCCGGCACACACATGCTTAAACTTGCATGTCCCCTGCGGTCTGTTACAATTGCCTCGATTGAAGCCCCAACAGACCCCCCCTTGTCCGCCCTTCCCGCCAACTCTAGGCTGATAGCCCCCACCTGTGCCTGCTCGAAAGGGCACCCCGGGCTTTTGGCGGACAACTCCGGACCCGCTCCCGCCTGGCGAGGATGTACCTGTCGCCCCTGGCAGGAGTTGCTTGTGCCATGACACCGAGTCCAAACAATCCCAAGACAGAGAAGCATCATATTCCTTTGCTTTACGGAACTTCATGTCGTAACCTTTCCATTCTTCCCCCTCATACATTGAATAAAAATCCATAATGCGATTCTGATAGCAAACCAACTCAGTCATAACATCAGGTTTACGTTCCCCCATAACTGCGGTAAATATAGAGAAGGCCTTAACCCAGTTCGTCACTGTCTCTTCCACCCTGAACTGGCCATCTTGGCGCGCCATACACTAGGGTGCCACAAATCTTTCTGCATTTTAGCATACTCCATCTCACGATGATCCGTTAACAATGAAAACATGTTGACATACTTGTCTCCCCATATTAACTCTTTCGTGGCCAAGGGAAAGTGCTGTGCAACCTTTTCCCGCCTTGAGGGTATCGAGCCCTCCCCCACCATTGGCAATGCGAGCTTACCCGGATCGGCTATTGTTGCCGCCGCCTTCTCTTGACCAGCTGTTGGTACTCCTGGCGCCACCTGTGGGGGAACAAGAGGAACACTCGCCTTCGCGACATCTCTCGATTGCCGCAACTGCTTCATTAACACTCTGGCCTCTTCGGCCAGATCTCCCGGGGTCGCTGTGCCCCCCACCTTTGTTTTAAGCCATGCGGTCAACTGAGCGGCCAATTCTGGGGGCATTTTATCATCCTCGGTCGAGGTGATCACCACTGGGATAGGCTGGCCTAAAACTGGTTCCTGAACCGGGTTACCAGCCGGTACTAGGGGGACGATGGGCGGCACCTCCGGTGCCGGGACCCCCCCCGAGACTGCCCTTTCTTTGACCCGCTTCCCTCTTAACCCGGGAACCACTCCCGGCAAGGCCGGGCCTATTACCTTTTTCGGCTGACCTGGATCGTTCATTGCAGCCAATTGCTTCTTTACCTCCGCCAAACCTCTACCGAGCGATTGGACTTGACCGAGCTTTCGGTCCATACAAGCCATCCGGTTCGACAATAGGCGTAACACCTTCTCCATCTCGGAACCCTTTCCTGCTTGTTTGCTAGGCATGGTTTCGAGTCCTCCGCCTCTGGTCGATCCACGAGGTCCTGAATTCAAATGTCGAACTGAAAGATAAAAAACAAGATTAAAATTGCTGCTTGTTCCGTCGAGGGCTCACGAGCAACGAGTGGGTGCAGCCTTCCGATCCGAGGAACAAGAGGACGATCTTCTGGATTCCCGCTCCTTTATCCTTCTGCAGGAGGGCGTGTACCCGTCCCCGATACGCCTACTGGGCGTGGTCTTCCATCGAGGTGTCTAGGACAACCCCTCTCGGGCGGGGGAAGGCGCGCCCCGGCTACGCCGCTTTGGGCATACCAGCCGGGCCACGCCCACCCCGCCCAAAATGGCTTCCCGGGAGGTTCGGGCCCCCATCCATACGTTCGGGGGGACCGAGCGGTCGCCCCTTTCCAAACTTATCCTGAAGTGGAATACCCTCACTGTGAAGTACACTTCCCCTTGTGTTATGGCCTGTCAGTTTTATTCCAACCTACCATTTTTTAAATTGGTTAACTTTTTAAAAGTAGTCATGCTGTATATTCATTCTTAAATCTCACCCCTTCGGTGAACTCCATTAATCTGGTGATCCCTACCCTGTGTTCATACCTGTATCTAAATTCCCATGAAATATGTGCTCACCATTGGTACAGTGTCCTTGTAGGGATTCTGTACTCCCTGTATTGTACATCTCTGCATCCAGTCATGACCTCTCACTGGACACAACTGCCCCACGGCTCATTGTAGTTTTGTCCCTCTAGTGCTGCAGACCTTTTCCTCTTTTCCTACCTTCTCCACAGACTCCTTTGGCCTGGTCCTTCTTGTGTTTTACACATGATCTATCGATGAGATGGTATTATGACTCTGAGAGAGAATCTGTGTGGCACTAGTATATTTTCACCTAAATGCAGCATTTTTTCTAGCAGAAAGCAATCCTAATTTATTTTCGCACACTGGAAACTATGGTACCAGTAACTCTTTCCTGTATTTGGTAAAGTTTCATTAGGTGGTCTTGTAATCTTTAGCCCTATTTACGAAATTTGCTGGTCCCATAGACCAGTGAAATTCTAGCACTCAATATCATACTATATACCCTGTCCTTGATTCCATAGCACAGCTTGTAGAAGTGCACAATGGGAATCTGCAGAAGTACAGCTCTGCTTTCCTATCATCCTCCAAAAATGATAGCCTAAAAAAGGATTGCATAAAGTAAGTTAAAAAGAAGGAATGATTTTGACATATTCTCTTTTCTCGCATAAGGGTAAGAATAAAGGGACAGATCTATAATTTGACAGACAGTAATCTGTCCATTAGGGTTGTGGAGGATATTACATCTTCCACTCTGACAGTCTACCGTCCGCCATATTTAGAGATCACAACTGGCCCAGCAGTTGTCTCTGCACCTTGAATTGAATCCCCGTTATGGTGCCACCTTTATGGCTGTTCCTGTTAAAGTACCAAACATTTGATGACAGTCGCGGTTTGTGCAGATAACAGCAGTGGGGCTGCTTAAAGGGGGATTTCGAGGGATGATGCTGAGGAAAATTAAATAAGAAATTAATTTTCCCTCTGCATCGTCCCCCGAAACACCCCCTTACCTGGCCCCACTACTGTTACCTGCCCGGACCGCGGCTGTTTGATGGACAGCCACCTTTGGTTTTGACGGCTATCTACAATACTTTTACAAACTTTTTGTGGGGGTTTCTATTGAAAAAAAAACGAATGATCCCCACACCTGGGGAGTTTTTTGCTGGATGTGTGGTTCATTTTTGGTTTATTTCTGTCCCTGGCCCCCTAACTGTTAAGCCAAAAATCAGGGCAGGAGGTGAAATTCCACTCCTATGATGGCCCCTGCAGGCAGACTTCATTATGGTTGGCAGGGCACTCTGTCACATTTGCAATGAAATACCTTGTTCAGTAAACTTTAAATCACCCTTAAGCTTTCTGAATCTCCATATATGTTTGTCAGTTTAGGAGAAAGTGTCTATCTAACAGTCTGTGCTGGACGACCATTACTACAGAAGAATCAGAAATCAACACACAGAACTGTATTATGTTCATTTGTCATAGTAAGGAGAGGCAGGCATAATACTTCTCACAATACTTTTGAAACAATGCTGTTATTGTTTACAGCACTTTTATCTCACCACCACTATCTATCCAAACAACAAAATGTTTCGTGGTGGTGTTGTCATATTTACCCTTTTGTCTGGGTTTAGAGGTACCAGAAGCTAGTATGCTGTGATATAAAAGTATAGGACTCAGGTGGAAAGGATGAACGTATGTGCGTGGCTCCACATGCAAAGAATGTTCGTAACCTTTAATGTCACTTAAAAAGTTGTGTATATATTTCCCCCCTATTTTTTTGTTTGGCCCAGAGAATGCCCTCATCTAGGCATCTGAATCCATCAGTGTCCTGCTATGAGTCATTACAGCGTGCATCTTGTAAACAATTCAGATACAGCTGGTTTCTTCAGATTTGGACGGATGCACACCATCCATACAAAGCCAACAGCATATGGTGCAATGCTGTACACGATGAAACATGTGTGAGTTTTGAGGGCCAGCTACAATAGCCAAACTGGTGTGGTATGTGCCAGCCACCGAGGTCTGTCCAAACGCATTAAACTCTCATAAGAGAGCAAATCCCATCTTCAAGAAAGGTCAGATACAAAAGCATACACTGTATCACTACACTAAACTAACTGGTTCCTTTTCCTACTGCTACTGCGATACATGACGTCCATATTGTCTTCATTGTATTTCCTGTTAATTGTAAGGCGCTCCACTGCCCATGTTGCTATGTCTGCCCTATATAAAATAACATAAAAAATAAAACATCCACATTGTGTTATAGTGAATGTTTTCATGAGGCTGTACATTGATACACTTTACAGCTTTTGATATATTGTTGCCTTTCTTCTTTCCCAAACTTCCTGCTGTTTTACAGCTCGTATTTGACTTCCCTTCCAAACAAGCAAAGTATGTCAGATGGACTGTGCCGTATCTGCTGGTGTCCCCTATACCTGCTCTGAATTACATTTCCCAGTAACTTCAATGAGGGCTAGTAATTGTATTCAAAAGTGACCACCATTTTTCCACTTCCGATTTACATCATTTTGCTTATATTTTATTTCAGGAAATTATTTTAGTTTAGTTTAATCTAGAGAGATTTTAGTGAGGAGGGCCCGGCTGGTAACCTTGCAAAACACAGAATTGATTGTTATTTTTCACTTCCTTCAGGTCTCCCGTATCGTCTGCTTGTAGCACAGCCCTGTTTTCTTTTTTCTTTTATTTCATTACCTTGCTTCAAACCACTTTCCCCTATCTTCCTGCACATGTGAAGAACGGGTGTTCTCTGTGGCAGGCGGTTGAGTGAGTAGGCCAGAGAAAGGTGTGGCTTCCGGCTGCTCAGTCAGTAAGAGATTGAAAGGCTAAGAGTTGGGACCCTTTCTCCTCTCACTTTAGGAGGAGCACTGTCTCATTCAAGATTCAAAGACAACATGCATAACCCAGTCACCACCATATGCAACATGCAATTGCATGTTGCTCTAGTGAATAGGTGAGTAACCGATATGAATGTGCACCTAACCATGTCCGTATAGGGTAAGGATTCAGAGATAAACTGCCATTCCACTATGTTACTTCTGTGCATCTACTCTGGCACGGGTGGCACGGGTGTGCCCTCATTAAAGTTTCTTTCACTAAGAACAGGTGCCTAATATTAATGAGAGTATTATGTTTTGGAATATTAACCCCTTCTGTGCTCCCGTCGGTCGTTGCCCGTCGCGAGCACTACCTCGCTGGTGCTGTGAACGGCCAACGGCCGACACTGCCCCGCCCACTCCGTGGAATGCCCGCACTGCAGCGAAATAACTGCCGTAGTAAACGGGTTAAATACCTGGCCTTCCTGAACTAGTTATTGTTTACCTTTATCATGGGAAGCAGTCAGGGAGTGACACCCCTGTAGGTTTCTCCCAGAGTTACTCAATATCAAAACTACTGCTTACATCATAAACGCCAGCAGCTCCCACAATTACAGCGCTAAATTATCTCCTCGTTAGACTTCCCCATCCTAGTCCTTACGTATGTGAGCGACAGCTCTCCCCTGCAGACATTCTCAAGCTTAAAAACAACCCTGGTCTCATCCCTACCATCCAGGCAGTGCCCACATCTTGTGGGTCATAATCACTGATCTTACCTCCAGAAATCAGATTATTTTTTTCTGCGACTTTGATTCAAGTTGTTGGACTCTCGGAAGTCAGTGGCCGGCTGCTGCTGGCAAGTATGGTGCTGTTAAGGTCTGCTATAGCGACCGTACTTAAATGACGGTGGAGGCGTGGCTTGAGTCCCTGCTTCAGCGGGACAGCCCCCAGGTCCGCTCCAATCATGTCAGAGCTTCATTTAACAAAGCCAGTTCTTTCCTCTTGCTCAGTGTGGGGGCGCTTTTCATGGGTTCCTAGTCACCCGGCATGCCTGGGGTACGGTGGGTCTCTGTTCCTTTTATGGAGCCTCAAGAGGGGTAGGTCTGGGGCATTTGTCATACCTCACGGTGGAATAGATTTGCGCAACTTTTATATTCACGGGCCCATCAGCGATTATCCAGTGCGCTGATTGTGCAAGTTGGTGCCATGAGCAGTGATTGTCAGCAGTGCAGTTTTGAGTTTGCTGGGTCTTGTCCATTGGTTGGAGTAGTGTCCTGCACACAGGGGTTTCAGGAAATAAGTAAACGGGTTTTGGCATGCCCAATTGGTTGTGGTATATATGGAGGTGTATTTCTGCTTGCCTCTGACTCATCATGGATGGGGTGGTCAGAGAAGTGTAATCATTTGGAGGAGGCCGTTGCTGGGCCTCCAGCTGCTCCTTCCTTGGCTGATGTCCAGAGGATGATCAGGCCAGAGAAGCAGTGGGGCCTAAAAGAAAGAAGTTGGATGCCCCTGACCCTGACTGTGATTCTGAGGAGGAGGTAAAAGGGTGCATTATCCAAGAGGCAGACCTTTGTAGTGTTTTCCAGCATGTATAGGACAATTTAGAGTTTCCTATTCCCTCGGTGGCTGAGGAATCTGAAGATTTCTTTGCAAATTATCAGGGGGGGGGGTTGAATGTCTGCCGATCCATAAGTCCAAAATGTACTGGAAGGGGAATGGAGAGATGTGGATAAACATGTTTTGCTTCAGTTCCTGGCTAAACTGTATCCATTGCAGGGGTTTTCGGAAGATGTCCCTTCCATCGTGAAGGATGATTCCCTGTTGGCTGGCCTTTCTTTTCAGAGCCTTGTGGTGTCAGAGGATGTGTTTCCATCAGATCATGGTGATAGAGGGTTGAAGGGGCTTTCAAGGAGGCAATTTGTAGCTTCCAATCTGGCTATTAGGTCTGCTTTGTATTCCAATTATCTGGTCCAGTCACTGCTGAAGGACTGTCAAAGTATCTTGAAGCAGCTACTTCAGGATGAGGATCGCTCTGAGTCATTCACTGTGTTAGAGCAGCAGTTGCATTTCTTGTCTGACCTGTCTTTCAATTCCCTTAGTGCCTCAGCTGCGGCTGCTGGGGCCTCTGTGGCGGCTAGGTGACAGTTTTGGCTTATGCATTGGAAGGCGGAGGTGGCACAGAAGAGTGCTCTCATGAAAATTCCCGTCATGGGCTCCAAACTGTTTGGTGATTCCTTGGAGACTGTGATTAAGAAAACTGCGGAGGACAAGAAGTTATTGTCTGCTGTTCGATCACCCCTGAAGGGCATGTTTGCTGGCTATAAGAGGGCTTTTGGTCAAGCTTTCCAGACTAAAATGGCCACTCAGCCCTTTCGGGGAAAGGGAAAGGGCCAAAGAGTCCCATCCTTGCATAAGTCCCGGGGCCAGCTCTGCGGTCCAGATGCTTCCAGTCAGGCTAAGTCATTACTATCCTGTGTTTCGGGGTTGCGGGGGTGTTGGTAAGAATTGGCCGGGGATCAGTGGGTCCTATAGATTATCAGACTGGGGTATCGTATAGAGTTTGTGGCACCTCCCTTGAAAGTCTTTCGTTCCACCCCTGTTCCAGGATCACCTGTGAAACATCAGGCCCTGTTGAATGGGGTTCTGGACCTGTTTGAAAAGGGGGCCATTGTGAAGGTCCCTGTGGCTCAACAGGGCAGCGGTGCTTACTCTTTCCATTTTCTGATCCCTAAACCGAATGGAGATTACAGGCCAGTGTTCGGTTTAAAGGCTGTGAATTTCTGCATTTCTCACCGGTCCTTCAATATGGTGACTCCTCAGTTGATTCTTCCATTCCTGTCAGTGGGGGATTATCTGACCTCTCTGGATCAGAGGAGAGCTTATTTGTATGTGCCAGTGCAGGTTTCTGAGATTCTGTGTGTGAGGCAAACATTTCCAGTTTCAGGTAATGCCCTTTGGTCTCTCTACTGCACTAAGACCCGGAGTAATGAATATTGCTGGTAAGTAACTGGCCATTAAATTGAGTCAGTATGGTGGTCCTAGCAAGTCATTATATTTTGCAGAACGCAATATGCAGACCATCACCCCCAGCATTTTGTCTGGGTTAATATTTTTATGCTCGTTAAATTTCCTCCAATGTAAGCAGTTCACTCGCAACTTCCCTTTTCCCTGGTTACTAGGCAGGTTAAGAGACAACCCATCTCGTGCTCGAGTCCCTATAGTAGTTGTGTTTAATGAATGTCTGAAAAAATATCGAGATTCACAATATCGACGTACAAAAATATCGGAGCAAAAATATAGAAATCAAAAATATCGGGTTCCTATACTTAACTAGATATATACACAAATATTGATTTTTTAATATCGACACAGGTTGAACCACGACAGCAGGATGGAACATCTAAGACCCTTCACTCCCTTGGACACTTACAATCGGTTTTCGCAGCTCTCAGGGCTGGAAAATTGCGATTGAAGTTTAGCGCCCATGGGGGTGACATGCGAACATCTTGGGGAGGAGGCCCCACGTCTTCGTGGTAGTATAGATGCAGGGCAAGTTAGTCCACCTCTAGTACAAATTGCCATTACTAATACCATTACTGAGGCTCCCATGATAGTCGAGTCTATGGCCAGCACCTCTAGTTGTCCTGTAAACCCTACTCTCTTGGCCCAAGATGGGGACTGCTGTATGACCATGGTGGACAATGAGGGTGCGAATAAGGGGGGACACACCATAATGCCCACGGGTCGGTGGGTAATAAACCTCCTATCTTGGAATGTTGCGGGGTTAAAAAGGAAGTTAGATCTACCAGAGTGGCACACGTTCATTGAGAGATTCGATGTGTGCCTATTTCAGGAAACTTGGAGCCTATTACCCTTATATAAATCGGGGTATATCACCCACTTTTTACCTGCAGTAAGTAAAGGAAAGGGTAGACCAGCGGGTGGCCTCATGGTCTGGATTAAAATAGAGCTGGACTGGGTGGTCACACGCCACAACTTCGAGTGTAGGGACATACTCCACCTCTCTTCTAGAGGGAATGCGGAGAGTGGTAGGCTAGACCTCTTTAATGTTTATGCCAGAGGGGCATCAGGGGACATCGCCTCCTCAACTTTAACAGCTCTGGACTCTGCCCTAGCTAACTGCCCTTTATCTGCAAAAATTATCGTGGGGGGAGACTTCAATTGTACGTTTGAACCTCTCCTCGGGGACGACCCCCTGGGTATTGAAGATGAAGATTCAAACTGGTCCATCCCAACTCTATCCCTGCCCCCCATTAGGAAATGGTCAGCTAGGGCAATTCAAATTAATGCACTAACTAGGGACCACAAGTTAAGAGCCCTTAATGGCAGGACTATATCTGACCAGGCAGGTGCACTGACCTTCAACAGACCTACTGGGCCATCCCGAATCGACTACATCCTAATGGATGTTAGTTTTTGGGCAGACCTTATTGACATGGAAGTGCTTCCAAGTCAGGATAGTGACCATAATCCCCTGTGTTGCAAGTTTAATTGGGGCATCCTTAAAGATAGTAGGGTGAATGCCCCACTAAAAACAACTAAAGAGATTATCCCATATAACAACAATCGTAGACTGAAATGGGATAAGGCTAACCTGAAGGAGGGTGACCTAGGGGCAATTAAATCCCTGGTAGAGGGCCTGTCCTCTGATCTGGAGGCCTGGGTCTGTGAAAATGAGATTAGTACGTCGCCGCACTCTTCCCTCGACTCAGCCTATAAGGCTACAATAGATCATGTCAGCCAATTTTTTATCTCGAATGGTAAAAGCCACAGGAAACTGATTACACCTCCCACTTCTAAAAAACCTTGGTATACAGATCAGTGTAAGGGCAAAAGGAAAAATCTGACAAAAGCCCTGCTTTCTGGGGATCCTTTGCTGGTTAGAGCGGCCAGGAAGGAATACCTAAAAGCACTATCGCTGGCTAAACGCGAGTGGGAGGAACAGCATTGGCAGGACCTAGCCTACGCCGTGAGCAGAAGGAACCCAAATCTTTTTTGGGATCTGATTAATAGAACAAGGCAGAGGAAAATGCAACCATTAGCAGCACACATAACCAGCCAGCAATGGTTTAATCACTTTTCATCCCTATATGGAGGTAATGATGAACTAATCAGCCCCGGGGTAACTAGTCTTGGAGCTGGGGATATCTTAGGGGTGGATGCCCCCGAATTTTCGACCACCGAGGTAGTGACGGCGATTAAACATCTAACCCCAAAGAAGGCGGCCGGGCCGGATGGGATCCCTGGGGACCTGTTGATCGCAGAGCCGCAGGCTTGGGCCAAGTTAATTGCCACAATTATGAATTTGATAACTAGGGGTCAGCAGGTGCCAGACTCATGGAAGGGGGCAGAGGTGGTAACCGTTTTCAAGAAGGGGGCTACAGATGATCCTGCGAACTATAGACCTATCAGTTTGATAGATATAATTCAGAAAGTGGTCGGCAGGGTCATCATTTCAAGGGTAGACGATTGGATGGAGGAAGCCAGCATTCTCTCCCACCTTCAAGCTGGCTTTAGAAGGAAGGTAGGCACGATGGACCAGGTCTTTCGCTTTTTTGCCATCTATTGGAAGGCAGTTACCATCAAGAAAGGCAGTTTATACATGGCCTTCATAGATCTCAAGACGGCTTTTGACCTGGTCCCTCGGGCAAAACTATGGGAGATCTTAGGTGAGATGGGATTTCCCAGTAGGCTCCTGAGTCTGATCGTAAAGCTCCATGAGGGAAATTATGCGAGGGTCAGATGGGGATCCCAGGGACAGTTAACAGATAGGGTCCCTGTGAGGAGAGGAGTACGCCTGGGCTGTGTTATGGCTCCGACCCTTTTCTCCCTATTCGTGAATGGAGTGGTGGACCATCTGAAAGGGGAGGAGACGGATGCCCCATCCCTGGCGGGGGAAAGAGTTCCGACTCTACTCTTCGCCGACGACACCTTATTGATCTCCAAATCCCCAGTGGGTCTGCAAGAACTCTTGAACCGGTTTAGTTCTTTTTGTACCAACCGAGGCTTAACCATCAACACCTCGAAAACTAAACTGATGACATTCTCCCCCTCTAAAAGATTTAAAAATAACTTCTTGCTTAATAGTGCGCCCCTGGAGATGGTCAACTCATTTGATTATCTTGGTGTCCGGATAAATAGTCGAATGACATGGAAGGACCACTTGGCCAAAATGTTACTCAGTCACCAAAGAGCATCCGGGGTGACTCTGAGAGAGCTCCGTGAGTCAAGCAGCAAACCAGTCTCCCCTGCCATGGCGATTTATGAGGGCCAGATTCTCCCGTCGGCACTTTATGGCTCCGAACTCTGGGGGTTTGAAAACGTCTCAGATCTATCGACAGCGGAAAATAATTTACTAAGGAAGGTGGTGGCCCTTCCTGCTTCCACCCCGCTGATCCCCCTGAGATTAGATCTGGGCAGAAGATCTTTAAAGGACTTGGTAAGGTTACGCCCATTGCTCTTTTGGACTCGTTTAAGAAGAACTGAGGAGCTCGCAAAATATGCTGAAGGGTTGGACGATCTTCTTTTGCTGGACACGGGGGGAAAAATAGGATGGCTGAAGAAATTGAGAGACCTGGTTCTTAACTTGGGTCTAAGGGATGCTTGGGAGTTACAAACGCCGCCACCCAAGGAAGTGATTAAAAAGTTATATTGGGATTGGGTTCAGAGTATTGCACTGAGGGTCTTGGATGGGGGTTCACTCACGGACCAATTTCTGTTAATCAAAGGGGTAAAAAAACTGGAACCCTTCCTTGACCTGATAACCAAACCTTTAGATCGAGCGCTATATCTAAAATTGAGATATGGGACACTTCCGGTGCATGACTTCACGGCGCGTTGGTCTAACTCTGGTGCCGCCCAGTATTCATGCCCTGGATGTGCAGCTCCAAAGGAATCTGTGGCCCACCTATTTTTTGCCTGCCCCGCATACAAAGTGGCGCGGAAATTTTGGCTGAAACCTGTGTGTAGGGAATTGGGGCTGAGGTGCCATAGCCAGGCACTACGTATACTCTCTACTGACTCTTCTTCTTCCTCCATGATTTGCGGGGTGGCAAAATTCCTGGGCAGTGCGTGGGTGACGCGCTCCCGTCTACTGAAATTGCACATGGGGGGGATCGACGGTCTGATGCTTGAATCAGCCTGTAGTAAATTAGTGACTGCGGTGTATTTCTTCCTTTTTATCCGTACTTTTAAAGTTTTACCGGTGAATTAAAATGTTATGTATATGTATGCTTTTATGGTGATCAAATTGCCGAATAAAGATATTTACTACATAATGAATATCGATATACAAAAACATCGTTTACTTTTATATCGACTACATTAACATCGGAAAACAAAAATATCGCTATCTACAAAAAATAATGACATTAACTATAATATCGACATCAAAAATATCGTGCACTTCAATATCGGATTATCAGCTATATCGACTTTTTATATGCATCTGTTTGCATAATTAATTAACGTTTTATATGTTTTCACATCTAAATAAACACACAATACTTAAATGAATACTATAGACACACTATTAATTTGTAAAAAATATCCTATTGGTATAATTATATCACCTACACATATAAAAATATTCTATACTACTTTGTATAATTTTATAATTTGTTTTTGTTTTTCACTTCTATTACAAAGTAATCACAACTGAAATTCAAATATACTAACTAACCAATCACAAACCTAATTTTTTTAATGAACCAATAGCAAAGTAATTACTACTGACACTCCCCTATATAAACAATTCAAATCTAAGCACAAACTACTTGCCAAAAGTCACTGAAGGAGATTCATCTCTATCCGAATTGCTGCACAACAACTAGAAGAACCAGACTATCAAACTACTATCACATCTTCTAAGTAAGTAAATAAAATAGAAAGTGCATTATTTGCTAATACTACTTACTTACCTGCTAAATACCCAGTGCCCCTTTGCTATTCGTACTACTTAACATGCTAAATAATTATATGAAACTATTTTTTTTAGATACAACGAGTACTGAATATTCTACTCAAAATAACTGTGAACAAACCCTAGGAATACAGATTCTAATAACTATGTAAGTAATTTCACATTGTTTCCTTATGTGCACATAAATCTAAACACACAGAAATAATGACTTTTGCCCCACATATTTCTTTTTTTCTGTTGATTCTACTACTGAAAACTGCACTACTAATGAACTAAGGACATCAGTACTATTTCTCCAATACATTTTACTAAGTAAGTATTATGCAACTGAAATAAATGTGGAAAAACAATACAAACATTTAGAACTGTTCTAATTATGTTCTATTATATATTGTTTATTTACAGAGCAAACACAACGAATAGATATACAGACATAATACAGAACTCCACATTCTGAATAATACAGATAATAATCACAAAGTAAGTATATTAAAGAACATAATTACCAGATAATCTATTAAAAACATAACAACATGGTGATTATTCTAATACATATGTTCCTTTTTTATTTAAGATAACACTACAAACTACTTTCCAGAAGCTGAAGAAACAACTATACTGGCGAAGACCAACCTAAAAAAATATGTAAGTATCTTCACAATGTGAATCATGAAGATACACTTTTGTAGTAGAAATGAGCTCTAACATTGCAAATGTACCGAAACATTAATTAATAATATACTACTTTCATGTTTTTCATAACAGCTACAACAACATCACAAACAATTATCCCCAACTAAAGAAGCAAGCAGCTCCTAATTTTGCTGTAAATTCTAAAACACGTAAGTATAAACATTCCTACTTATCACTAACATAGATTATTTATCACATTTAATTTGACATTAACTATTATATATACATTTTATAGATATACAAAGTACAAAATGACCGAAGGAGCCGAATTTGTGACCAGCCAGAAAGGAAAACAATTACTATGCTACATGGGTTACACTTATACACAAGAAAAGCAATATGGCATGCAAGTTAATTGGAAATGTTGTAAATATTATTCTAACAAGTGCTATGGCAGAGCAACAACTAAAGAAGCTACAGTACTGTATACTAGGGAACACAATCATCCACCTAATGTTACTGAAATAGAAGTTAGAACAGCTTTGGAAAATATAAAAGAAGCTAGTACAGGTTCCCAAAAGCAAACAAATGTCATTTTAAAAGAAGCCATTCCTAAAATCCCAAAAACTGCCACAACTCAAATGCCAAATATCCTCTCCTTAAAAAGAACTATAGCACGAACTAAAAAAGCTACTACTTCTACAACACCATCTCCCAGAACATATCAGGATATAAATTTAACTGCTAACCAAATAATAACTTTAAATAAACAACCATTTATAGTTTACAACAACGAAAACAATGACAAAAGGCTTATAATTTTTGGTACCAGTATGAATTTAGTTAAACTGCAGCAAAGCTAATATTGGATGATGGATGGAACATTTAACATCTGTCCCAAACCATTTTTCCAATTATACACAATACATGGCCTCTACCACAACTGCAACATACCTTTGCTATATGCACTATTACCAAACAAAAATAATTCCACATATATGGAATTAATAAATATAATTAAACAAAAAACTAATGATTTTTCTCCTGAAAGTATCATTCTTGATTTTGAGCAAGCAATGCTCTCAACTATCATAAAAATCCACCCCCATACCTGCATTCAAGGCTGCTATTATAATTTAAACCAGTGTTTATGGAGACACCTTTAAAAAACTACCCTAAGTGTCGAATATGCTACAAACTCATCTTTTGCTTTCCAAATTAAAAAACTCATTGCACTTGCTTATGTACCTGAAACAGACGTAGCTGAACACTACAACATTCTTATAGACAGCCCCTTCTACAAACAAAATGAAGCTAAATTAAGTCCATTTCTCGACTACTTTGAAGACACCTGGGTAGGCAGACTCCACAGATCTGGCCACAGACGTAATCCCAAATTCCTCATACCCTGGTGGAACGTTTACAGAAGTACCCTTAACGGAGATTCCAAAACTAACAATGCAGTGGAAGGTTGGCACAATGCATTTGTACAATCAACTGGCAGAACCAAACCTACTCTAGAACATTTCATTAAATGCCTACAGAAAGAACAGAGCTACCAGGAATTTAGAATGGACCAATCTGTAACTGAACTTGTCCCTAAAACATCAAAGCAAAATAAACAAATGCACAAGTACCTGGAAGAACAAGTTAAACTTTACCCTAGTACAAAAGGCATAGAATACCTAAATATCATTGCCAAAACACTACTCTAATTAATTCCCAAAATGTTATAAAACACTAAAAGTATCACCTAAGTATGGAAAAATATGTAACGTGAGCTTGTAAAGTATTTAATGTATGCAATATATAGAGATATTATTATAATATATGCACACATTAAAACTAAATAACAAGTAAAAAACTATTCCATAATAAAAATAACATTACCCACCCACACAAAATAAGAAAGCAAGGACTTACCAATCATGTTGTCAATCCAATAACCTCCTTGTCCACCAAAGTAATCCAGGTAGTGCAAAATTAACCCAAAAACAAATGTAAAAATACAACTGTTCCAAAATTAAGACATCCACGTTGTCCAGAGCCATCGAATAAGCATAAAAAACCCGAACAATTGGAAAAATAGAAAGAATCGCTCCAGCAAAACCGAAAAATGTAAAGAAGTGTTTGTAAAGCAGTGTTGAATTAAACAAACAAACACTTCCTTTAAAAAAAAACGGAACTTCCGATGTAGCGTACACCTATGACAAAAACATAGAAAACAGACATTCCCACCCACATTAATTAGCTAGTAATTAGGTACAAACATATTAAAATAGATGATTTCACTTGTAGATATACCGTAAAAGACTATAATTCACTCTATATATAATGAGTTAACTAACTAACACTACGTGTATATACCATAAGTAATTATCTGTTTTCGAAATCTAAAACATACCTCCCTCACATTCAACAACACAAAATATAAGGTCAGTAGTCTCAAAACATCATTAAAATACACATAAAACATATAAAAAAAACCTTACCTGAAGCGACGTGAAGTGTCTCCCAACCGCGATCAGCCCTTCTTCCAAATAACCCAAAACGACCTAACCCGGTTACAAAATAAAGCACCCAAATGCAATAAAATAGTCCCAAGTATAAAATATAATATATATACTTCACTAAATATGCAAAAATGAACATTAAGTTTCTATTATTGTAAAGAAATATTTACTTTAATCCTACAATGATTTGATTAACAAATATGTAAATGAATGTAATAAATACATATTATGAAAAGAATAATATTTATATTAACAATGTCTAGAAATATAAGTACATTGTCAAAAATTATAATAATAGAAAAATGTGTTAAAAATATGTGACTTATATAATAAATATTTTATGTATTGAAATAAAGTGTAAAAAATACTTTTGTTATTTCTACATTTCTTTATGAAATTACAATATGTAAAAGAGATAATAAATAATATTAATTTTTGTACAAAAAGTATGAAAATAATAATGCTTCTGTATAGTTGCTTATCATTGTGTTTATAAAATATGTTTATAAAACCAAATGTAATAAAAAGATTTTTGTTATGAAATAACATTTTATTAGTGAAACATAAATAAAAATAATGTTTCTACAATCATGTTGAACTATTTGTATCATTATCTTACTATAATGTAACAATCTTATCAGAAATGTTGCACTGTATATTAAATGTGAGTATATGTTGGTCTCTAATAATTTAATTATTACTATACCAAATCCAGCGTACATTAAATTAAAACTGACCCTGAACCCAAAAAATACCCCTTTACCCAAAAACTGAAAACTGAACCTGAACCCTAAAAATACCCCTTTACCCAAAAACCCAAAACTGACCCTGAACCCTAAAAATACCCCTTTACCCAAAAACTGAAAACTGACCCTGAACCCTAAAAATACCCCTTTACCCAAAAACCCAAAACTGACCCTGAACCCTAAAAATACCCCGTAACCCAAAAACTGAAAACTGACCCTGAACCCAAAAAATACCCCTTTACCCAAAAACTGAAAACTGACCCTGAACCCTAAAAATACCCCTTTACCCAAAAACTGAAAACTGACCCTGAACCCTAAAAATACCCCTTTACCCAAAAACCCAAATCTGACCCTGAACCCTAAAAATACCCCGTAACCCAAAAACTGAAAACTGACCCTGAACCCAAAAAATACCCCTTTACCCAAAAACTGAAAACTGACCCTGAACCCTAAAAATACCCCTTTACCCAAAAACTAAAAACTGACCCTGAACCCTAAAAATACCCCTTTACCCAAAAACTGAAAACTGACCCTGAACCCTAAAAATACCCCTTTACCCAAAAACTGAAAACTGACCCTGAACCCAAGAAATACCCCTTTACCCAAAAACTGAAAACTGACCCTGAACCCTAAAAATACCCCTTGACCCAAAAACTGAAAAATGACCCTGAACCCAAGAAATACCCCTTTACCCAAAAACTGAAAACTGACCCTGAACCCAAGAAATACCCCTTTACCCAAAAACTGAAAACTGACCCTGAACTCTATAAATACCCCTTTACCCAAAAACTGAAAACTGACCCTGAACCCAAAAAAATACCCCTTTACCCAAAAACTGAAAACTGTTCCTGAACCCAAGAAATACCCCTTTACCCAAAAACTGAAAACTTACCCTGAACCCAAGAAATACCCCTTTACCCAAAAACTGAAAACTGACCCTGAACCCAAAAACTACACCTTTACCCAAAAACTGTAAACTAACCCTGAACCCAAAAAATACCCCTTTACCCAAAAACTGAAAACTGACCATGAACCCTAAAAATACCCCTTTAACCAAGAACTGAAAACTGACCCTGAACTCTAACAATACTCCTTTACCCAAAAATAATTATTATTATGTAATTACAAATTAATTATTAATTAACAATAACAATAAAGTTAATATATTAGCACATTAGCTGTCAAGAAATAAATGTAATTATTAATATTATTTTTTCCAAATTAATTTACAATGAGTAAAAAATATATATTAAACTAAATGAAGCTAATTAATATAATTAACTAATTTATATTAATTAATTACCAATTAATTATTATTTAAAAATATGTTAAAAATTATATTAATAATTAACTAATTAATAATAATTAATTAACAATTATTTATTATGTAAAAATATATACAAAATTATATTAATTAATTAACTAGTTAATATTAATTAATTACCAATTAATTATTATTATTTAATTACCAATTATTTAAAATTATGTCCAAAATTATATTAATTAATTAACTAATTATTAATAATTAATTACCAATTATTAATTTTGTACAATTATGTACGATATTATATTAATTAATTAACTAATTAATATTCATTAATTACCAATTAATTATTATATAAAATAATGTACAACATTATATTAAATTAAAACTGACCCTGAACCCAAAAAATACCCCTTTACCCAAAAACTGAAAACTGACCCTGAACCCTAAAAATACCCCTTTACCCAAAAACCCAAAACTGACCCTGAACCCTAAAAATACCCCTTTACCCAAAAACTGAAAACTGACCCTGAACCCTAAAAATACCCCTTTACCCAAAAACTAAAAACTGACCCTGAACCCTAAAAATACCCCTTTACCCAAAAACTGAAAACTGACCCTGAACCCTAAAAATACCCCTTTACTCAAAAACTGAAAACTGACCCTGAACCCAAGAAATACCCCTTTACCCAAAAACTGAAAACTGACCCTGAACCCTAAAAATACCCCTTGACCCAAAAACTGAAAACTGACCAGGAACCCAAGAAATACCCCTTTACCCAAAAACTGAAAACTGACCCTGAACCCAAGAAATACCCCTTTACTCAAAAACTGAAAACTGACCCTGAACTCTAAAAATACCCCTTTACCCAAAAACTGAAAACTGACCCTGAACCCCAAAAATACCCCTTTACTCAAAAACTGAAAACTGTTCCTGAACCCAAGAAATACCCCTTTACCCAAAAACTGAAAACTTACCCTGAACCCAAGAAATACCCCTTTACCCAAAAACTGAAAACTGACCCTGAACCCAAAAACTACACCTTTACCCAAAAACTGTAAACTAACCCTGAACCCAAAAAATACCCCTTTACCCAAAAACTGAAAACTGACCATGAACCCTAAAAATACCCCTTTAACCAAGAACTGAAAACTGACCCTGAACTCTAACAATACTCCTTTACCCAAAAATAATTATTATTATGTAATTACAAATTAATTATTAATTAACAATAACAATAAAGTTAATATATTAGCACATTAGCTGTAAAGAAATAAATTTAATTATTAATATTATTTTTTCCAAATTAATTTACAATAAGTAAAAAATATATATTAAACTAAATGAAGCTAATTAATATAATTAACTAATTTATATTAATTAATTACCAATTAATTATTATTTAAAAATATGTTAAAAATTATATTAATTAATTAACTAATTAATAATAATTAATTAACAATTATTTATTATGTAAAAATATATACAAAATTATATTAATTAATTAACTAGTTAATATTAATTACCAATTAATTATTATTATGTAATTACCAATTATTTATTATTTAAAATTATGTCCAAAATTATATTAATTAATTAGCTAATTATTAATAATTAATTACCAATTATTAATTTTGTACAATTATGTACGATATTATATTAATTAATTAACTAATTAATATTCATTAATTACCAATTAATTATTATATAAAATAATGTACAAAATTATATTAAATTAAAACTGACCCTGAACCCAAAAAATACCCCTTTACCCAAAAACTGAAAACTGACCCTGAACCCTAAAAATACCCCTTTACCCAAAAACCCAAAACTGACCCTGAACCCTAAAAATACCCCTTTACCCAAAAACTGAAAACTGACCCTGAACCCTAAAAATACCCCTTTACCCAAAAACTAAAAACTGACCCTGAACCCTAAAAATACCCCTTTACCCAAAAACTGAAAACTGACCCTGAACCCTAAAAATACCCCTTTACCCAAAAACTGAAAACTGACCCTGAACCCAAGAAATACCCCTTTACCCAAAAACTGAAAACTGACCCTGAACCCTAAAAATACCCCTTGACCCAAAAACTGAAAACTGACCAGGAACCCAAGAAATACCCCTTTACCCAAAAACTGAAAACTGACCCTGAACCCAAGAAATACCCCTTTACTCAAAAACTGAAAACTGACCCTGAACTCTAAAAATACCCCTTTACCCAAAAACTGAAAACTGACCCTGAACCCCAAAAATACCCCTTTACTCAAAAACTGAAAACTGTTCCTGAACCCAAGAAATACCCCTTTACCCAAAAACTGAAAACTTACCCTGAACCCAAGAAATACCCCTTTACCCAAAAACTGAAAACTGACCCTGAACCCAAAAACTACACCTTTACCCAAAAACTGTAAACTAACCCTGAACCCAAAAAATACCCCTTTACCCAAAAACTGAAAACTGACCATGAACCCTAAAAATACCCCTTTAACCAAGAACTGAAAACTGACCCTGAACTCTAACAATACTCCTTTACCCAAAAATAATTATTATTATGTAATTACAAATTAATTATTAATTAACAATAACAATAAAGTTAATATATTAGCACATTAGCTGTAAAGAAATAAATTTAATTATTAATATTATTTTTTCCAAATTAATTTACAATAAGTAAAAAATATATATTAAACTAAATGAAGCTAATTAATATAATTAACTAATTTATATTAATTAATTACCAATTAATTATTATTTAAAAATATGTTAAAAATTATATTAATTAATTAACTAATTAATAATAATTAATTAACAATTATTTATTATGTAAAAATATATACAAAATTATATTAATTAATTAACTAGTTAATATTAATTACCAATTAATTATTATTATTTAATTACCAATTATTTATTATTTAAAATTATGTCCAAAATTATATTAATTAATTAGCTAAGTATTAATAATTAATTACCAATTATTAATTTTGTACAATTATGTACGATATTATATTAATTAATTAACTAATTAATATTCATTAATTACCAATTAATTATTATATAAAATAATGTACAAAATTATATTAATTAATTAACTAATTAATATTAATTATTTACCAATTAATTATTAATAAAAATGTTTGACAAATATACATTAATTTATTAATTATTTTTAAATTACTTCCCACCCTTATCCCCTATAAACCCAATAACCCGCTCCTAAAACTATATATGTTTTTTAAAAATATTTTTATATTAAATATATTGTAATTTTTTAATATAGACCTTTTTATCAAATTTTTATTTACAATTATTATATTTTTTCCTATACTATTCATTTTTTCCATTACTACACGATATTTTGTATTGTCGATATTTTGTCATACGATATTATTTTTTTCGATATTTCTACTTACTTAACTATTACGATATTTTTGTATCCGATATATTTGCTTCCCAATATTTTTTACCTTCGATATTTTAACTTCGATATTTTGTCTTTCCGATATTTTATTTTCTATATTTTGTCTGTGTACCGTGTTTAATAGTTTCATTTCACAGGGCTACCACCTCCTGTTCCAACTTATTAATCCAGCTAAGAATTTCTGTTATCACCCCCCATGATGTATGTACAATACTTTTGTCCCAAATGCTAATTTTAAACGCCTTGCACAGACTCTTCTATACTCACTATACCCTTGTTAATATAAAAATATTCTACCAATGCCTATTTTATTTCAGTCCTGAAACAACCAGTTGTCAGTGTTCTTGGATGTAAACACCATGTTGGCGCAGGTGCCACATGTTCCTTCCTTATCATGAGTGGCGTGTGTTTAGACAATGTTCTATAGAGATACTCCAAATAATCAAATCACCCTTACTGTGCCCTACTTATCAATGCACAATCAAATTCAGTCTCTATTTGGATTAAAATAGAAATAATTTCCTTTTGAACCCCACATTGCACTCCACAGGCTATTTAGCCCGATTTTGAGTATTACTGAGTGCAGTTTGCATGAAGCTACGAGGCCTGCTACTATCTTTTGGAGCAGTCAAGCAATGGGTCAAGCGCACACCTGAAACGCACATCCACTAAACCGCAAAGGCTATGTTCTACTTTGTATTTTTTTAATTGTGGACTTTGCACAGTGTGTCGCTGTCCCAGCTTGTATTTTGTATATCCCCACTCCACTTCTTACCTCGCCTCATTCCCTTTCATTGTATAGGCCCTCGTCAAATGGTCCTTTCTCCTCTCACTCTGTGCATCTCCCTCAGTGATCCTGGACCACCCAAAACATATTCTTGTCAAACTCACCACCTGCAAAGCTGGGAATCCACTTGGATGCATTTCCAGCTGTAGAGTATCCCTTCCTCATGAATGGGTTATGCTGCTCCTGGTAGAAGCCTAATTGTGTGGGCCTGTGACTGTGAAAATGGAGCATTGTTGAACCAGGCGAGGTTAGAAAACTTCACTGATACAACATTCCTAAAATCAACTGATTTCTTTGCCAAAAGTTTTGGCATTGCCCACTGTTACTTGTGAGCCGCAAGACTTTATCTGAGTGGAGCCCCGCTGTTGCTGGCTACTCAAAATAATATGTGTAAATCACTTGCGACCACTCACAAAACACAAGCCGCTGGTTACCAAAGGCGTGGATGGTTCAGTATCCCTTGGTAATACAAATGCTGTCAATGTGTGAGAGTTTCTCTTGTGTGAGTGGCAGCCCCGTCTATTGAAGGTAATAGGCAATGGCCCATGGACTTCTGCAATCTCCCTCTCATTTTACATCATAATGTTGACATAATAGTTCTATACTGCAAAGAATGTCCCTTGTAGGCACCAAGGGTGCAACACCAAGACTTTGTAGATATAAATGCAGAGATGGATGTGTGCTGGCCCTTGGGTGGCTCCATTTCGACATCTCAACATTTGCAGGCATTCATAATGATTCCCTGAGGAAATGCTGCCTTAGGGATGTTAATGATTCCTTACTACTCCTGCAATGCTCCCCTTCAATTGCACCCCTCACCCTTAAATTTGGACAACTGCCAAGGTTTGTCATGGGTTTAAAAATACCTTGCCTGGCATCCAATCTTTCTGCATATTCATAATTAGCAGGTTATTTTTCAGGATCAACTCTACTGCAATCTCCTATGTTCATTCAAAAATATTGTAATCTTTTTTTTTCTAGCTTTAATGCCATTTTGTATAATCTTTTCATTTTTTTCAGCTTACAGTTATATAATACTGTTATGGCAGTGTGGATGCAAGCACCTTTCGATTTATTTAGCAAAAGAATTATATTGGTCATCAAAATGTTCTTCATTTTTAGCAATCTGCAAGCTGAATTACTTTAGCATAATTTCAAGCACAGTCAAAATTAATCTTTCATTTATATTCCTATATGGAGGCTTTGATATTAATGCAACATACTGTTTTTTTTGTTGTCCGGTTGTGATGCTCCATCTTCAGTATAAACCATTGTTTGTTAATTGGATTACTATCTGATGCTCAGCTTGATGTATTATTATAATCATCCTCACTCACAGCAATTCCTAAAAGAGTCACTATTCATGATGGTTGACCATAAGCACGACTTAATACAAATCTGATATTTGCTTGTACGTCTGATACTATTTTAGAATCAGTTGGCAGAAGGAAAACTGGGCCATGGTCGCAAGGCTTGTTTATGGTGATTCACTGGATTTGTATCTCACTGCACCGATTTAACCGCTTGCCTTCTCGTTTTCGTTGAGTAGTTATTTATACCTACCGCACATGAAACCGCACCATGGCATAATGCATGTAGTTGTGCTGAGTGTCAGATACAACATGTTTCCATTGTCGAGCGACAGGAGGGACATCATGATTCACTTGCGTATTCCCGTCATGTGACTTATGGTCGATCTTCACTCTTGATAATCGTAATAAATGGCATATTATGCTCTGCACACCTGCATATATACCGAAAAAACATTGTTAGTCACTTTTGCACATATTAAATCAAAGTTCCTCAATAAAAAACATTGAATTTCCCCAATTATGATATGTTAGGAAAACTATAATTCAGGCTCCCAAGAGCTGCTCAAAACTTCACACATGACGTCACTTATGACATCTCAAATTACCATGTTGGAGACATCGCTGATGAAAGATCAAATTACATAATTGATGACATAACTGAACTAAGAGGTGGATAAACAGCAAGGTTGGGCTGCAGGGGTCCCCTTTAGTCCCTATTCCATCATGTTAAGGTAATTTATTCACCTTGGCAGCTTTGTCTTGCATATTGGTTCAGTATCGAAGCATGGTCTTGTATGTAGGTATCATATTCAACTGGAAACAATTGACCACTTAGTATAGTGCCTATTCTTGCTGTTTGAACTTGCACACAAGCACTTTAATACACATAGTAGTGTTTTTATGAGAACGATAAATGGCAGTGCTTTAACATTGTTTCTGCTATGGTCCACCAAAGTGGTTATCCCCTACCTCATTTTGTTAAGGTCAAAATCTTACTTAATTTTGCACTGCTTGAATTTGCAAGTAAGCATTTTTACACCTATAGTGGTGTTTTTAGGAGAAAGTTAATTGGCAGTACTATAACTTTTTTGTTTCTTGATCAAGTCATTGCAAGACTTTTTATTTTCAGTATTGGGCACTTTTATTTCAATTGAAAGGAAGGGCTGAAGGAAAGGGTAAAGGCTCATAAACATGAGGTTTTGTTGTTGAAGGAGCCCTATGAAGTTTTTGTATGTCTTCTTATTAATTGTAATAATTGATCGGTATTGTATATTGTGTTATATTTATGGTTTTAAATGACTAATAAACAATAAATAAATAAAAAGAATAAAAGCAGTCCTGTGTTGCACGACTTCTTTCAAAATGTAAATTGTGCCCAAACTCGACTTTGGTGTTTGGGGCACTTAAAAATGAATAAACTACAATTCTGTGGCATATTAGGTACCCCCAGGGTTACCCCTAGGTGCCCCAGTGGTAGGGCGGGTCGGGTACTTCAAAGAAGGACCCTTATAAGATAAGTTTATATCCCTGGAGATAGTGGAGTAGCTTGTTTCACTTCCATCATTGTAGTAAAGTGCTTCCAAAAATTGACTTTTGTGCTAGAAGCATTGGGGACTGAGGATCTGCAATATTTTTACATATTCAGAACCCCTAAAGTCGCCCCTATGTGAACCAGAGGTGGGGTCCTGTAGATATAGGCAAGGTCCTTGTAAAATATGTTTTACAATCACTGGTTTTGGAGAAATTCCCCAGTTCATTTTCCTCATTGCAGATCCCCAGCCACATAAGTTAACATGTCAAGAAGTTATTAATTGATAACTTCCACCAGGAAACACAGAAACATGTAATTCAAGGACTTAGTAGAATGGTATTGATAATTCCAACAATAATGTAGCAAGGGGAAGGGATTGTAAACCACGATCTTCAAAAGAAGGAGGGAAAAGCCAGAAGAAACAAATTTTAATTACACCCTAACTGTGTGAGCCCAGCCAGATGGCAGGCTTAAGGAAGGAATATACAGACGCCAAGGGGAGGGAGACTACAAAGATGAGCCATCCTGGAGGTTGGTTTAGCCATCTCTTGCCTCTCTGTTGAGACTTCAGCTATATTGAATTTTGGGGAAATGGTGCTTTCTGGGAGTCCATTATGCCACACTTTGGAGGAAATGGTCATGATCTTGAGTGCTTCCCTGCACCTCATTGGACATGAGTGCCCTCCTGTGTGACAACAGAGAACACTGAATAAGTATCTGAGAGGGGCAGTGCCTCTCAGATCTGCTTCTTGAAACTAAAGGAAGAAGAAGGGTCCATGCTGGAAGTTTGATTTGCACCAACCAGGCCATGCACTCTGACGGACTGCATCTGCAGTACAATCTGGAACTACAGCCCTGTGGATAAAACCTGCTTCAAAAGGACTACAGAGTGGACTCCATGCAAGCTACAGGTTAATAGAGCTCACCTGGACCATCACCACCAACAATCTCCAGCCTGTAGTACTACCAGTAGATTTGTAAGGGTTTTATTCAAGTGAATTGTGGGAATTTAACGCCCAAACTTTCAAGGACCATCTTGGAGCTTCTGTACCCTTGGAGTAAGTTCTGGACACTTTGGGAAGAAGTTCCAGACGTTTGTAGAACTTTAGAGCAACTTTGAAAAAAACTCCATAAGTGGACTGACTCGATCTGGCCAGACAAGCTTGAGTTCCTCAATGAGTAGCCGGCTTGCCCTCTAGGTTCGTCCTGCTGAAAATCTCCTGATGTCCGACTTCCAGGGCTTGACCCAGAGCTGGCTGAAACTCAAGCCTGTGAATCATCACCAAATCTGGCCTGGAGAAGGGCATCAAGGGACCCCAGGAAAAAAAGTTTCTAAATACGAATGTAGATAAGGTCACCGTAACCAGGTGTGAGAGTCAAGTCACCCACCTTCAACCGTGAGCCGGCCAGGATTTTTTGTTCATCGCGCTGGAGAGCTCCGGTGGTCTGACTTCCAGAGGTTTGCCCGGGATCACGTTGGAAGGCAAGCCGGCGAACCCTCACTGAATCTGGACAGGCTGAGAGGTTCAAGGGACACTGGGAAGAAAAGCTACAGAAATGTTTCTAGGTCAGAAGGTAAAACCTTTGACCAGGACCTATGGCAAGGGGTAACCACGCAGGGCTCCATCGCGATTGACTTGAAACTTTGCCTTTGTCCCAGTCTAGCGTGACCAGATGTCCCAATAGGTGCTTTAGGTTTCTATGTTCTATATAGTGCTAAATATTTGAGAAATCATATCTCCCATTCCCTAGATTGGATTTGATTCATTTTGGTGCCATTTTAAAGATAAAACATTTCCTTTTTTTATGAATTGATGTTAGATTTTATTTGTGTGTTGTGCCTTAAATATTTACTGAATTGGTGTTTTTAAATGCTTTACACACTTGTCTTTGAAGTTAAGCATGCCTGCTTGCAGCCAAGCTACTGAGGACTGAGCATGGGAATAATTTTCTGAAACCTACTTTGAGCCATATATATTGTGGTAGTGACATTATTGCCAGGGATTGATGCATATTGACCACTAATAATAATCTGCTTTACTGCACACTGTATCTGCAACCTCTGGTAAATGGCCAAGTTAACTATCAGTCCCATTTCAATAAATACGCTGGGCATGGCCTTTGGTCGAGTATATCTGAATCTGGGCACAAGGGGACTTGTTTGAAGATTTACTACAGATATGCTTCCCTAGACAAAGGGTTCGTTTTTTAAAAGACTAACATCATGTATTCAGTGTGCAAACATTGTGGACCCTCGCAATTTACCTTTTCTTTAAAAATATAAAACAACTTACCAAGTGTGTTTTCTAAATATTTTAAAATTCCAGCTTCCTAGCACTAAAGAAATACTTTTAGAATTGCCTGCTCATTAGGCACCAAAAGCTGACAGATAGCTTCCATCAGAAATCTTGGCTGTGCATTCATTATAACTGGGAGATTGGACTCGGAGCCCATTTAAGCACCAATCTGAGTGCTGTATACTTCCCTGAAGACTAGGCTATAATGCTACAATAAACTATTTCACATTAGCTAACACCTCTATTATTCTCCGCCCAGTTAATGAGAAAATGGCCCGATAGCATTCTAAGGCAAGATTCCAATTACTACCACCATCACATCCATTTTGTATGCAAGCGATCTGCAAATATTTCCTACTTGAATATTACACCTACACTTCACAATAAACCTAATTAAATCTGTCCCACCTTTGAGATGTAAACTGTCTTTATATGTTTCTCCGAACCTGCTACTAACACAACCTCAAAAGTATACTAAAGCTTGTAAATCGACGGTACTCGAAATGAGATCAAATGAAAATATCCCAAGGTTGACTGAAACATACAGCAGCGAAAACCTGACACGTAAATATCAGAATGCTGGCATTTTTGGGGGTCAAGGAGAAGAATAACCCCAGCCCGGAAGCATTTGTGCCAAAGAGTCCTGAATATTCTATAGCGAGCATTTTTAACTGAGCTGCTCAATTCTACCATACATGAGAGGCGTGCTGCAAGCGATCAACAGTGAAAATTAAAAGTGCTCAAAGGCAGAGCAGAGTTGTAGAGGTAAGACGGTGAGTGGGCGTTGCATATTGAAGCATTTCAATATGGTGTGTGGGTGATTATCAAGAGGTCTCTCGTAAGGTTAATGTGCCTGCGGAAAAGATGCCTCTTCAGTGTTTTTCTAAAAGAAGAAAGAGTGCATGGGCTTTCCCAGAACAGGATTATTTCATGGCTAGCGTTGCTTAGATTCGATGTTGATGCTCAGATCAGTTCAACCTCCCATTTCGTTAGAATCTTTGATATATAGAGTTGTCTGTTCAAATGGACGGACTTGTATGCCAGAGTGCCAGTTTTAAACTTGTTGTTCGTTTCTAAATTAACCAATGTAATTATTTTAGAATAGGTGAAATGCGTTTTGGATTTCTTCTTGGTTGAAACACGTCTGGCGTTTGGAAGGATGTCTTTCAGTGTGTCAATAGCCAACTGCGAGATGGCGCTCAGAAAGGAGGTGCACAGATGGGGAGGTTTCAAGGTGGCTGTTCATCAGGATGTGTCTGGTTACAGCTCCCCCAATCTGCACTGGAAATGCCCCACCTTAGCACCATATACTGCGCAAAATATGGAATCTATGATGACTTGATAAAGGGCCTAAGTACTAGCCACAGTGAAATTGGTTCCAGTTGCTGAAGCACTAAATAAATGGCAGAGGACACATTCTGTGGTTATTTTTCTTTTATTTATGCCATGTGCATTCAGCACAAGTACAGTATCATAAACATAAGAACATATCAAATGTAAAGCATCATATTTCAGCAAAATAGTATTGTTCAAGTCTTCGTCTACTACGGGGTGTATCACGTCTTATATGGCGACCCCTTTATTTAGCAAAATGGTCGTCTTTAGTCTCCCCAAGGGCCGGAGCAGGGGGCTGTCATGGTTGGGCCCACGTTCTCACAGGGTGCAAGACTAGGTGCTCCATCCACAGCCCTATGTGGGTACGATGCGTCATGACGTATCAGGTGACTGAAGTGTGGTGGAGAGAACAGATGGCAGCTTCTCGCTGCTCGCCATCTTAAATGTCCCCTGACACAGTGCACCCTTTAATTATGTCATGACATTTGAGCTGAGACCAACAACTGACTCCTAGCCCTTGCTTCTGCCCGTGGCACGACAAATGGCGCACCTACCTCTACTTATTGGAGGGGGGGTGGGCGTCTGTACATAGTGCTCGCACAATGTTCAATACACCCCCCCCCCCCCTTGGAAAACCTCCCTCGGTCAGGGAAAATGCAACTTCCTTCCATTCCTTGGTTGAACTGTAATAGATTAAAGATATGTTTCTGTCGAACACACACATGGGAGTTTGTCTCTTCTTTTGGACTCGGAGGGAAGGGTGCGATGCATGTTGTTCCTCATAGCAGGTTGGAGTTAGTGATTGGCACTTTGTGAGTGCACTATGATATGGCAACCCATTTATTTAGCATTAGGTCACCTTTGTCCAGGGCTCGAGTCGGGGTACCACGCAGGTGGATGGCGTCTCCCCACTTATTTTGCAGGGTGGACACCGTCCCCCCTGCCAAACAGCTGGACTTCACTCTTTGGCCTCTCTGGGACGAGATCGGATCTCGTCCCAGAGAGGCCAAGCGCTTTAAAAGTGATTTCAGAGTAAGCTAACGCAACAGAGAACAGGCAGTGGAATCTGACCCTGTGACCATAGGACTGAGAGGCAGCATGAGCCACCGAGCATGGAACAATCGCATCTAAGGGGTGAGCGTGGGGAGGCAATGAGCCCGCTGGTGCAAGTCACCTTTCGTGATGTCACTTCCGGTCGTGACGTCACGAAAAGTGACAGCGTCCCCCACTTCTTTTTTTAGGACTTATGCCCTGCCTTTGTCACTCCATGGGCCGGAGCATTGGAGGCCAACATGGATATGCCCAAGTTCTCGTGGGTGCAAGACTAGGAGCTCCATCCACAGCCCTATGCAGGTACGAGGCATCATGACGTCATTGAGGGCAACGCAACGGGGGCTTGAAAATGCCACAGGATCTGAAAGTCGCCTCTTTGATCTTCGGTCACAAAACGCGATGGATGGAAGATCCACACACACTTCAGAGGCGGTTAGCAGCCGCTTTCTGAAACACCCACTCACCCTCACCTGAAGCAATAGATGGAGATGTTCTCACAAAAGGAGGGTGAAACTTGACAAATTTGGCTAATTTGATGGTTAGACTCTGTTTTGGGGTAATGAGTAAGTATGGGCGGAAAGTTTGTTCCGCTCGTGGAATTTGCAAATTTTTGGCAATTTCGCGATCTGCGAATCGCGCGAAATTGCCCAAAAATCCGCAATTTGCAAGTTGGCGGATTTTTTTTTCTTGTACGCGCTTCAAAAATACAATCTTGCGCGCACAGCATTGACTTACCATGATTCTGTGTGAGCTGATGAGTTTTCCTCCCTGTTCGCATGCGCTGCGAGATTTTGGTAGCTGGCCGAGCGACACCGCAATCGCAAACAGGTCATTACGACCCGAAACAGGAAAAAGGCATCGCGAGCAGGCTCATGAAGTGGAAACAACATGTTCGCGACCGTTGTGACCGCATGCGCAAGTCCTTGTTCCCGAACTGGTAAAAATATCTCACGAACTCTCAAAAAAAACAATTTGCAAGCTCGCGGAATTTGGCAGAATTTTCGGAATCGTGATTACGATTTTGCGTATCGCGAATTCGCAAATTCCGCCCATGCTTAGTAATGGGTATCTGGGAACAGGGTTGACTGGGGGAAGACTGATCTGCTGGTGGTCCTGGATCTATCAGTCATACCGTGGGTTGCCTGGAATGGATTATTGATGGGGACTCCGCTTGGAGGCTGGTCACGTGACAGGTGCCCTGGCAGGGACGGTGCGTTATGCAGTTCCCTGGCGTTGTATGCATTTGTATTAATGTGTATGTTATTTTTCATCCCTCTCCTAGTCAAGGGGGAGACTTGTACAATTGAATGTAAAGTTGATGGCGGTATTAGCCTCTGATTCTTGGTTGAGAATGGAAATTGTTGGTATGAGGTGCTGCCCTGTGGGGGAATGTAAACATAACATGCTTTGCCGTTTGTAATACATTTGTAGAAGCATGCAACTTGGGAAGTCGATCCTCAACATTCAAAGGTGTACCACTGCGGAGTCATGGCGGAATATATTTTGATCTTACATACTTTCAAGTGTCACTTGCTGTACAATCTCTGACAAGCATTTGCTTGCTTTCCATATCACTAATGTATGCAGGTGCCTTCCATTCCTTGGTTGAATTTTAATGGATGATTAAAGCTACGTCTTGGTAGAACCCATACATGGGAGTTTGCCTCCTCTTTCTTGTCATGGAATGGGAGGGAGGGATGAGCTGCATGGTGTTCCTCACAACAGGGTGGAGTGAGTGATTGGCACGTTGTGAGTGCACTATTGGATATAAACCGGTTTCCACAAATTGTTGCAGTGGGCTTCACATCATGTCAAATTTTAGCAGACAGCCTCGGGCTATCTACACCATGTGCTGAGCATGCATTCACCTGTCCATTTCTGTTTCCCAGAGCGCCAGGGTAGGAGATACACCACTTCCCCACAGAAGGACAATGCTACCTCTAGCAATCATTAGTGTGACATTAAAAATCAACTGGGTATATTTGAGCAACGTTCAGTACCCCCAAATTCCAATACGGCTAATTTTGGATCTACTGTCAGATTCTCCTCTGTCACTTCAGAAATACACAGGTCCACCTGCAGCCTGAATGAATGGAGCCCGAGGCAGTCCCTGAGTATATAGCAATATCCCTCGTTGAACACAATCCGAAAAACATATGTCGGTAACGATCTCCCCAATACGCAATATTGAGCAGCAGCAGGACTGCTTTGAGAAGCTGGAGCACAGAGCTGTGTCTGGCCTGCAGAGATCATCTTAGACTGTGGTGTATGTTGACATATTGGAAGAGGGTGCCAGCTCACAAAAGTGGAGGCTGAAGGACTCAAAATGTAGCCACAACCTGCGCCATGTCAACTCCCACCAGTGTGCTTTGACTGGTAGAGCACTGCAATGTCGGTCCTCTGGACCTCCTTTAGTGGTGATGGTGCAAGATGGACCAATATGTTGCACAGGAGAGCCCTATCTGACAGTGAAAATAGAGCAGCAGCTAAGGGGGATACCACAGACAGTGCCCATGACCATATAGAGAACACAGGCCAAAGGAGAGACGTACGATGTTGTGTAACACCAGCTGGGAAGTGAACTTTGTGTCTTACAAGTCAGAGAGACTGCAGGCGGGGGCATACACTGTCATTTCCAAACTGCTGTATTTGCTTTTGAATGGTTATCACACTTTCATGGGATAATGTAGCAAAGGTGACATTCCGCATTGTAAACAGAGTATCCATCTGCAGTCCGTGAAGGCAACAGCGGTGGGGCGGAAGGGCCGCATTGGAGGGGATTTAGAGGGACGATGCAGAGGGAAAATTAATTATTTATTTCATTTTCCCTCTGCATCGTCCCTCGAAACTCCCCTCCACGTGGCCATACCGCAACACCGCTGTTACCTACAGGGACCGTCAGGGAGTTTCATAAAGTGAGTATCACATAGTCACTTGCTCACCCACCCTGATGGCAGCAGATCCACACGGACAATCAGCGGTTAAGGTGGGGCTGGTCAAAATGGTACAGATGGAACCCTAGTAAAACCGGGTGGTAGAAGGAGGACAACCTGCAACTCAGAACAAAGGCGGAGACACACCAGTTGAACTTTCAAGCAACTAAACACATATTTGAACAGCTTGCATTGCTTGCTGCCTCAGTCACTGTCATCAGAAAGGACAATGATAAAGTCAGGGACAATACCTCTGACATGGAAAGACGAATTGTAGATTTAGTAAAGACAGTGTATCAAGGCACACAGTAAGAGGAATGTGTACCACCCTGTGGATCATGAAGAAAAGCTAGCAAACCTGGAGGACTGCTCAAGAAGCAATCATGTACGTGTCCTATGATTGCCTAAAGTTACAGTGATCTACCCGATAGAGACATATGTGGAGAAGCTGATCTCTTCCCTGTTTGCCAAGGAAGACTGTGGGTCAATTTACAAATAAACAAAGTGCATCACACCTGACCGACTCAACAATCAATCCCTCCATTATGATACGCCTGCTGAAGGACACTGCCAGAGTATGACCCCTGTGTACTGCGCACAAGTAGTGCACCTATACTCTAGAGGCAATCGCTTATCCTTATATGCGGATTACAGTGCAGAGATAATGGGCACTAGCTTAAAAAAAGGTGAAGTGAAAGCTGACAGAATGGAACATTCAGGGCAAAAGTCCTATAAAAAGAAGTGGGGGTACTGACCAAGTAACACAATGTGCAAATGACCTCATGACATCATGACATAGAGCTATGAAAGAAATAAAACATTGCTTTTTAAATTATTTGTGTAAATACTGTGACAGACTAACCCATCTGACAGTCTTACAGTGTCTGCATTTATATGGAGGGACAGAACAAAGGCAACAGTTTGCCTCTCTTAAGTACCTGTGAAGAGAAGGCAAGCTGTGTGCCTTTTGTTTCCCTCTGAGGCATTTACAAATAAATATAAGGTACCAGGCGGCCCCCAGTCGGCATATACAAACAAAAGGGGGCCGGATGGCCCCTTAACTTCGTCCTAGCTGGAGGTGAAAACTGACTGCCACGCTGCCTGCATGTTGCTGTTGGGAGTGGAAAGCAGGCAACGTGCAGGTGCTGCTGAACGTGTCCTGGTGACTGAAAGTTACACCGGGACAACTTCAGCATATTTCTGTGGGGCCCAACTCCTTGGCGGGGGGGGGGGGGGAGGGGGGCGTCCACCCTGTGAAAAGAGTGGGGGACGCCGTGTACCCCCGACTCGAGTCGGGAACATTCCTTGTGCACAGTTGCACTTTGATGTGAGAAAGAAAGATCTACTTTATGTTGAGACTCCGAACCTGCCATACATTTGACACATTTGCTTTGTTCCTTTCACACCTACTCAGTAGACGTCTCAGAAAGATTCAGACAAAAAGGTGGGAAGTAGATAATTGGGCAAACAGAACTCGTAAGGTTAACTTTGCATCAGGCAGCGCTGCTTATGTATATTTGATGGTGATGCATTCTTATTACAATTTAATATTGTTGTTGTTTTCTCTCCTTTTCAGAACACATCGCAACTGTGGTATGCAGTGATAGGGAATATGTGGTGAGCTTTTCGATTGTTCACCTCTTCTTTTTGCGTGGCCCTAAGGGACATATTACCAAGAAGTGTGTTAATAAACGCACAACGCACATCCCCATATCGCCGACTATCGCCGGATTTCATCACCTTTTTAGCGCGCAATTATCAATGCGCATCACGTAGGCGAATTGAAATCCGGCGATAGTCGGCGATATGGGACATTAGCGCATGAAAACAAACGTTGTTTTCACGCGCTAATGTGTTCCTTGATAATATGGGGGGGTGGATTCAGCTTTATGATCCACTCCCCCATGTTATCAATGCCCTAACACCTGGTCAGAGCAGGCGTTGGGAGACCTGCGATAAACAAGTTTATCGCAGGTCTCTCTCTCTCAACACCTGCCTAGGTAATAGGGTGTTCCCACCTCCAACCACATTTTACATGTGGTTGAACGTGGGAACACCCACTTTGCATGTCATTAGCGATGTTTATCGTCGACATGCAAAGTGGGCTTGTGCCAGGCTTTAAAATGCCCTTGTTAATAGGGCTATAGCAGTATCGCCGCTTTCTCGGCACAATTCGCCAAAAAAGCGGCGATACTTGCCCTTGGTAATATGCCCCTAACTTCCTCCTTCATCCTAGACTAGAGCACGCGATGCAGGAGTGGAATCCCCTCAGCCCACTGTCCAGTTTGTACGTGCCATATGTCTGGGATTTGTTGCGTGAATGGCAGGAATGTTATATCCCACTAAAGGCGAAGAAACCATACAAGTGGCGGGTGTGCCTTTCTTTAGGGGGAAAAGGCATTGGTCAAGCAAGGCTTGAGTGATAGAAGCATCTGCACATGGAAAGCATATGCGGTGACATGAATAATTAGACAGGACAATAGCTGATTTGTTTGAGGATTAACTTGAAATGCGAAAAGCATAAATAATGGGTAAAAAAAATAGCAAATAGGGTCTTATGGTAAGAGACATTGAGACACTCGGGTTATGCTGCATGAAACACATCACAGTTTTGAAACAAGGGACGTTAGCAATGAGATGTAGTGGTCTAATGTGTGACTCTCCCACTCACGTCTCTACGGTTGAATTGTGATTAAAAATCGGCCCGGGCAGGCAAAAAAAAAAAAGCCCCACATTTGAATATTGCCTTTCCGCAAAACATTGCTTCAGCGAAGTTGTATAAAAAGACAGGGGGGGAGGGCTCTGACATAGGCATGTTTTCTTAACTTTATTTAGATGAACAAAATGCACGGATTAGTTCACAATGGTGAAACATGAAAACAAGAGAGGCCATTTCTGCTCAGGCCCTTGCCACCTCACAATATGCATTTATTAATGGGCCGACCCAGCAAGAGGGAGTGTGAGTGTCACCTCTGCCCGTTGATAAAAAGGGAGGTAATTTGCACCCATCTGTCTCAAGAAAGGCCACTCAGGCACCCACTGGGCTGCTGGCGTCATCGGAACAACACAGACAGGATGCCCTAAAAAGCCGCCCACAGCTGGAACTCAGATTCTGGCCGCTTGGCCATTGCCCGAGTGCCCGCCTTACCAATCCAACCCTGCACGTCTCCGTGGTGATTCTGCACATGGCACCTAGTCTCTCTATTGTGCCGTCGGATTGTCCCTTTTTTGATGTTCCAGTGGCGCTATGTGCCACTGGCATATTTATAATGCCACGTAAAGCCATGTTACATGGCTTTTCATGGCCTTATAATATGTGCACATTTCATGCAAAAAAACTGTGTGAAAGGACCATTCCATGGGTGTTGCTGAGGGCGTTCCCAGCAACATCCAACATCCCTGTTTTTTTTACACTGCCCCAGATTTACGAGAAATTTTAAGTCTGTGGCAGAGGCAAAAACGTATGCCTCTTCAGAAGAGGTGTAAGGGAGGCACAACAAGAATAAATATCTTCATTTCTCCTCGTTTTTCCTCATTCTGCAGCACACATAGAAAGAGAAAATAGCCTCTTGCGATTGTTTTAATGCAGGAAGGTTTCCCTTCCTGCACAAAAATAATCCTCCCCGCAACGAAGGTACCCTTGCTCCATGGTGCAAGTGCCCAGCAGCCCATTGTGTGCCGGCACAGGGGAAAAGGACAGGAATGCACTGTGTCTAATAGATACTGCACATGCTGTCACTTTTCTTTTGACAAAGGGCAGCGCAGCAGCCCTACAGCAATAAAACCTATACATGCTGCCCCACCTCAAGTCAAGTCAAGTCAAGTCATACTTTATTCGCTTAATTAAAATCATAAAAGCAATTCCAATGAATTAAAAAGCAATTCATAATAAAAACAATTTAAATCAATTCATAATCATAAATATACATGAAATATAGATAAAACAACACCACATACAAAAGATAAAAATTGGCTAAGTTAAAATCACATCTCAGAAACAGTCAACGTCATTCTTTTAGTCTTGATGCGCATAGCAGCAACCAAAAAGCTTGCGACCCCAAAGTTTACCCTGCTGCTGCCCAACAGTTGTAAATACAGGAGTGCAGGCCGTACTTGTGAAAAGCCCGCTTCTCTCAGTTTAGGGACCAGGTACTGTTTTCTGATGTCGGCAAAGTGACCACAGAACATGATAAAGTGCATTAACGATTGATCCGAAAAGTTATCACAACTACAGGGGATGGTCAGATCTGATTTTCCCCAAACAGGATAATGCCCCAAGGAAAACTGGATGATGTTAAATCTGAATCTCACAAGAAGATGCCGATGGAACGGCAGGGTAACGATTTTCAAGTAGGGTTCAATTAATGGTGTGGTCAGAAGCATATAATTTGCTCCGACCCACCTGTCAGAAGCAGAATTTCTGGTTGGTAACAGGGGTAGGTGGGTAAGTGCGACAGACTCACTATATGAAAAGCCACTGATAATACTTAGCACTTATGTACCGAATATAGATAACAAGCACCTTTTCAGGTCGGGAGAATTGAGAAGTTACTACCCGAATACAAGACTGACCAAACAGTCTTTGCGCACTCAGGAGTGGGTAAACCACTTCTCCCCTGCCCTGCACAGATAGCAGTATACAACAAAAAAGGGGTTTGGCTTAAGCGCAGTAAGGCTGCGCCAGTTATATCAACAACAAAACAAGTGCCAGTACTGCTCAATAATTTAGACAATATGTAGAAACATGATCACAGGATCTCACATTTCTATAGACCACTCTTTCAGTCTCGAAGCAAATCTCAAGAGAATTTTTTATTTTTTATGTTTTCAAGATTAGTTGCATTTTATTTTATTTCACAGAAAAGAGACCATGTAAATACTCAGTCAGAACAAGTCTCCTACAGCATAGTTGGAATACGAGGGAAATTCCTAATAATAAAATCTTTTGAAGTGAATATGTACAAGTGTGTAGTGTAAAGAGGGGTGAACCAAACACAAAGACAGTGATCCACTCAGAATCAACTTCATACAAAATCGCTCAGTCATACGTGAATAAAGACAATAAGAAAAAGAAGGGAAAGGAAGAGTGTTGTATGAGGTCGGGGAGGCCTGCACTGTACCTTGTTAATTATGGCAGGAGGTACCCTCGCGAATAAGATAAATACGTACCTTTTAATACAATCAACTAGTAAGCCATCAAAGACATTTGGAACTTTCAATATTTACACATGATTGGCTTAAAGGGGGAGGGGGAAGGGGCGAATAAGAGAAATACGTATCTTTTGATACAATCAACTAATAAGCCATCAAAAACATTTTGAACTTTCAGTATTTACAAATGATTGGCTTAAAGGGGGAGGGGGAAGGGTCGACGCGTTTCGAATCCCCAAGAATGATGGGATTCTCCTCAGGACCGTGTAGACAATAAATCTGGAAAACATAAATGAAAACCCTTCTATCAGTCATATATTCGGGTAACACTCTACTTAACATTCAATCCAACTCATACTCAAAAAGTACTGTACAAAAAAAAAAAACCTGAACGGCTTCTGAAAACCTGTGGGGCAGGAACTGTGGATGAAAGAACAACAAACTATCAATAGCATGTATTCCTAAAACTGTATAGGTCATCTTTACGGAAGACCCTATATACAAAAAGGGTTTTAGCTTCATAGAATATAAATGCAGCCGTGATCTGATGGTCTTGACTATCGAAACAGCTCAACGTCTATCAAAAGTTCAATTAGAAGAAATAGAAGCACTGGAAGCCGAAATAAAATCGAATGCGCTTATTACTGACTCAAAAGTTCTCCTTGACAAAGTGGAAAAAGAGATACTTGAGTTTAAAGACTACACAGTACAACAAAAAGAAAATTTTGAGAGAGATAAACGCAATTTTTCCTTGGACAAAGCTTATCCTTACTTCCAACAGGATTTTTATACACGTCCAGAGGCAAAGCGGTACCTCACTGACAATCAAGGGAGATCGCGTAATACATTTCTAACGTTTTCAGATACCTCGTTATCAGGAGGTAGTGATTCGGACCAAGGCAATTATCGACCCCCTTTCACACAGCGCGGAGGATATCAAACCAATTATCCACAAAATTACCAACCAAATTATCAACAAAACATTTCCCAACAACAACAACAGCAGCCTTTTTTAGCACAGGGCCAGTCAAAAGCCCGAGGAAAAACGCGATACCAACAACCATGGGAAATGTCAACGAGGAGACAACATTACAAAAACTAGAAAAATCATCCATCTATAATCTTTCTAGTAAACTCCTCACAACAACAGAAATAAGTGTCCTGGAAAAAGGGCTAACTTTTGTGCCCACAAAATCAACTGATTTTGTCAGATTAAAATCGGAATTTACAGAATTCAGCAGAGAAATTTGATTAATAACATTCTTTGAGGATAAGGAAATGAATTCCCAATCAGAAACTACAGGACTACAGAAAAAATCTAATTTCTGTCCACCAGCAGCCAAAGTGCCAAAGGAGGTCATAACTTTTGAAAAAACAATACTTTCTGCTATCACTGCCCAAGAAAAAAAGAAAAAGGATTTTGTGAAATCCAATTTAACAAAAGCCCAAAGAGAAGAATTGCGCTCATTGAAAAATGATGACAACATCATACTAAAACAGGCCGATAAAGGCGGTTCTATTGTAGTCTGGGGAACAACTGAATATATAGCGGAGGCTAACAGACATCTAATGGATAAAGAGTGCTATCGCAAAATTGAAAAATATCCTATGTGTGAACTTCAAAAGGAGCTTTTCTCTATATTGAATAAGGGATTTGAACAAGGCTTTCTTGGAAAAAAGGAGTTTGAATATTTACAAAATAAACATCCTCGAACTCCTCTGTTCTACGTGCTACCCAAGGTACATAAAGACGAGAAAGTACCCCCGGGAAGGTCAATCATTTCTGGCTGTGACTCATTGTTTGAACCAATCTCAAAGTTCATAGACTTTTTTCTCAAACCTTTTACACCAAAGGTGAAATCTTTTCTTCAGGACACCACTGACTTTTTAAATAAACTTCAAATGTTGCCATTTACTGAGAATCAAGACCTCCTTGTCAGTATGGATATTGTATCATTATACACACAAATCCCTCAAGACCAGGCATTAGAAGTGTTGGAAATTTTCTTGAATATGAGAGAGCGCCCTTTCAAAATACCAACTGAATTCATTTTAGAGTTATCTAAAATGGCTCTGAAAAAGAATTATTTTAAATTCAAGGACGACTTCTTCTTCCAGATTAAAGGAGTCGCTATGGGCTGTCCATTCGCCCCAGAATTGGCAATACTGTATATGAGTAAATATGAAGACACGTTCATTTACAATAACAACCCATTCCAACAATGGATAGGCGGATGGGTCCGCTTTATAGATGACGTATTTTTCACATGGACAGGCACTGAGGAACAACTTTCAGGTTTTCAGGAATGGCTGAATAACAGGACAAATGATATTAAGTTCAGCATGCAGTTTTCAAAAACTAGACTAGCCTTCTTGGACGTCGAGGTTTATTGCTCCAATGGTGAACTGGTGACAACTTTGTATCGGAAAAAATCAGACCGGAATAAAGCCTTGCATTACTCGAGCAATCATCCAAGAAGTTTGAAACAGAATTTGCCCATGGGACAGTTCCTTCGCATCCGAAGGAACTGTTTTTTTAAAGATGAATATATGGACCATGCGAATGTTCTCAAAGAGAGATTACTGGACCGAGGCTATCCCGCAAAACTCCTCAAGCAAACCATCAAAAGAGCGTGGTGGACACCACGAGAGGAATTGCTCACAAGGAGAACAAAGAAAAAACAGAATCGCACAGTTTGTGTTTCAACTTACTGTCCCGCATCAAATTGGCTGAAGAAAGCCATTCATCAAAATTGGCATTTACTTAAAGATATAAATGACCAGTTTACTGAACTACCGCTCTTTGCCTTTAAAAAGGATAAAAGTATTGCCGATCAAATAGTGCGAGCCGCAGTCCCAAAGACAAAGACCCCTACGTTGAGAGACTATCTACAGTTGCCTCCAATCACAGGACATCATAAATGTGGAACGTGCCTTTGTTGCTCTTCTACAATTGAAGGTACTCTGTTCCAACATGAGGGAATATCGTGGAAACATGATCTGTTTATGAACTGTAAAACGCGGAATCTAGTCTATGGAATCTTTTGCCCGTGTAACAAACTCTATATTGGCAAAACCAATCGAGAGGCTCGACAACGGATTGCCCAACATAAATCCAGGATTAAAAACAAGTTTTGACAGCACCCCTTGTCCAACATTGGATTGAGAAAGCGCACGCCGAAAGCGATCTACGATGGACAATAATATCTAAGGTGGAGCCTGACCTGAGGGGTGGAGATTTGGAGGCCAAACTCAGACAAAGAGAAGCAATGCTCATTCTGAAATTTAACACTACAATAAGGGGCCTCAATGAGTTATCGGAACTTTAAAACTTATGATAATGCAATTGTTCACTGCAATCAGTGACTGCTATCAGCATTATGTAAAGACAATGTAAGGACAACTGGCTAATGACCGTTCATCTAATAAATATGATTTTATGAAAAAACTTTCATCTACCTGATCAGTCGCTCTGCTTCCATTTACGTCTCAAGAAGTCATTCATGAGTCTTGGTTTTCAAACCATACCACTTTAAAAATACGGGACATTGTTCTTCTCGGTTTTACATTTTTACATTTTTACATATTTAGAAATTCATTTACGAGATCGACAATTAAATATCCAACTTTCTATAGATCGATCAGCCGCCGAAATGGTATTCATTCTATATTACCGGGCCATATTAGTACCGTTGATCCAGGATATACTAAGAACTACAATTGGCCACACAACTACAATTCCCAACTAACTTAGTGAACGGGACAGCACGCCTTCATTACAATGCCAACCCAGAAGTCTTTGATGTTGTTTCCAGATTGAGAGAACGCCAGAGGGAGAATTCCATATCGTAAAGAAAGGTACGTCCATCCACGCCCGGCTATATTCCGGCCACATATGCATAGTAGCGGTTTAACATTGTAAAAAGAGAATAGACGTGATGTAACAACCCAGACAACGTCCGACGGGCGTCCATATAGAGTAGCGCTATTACAGTGCATAAAGCGGACAGACCCGATTTGTTAAACTTGAAATAGGCAGTTTAGTTTTTTCTCAAAACGATAAAGACTGTGCCATTTTCCTTTTAAAATGAGGTCTCTTTCATGACTTTACAGAGACGACGATTAAGGCAATTTCAAATTGATCAAAGGTCATTATACAATCCATATCACAAGAGCCCGCCGAGGCAATTTAAGAAGTCACTTTCAACCATCCAAGTGAGTACTAACTCCCCGTATTTGTTTGAGCCTACACAGTTTTAGGAATACATGCTATTGATAGTTCGTTGTCCTTTCATCCACAGTTCCTGCCCCACAAGTTTTCAGAAGCCGTTCAGGTACTTTCTGAGTGTGAGTTGGATTGAATGTTAAGTAGAGTGTTACCCGAATATATGACTGATAGAAGTGTTTTCATTTATGTTTTCCAGATTTATTGTCTACACGATCCTGAGGAGAATCCCATCATTCTTGGGGATTCGAAACGCGTTGACCCTTCCCCCTCCCCCTTTAAGCCAATCATTTGTAAATACTGAAAGTTCAAAATCTTTTTGATGGCTTATTAGTTGATTGTATCAAAAGATACGTATTTTTCTTATTCGCCCCTTCCCCCTCCCCCTTTAAGCCAATCATGTGTAAATATTGAAAGTTCCAAATGTCTTTGATGGCTTACTAGTTGATTGTATAAAAAGATAAGTATTTATCTTATTCGTGAGGGTACCTCCTGCCATAATTAACAAGGTACAGTGCAGGCCTCCCCGACCTCATACAACACTCTTCCTTTCCCTTCTTTTTCTTATTGTCTTTATTCACGTATGACTGAGCGATTTTGTATGAAGTTGATTCTGAGTGGATCACTGTCTTTGTGTTTGGTTCACCCCTCTTTACACTACACACTTGTACATATTCACTTCAAAAGATTTTATTATTAGGAATTTCCCTCGTATTCCAACTATGCTGTAGGAGACTTGTTCTGACTGAGTATTTACATGGTCTCTTTTCTGTGAAATAAAATAAAATGCAACTAATCTTGAAAACATAAAAAATAAAAAATTCTCTTGAGATTTGCTTCGAGACTGAAAGAGTGGTCTATAGAAATGTGAGATCCTGTGATCATGTTTTTACATATTGTCTAAATTATTGAGCAGTACTGGCACTTGTTTTGTTGTTGATATAACTGCACAAATAGCAGAGCAGACCCACCCACCTGCCTGCCTTCAATGCGCAAAGCAAACATAAAATGGTAATAAGTTTTAGTTATTACCATTTTATTGGCTTTCGCGTACTGTGAGAAAGCAGTGGGGCGACCTTCCTCCACCCTAGTAGAGGAGACACCCCTGTTCCCTGACATAGAGAACATGGAGATAGAAAGGACAAGAGGCAGAGTAGAGGACATGTAGTCAATACTGCGTTCTTTTACTTCCAGTGGGTCGCTACCTGCCACATCATCTTAGGACTAATTACGGCCCTCCAGTGTGCCTCAGAATCTGACTCCGCATGATTAATTCAATAACCTGAACCACCCAAACAGAGAAGCAAACTTACTTCTCTTGCTGCCCTATGCTGATTTGCTTGGCGGTGCGTCCCTCCACGGCCTGGAACGGCCGCGTTTACTTGTTTTCACAGTTTTGCCCAGAGATGAGATCGCACTCCGTTTCAGGTCAGTATTCTGTACTTTAATTCAGAGATCATGCAGCTTCCCATTCCGACATCATCTGTCCCATTGGTCTGACGTGTTTCGAAGTAATTGTACTTCTTCCTCAGAGGCCGTGTCAGGGAGCAATAATCTTATGCCACCGCATCTTCCCCTGCATGCTTATGATTTTGGCTTCCGGTGCCCGATGATGCATTATGGTAAGGGCAGTCCAGCAGTACATTTTACCCGGTGGGTTGGTGCCAATGTTTCAAATACGTGCAATAAAACACCCCAGTGGGTTGACGTTAGGTTAAAAACAGCATTCGTGGAAATTTATAACCCCAATGTTTTTGAAGTCCTCAGCTCCACAATGGCACTAGGAAGTCCGGTACCGGGATCCACAAACAAGAAGAGGGCCTCCTTGCGACCGGCTAAGGCCGCTAAAATTCTTCAAACAGGTTGCCACAAGTGAGGGGGCCCCCGCTGAGGATATCTTCTGCCAACATGGGTACCACAACACACTGCATGTCACCTTTCATCCCAGTACGCAGCTCAACCCGTTTCAGGTTTCCCCTTGTTCACGAGCCTGTCAGCAAAACACCGCCACCTTAGATTGGAAACACCTGCTTTATTTGAAAGTTACCGCCCACAATGGGCGTGTCTTTAGCGTCATACTCAGCTTGTGCCCGATGATGCATTATGGTAATGGCAGTCCAATCAGTAAATTTTACCCCGGTGGGTTGGTGACAATGTTCCAAATACGTGCAATAAAACACCCCAGTGGGTTGACGTTAGGTTAAAAACAGCATTCGTGGAAATTCATAACCCCAATGTTTTTGAAGTCCTCAGCTCCACAATGGCACTAGGAAGTCAGGTGCCGGGATCCACAAACAAGAAGCGGGCCTCCTCACGACCGGCTACATATACATATATATATATTGTTACAGGAAAATGGTGAACAAGCCGGCTGTGCCGGCGAAATGCGTCCTTTCCAGCTGTACCAATACATTTTATTTGGCCAGTACATTATTTTGTGAACCCTTACTTGACAAAGCAACGATAATTGGATATATATATGTATATATATATATATATATATATATATATATATATATATATATATTGTTGTACTTCAAAGGCTCTGCAGCGAAGGATCACACGGCAACAGGCAAGTTTAAAGCTTGTATTTATTGCATATATGAGGGTGCATCAGCTTCCGTCATTTCTTCTCCTCATCCCGACGCGTTTCAGTGCTGTCCGCACTTTCTTCTGGGGAAAATGGCAATGCGGTGTGTGTGAGGCAGTTTCCGCTATTACTTTGTAGTTTAGTTCGGAATGCGCTAAGTAGCACGTGATCCCCCAAGGATTATGGGTAGGGGTGGGCGTAGTTCGCGAAGTAGCGCTACGCGAAGCAACGCGAAGTGCACTTCGCACTTCGCGAACTTCACGTGGCACTACGCGAGCTGCGTAGTAGCATGTTCGTACAGTGCAAGATGCGTTTTCAATGATTGCACAGTGCGGACAAGCATCCGGCACTGTGCAAGCATTGAAAACGGCATCTTGCAAAGTGCGAGCTGTAGTTTTCTGCTGCTCGAGTAGATTATTACTCGAGCGGCAGCTTTCTCAACGTGAACAGGTAGTTTCTCATTGAGAGCGGTCGCGAGCATACGCAACCACTCACAATGCGAAACCTGACCTCCTCGCGTTGAGAATCTCTCGCCGGGATGTCATTTTGCTTGCTCGCGGTCGCGAACATGACGTTCAGGACCGCGAACAAGCAAAAAATGACCGCTGCACTACGCATGTTCGCACTGTGCTACATGCAGCTCGCGTAGTGCGAAGGTGCAAAAACTTCGCAAACTCCGCGAGCGTAGCGTAGTGCTTCGCCCACCCCTAATTATGGGATCTGTAGTCATTACTGCCTTGTGTACAATCCCACAGTGGGTCCCGCAAAGGCATTAATATTGTCCGAGGTCGCAGGGGTCTATTATCGACTCGCCGCTTGGTTAAGGTACTCCAGTGTACCCCGGTTACTGTAATGTTCCCTCGTTAGTTTTCTGCAACTGTTGCCGCCATTTGTTGTCAGGGATAGTCCCAGTGTCACGGCCCCTTGCTCCGGCGGCAGAGCCTTTGAAGCACAACAATTATACACGACAGCTAAGTCATGGAAGGAAGCACCACCTTGGAAAAGAGGAAGGAGCCGCCAGAGCAAGGGGCCGTGACACTGGGACTATCCCTGACAACAAATGGCGACAACAGTTGCAGAAAACTAACGATGGAACATTACAGTAACCGGGGTACACTGGAGTACCTTAACCAAGCGGCGAGTCGATAATAGACCCCTGCAACCTCGGACAATATTAATGCCTTTGCGGGACCCACTGTGGGATTGTACACAAGGCAGTAATGACTACAGATCCCATAATCCTTGGGGGATCACGTGCTACTTAGCGCATTCCGAACTAAACTACAAAGTAATAGAGGAAACTGCCTCACACACACCGCATTGCCATTTTCCCCAGAAGAAAGTGCAGACAGCACTGAAACACGTCGGGATGAGGAGAAGAAATGACGGAAGCTGATGCACCCTCGTATATGCAATAAATACAAGCATTAAACTTGCCTGTTGCCGTGTGATCCTTCGCTGCAGAGCCTTTGAAGTACAACAATTATACACGACAGCTACGTCATGGAAGGAAGCACCACCTTGGAAAAGAGGAAGTAGCCGCCGGAGCAAGGGGCCATGACACTGGTACTATCCCTGACAACAAATGGCGGCAACAGTTGCAGAAAACTAACGAGGGAACATTACAGTAACCGGGGTACACTGGAGTACCTTAACCAAGCGGCGAGTCGATAATAGACCCCTGCGACCTCGGACAATATTAATGCCTTTGCGGGACCCACTGTGGGATTGTACACAAGGCAGTAATGACTACAGATCCCATAATCCTTGGGGGATCACGTGCTACTTAGCGCATTCCGAACTAAACTACAAAGTAATAGCGGAAACTGCCTCACACACACGGCATTGCCATTTTCCCCAGAAGAAAGTGCGGACAGCACTAAAACGCGTCGGGATGAGGAGATGAAATGACGGAAGCTGATGCACCCTCGTATATGCAATAAATACAAGCTTTAAACGTGCCTGTTGCCGTGTGATCCTTCGCTGCAGAGCCTTTGAAGTACAACAATTATACACGACAGCTACGTCATGGAAGGAAGCACCACCTTGGAAAAGAGGAAGTAGCCGCCGGAGCAAGGGGCCGTGACACTGGTACTATCCCTGACAACAAATGGCGGCAACAGTTGCAGAAAACTAACGAGGGAACATTACAGTAACCGGGGTACACTGGAGTACCTTAACCAAGCGGCGAGTCAATCAATCAATCAATACATTTATAGAGCGCACTACTCACCCGTAGGGTCTCAAGGCGCTAGGAGGGGGGGTGCCTTTACTGCTCGAACAGCCAGGTCTTGAGCTTCTTCCTGAAGGAGAGGTGGTCTTGGGTCAGGCGCAGGTCGATCGGGAGGGAGTTCCAGGTCTTGGCGGCCAGGTAGGAGAAGGACCTTCCTCCTGTTGTCGCTCTTCGGATGCGTGGGACGGCGGCGAGGGCGTGGCTGGTTGATCTGAGGTGGCGCTTGGGAGCGTAGAAGTTGATTCGGTTGTTGAGGTAGCTCGGGCCTTGGTCGTGTAGGGCTTTGTGTGCGTGGGTGAGGAGGCGGAAGGTGATTCTTTTGTTGACGGGGAGCCAGTGCAGGTCTCTCAGGTGTCCGGAGATGTGGCTGTTTCGTGGGATGTCGAGGATGAGTCTGGCTGAGGCGTTCTGGATCCGCTGGAGTCTCTTCTGGAGCTTGGCGGTGGTTCCAGCGTAGAGGGCGTTGCCGTAGTCCAGTCGGCTGGTGACGAGGGCCTGGGTGACAGTCTTCCTGGTCTCGGTGGGGATCCACCAGAAGATCTTCCGTAGCATGCGCAGGATGTTGAAGCACGACGAGGAGACGGCGTTGACTTGTCTGGTCATGGAGAGGGAGGAGTCCAGGATGAAGCCCAGGTTGCGTGCGTGGTCCGTTGGTTTGGGTGCGGTGCCCAGGGCGAGGGGCCACCAGGAGTCGTCCCAGGCGGAGGGCGAGGAGCCCAGGATGAGGACCTCCGTCTTGTCTGAGTTCAGTTTCAGGCGGCTGGTCGTCATCCACTCGGCTACATCTCTCATCCCTTCGTGTAGGTTGGCTCTGGCGGCGGCGGGGTCGTTGGTCAGGGAGAGGATCAGTTGGGTGTCGTCGGCGTAGGAGATTATGTTGAGGTTGTGTTGGCGTGCGATGGCCGCGAGGGGGCTCATGTAGACGTTGAAGAGGGTGGGACTCAGCGAGGATCCTTGAGGGACGCCGCAGATGACTTCGGTGGCCTCTGACTTGTACGGTGGTAGGCGGACTCTCTGTGTTCTCCCGTTGAGGAAGGAGGTGATCCATTCCAGTGCCTTCTCCTGGATTCCGATGTTGCCAAGGCGCTGCACTAGGGTGCGGTGGCAGACAGTGTCGAATGCCGCGGAGAGGTCCAGGAGGATGAGGGCCGCTGTTTCTCCGTTGTCCATCAGGGTTCGGATGTCATCGGTGGCAGCGATGAGGGCGGTCTCGGTGCTGTGGTTGGCTCGGAAGCCAGACTGTGAGGGGTCGAGGGATCCATTCGTCTCGAGGAAGGCGGCGAGCTGTTTGTTGACGTTCTTTTCGATGACTTTGGCTGGGAACGGGAGGAGCGAGATGGGACGGTAATTCTTGAGTTCGGTGGGGTCCGCTGTAGGTTTCTTGAGTAGAGCGCTGAGTTCGGCGTGCTTCCAGCTCTCCGGGAAGGTGGCGGTGTCGAAGGAGGTGTTGATAATGTCCCGCAGGTGGGGTGCGATGACAACGTCGGCCTTGTTGAAGACGTGGTGAGGGCAGGGGTCGGTCGGAGATCCGGAGTGGATGGAGTTCATCGTGCGGATGGTGTCTTCGGTGCTGATCGGAGTCCAGGCGCGGAGGGTGGTGGTGGGTGGCGTTGCTGCGGTTGTGGCGTGCGTCGGTTGGCTGCTGAAGCTGTTGTGTATGTCCGCGATCTTGTTGTGGAAGTAGGAGGCGAGGGAGTTGCAGAGGTCTTGCGATGGGGTGATGTCGTTGTTACCGGCGTTGGGGTTGGAGAGCTCTTTCACGATGTTGAAGAGTTCCTTGCAGTTGTGTGCGTTGTTGTCCAGCCGGTCCTTGTATGCATTTTTCTTGGTGGCGCGGATCAGTTGGTGGTGTTTCCGGGTGGCGAGCTTGAGGGTGGTCATGTTGTCCATTGTTGGTTCCCTTCTCCATACTTTCTCGAGGGCTCGGCAGTTCTTCTTGGAGCTCTTGAGTTCGTCGGTGAACCATGGGGCTTTTCTGCTGCCGGGTCTGCTGGGCGGGGTCCTCAGAGGGGCGAGTTCATCCGCGCAGTTGCTGATCCACTTCGTGAGGTTGTCGGCGGCCTGGCTGGGGTTCGTTGAGCCGGCCGGAGGGTGCTGGCTCAGGGAAGCGGCGAGCTGGTTGGCTGTGATCTTGTTCCAGCTTCTTCGGGCAACCTGTTGCTGGTGGTGGTGGATCGTCGTTCTTTTGAAGGTGAAGTGGACGCAGCTGTGGTCCGTCCAGTGGAGTCCTGTTGCGTGGCTGAAGGCGATGTCTTTGCTGGATGAGAAGACGGCGTCGAGTGTGTGTCCGGCGAGGTGGGTGGGGGTGGATACCAGCTGCTTGAGTCCGAGGTTGGCCAGGTTGTCGAGCAGGGTGCTGGTGTTGCGGTCGCTGTTGTTCTCCAGGTGGAAGTTGAGGTCCCCCAGGAGGATGTAGTCGGCGGAGGGGAGGGCGTGTGGGCTGATGAAGTCGGCGATGTCCTCGCTGAATCGTGTGCGTGGACCCGGGGGTCGGTAGATCAGGGTGCCTCTGAGGGTGGTCTTCGGGTCGGTGTGGATCTGGAAGTGCAGGTGTTCGGCGGTGGTTAGTGTGTCGTCGGTGTTGGTCGTGATGCGGATGGTGTCCCTGTGGATGATGGCGATGCCTCCTCCCATCTGGTTGGCGGTGCGGTCCCTCCGGGTTATCTTGTAGCCCTCTGGGATGGCGATGGCGATGTCGGGCGCTGAGGAGGCGTTCATCCAGGTCTCCGTGAGGAAGGCGACGTCAGGGGCTGTGGTGTCGAGGAGGTTCCAAAGTTCGACGGCGTGTCTGTGGACGGAGTGGGTGTTGAGCAGGATGCACTTCAGGTGGTTGTTGCTGGTGTTCGGCTTGGTGAGTGCTGGTGCAGGGTAGTTCCGGATGCAGGTGAATTTGCAGGCGTGGCAGCTGAAGGGTCCGTGGGTGTGCTTCGGGGTGGCTCGGTGGCATCCCGGGATGCCGCCGGTGTTGAGTGCGATGAGTTCGGCGGCGTTGTAGGTTCGTCGGGTCGGCTTCCGTCGGTGGGGGCCAGGGGTCCTGGCACTGGGCGCGGGCAAGGCGCGGACGGGCGCAGACGGGCTTACCTTTGGCGCGCCTTCGGCGCACAATCTGCGCGCCCGCTGCGCGTCAACGCTGCGCGTTCGCACGGTCGCCATATATGGCGAAGTGCGCGGGGGGGCGGAGCAGCTGGGAGGTGGGAGCGGGGAGGGTACAGAAGGCAAAAGGGGCGGGGTTAGCGGCGGTGGCGGGAAGCGGGGAGCGGGGAGGGGGGACGAAGGGGCTGGCGCAACAGGCAAAACAGAAGGAAAAAAACACCAAATTACAGGGAGACAGGCAACAATAACAGCAAACAGTAATCACAGCAAAACGACGGGGGCAGGTCCGGGCCACGCTGCAAGAAGGCAGGGGGCGTGGCCACGCGGCGGAGCTCGGCTAGCGAGGCAGCAGGCAGGGAACACGCACACAGCAGCTGGTGGCCGTGCGGCGCGGGGGTGTCCTAGAGCTAGGTAGGAGTCGATAATAGACCCCTGCGACCTCGGACAATATTAATGCCATTGCGGGACCCACTGTGGGATTGTACACAAGGCAGTAATGACTACAGATCCCATAATCCTTGGGGGATCACGTGCTACTTAGCGCATTCCGAACTAAACTACAAAGTAATAGCGGAAACTGCCTCACACACACGGCATTGCCATTTTCCCCAGAAGAAAGTGCGGACAGCACTAAAACGCGTCGGGATGAGGAGAAGAAATGACGGAAGCTGATGCACCCTCGTATATGCAATAAATACAAGCTTTAAACTTGCCTGTTGCCGTGTGATCCTTCGCTGCAGAGCCTTTGAAGTACAACAATTATACACGACAGCTACGTCGTGGAAGGAAGCACCACCTTGGAAAAGAGGAAGGAGCCACCGGAGCAAGGGGCCGTGACACTGGGACTATCCCTGACAACAAATGGCGGCAACAGTTGCAGAAAACGAACGAGGGAACATTACAGTAACCGGGGTACACTGGAGTACCTTAACCAAGCGGCGAGTCGATAATAGACCCCTGCGACCTCGGACAATATTAATGCCTTTGCGGGACCCACTGTGGGATTGTACACAAGGCAGTAATGACTACAGATCCCATAATCCTTGGGGGATCACGTGCTACTTAGCGCATTCCGAACTAAACTACAAAGTAATAGCGGAAACTGCCTCACACACACCACGTTGCCATTTTCCCCAGAAGAAAGTGCGGACAGCACTGAAACGCGTCGGGATGAGGAGAAGAAATGACGGAAGCTGATGCACCCTCGTATATGCAATAAATACAAGCTTTAAACTTGCCTGTTGCCGTTTGATCCTTCGCTGCAGAGCCTTTGAAGTACAATATATATATATATATATATATTACCTACTGACGATAGCCAGTAGGTATATATAGTTAGGATTGTTTTCCATAGGGTAATCGCAACATTCTATTGGGAATAACTTTGGCGCCGGTTGAGGAATCTTCCTGAAATTTTCCTTAACTTTGCCTCGCGGCGCTCTGCTCCTTCCCTGAAAGTTTGGGGGATTCCTCAAGCGGGGGCCGAGATAAAAGGGGGGTCCCAAAACGTGTTTTCTCCATGTTAATTTCCATAGGGCGGTTGGACTCACTTTTAGCCCGAACGGCTGAATGGTTTTCCACCAAACTTGGCAAAATTGTAGGGACTGGTAGCCCGATGTGCCTTTGCTATGTCTCAAGATATGTGCTCCAGTGGTTTTTACGAAAATTAACTTTGAAAAAATATATATTGGGCTACATTGGGCTATATATATGTTAGAGCCCAAATGTAGCCCAATGTAGCCCGATGTAGCCCAAAGATGGCCACAAGAGACAAAAAAAAACAAATGTAGCCCAAATATCAGCCAGATGTAGCCCAACTATAGCCCAATGACAGAATGTCCCAGAGTGTTCTAAAGAACAACTAGAGCGCTAACAGTCTTACTTATGACAAAAGTATGGCACACCTGAAGTCATCTTGATTGGAATAAAGTGTTAACACTTAAAACATTTAATTTGCAAAGGAACAAAATGAGGGGGTTCATTTTGCCATAGAAATTATGATTAGTGCTGAAGAAAGAAAAATTAGGGCACATTTTGAGTGACTTCTCAAATCCTCTTATATTTCATTAAACACATTCTGATATGCAGTCTCCCAAGATGGCCACCAGAGACAAAAGAGCCCAAATGTAGCCCAAATATCAGCCAGATGTAGCCCAACTATAGCCCAATGACAGAATGTCCCAGAGTGTTCTAAAGAACAACTAGAACGCTAACAGTCTTACTTATGACAAAAGTATGGCACACCTGAAGTCATCTTGATTGGTATAAAGTGGTAACACTTAATACATTTAATTTGAAAAGGAACAAAATGAGGGAAAAAAACATAGGTTTCAGGAGTTATATAGTTAGGAATTAGTTTTTAAAAAACCTTTGAAATTCACTCAAAAAACTATAAGTTTTAGTGGTGTTATAGTTAGCTGGACATTTTACTCATACAAAACCAATGAAATTGCTCCTATATAGTTAGTTGTACTAACTATATTTCGCGCACCCGCAATCCACTGCTGATGATGTCACATATTAGATCATTCATGACATGGTCAGTGGCATCACTGATGACATCTCAAATGATATCACTGATGACATCACTGATGACATCATCCACGTGACAATCACATACACCTTTTCATACACTATTACAATTTTTCATCACTGTTTGTAAAATACAGAGTATCATATTTAAATCCATTGTCACAGCAATACAAGTATCTAAAAATCCACTCAGTGATTCATAGATGTATACACACATCTAATCACTTACCTATGGATTCACTCATACATGCTGTCAATGAACAATAGAACACTATCAAAAATACTTATACATCTATATCAACATTAAACAACAGCACGCATCCTATTCACATATGAGGTCATCCTACTCACTTATGCAAACAATGGATCATACTTACATATTTACTTAGCAAAACACTTATACAAACACCACTTCTTCTATTCATTTAGATAGTAAGTCATACTTAGTGAATTATAAAATCATTATTACAAGTATACAGTTATCCATACAGTCACTCACACAATCATTGTGTCTTATGTATACATATTTATATATAACAACTGACACATACTCTGCCTTTTATTTTTCTAGTTTGTTGGACCTGTACCTTTGAGAAATATATTTGCTCATCACCACACCCATAAAGAGATTCCCTCACCCAAACTGTTAGAACATGTAGTTTTAACTTCATATATCTACTGAATCAACTATTCACACATCTTTGGACAGTCACACACCCCCACCGAACCACACACACTTTCACACTCCCATACAAATACTCAGTTAACTAATCAATAACTAATATAGACTTTCACATAGCTAGTAACCAACTGTAGAATCAGTTTACACAACAACTGACAAAGTGATACAGATATTCACACAGTTTAGTCACTATCCACTATATTTAGTGAGACATTATAAATTGGTCAAGTAAACAGTCAATTACACTGCTACTAAATCCTCCATCCAAATATTTATTTATATATATCCACTCATTCTTCAATGTAAATTGCTATATATATAATGCATATTTAAATAACGAAGCAAACCACATTCACTGGATGATGTCATCAGTGATGTCATCAGTGATGTAATTTGAGATGTCATCAGTGATGTCACTGACCATGTCATGAATGATCTAATATGTGACATCATCAGCAGTGGATTGCGGGTGCGCCAAATATAGTTAGTACAACTAACTATATAGGAGCAATTTCATTGGTTTTGTATGAGTAAAATGTCCAGCTAACTATAACACCACTAAAACTTATAGTTTTTTGAGTGAATTTCAAAGGTTTTTTAAAAACGAATTCCTACCTATATAACTCCTGAAACCTATGGTTTTTTCAGTGAATATATATATATATTGCCCCATGGAGGAAGTCGCCTCCTTATTGGACGATGAAACACCAATAAATGCCTTTCAATTCATGAAGTCTACAGCCCATGTCTTATACCGCACTGATGAAGCGAGAGCAGAAACGCGTCTGCGGAGGGAAACTGCGACCTGTGAGTGCACTAGTGAGCATTGTTTTGGCGAGAAACGGAACGGGTTCCATCCCCGTGTGTTGTGCACCCGCCGTGAGTTCTGTGTGCAGGCGTTGATGGAGTTGAAGCGACAATCTATTTGCCTGCGTGAACCGCCACCAAAAGCAGTGCTGCCGACCTGGCGGTCACGGATTATACAAATCCGAGGTGTCTGAGTATCGAACGGACACCGAAGGCAGCTCGGCATTGAGGTGGCAGGCGAAGGACGTAGTTGGCTGATTTGGCAAGGGGCTTGGGACATTTGCATCAAAGCAAGAGACATCCAATGATATTGCCCCATGGAGGAAGTCGCCTCCTTATTGGACGATGAAACACCAATACATGCCTTTCAATTCATGAAGTCTACAGCCCATGTCTTATACCGCACTGATGAAGCGAGAGCAGAAACGCGTCTGCGGAGGAAAACTGCGACCTGTGAGTGCACTAGTGAGCATTGTTTTGGCGAGAAACGGAACGGGTTCCATCCCCGTGTGTTGTGCACCCGCCGTGAGTTCTGTGTGCAGGCGTTGATGGAGTTGGAGCGACAATCTATTTGCCTGCGTGAACCGCCACCAAAAGCAGTGCTGCCGACCTGGCGGTCACGGATTATACAAATCCGAGGTGTCTGAGTATCGAACGGACACCGAAGGCAGCTCGGCATTGAGGTGGCAGGCGAAGGACGTAGTTGGCTGATTTGGCAAGGGGCTTGGGACATTTGCATCAAAGCAAGAGACATCCAATGATATTGCCCCATGGAGGAAGTCGCCTCCTTATTGGACGATGAAACACCAATAAATGCCTTTCAATTCATGAAGTCTACAGCCCTTGTCTTATACCGCACTGATGAAGCGAGAGCAGAAACGCGTCTGCGGAGGAAAACTGCGACCTGTGAGTGCACTAGTGAGCATTGTTTTGGCGAGAAACGGAACGGGTTCCATCCCCGTGTGTTGTGCACCCGCCGTGAGTTCTGTGTGCAGACGTTGATGGAGTTGGAGCGACAATCTATTTGCCTGCGTGAAACGCCACCAAAAGCAGTGCTGCCGACCTGGCGGTCACGGATTATACAAATCCGAGGTGTCTGAGTATCGAACGGACACCGAAGGCAGCTCGGCATTGAGGTTGCAGGCGAAGGACGTAGTTGGCTGATTTGGCAAGGGGCTTGGGACATTTGCATCAAAGCAAGAGACATCCAATGATATTGCCCCATGGAGGAAGTCGCCTCCTTATTGGACGATGAAACACCAATAAATGCCTTTCAATTCATGAAGTCTACAGCCCTTGTCTTATACCGCACTGATGAAGCGAGAGCAGAAACGCGTCTGCGGAGGGAAACTGCGACCTGTGAGTGCACTAGTGAGCATTGTTTTGGCGAGAAACGGAACGGGTTCCATCCCCGTGTGTTGTGCACCCGCCGTGAGTTCTGTGTGCAGGCGTTGATGGAGTTGGAGCGACGATCTATTTGCCTGCGTGAACCGCCACCAAAAGCAGTGCTGCCGACCTGGCGGTCACGGATTATACAAATCCGAGGTGTCTGAGTATCGAACGGACACCGAAGGCAGCTCGGCATTGAGGTGGCAGGCGAAGGATGTAGTTGGCTGATTTGGCAAGGAGCTTGGGACATTTGCATCAAAGCAAGAGACATCCAATGATATTGCCCCATGGAGGAAGTCGCCTCCTTAATGGACGATGAAACACCAATAAATGCCTTTCAATTCATGAAGTCTACAGCCCATGTCTTATACCGCACTGATGAAGCGAGAGCAGAAACGCGTCTGCGGAGGGAAACTGCGACCTGTGAGTGCACTAGTGAGCATTGTTTTGGCGAGAAACGGAACGGGTTCCATGCCCGTGTGTTGTGCACCCGCCGTGAGTTCTGTGTGCAGGCGTTGATGGAGTTGGAGCGACAATCTATTTGCCTGCGTGAACCGCCACCAAAAGCAGTGCTGCCGACCTGGAGGTCACGGATTATACAAATCCGAGGTGTCTGAGTATCAAACGGATACCGAAGGCAGCTCGGCATTGAGGTGGCAGGCGAAGGACGTAGTTGGCTGATTTGGCAAGGGGCTTGGGACATTTGCATCAAAGCAAGAGACATCCAATGATATTGCCCCATGGAGGAAGTCGCCTCCTTATTGGACGATGAAACACCAATAAATGCCTTTCAATTCATGAAGTCTACAGCCCATGTCTTATACCGCACTGATGAAGCGAGAGCAGAAACGCGTCTGCAGAGGGAAACTGCGACCTGTGAGTGCACTAGTGAGCATTGTTTTGGCGAGAAACGGAACGGGTTCCATCCCCGTGTGTTGTGCACCCGCCGTGAGTTCTGTGTGCATGCGTTGATGGAGTTGGAGCGACAATCTATTTGCCTGCGTGAACCGCCACCAAAAGCAGTGCTGCCGACCTGGCGGTCACGGATTATACAAATCCGAGGTGTCTGAGTATCGAACGGACACCGAAGGCAGCTCGGCATTGAGGTGGCAGGCGATGGACGTAGTTGGCTGATTTGGCAAGGGGCTTGGGACATTTGCATCAAAGCAAGAGACATCCAATGATATTGCCCCATGGAGGAAGTCGCCTCCTTATTGGACGATGAAACACCAATAAATGCCTTTCAATTCATGAAGTCTACAGCCCATGTCTTATACCGCACTGATGAAGCGAGAGCAGAAACGCGTCTGCAGAGGGAAACTGCGACCTGTGAGTGCACTAGTGAGCATTGTTTTGGCGAGAAACGGAACGGGTTCCATCCCCGTGTGTTGTGCACCCGCCGTGAGTTCTGTGTGTATGCGTTGATGGAGTTGGAGCGACAATCTATTTGCCTGCGTGAACCGCCACCAAAAGCAGTGCTGCCGACCTGGCGGTCACGGATTATACAAATCCGAGGTGTCTGAGTATCGAACGGACACCGAAGGCAGCTCGGCATTGAGGTGGCAGGCGATGGACGTAGTTGGCTGATTTGGCAAGGGGCTTGGGACATTTGCATCAAAGCAAGAGACATCCAATGATATTGCCCCATGGAGGAAGTCGCCTCCTTATTGGACGATGAAACACCAATAAATGCCTTTCAATTCATGAAGTCTACAGCCCATGTCTTATACCGCACTGATGAACCGAGAGCAGAAACGCGTCTGCGGAGGGAAACTGCGACCTGTGAGTGCACTAGTGAGCATTGTTTTGGCGAGAAACGGAACGGGTTCCATCCCCGTGTGTTGTGCACCCGCCGTGAGTTCTGTGTGCAGGCGTTGATGGAGTTGGAGCGACAATCTATTTGCCTGCGTGAACCGCCACCAAAAGCAGTGCTGCCGACCTGGCGGTCACGGATTATACAAATCCGAGGTGTCTGAGTATCGAACGGACACCGAAGACAGCTCGGCATTGAGGTGGCAGGCGAAGGACGTAGTTGGCTGATTTGGCAAGGGGCTTGGGACATTTGCATCAAAGCAAGAGACATCCAATGATATTGCCCCATGGAGGAAGTCGCCTCCTTATTCGACGATGAAACACCAATAAATGCCTTTCAATTCATGAAGTCTACAGCCCATGTCTTATACCGCACTGATGAAGCGAGAGCAGAAACGCGTCTGCGGAGGGAAACTGCGACCTGTGAGTGCACTAGTGAGCATTGTTTTGGCGAGAAACGGAACGGGTTCCATGCCCGTGTGTTGTGCACCCGCCGTGAGTTCTGTGTGCAGGCGTTGATGGAGTTGGTGCGACAATCTATTTGCCTGCGTGAACCGCCACCAAAAGCAGTGCTGCCGACCTGGCGGTCACGGATTATATAAATCCGAGGTGTCTGAGTATCAAACGGACACCGAAGGCAGCTCGGCATTGAGGTGGCAGGCGAAGGACGTAGTTGGCTGATTTGGCAAGGGGCTTGGGACATTTGCATCAAAGCAAGAGACATCCAATGATATTGCCCCATGGAGGAAGTCGCCTCCTTATTGGACGATGAAACACCAATAAATGCCTTTCAATTCATGAAGTCTACAGCCCATGTCTTATACCGCACTGATGAAGCGAGAGCAGAAACGCGTCTGCGGAGGGAAACTGCGACCTGTGAGTGCACTAGTGAGCATTGTTTTGGCGAGAAACGGAACGGGTTCCATCCCCGTGTGTTGTGCACCCACCGTGAGTTCTGTGTGCAGGCGTTGATGGAGTTGGAGTGACAATCTATTTGCCTGCGTGAACCGCCACCAAAAGCAGTGCTGCCGACCTGGCGGTCACGGATTATACAAATCCGAGGTGTCTGAGTATCGAACGGACACCGAAGGCAGCTCGGCATTGAGGTGGCAGGCGAAGGACATAGTTGGCTGATTTGGCAAGGGGCTTGGGACATTTGCATCAAAGCAAGAGACATCCAATGATATTGCCCCATGGAGGAAGCCGCCTCCTTATTGGACGATGAAACACCAATAAATGCCTTTCAATTTATGAAGTCTACAGCCCATGTCTTATACCGCACTGATGAAGCGAGAGCAGAATAGCGTCTGCGGAGGGAAACTGCGACCTGTGAGTGCACTAGTGAGCAATGTTTTGGCGAGAAACGGAACGGGTTCCATCCCCATGTGTTGTGCACCCGCCGTGAGTTCTGTGTGCAGGCGTTGATGGAGTTGGAGCGACAATCTATTTGCCTGCGTGAACCGCCACCAAAAGCAGTGCTGCCGACCTGGCGGTCACGGATTATACAAATCCGAGGTGTCTGAGTATCGAACGGACACCGAAGGCAGCTCGGCATTGAGGTGGCAGGCGAAGGACGTAGTTGGCTGATTTGGCAAGGGGCTTGGGACATTTGCATCAAAGCAAGAGACATCCAATGATATTGCCCCATGGAGGAAGTCGCCTCCTTATTGGACGATGAAACACCAATAAATGCCTTTCAATTCATGAAGTCTACAGCCCATGTCTTATACCGCACTGATGAAGCGAGAGCAGAAACGCATCTGCGGAGGGAAATTGCGACCTGTGAGTGCACTAGTGAGCATTGTTTTGTCGAGAAACGGAACGGGTTCCATCCCCGTGTGTTGTGCACCCGCCGTGAGTTCTGTGTGCATGCGTTGATGGAGTTGGAGCGACAATCTATTTGCCTGCGTGAACCGCCACCAAAAGCAGTGCTGCCGACCTGGCGGTCACGGATTATACAAATCCGAGGTGTCTGAGTATCGAACGGACACCGAAGGCAGCTCGGCATTGAGGTGGCAGGCGAAGGACGTAGTTGGCTGATTTGGCAAGGGGCTTGGGACATTTGCATCAAAGCAAGAGACATCCAATGATATTGCCCCATGGAGGAAGTCGCCTCCTTATTGGACGATGAAACACCAATAAATGCCTTTCAATTCATGAAGTCTACAGCCCATGTCTTATACCGCACTGATGAACCGAGAGCAGAAACACGTCTGCGGAGGGAAACTGCGACCTGTGAGTGCACTAGTGAGCATTGTTTTGGCGAGAAACGGAACGGGTTCCATCCCCGTGTGTTGTGCACCCGCCGTGAGTTCTGTGTGCAGGCGTTGATGGAGTTGGAGCGACAATCTATTTGCCTGCGTGAACCGCCATCAAAAGCAGTGCTGCCGACCTGGCGGTCACGGATTATACAAATCCGAGGTGTCTGAGTATCGAACGGACACCGAAGGCAGCTCGGCATTGAGGTGGCAGGCGAAGGACGTAGTTGGCTGATTTGGCAAGGGGCTTGGGACATTTGCATCAAAGCAAGAGACATCCAATGATATTGCCCCATGGAGGAAGTTGCCTCCTTATTGGACGATGAAACACCAATAAATGCCTTTCAATTCATGAAGTCTACAGCCCATGTCTTATACCGCACTGATGAAGCGAGAGCAGAAACGCGTCTGCGGAGGGAAACTGCGACCTGTGAGTGCACTAGTGAGCATTGTTTTGGCGAGAAACGGAACGGGTTCCATGCCCGTGTGTTGTGCACCCGCCGTGAGTTCTGTGTGCAGGCGTTGATGGAGTTGGAGCGACAATCTATTTGCCTGCGTGAACCGCCACCAAAAGCAGTGCTGCCGACCTGGCGGTCACGGATTATACAAATCCGAGGTGTCTGAGTATCGAACGGACACCGAAGGCAGCTCGGCATTGAGGTGGCAGCCGAAGGACGTAGTTGGCTGATTTGGCAAGGGGCTTGGGACATTTGCATCAAAGCAAGGGACATCCAATGATATTGCCCCATGGAGGAAGTCGCCTCCTTATTGGACGATGAAACACCAATAAATGCCTTTCAATTCATGAAGTCTACAGCCCATGTCTTATACCGCACTGATGAAGCGAGAGCAGAAACGCGTCTGCGGAGGGAAACTGCGACCTGTGAGTGCACTAGTGAGCATTGTTTTGGCGAGAAACGGAACGGGTTCCATCCCCGTGTGTTGTGCACACGCCGTGAGTTCTGTGTGCAGGCGTTGATGGAGTTGGAGCGACAATCTATTTGCCTGCGTGAACCGCCACCAAAAGCAGTGCTGCCGACCTGGCGGTCACGGATTATACAAATCCGAGGTGTCTGAGTATCGAACGGACACCGAAGGCAGCTCGGCATTGAGGTGGCAGGCGAAGGACGTAGTTGGCTGATTTGGCAAGGGGCTTGGGACATTTGCATCAAAGCAAGAGACATCCAATGATATTGCCCCATGGAGGAAGTCGCCTCCTTATTGGACGACGAAACACCAATAAATGCCTTTCAATTCATGAAGTCTACAGCCCATGTCTTATACCGCACTGATGAAGCGAGAGCAGAAACGCGTCTGCGGAGGGAAACTGCGACCTGTGAGTGCACTAGTGAGCATTGTTTTGGCGAGAAACGGAATGGGTTCCATCCCCGTTTGTTGTGCACCCGCCGTGAGTTCTGTGTGCAGGCGTTGATGGAGTTGGAGCGACAATCTATTTGCCTGCGTGAACCGCCACCAAAAGCAGTGCTGCCGACCTGGCGGTCACGGATTATACAAATCCGAGGTGTCTGAGTAACGAACGGACACCGAAGGCAGCTCGGCATTGAGGTGGCAGGCGAAGGACGTAGTTGGCTGATTTGGCAAGGGGCTTGGGACATTTGCATCAAAGCAAGAGACATCCAATGATATTGCCCCATGGAGGAAGTCGCCTCCTTATTGGACGATGAAACACCAATAAATGCCTTTCAATTCATGAAGTCTACAGCCCATATCTTATACCGCACTGATGAAGCGAGAGCAGAAACGCGTCTGCGGAGGGAAACTGCGACCTGTGAGTGCAGTAGTGAGCATTGTTTTGGCGAGAAACGGAACGGGTTCCATCCCCGTGTGTTGTGCACCCGCCGTGAGTTCTGTGTGCAGGCGTTGATGGAGTTGGAGCGACAATATATATATAACTACCTAGTGGTGACCACCAGTAGGTAAGATGATATATATATATATATATATATATATATATATATATATATATATATATATATATATATATATGTATATTACCTACTGTCGGTCACCAGTAGGTAGTTATAGTTAGGACCTAGTTACCATAGTAAAATGGCAACATTCTATTCCCAATACCTTTGGCGCTGATTGACGAATCTTCCCGATATTTTTAAAACTAATTTGTTGTTGAGATCAGCTCTTATTTTGAAAGTTTGGGGGTGATTTGTTAAGGGAGGCCGAGAAAAAAAAGGGGGTCCCATAACGTGTTTTTTCAATGTTAATTTCCATAGGAAACTTTAGACAAAGCTACAGGTCGAACGGGTTAACGGAATTACCCCAGACTTGGCAGGGAGGAGGGTCTTGGTCTAAAAAGCACGCTTTTGTTCATTTGGTGTAAATCCGTTAAGTAGTTTTTGAGAAATATCGAAATTTCAGCAATAAATATTTGGAAATTCTGCCATCTGATTGGCTGAGGCGTTAGGAGCACGAGCTTGCTGCTGATTGGCTGCGAACGGTGCAAGCGGTTGCAACTAGGAAGTGTTGGCTGCCATTTTGTGATTCAGTTGAAGTGAGTAAGAGAAAAAAGGGTTAAAAAGTGAGAAAGAGAAGGGTAGGAGCACTGTAGACTCTGTGGGGTGTTTAGGGTGTGCTATAGAGGGGTTGCGAAGCGAAGTATTCACCCCTACCGGTGTGAAAGTGCTCGGCTATGGAAATTAAGTGAGGTATTGCGTAGAGTGTGATGCTGCCAAGGTGAGGAGGTGCGGGACTCGGGATTAAAGCATGAGCCCAAAGTGTGTGACTTATGCTGTGAAGTCATGTGCAGTGGCCACTGCACTACAGCTGTGCAAGTAGTGTTAGCATGTGTTTATACCTACTAGGATGAACTACTAACCTGTACTGGTCTCAAAGTCCTGGTGTAAGGAAAATATATGAGGTACTGTCTAGAGTCTCATCTGCTAAACTGAGCTGCTGCCGGACTTGGGGATGAAAGCGTGAGCCCAAACTGTGTGTCATATGCTGTGAAGTCATGTGCTCTGGCCGCTGTGCCATACCTGTCTAAGTAGTATGAGCATGTAGTTATAACTATTTGGATGAGCTTTTGTTTAGAACATTGTAGTTTGTGTATGGTGCTTAGGGGGCATTAGAGAGGGAGTGCAAACGTAAATTTGTGCATATCAAAATAATTCGGTATTTGTGAAGTTCTAACTACTCACTCCTATGGGTGTGATGGGGCTGGGGCGTAAGCTGAGATGCTGACTGACTCGGGGATGAAACCATGAGCCCAAACTGTGGGTCCTATGCTGTGAAGTCATGTGCTCTTGCCGCTGTGCCACACATGTCCAACTTGTATATGGTGCTAAGGTGTTGTATAGGGAGTGCGAAGGTAAATCAATATGGTATTTGTAAAGTGCCAACTACTGACCCTTATGGGTGTGTAGAGCCAGGGATAAAAGCGAAAGCTCTGTGCTGCAAAGTGAGATGGTCTGGCCGCTGCGTCACAGCTGTGTGGAGAATACATTTTGGAGAATGTCCATAAGTTGCTATTATTTGGCCACAATATAGCGGCCCTAAGTTGTCAGTTATAGGGTGGCTCTAAAAAGAGCCCTTGTGTTCAGGTGGAGCTACATATAAGTGTGGATGCACAGCTTCAAGTTATTCAGGAAAACGTGGTTTCCCTGATATGTGAAGGGTACTCCATCACTTCTGTACATATCCGCCATATCAAAATGTATATTGTTGTTGTATATGGACCCCATTTTGTGGTCTCTGAGGTATGCAAAGACAGCTTTGTTTACTTTTTTCCGAGATTTTTCAATCTGAGGGCAAAATTGTTTGTCCATTTCGACTTCTGTCTTTGGCATATATTGGAATATACAAAGACAGTTTGAGGCAAAAGTAACATCAATTGTCCAAAGGTGTCCTTCATAAGCATTTCCAAACCTACCCCAGTCAATGTCCCTAGGTCGTTTCCACTACAGTGCACAATCATGAGGTCAGGGTGTTGGAGATGCAAACAGGTTTTAACCAAAGGCAACAATTGGTGCCACTTCAATCCTCTCTGTCCAAACCATTTAATATCCACATTTTGTAAACCTAGGTCTAAGTCAATACGTCTCAGTTCTCAATACCTCTTGCACCAGAAAACATAGCTATGTCCTATGATCCACACTAGCATTTTGAAGGTATGGCTGGAAGGTATGGAAAGATGTCTGTAGCTCATGCAGTTCCTTCGTAGAATATGAGATATGTTTAAATATGGGGAACTAGTTTCTTTTCGCATACAAAATGGTACCTGATTGGGAGATGAAAAGCATTGTTTTTTGAAAGTAGGGTTTACGTTCGCTTTGTGGAAAAGCCTGTTTTTGGTTGCTTAATAAAAAGCAGTTTGCAAGTGGAGTACATATTATAGGATAAAATTTGCTCAACTCAACCACACCTGCGACTTGCATTTAGAAGGCACTGTTCAAACTTAAAACAATTGTGAACTTTTAAACTGCACGTACGTACCGTTAAATGTTTGAGAAATTGTTGCAAAAAATATTGTTAGATTTTAAAAAATGTATGAACTTTTAACCTTCACGTGTTGTAGAATGTTCTAGAAAGTGTGTTGATAGAATACGTTGCATTTCTGACTTCTACATGTACTTGAATGTTAATAAAATTGTTTATATGGCAAATTAGGAAGACAGTAATAGAGAGAAGTTTTGAAAGCTAAAAGAATGAAGGAACTGTTCTAATTTGTTCTTTATTACCTACTGGCGGTCACTAGTAGGTAGTTATCACTGTTACCTGTCTGAAAGTGCGGTGTTGCTCAGAGTGGCATGGTGGTGATATAATATGGTGCTACACTCAGGTATGAAACCGAGAGTCTAAACCGTGAGGTCATTGCTGTGAAGTGATGTGCAGCCACATGCATCAAGGTAAATTGCATTCGCAAACGGTGCGAATCGCAAAATTCGTCCGTTTGCGAATGCAATTTCCTTTTTTGGGATGCATCATGTTTTTTAATTTTTTCACAATTTAAGGAATCGCAATTATGTTGCGATTTCTTAAATTGCGATTGCATTTAAGAAATCGCAATTTGTGATTTCTTAAATGCAATGCATGAACATTTTTTTTTGCGAATTCGCAAATAGGAAGAGGTAAATTACCATGAAGTTGAACTTCATGGTAATTTGCGAAAACTTTCAAAAATGCACAAAAGTGCATTTTTGAAAGTTTCATTTTAAACACACACATGCCCTTGGGGCATGTGTGTTTGAAAAATGTACTTAAAGTTAAATTTCAGGGGTGCAGGGGGGGGTCCTTTGGACCCCCCCTGCACCCTTGAAATAGCATTCTCATTTTGCGATTCCTTAATTGCAAATCGCAAAATGAGAATGGCTTCCCATTCATTCCTTTGGGCCTCTAGGCCCATAGGAATCAATAGGAAGGGATTCCTTAATTGCGATTCGCAAATTGTGAATCGCAATTAAGGAAAAGTAAGAAATCGCAAACAAAATTGCGATTTCTTAATGCATAGCATTTTGCGATTTCTTAATTGCCATTCCTTAATTTTTGCAATTAAGAAATCGCAAAATGTTACAATGATGCATGTGGCCGTTTGTCTGGTGTTTGTAGCATACGTGTGCAAGTAATGTTAGTAGGGGTTTATAACATACCGGATGTGGGAAGCAAACTACTGACCGCTACTGTGTGTTGATAGTATACCGGAAGCGAAATAGTTACGCCTATCGGTGTGAAGACTTGGGGATGAAATCGAGGTGATTGCTGTAAAAGGATGGGCTCTGGGTGCTGTAGTATATGTGTGTAAGTAGTGTTAGTAGGCATTTATACCATACAGGGAGTGGGAAGTGAACTACTGACCGGCACCATGCGTTTATACTATACTGGAAGTGAGAAGCGAGGTACTCACGCCTACCAGTGTGAAAACTCGGGGACCAAACTGAGCTGATTGTTGTAAAGTAATGCACTCTGGGTGCTGTAGGATACTAGCCGCTGTAGTATAAGTGTGTAAGTAGTGTTAGTATGCATTTATAGTATATAGGGAGTGGGAAGCGAACTGCTCACCCCTACTGGTGTGAAGACTCAGGAATTAAACTGTGAGCCTAAATTGTGAGCTCATTGCTGTAAAGTGACGTGCTCTGGGCGCTGTAGCATACCTGTGGAAGAAGTGTTAGTTTACGTTTCTACAATTTAGGGAGTGGGAAGCGAAATACTTACCCCTACCGGTCTCAAGACTCGTGGATTAAACCATGAAGTTATTGCTGTAAAGCAGAGCTTTCCAAACTGTGTGTCCCGACACAGTACTGTGTCACCTGCAAATGGTGGGTGTGTCGCAGGCACTTAGCACATAATTGCTGCTAATTAAGTGGCATCCCCAGACACTCTGCTCTATGGTCTTTTAAAAACCTGTGAAGTCTCGGGTGCGGCTGTGTGAGTGCCCAGGAAGCTGGGGTCAGGTAACAGAGGGTGACAGACAGTGGGAGACGGAAGGAGGAAGACAGGGGGGGACAGCTGGAGGGAGACAGAGGGAGGGAGACAGACAAGAGGGAGAAAGACAAGAGGGAGACAGACAAGAGGGAGAGAGGCAAGAGGGAGACAGACAGAGGGAGGGAGACAGAGGGATGGAGACAGAGGGAGGGAGACAGAGGGAGACAGAGAGAGACAGAGAGAGACAGAGAGAAACAGAGAGAGACAGAGAGAGAGGGAGGGAGACAGAGAGAGAGAGGAAGAGAGAGAGAGGGAGACAGAGGGAGACAGAGAGGGGGGGAGAGGGAGGGAGAGAGAGTGAGAGAGATATAGAGAGATATAGAGAGAGGGAGGGAGACAGAGAGAGAGAGGGAGGGAGACAGAGAGAGAGAGAGACAGAGACAGAGAGAGGGAGACCGAGAGAGAGACAGAGAGATGGAAGGAGACAGAGACAGACAGAGATAGAGACAGAGACAGGGACAGACAGAGACAGATAGATGCAGAGACAGGGACAGGGGCAGACAGATAGAGACAGACAGAGAGACGGAGGGGGAGGTAGAGGGAGACAGAGGGGGAGACAGGGCCAGACAGACAGGGACAGACAGACAGACAGAGGCAGAGACAGGGGCAGACAGATAGAAGCAGAGACTGAGACAGAGAGAGGCAGAGAGACAGAGAGGGAGAGGGAGGGGGACAGAGGGAGAGGGAGGGAGACAGAGGGAGAGGGAGGGAGACAGGGACAGACAGGCAGATAGAGGCAGAGACAGGGACAGAGATAGAGGCAGAGACTGAGACAGGCAGAGACAGAGAGGCAGAGAGACAGAGACAGAAAGAGAGAGGGAGAGAAAGAGAGGGTGACAGAGGGAGGGAGCGGAAGGAGACAGAGAGAGAGGGTGACAGAGGGAGACAGAGAGAGGGAGACAGAGGGAGGGAGGCAGAGGGAGACAGAGGGAGGGAGTCAGGGGGAGACGGAGGGAAGGAGAGGGAGGGAGACAGAGGGAGGGAGACAGAGGGAGAGGGAGACAGAGAGAGAGGGAGACACAGAGAGAGGGAGACAGAGAGCAAGGGAGACAGAGGGACAGAGACAGAGGGAGGGAGACAGAGAGAGAGAGGGAGACAGAGAGCAAGGGAGACAGAGGGACAGAGACAGATGGACAGAGACAGCGAGAGGGAGACAGAGTGTGACAGACAGAGGGCAACAGACAGATGGAGGAGGGCGACAGAGGGATGGAGACAGAGGGAGGGAGACAGTCAGAGGGAGGGAGACAGGCAGAGGGAGACAGACAGAGGGAGGAGGGCGACAGAGGGATGGAGACAGAGGGAGGGAGTTTCAAAATGTTCTTCCAGGGGGAGAAACTCTCCCCCCGAACTCCCCTTAGGCGGTTCGGGCTCGCTCACTCGCTACACTGCCTTACTGTGTTACAAAATGATGCATCTCCAAAAAGTGTGTCACCAACATGAAAAGTTTGGAAAGCTGTGCTGTAAAGTCATGTGCTCTGTGTAGTATTCCAATGTAAGTCATAGTAGAATGTTAGTATGTAAATTCTACTAGAATTCAAGTATGTAATGTTAAAATGTAGGGTTGTCATGAGGGGAACCTTGCGGAATTTGTACACGGTGCTTGAGAAGATGGTTGCCTTGCTGTCTGCTCCTGTTGGTGGTTGTTTAAGCTGTCTTCCTTTTTTGCAATAAATATACTTATCGGATCCACTTCTGTCTGCCTCTCCAGTACATACATTTGGTGACGAGCAGGAGAAGGTAAAAAGAAGGCAGTACTTACCAATATTTTGAGGGTGATTGCGTTATGCTGAAGACCCGTTTTTTTCATGTAGCTGTTTCTGCTCATGCCAGGGTCGTCGGCTCATTGAACTGTCATCTGACCTCTGGTAGGATTTATATTTTGCGCTTCCTCTGCTTTTTCACTACATTCTGGTCGCTGTACTACACGTAAGTAGTGGTAGTATGGGCTTATACTAACAAATGCGTCATGGTCTTAGGGAGGGTGACTTGTCAGGCGCAGGGTATACAATGTCCCAGGATGTGCATTCGCGGGACATGTGTTTTTGGTATTAGAGGGCTGGTGCATGGCTTCCACCCTGTGATAGTAAATACTTGTTTGACTACTTGAAGCGAGAGGAGGAAAACTTTGTATCGCTTTAATAGAGAGGATTGCGGATGGTAAAAATGGAGAGATAAAAAGAAGAAGAAAAAAGGCGGGGTCTCACCCGTTCTTTTAAATGAGGCCCCTGGTGGGTAATGTTCCGTGGCCAACCCAATTATTATATTGCGGGGTCTTTGTAGGACTGGGGATCTTAATGTTACCTGTAAATTAGGGGAGGAAGGGCACAGAGACATTTTGCAGCCTAGGGGACCGCCACCTTCCTGGGTATTGTTTACTAATTGTTCGGGGGGTTCGAGGCCAACTGAAGTCCGGGGATCGCCACACTCCGGGACTTTATTTAAATAAGCCTCGGTGGTCCTAGCCAGTGACTTATTTGTTCGGGAATCACATGGGCAGTACTTATGGTGTTATCAAGTGATACACTCATAGAACTCTTGCAGTTGTACAATTACCCAGCTTTCATTTGTCTAATAGTCAGTTAGATTATGTTTGGTAGGTGCACTCTAATTTTAGATAAGTTTGTCCTTAAAATCTCCTATAAACAGATGATTTTCACAATAAATAATAGACAAGTGTTGTCAGAAAAGGAAGATCTATACACTTAGTTATTTATTTGAAAAAAGTAATCTTTGACAAACGTAAGTTTAATAGAAGAAACAGTATAATAAAAAAAACGTGGGTTAGACTCCAGTGGAAACAGCCTCAGAAACCTGCAAGACAAAAATGAAACATAAGTATGTGTGCTATGTGGAAGGGGTAAAGAAAGTTAGTCCGAATAAAAGGGCGATAGTGAGTATGGAAGGGAGGGGGAGTGAGTGGAAGGGAGAAGGGGAGAGAGAGTCAAAAGGAGAGGGAGGAGGAGACAGAGTGTCAGCCTACTGTACCCAGCCCTTAGTGGTTTACCCTCACTTCACCTGTTTGTCTAGGAAGCTGGGGTCTCTACTGCACCCATCCCTTAGTCTTTACCTTTCCATCACCCGTTTCTCTAGGACGCTGGGGTCCCGAGAAAGAGTGTGGTTCAGCAAGTCCCTAAAATGTAACACATGAGGCCAAAGATTATGAGCCATATTATCAAGGAACGGCGATAACATTATCATTGCTGAAGCGGCAGGAAAATGCTGCTAAAGTGGTGATAAGGAGTTGATAATTTGCCCTTGTAAATTCCCATAGAAGCCCAGGTTCTGGTTTGAACCTGGTGGAATGCTTAAAGGCAGGTCCACATGTGGTCATCAACAAAGGTGAAAAAGCTCCAAGCTGGTAAAGTCTGCCATCCATGCCAGGGAGGGTCATGTCATTGATTGGCTTCAGTTCATCATTGTTCTTCATAAAGACCTCTACAATTGGGTTTAGAAACTTTTCTAGAAGTCAGATCTCCTTCAGTGGGGCTGACCAGCAAGTTAAATCTGACAGGTGACTCAAAGTCAATGACTATGGCTTGATGGCAATCACAGTCTACCACTGGTATACCACTGGTTCTCCAGAGAAAGGATTTGGAAAATAGATTTTAAGCCCCAGCTTTTGCAGTTTGGGTAGTAAAAGGTCACTGTAACATCATCCAAGGGTTCCAGGACCTCAGGAACAGCACTTGGGGGTCTAGATCCACTCAAACAGAATTCAGCAGCAGTTTTCAGGGCAGGTCTAGTTGTAACTTGTTAGCGGGCCATTCAGGAAAGTTTGCTTCTTGCAGCTCTTGTGTCCATGTAGCATAACAGGAAGATAGCCAAATTACCCTTACAGACCACTTTTTGGTCCAGGTTACAAGTAGGAGCAGTGTGAAAAAACAACACAATAAAAATCTCACTATGATTTATAAACCTAGAGACTATTCTATTGAACAAAAAGAGACCAACATAACAAACGTGTCATAGGGGTAACCGGAGATATGACTTTCAATTTTTTTTAATAAAAATTGTACAAAAAAGAGGCAACTTGCAACCGTTGGTCAGTGTTGCAAGGTAGATCTGAGTCAGGGTATGACAACAGTGAGATGCTGAAGAGCAGGGCCTCATTGCAGTCATCGGCGAAGGGGGAAGCTCTGAGCAAGCGAAGTCTGGTGTCTGTGCCCAGGAAGATCTCAATGTTGATCGGCTTCAGTTTGGTGTTGTACTCAGTGAAGCACTATATGATTGGGCTTAGAAACCTTTCTGCAATTCAGATCTCCTTCAGTGGTGCAAACCAGAAAGGTGAATCTGAACAGAGTTGATGGTTTTAGCTTGATGGAATGCCTGCTATAAAGAAGGGGGACCCCCAAAGTGATATAGGCAGGAAGACGGGGGAATAAAGAACAGCCAAGAAAGAAGGAAAACCTGCCAAAAAGGTATAAATAATACCCTAGGAGAGGATCCTAAAATATATACATGGACATAGGAGCGACCAGGAGCAAAGTCAATACTTCAAATTCAAAAATACATAAAGTATTATATTTTCAAAAACATTTCTTTATTCACATATAAACATGATAATTATCAAATTACTTCATGATTCTTTTACTAAAAAACAACAAGTACATATGTCTCATATAATCAAGTCCCACACACAACAAATCATACCCGTCAATCACACCGTCATACATTCCACAATAAGACACACCTTAAACAACACACTCATAGATGAACTCAATAATACATAAGCGCCACACGATGATAAGATGACAAGGTGACAATCAATCTTCAAAAGGGGAAGAAATATAGATGGAACCAATATAGCTGCCCCAGTATCGAAAATTCCGACGTACGTTTCGGTGTAAGGCCCCAGCCGGGGCTACACCTTCATCAGGGCGTAGAAGTATAATGTGGTGGGGGACACATTATCCGAGGTATCAATCCTACAGGAGGTAACGGCCAGGTAGAAGAAAAGTTTTAAAACCCCATGGAGGGTAATGATCGCCGTAGGTCAGATATTAGATATGAAGAAGTAAATCTTCCAAAGATATTCCGGAGGGGAGCCAGCCGGTGTAATTCAAAATTGTTCATCAGTTGGATCTCAGATATAGGTTTTTGCCGATACGAGAGAAAGGTCACCCTTAGTATGTCTGGTAAGGATCCCTAGTAGCTCGCGAGCCGTGTTGCAAAAAGTCGATCACGGCATCCAGCAAGGTTGAATCTTTGAAACCCGACCGGATCTATTTTCTCGGCTTGTTATATCCATACAGAGTCTTGCAACACGGCTCGTGAGGCTCAGAGACAACAAAGTCATGGACTGGAGGAACATTAATTAGTGGTGGTAGGCCTGCAGTTGGCCCTCAGCATCCCAGCGGTGGGTCAGTGGCACCAAGGAGACAGAGTGTGGGCAGGCACTAAGCAACGGGTGGGAAAGTGGCCGGTGTTGGCCTGTGCAGCTTGCTCCTCGCAGGGGAGAATACTCCCTCGCACACCCGTTTTGCCCTGTTCTGGCCATTACTGACTCCTCCAGCACCTGCCTTTCAGTTTGCCTGCCTGACTGTGACCTCACCAGCGAACGCCTGCTAGCGTGTCTAATTTAATTAGCCTCTGTTGGCCCATGCTCTTTACAGAGCTCTGCAGGCATTCTGTAGGCAAGCACTCAATGCAACGGACTACTAAGGCTCTCTTACTATGGTGCTCATGTGAGCAGATGTGAACAATTGAACGTGCATGAGTCAGAGCTGCGGTGAGACGAGGTGAGGAGCGGCCTGCAGTGGAGTGGTGCCGCAGAAGCAGCTGGTCGTGCTTGTGCTCATGCCCTTCCATTGCAGGGCCAACCCAGGCTGCTGAGCAGCTGGTGGCTCCGATGGCATCAAAGGATGGTATTCAATTCTTTCCAGTGCTCATGGTAGTGCTGGAATGTGGAAGTAGCGACTAGGTCGGTGGGGGAGAAGCCGGTGTCAGTGTGGCTTGCGGCCCACCGCAGCTGAACTGGAGGCCTCCCAAGTATTACCTCTGTGTTCCTAGCACTTGGTGCTTTGATGCCAGAGCACAAGAAGAATGGATGGGCGGCATGAGTCACTGCACAACTATACAGACAGTGACTATACTGGTCAAACCACAGGCTAGTCTTTGAAAACACGACAAAGCTCAAATTGGAATTGGCATATCGGCACCGTGGCATAGTGCTATAACAACACAATGGTAAAATTGTATAAGAGGCTTGCTACCCCGGGGCCTATCTGCTTACCAGTGCCCATGCCTATGTTGAGCTTCACTCAGCGCAAGCAAGTGAAGCGCCATACCTAGGAGTCATGACCAGCAGACGGGCCAGGGAGTCAGGAGGTAATGCTAAGTGCTGTGACCTAGTCACCTTCGATTTGTCTTGGAGCTGTGGTGGTGCCTGTAATTTTTCTATATTGCTTTCCCTGGTTTCATTCTACTGCTGATTAGGCATTTTAGCCTGCAGCACACTTTCTTTTTAGTGAGTTTGATCTGAATTGGTTCCTTTGCTTAATTCCGGGCAAAGGCGGGGAGTGGCCCAATGATGACTCTGAAGAAATTACTCTCTGAACATGTAATTCCTGCCATCTAAAATCAAAAAATAAAGAAATCTACCAGAAGCAATGAAGGCACTCAGCAGCAATTTTATAAATCTAACTCTTTATTACGGTCTTTTTTTGAAAAAATAGTCAAAGTCATGTCTAATGAAGAGGTGGAAGCTTTCAGTTTGTCTCTTCCAGCTTCTTCCCCTTTGGTGCATCTTCTACGCCTCTGTCAAGCTGAGTTCTAATGACTGGAAGTATATTTGTTCTTCTCTAGCTGCTAACGAGCTTCCAGGATTGGCTAAAGCAGAATTGGAGGGGGTCAGTGAATCCACTGGGGCTTTGTTGGATATTGGAGTATCTGAGGGCCTAAGTCACACGCCTTAGAAGGAAATGACAGCGGCTGGTCCTTTAGTTCAAATTTCTGGGGGTAATCTCTCTCATAGGGGAATGGTGACTGTCTTATGTCACTGCCCCTATTTTGTCAGGAGGCGGGCCCTCTTGTAGATCCAGAAAACTTCCCTGTAAGTGCTAATTGTGTTAAAGCTGACAAGGAAGTGGTTGTTATTGCGGATGACTTTACCTTGCCTGGCATTGACTTCAACCTTCGAGCGGGGACAGGGGCATGAGTAGGGACTCACAACTGCTGTTCCCCTTGAATGCCCAGGATGATGTGGGTCAATTTAATACTAAGCCATCCACCCACCTTTCACATCCATCTTTACAGGTTCTACATTGCAGTTTATCACACCTTAAGAGGTCTCTCCCTGAATTAGAACACAATTAATTTCAATCCTCAAGCTCACAGTTTAATACAAATAACGAAGCAGGTGTTCCATGAGCTATTCTGTTTTGTATTCAATATTTTGTATTTTCCATATTGTCTTTGCTAGATAAAACCGTTTCAAGCTTTGATCATATACTAGAAATGTTATCAGTAATTCTATTGGAGGTGCAGAATATAAATAACCTAGGCTTCTCTAATATAAATCTTAATGTGAACATTATTAATGATACTGTAAAGACTTTGTGGAACCCAGTAGCAGCTTGAATAGCCCCCTCCTCACATTAAAGAATTGTGAGACATTTAGGTAGCTCTGGTGGGCAACTCCTGTCTTGGAATATGGCCGGGCTGGGACATGATGAGGTAAAACTGAACCTTTTGAAGTCTTTTAACCCATTAATTGTACATTTACAAGAGACCTGGTCATATTCAGAGTTTACACTTGCTGATTACTTTGTATTTTCTACAACGTAAGGTGTTCTGAAAGAGGACATGTCAGTTGGGGGGAATCTTATATATGAACACAGTAATTTGGACTCAAGAAGTTTTCATTCATCCCTCAAATGTATGTCTCTTTGAAATTGGCTCTCCAAGATGTGAGAGGCTGCCCTTCCTTTATCCTATTAGCAAGTATGTACATTCCTCCAGGGAAATCCTCTGACCACTTGATGAGTTAATTTTTGCATTTGTCTATGACATCAGTAACATTAAAGATTGCCCCTTGGTAATAATCATGGGTAATTTAAATGCAAAGGTTTCTAATTCTGCCTCCTTAACCTTTGCTAATATTGAAATGGAAGTAGTGTGGTCTGTCCCGGAGATTTCTCGACCAAAACAAATTAGAACAGATAAGCACTGCTTTCTATTACTTTAAACTCTTGGGAGGTATGATTTTGTTATTTTCAATGGAAGATCTCAAACCGGAGAACCCGCCTCCTATACTTTCCATTCAATTTCCACGTAGAGTTTACTCGATTATATGATAATATCCTTTCAAATGTTTGGGGCCTGTGAGGAATTTACTGTGTTTGCAACTGATATGAGTAATTATAGCTTAGTAGATAGAACTGTGGCCTTCAATCTTAAGGAATTAATTTAAGAGAATCCATCCTTGGGCAAGATTGGCTTTTATAAGTTGAATGGTCATACCTTTTGGACAGCTAGGAATATTGCAACCTTAAGTTCCAAAAATCAATTGTTTTTGTATCAGTTCTAATGAGCCTGTAAGAGACAACCCTATATCCATGTATGAATCCCACATGGATGGGTTTTGTACATTAGATTTATGGATGAAGACCACTGGCAGCCGAAAAAGTGTAAATCTATTTAAATTAGGAAATAAATCACTTTAATAAGGAGACAGAATTTGTTGTTCTCTTTAACAAGACAGCATGAAATTGGTCGTCTCAAATGTATAAAATGTAGATTCAAAGCACAAGAGCGTATACGGGAAAGGAATGCTGAATGGGTCAATTCCAGGGAGGCTGCAAACATTAGGGACTCAAGGAAATAATGGTGCTTGGTTGCTTAATATTGCGATTCTTGGGTGATTGCGCAGGCAATTCCTATCCCTGAAAATGTCTGGGTGGGATATATTACTAAGTTGTATGCTGAAAATACTGAGGAAATTGAAAAATTTGAGCTTTGTATAGATGAAGAGATGTTTGTAGCATATGGTGAACCCTCCGTAAGGGAGATTGTTGGTGTTGGAAATGGGCCTTTTTGCAGGGTTATCCCCAAACTTTTTTCTTCTTCCCCTTTATTTTTCCTGACCTGTGGTTGTTGGCTATAGGACTCTGGGCACTTTACCACTGCTGATCAGTGTTAAAGTACATATGCTCTCTGTATAAATTGCGATTATGATGTGTTATCCATGATTGGCAGATGTGTTTCATCAGTAGGTCCCTAGTAAAGTGCACTGAGTGTGCCAGGGCTGGTGATTCAAATGCTACTAGTGGGCCTGCATCACTGATTGTGTCACCAACACGAGTAGTCCTAAATGGTGTCTCAGGCCTGCCACCGCAGTGCCTGTGTGCAGTTGCTAACTGCCATGCTGACCTGAAAAGTGTCCCCACTGGCCAGGCCTAATCCTTTAAACACAAGAAAACCTAGGGGTCTAGAATAAGGTACCTTTTGTAGCCTTAAACCGCAGCGCAAGCTTGCTGGAAAACTCTAGTAGGGGTAGGAAAGAGATGAAACTGAAATAAAGAGAGGTGCAAGTGATTGTAACAGAGAAACCCGCTCGGTTTTAAGGATTCCCATCAAACACTTGTATGATCAAATTCTATCATTTGTTCATCCTCAGGGATCTGGTGTCTCTAGATCATTGAGACCCATAAGTCCCCTGTAGTAGAGCGGGGTCAATGCCCACAAGCACTAAGTAACCAGTGATAGACTGAAGATGGGTATAAGTGCAGTGCAAAAAACAGAAAGTGGTGAATTTAAAATAGAATAGAGGGCAGAACAGTGGATTTATTAAGAAACTGTCCTCTTCCTAATTAAAATCAACATGAACAGTGCAAGGATGCAGTATGGAAGCAAATTACTGCATTTCAGGCCAACATGTTTCAACCTCATAGGGAAGGACCCAAGGTTTTCGTCAGGGCCCTGTTCACAACGTTGCTACTGCGTAGTGATAAACCAAATAATTACAACTATATCAGATCCAGTGTAATAACCAACAAAGGATACAGCGTTTGGGTTCAGAACTCCGCCGTACAGAAGGTTCCAATCAGTGATCTACAAGAAACAACACAAACACCCCAAATTTCAGAACATCTTACATTTAAATCCTACATCCTCCAGCGTTAATAAAAGGTCAAATAAGTACCACTCACCCTGTTCTGCCGGGGAGTAGACCTCACCTCACCTGGAATCTAACTCAGGAAGAAAAGGAGGCCACGCTCTAAAAAGAAATACGAGGCATCAGGAATGGAATACAGTGCAAAGGTGTACTAACCCTGCTTGTCATATTCTGCCTACACACGATGTGTCGTGCCTCTATTTCTAAATATACTTCTTTTCACAAATAACTCGAGAAAAACTAGCTCTACCTCATAACACTACTCCCAACTTATAGTTACAGTCCTGACTAGTGGCCGAAAAACTATGGTCATAAGTATTTCAATGTGCCTCTCGTTATACACTGCTAGGTGATGAGGTCTCAGTGCCTCACAGAATCGGCATGCCAGCCATCCACGCTCGCATTCACAATAGTACGCTAGTGCATAACCTTACCTCTCCGTCGTTGCCCCAGTCGAAAACTGAGTCAGGGGGAGGCAACGAGGGGGAGAGGTGTCGGTCATTAAAAGCCGACGTGGGGACACGCTCAGAGGGACGTCCACTGTGCTCCCTTCAATCACCGGTCACGTTACATTACTGACCGCTTGTGTTGAAAAAAGTCCGGCGCCGCCATTCTGTGTTTACACCGCGGTCCTCCGAGGCCATCACTCGTTGTAGTGCGCTGGCTGTGCGCATGCGCAATAGTGCTCGCCCAAGTACCGCGAGACTCACGAACTACAGTATGACGTCAATCCCGTCTATACTGTAGTTCGTTGCCCTCAAACTACCCAGGGGACAAAACGTAGCGCTCTAGCTATAAAGGACCTACTCACTTAAGCAAGGAGACTGTCTAGATGAAAAATATCTACTCCAAGATAAACACAGTATACAGTTCCCACTATTTGGAACCCTACCAAGTTTTAATAGGAAACGCTAAGCCTCTTTCCATAAATTAAGATGAGGAGGGCATAGGTGGGCATTGCTGTTGTAAGGATACCAGTAGGGGGGGCTCCACGCTTTCTTCGTTTTACATAGCTGAACAGTCACAAAACTCAAGCAGGCCATGTCTGCGTGGAATGTATTAAGACATACCAGTAGCATCCAGAAAAAACCCCTAAGTTACGTGTAGCATGTACGGTACTAATAGACAGTACTACCATGGTCATTAAAGGGTGGTCCAAGGGATTTCGTCGTTGAGTCCCTGACTCTCTAGACGTAATACGTAAATCCATTTCTGTTCTTTCAAATAGAGAAACCGTGTAAGGTTCGTAACGTGATTGGGTATAAACGGTTTCTCTAAAACAACCCAACTGAACTCGTTCTCTTTGTGGTTGAGCTCCAAAAAGTGTTTGGTTAGTTTGGACACCGTTTTCTTACATTTGAAAGAACTTTTATGTTCAAGCATGCGGGTACGTACTTTGCGGGTTGTCATACCCACATATCTTTTGTTGCACGGGCAAGTGAGCATGTATATTACATTTGTGCTGTTGCAGTTGGAAAAGTGCTTCAGTATCCACGGACGCCCAGTTCCTATATCTATTTGGCTTGTCTTTTGTGTCAAACCACACATAGAGCACCCACCACAGGGGTGGTGCCCCTGCACCGGTGGTAGTTCCCACAGAGTCTCATTAGTCTCCCTCCGTACCTCCCGTGGCCGGGTATGTATCAAGCAATCCTTTAGATTTTTAGAGCGCTTGAAGGCGAACAACGGGGGTTCAATCTTGTCAGTGGTGCTGTTTAGAATGCTCCAATGGCGTCTGACAATTTTCTGCACTAGATTTGACTTCTCATTGAAAGTGCTAACAAAAGTCAGTCTAGTTAATGGTGGCTTCTCCACCGGCATTTCCAGGAGGGCGTCACGGTTGAACCCCCGTTGTTCGCCTTCAAGCGCTCTAAAAATCTAAAGGATTGCTTGATACATACCCGGCCACGGGAGGTACGGAGGGAGACTAATGAGACTCTGTGGGAACTACCACCGGTGCAGGGGCACCACCCCTGTGGTGGGTGCTCTATGTGTGGTTTGACACAGAAGACAAGCCAAATAGATATAGGAACTGGGCGTCCGTGGATACTGAAGCACTTTTCCAACTGCAACAGCACAAATGTAATATACATGCTCACTTGCCCGTGCAACAAAAGATATGTGGGTATGACAACCCGCAAAGTACGTACCCGCATGCTTGAACATAAAAGTTCTTTCAAATGTAAGAAAACGGTGTCCAAACTAACCAAAGACTTTTTGGAGCTCAACCACAAAGAGAACGAGTTCAGTTGGGTTGTTTTAGAGAAACCGTTTATACCCAATCACGTTACGAACCTTACACGGTTTCTCTATTTGAAAGAACAGAAATGAATTTACGTATTACGTCTAGAGAGTCAGGGACTCAATGACAAAATCCCTTGGACCACCCTTTAATGACCATGGTAGTACTGTCTATTAGTACCGTACATGCTACACGTAACTTAGGGGGTTTTTCTGGGTGCTACTGGTATGTCTTAATACATTCCACGCAGACATGGCCTGCTTGAGTTTTGTGACTGTTCAGCTATGTAAAACGAAGAAAGCGTGGAGCCCCCCCTACTGGTATCCTTACAACAGCAATGCCCACCTATGCCCTCCTCATCTTAATTTATGGAAAGAGGCTTAGCGTTTCCTATTAAAACTTGGTAGGGTTCCAAATAGTGGGAACTGTATACTGTGTTTATCTTGGAGTAGATATTTTTCATCTAGACAGTCTCCTTGCTTAAGTGAGTAGGTCCTTTATAGCTAGAGCGTTACGTTTTGTCCCCTGGGTAGTTTGAGGGCAACGAACTACAGTATAGACGGGATTGACGTCATACTGTAGTTCGTGAGTCTCGCGGTACTTGGGCGAGCACTATTGCGCATGCGCACAGCCAGCGCACTACAACGAGTGATGGCCTCGGAGGACCGCGGTGTAAACACAGAATGGCGGCGCCGGACTTTTTTCAACACAAGCGGTCAGTAATGTAACGTGACCGGTGATTGAAGGGAGCACAGTGGACGTCCCTCTGGGCGTGTCCCCACGTCGGCTTTTAATGACCGACACCTCTCCCCCTCGTTGCCTCCCCCTGACTCAGTTTTCGACTGGGGCAACGATGGAGAGGTAAGGTTATGCACTAGCGTACTATTGTGAATGCGAGCGTGGATGGCTGGCATGCCGATTCTGTGAGGCACTGAGACCTCATCACCTAGCAGTGTATAACGAGAGGCACATTGAAATACTTATGACCATAGTTTTTCGGCCACTAGTCAGGACTGTAACTATAAGTTGGGAGTAGTGTTATGAGGTAGAGCTAGTTTTTCTCGAGTTATTTGTGAAAAGAAGTATATTTAGAAATAGAGGCACGACACATCGTGTGTAGGCAGAATATGACAAGCAGGGTTAGTACACCTTTGCACTGTATTCCATTCCTGATGCCTCGTATTTCTTTTTAGAGCGTGGCCCCCTTTTCTTCCTGAGTTAGAGTCCAGGTGAGGTGAGGTCTACTCCCCGGCAGAACAGGGTGAGTGGTACTTATTTGACCTTTTATTAACGCTGGAGGATGTAGGATTTAAATGTAAGATGTTCTGAAATTTGGGGTGTTTGTGTTGTTTCTTGTAGATCACTGATTGGAACCTTCTGTACGGCGGAGTTCTGAACCCAAACGCTGTATCCTTTGTTGGTTATTACACTGGATCTGATATAGTTGTAATTATTTGGTTTATCACTACGCAGTAGCAACGTTGTGAACAGGGCCCTGACGAAAACCTTGGGTCCTTCCCTATGAGGTTGAAACATGTTGGCCTGAAATGCAGTAATTTGCTTCCATACTGCATCCTTGCACTGTTCATGTTGATTTTAATTAGGAAGAGGACAGTTTCTTAATAAATCCACTGTTCTGCCCTCTATTCTATTTTAAATTCACCACATTCTGTTTTTTGCACTGCACTTATACCCATCTTCAGTCTATCACTGGTTACTTAGTGCTTGTGGGCATTGACCCCGCTCTACTACAGGGGACTTATGGGTCTCAATGATCTAGAGACACCAGATCCCTGAGGATGACCAAATGATAGGATTTGATCATACAAGTGTTTGATGGGAATCCTTAAAACCGAGCGGGTTTCTCTGTTACAATCACTTGCACCTCTCTTTATTTCAGTTTCATCTCTTTCCTACCCCTACTAGATTTTTCCAGCAAGCTTGCGCTGCGGTTTAAGGCTACAAAAGGTACCTTATTCTAGACCCCTAGGTTTTCTTGTGTTTAAATTATTGTGATGGGGGTTCAACCTAGGCACGGTCTCTAAACTCCCCTGAGACCCTGTTTTCCTTGTTTTTCAGGCCTAATCCTTCCCTTTCTGTACACATTGGACACCTCGATGGATGGCCCCATGTACTCCCCTGGGCAGGGTGCAGTGTATGTGAAAGGTAGAGCATGTACTAGTCTGAGTGGCATGCTCTGATAGTGAAATACTGCCAATTTCGTTTTTCACTATTGAAAGGCTATCTTGCCATTCGGCTAAAATGAGGAATGCTCTGAATCCTGTTTACCTGCATATCTTCCCATAGGAGCAAGATAGAAAATTGAAGCTCGTTATCCCTGAACTCAGAATTTAATAACCAATCTTTTAGGTAGGATGATTTTTAAATCCTGTGTTTGAAAACAGCACTCTTAGAAAGTGGCTGAATTCTTCTCTAACCTTTCTGTGTGCCTCTGCCTGTTTGTGAATTGACTGTCTGGTTTGTGAATGACAGGAGCTGGGGTGGCTCCAGGAGGCTGGATGCGTCAGCACTGGGCTGAAAAGCTCCGTCTGCATCTTGAGTGGTGGGGGGGATATCACTTGGGCCTGAATAGGGCTGTGCCTGCCTTCCACAATGCTGACTCCAACTTCTGCTGGGCGGCTGACGACCCTGCCCCTCTCTCTCAAAGGAAAGAAGGAGTCATGTACACAGAGTGCTCCAGGACTGACCCAAACTGGTTTGGACAAGGCAAAGGCCTCTCTGCCTTTAGAGAACAAATAAAATATTGGTATAAAAAGGGATACCAAGACCCCAGAACTTTAGATCATCCTGGAATCAAGAAAGAACCTCTGCCAAGGAGAAAAGCTGGAAGACTGAAGAGGATGGACTGCCCTGCTGTGTGTTTGTAGGCTGACCTGCAGTTGCTATTCTGCCAGGGAGATGGGAAGGACTTTGCTGTTGCTGTGTCCCCTGCTTGAATTGATCTCTAAGAGCCTGATGTGAGCTGGCCTCCTGTTAAGAAGTCCCAGGAACAAAAGGACTTCACCCCCAGCTTTCCCCCCTGAACTCTGCTGTGTGAGTTCTGACCTGCCTAGAGTGCTTGAGCCAGTTGTGGGGCCTCTGGAGGTTGTTTCCTGCTGTTTGGGGAGCTGGAAAAGAAGAAGATCTACCATTTTGCCCACATCGCTCTCTTGCGGAGCACATCATTGACAGTGCGAGAAGATTCCCATCGACACGAAGAACGTCGCATCGCCTGTTGCCGCTGCAAGACCCGACGTGTCGCTCACTTGCGGAGTGCATCGTCCAGGTGCGGGAAGATTTATTTCGCTGAGAATATCGTCGCAGAGCCTGTCATCACTGGAAGACCCATCGCACCACTCGCCTGCGGACTGCATCCTGTCGCTGCAAACATCGTTGCAGAGTCCAGCGCCAATGCATCGAAAGGCTGAGACAGAAGAGGATCAACGCTGTGCCGCGCATCACCGCTGTGCCAAAGATCGTCGCTGCCCCGAAGATCAGCGCATAGTCCCTGTGCGAGACGCTTCCTACCGGAGAACCTGCAAACTGGAATCGATACAAGGTATTGCATTGCTCCCTCTACAGATCGGATTAGATGCAACCAGCCCACTGCGTGCAGAGGGGTTGTCGCATCGCCTCCCCAGGGTCTCAGGAGTGACGCATTGCTTGTTTTCTGATGCTGCAGCTGCCGCTTGGAACTTTTGTTGCATCTACAGGTACTTTGGGCTAAAAGTGACGCAACTGTGGATTGTTGAAGAGGTGTGGCGCAGCGGCCAGGGCGCTTGACTCCAGACTACGGGTTTCACGGTTCGATCCCTGGTGCCGGCGGCAAGTTAGCCCAGCACCATGTGACTCTGGGCAATAGCTCGCTTAATCTTCCCGACGGCCCCCAGCGCCGGGACATCATATCGGAGGTAGCTGTGCGCTTTACAAATACTGGTATTTCATTTAATTTCATAATTTTGGTGCAAACCTTTGAACTCTTTTTAAAGACTTATTTTGGAACAGTGAATATTGGATTTTTGTCGTTATGGTCTTGTGTAGTTTAGATAAAGATACTTTATTTTTCTAAACTTGTGTGGAGTCCATTTGTGGTGTTTTCACTGTGTTACTGTGAGAGTTGGTACACATACTTTACACATTGCCTTTGATTAGGCCTGTCTGCTCGTGCCAAGCAACCAAGGGGGTGAGCAGGTATTATCCACGGAGTGTATCCCCCTTACCCTGACTAGAAGCAAGGGTCCCTCTTTGGATATTGGTGCCTACCTCTTCCAACTAGAGACCCCCAGAACTAACAGTTAGTTTAATAAAAAATGCCAGAACATCTGGAGCTTTGGGGCCTGATGCGGTTCATATTGCGGTTATTTAAAAGGAGGCTTAGGTGTGGGGATCCTTTCTTGGTCTGCTTTTTGAATATTGCTATTGATTTGGAAAAAATCCTGTGCCTTGGAAGGGGCAGTGTTATTGTACTGTGATATAAAAAGGGTCCTAATTCTTCTACAGCAAGTTTTAGACATAGAGCATTGCTGGATGCAACTGGAAACCATCATCATGAATCTAGATATATTAGCTTTGTCTGTGTTGTACAATGGAAATTGTCTCTTTCTAAGTCCACTGTTCTTAAGACACCTCATGGTCTGTTTTACTAGTTGCATATTTGAGATCTTTAGCATGTAATATTTGCATATTCTAAGTTCACAATGCACAATGTCCCTTTCTAAGGCCTTTGCTCGTCTTCAAATATAACATATGATTAGTATCGGAGGCTTGCAAGTACCTAATGTTTCCACCTAATGAATAGCCTGTATCAAGATCATTTAATTGCTTGTTCATATGAAATGGCTTGTTATACTCATGTGGTATGTGTTGTACAATACACGTCATCACATTTATGGAAATAGTTTTCCATATATTTTTTGATCTGTATTGGAGGCTTAGAAATGTATTCTGTTTCCTCCTAAAGAAATGGTTTGTGACAAGTCTTTTTAATTTTTTTAGATATTTTTTAAATATATATTAATGAATTTGGTTGTTTGAACATACAAACTGGTACTCATGTAATTTAATTATGTTGTATTTTGAAATGTATTATGTATTGTTATATTGGGTATTTTAGATACTGTGTTATGTTGTCCTCTGTTGCAGTTCCATACCATAATAATTTATTATAGTTGGGTTAGGGTGTTCTTAGGTGGTTAATAATTTTCATACAATTGAATACTTTTTGAGGGGCATGACAAAAGAGAATACGCATAACCATACCCAGTAGGTAAACCTGAAAACTGCACATCCAGGATGTAGGGTCAGGCCTGAAGGCATGCTTTGCATTCGTACTCTAGTGGTGGCAATATATGTACTGCAGGCCACTACTGGTATTTAACTTACAGGCCCAGGATGCACCATATACTTAGGAATTTCAGGTAAGGTAAATATGTCAAACAGGAGAGTACTCAATATTGAAATGTTTTAGGGATCGGTGTACACACACTGGGGCATTGTTAGCAGTGACCCAGTGCTTAGGCTAAAAAAACAGCAGCATCAACACAGAAAACATAGGTATGAACATTCAATGTGAGAAACTTACTTATATGCCCCTTTGAAGATGAAAGGTGAGGAGCAACCCAGCTATTCCCTTCACAGTTTAATTCATGTAAGTGGAAGAACTGGAAAGGCCATCGTAATTGGCCTGGTAAGTCCAAGGTCGGTGCTCCATGGTAACGTCCATGTCCTAAAGGGAGAAGGACCACATAAACAGTTGAAGGTTTTCCTTTCTTATCTGTATGAGCCATTTGAGAAGATTGTGGGCCGTTTGATCCCTGAAATGAATACCAAAAAAGTAGGGTCTCAGCTTCTCCAGCGATCAAACTACAACAAGAGCTTCCCTCTCAATGGAACTCCAATACGGCTCTCTTGGGAGGACTCACCTGCTAATAAAGACACATTTTAATTGTTTAAATCCAAAGTTTTCAAACATCCGAGACTCCCAAACATGAGTGACCATGACGACTTGGAAGAAATGTCTTCAAAAAAATTGATAAAGTCACTTTCTGAAGTAGTACTTATTATCGGAAGTTGGCATTTTTAACTGTGTTTTATGTTTGTGGTGAATTCGCCACTTAGTGAATGTGGGTGACGTTTGTCTCTGGAACATAATGCCATTTTAAGGTGTATAGTCGTGGCTGTCCTTTTTGTTTTAGTTTACTAAGCATAACTACATTGTTTTAGGTTAAGCTGTTCCTGTTTGTAAATGCTTGGTTCCAAATGGTTTCAATGAGTGAAGGGGTTTGGGGTTAATAGTGCTGTCCTATTTACAAGGCTTGCAAGTTTGTGGATTGTGTGGGGCATATTAAGGTTTTCTGGTTGAGTTTTTCAGCAAATAAATCCTTAATGAGGACATAAGCTTTCAATGGAAATGTTCAATTTAGGGAAGTCAATTCCCATGTCAATTTCAAAATGAAGTATTTAGAAACATTTGTATTGAAACTATGAATTATGGAAACTGAACGGACCAGTATTTCCAAGTCTAAGCTTAACCCTCCATGCATTTTAAAAAGCTTAATTATTGTGGCCAATTTAGTCATCAATTATAAATGCTGGGACTTCAGTTGTCTGGACCCTAAAGACTGGACAATTGCAAGAGGCAGGTGCCACTAATTGTGATGGGTCAACCATTCTTTACTCACTTTCTTCTACCACATTTATTCAGAATTAGTAACTCAATCGTCTCTACATTCACCAAATGCCAATTTGGTTCGACCCAAGAAGAGACCACTGCCTGGAAAGAACTTAAACAGGTCCTAACTATTTTTGCAAATGAACTGCATGTTTAGTCGTGTGCCTTCAAACTAGAGACTGTAAATAGGACATAGCCCAGAATGGTATTGCTTGGTGTCTGAAACAAACCCTGATAAAATTACCATCACATCGGCCTTGTGAGAAAATATTTGGGACCATTTCTTGCTAAGTTCCTATTCTCTTTATTTTAAACCGAAACTGAGTACAACATGATATATTCTATGCTATATAAACCTTCCAGTTCTTTAAGTAAGGGAGGTCTGGGACTACAGGATGTCTTGTATATAATTAATTTGGACAGCATCGGAAACTAAAGTTCCATTGCTCATCTTGCCAAAATGATAACAACATCAAAAAATCTGGGGGCATATTACCAAGGGTTGCGATATGCAATTATCGCCGGTTTAGCGGCCGTTTTTGGCCGCTAAGCGGCGATAATTCTATCGCTCTATTAGCAAGCTGTCGCTAACTGATGTTAGCGACAGCTTTTAGGCGATAGTGAGCAGTTTGGGGGCCTCTTTGCATGTTAGCGATATTTATCGCTAATGACATGCAAAGTGGGCGTACCCAACCTGTTAGCGACTGAAAGCAGTCGCTAACGTCGCTATCGCCTATTAGCAAGGCAGGCGTAGCGATGGAAATATTCCGGCTATCACCAAAAACCCATGCCTGCTCAGACCAGTTCTTAGCCATGTTATCCAAAGGGAGGTGGATAACATGGCTAAGAGCATTTTGTCGCTAATGTGTGAATATCGCTGTATTCTCAGCGATATTCACGCATTTCGCTGCTATCGCTGGATATTTTAGCACAATGGAGAAAAACGTTGCTAATAGCATGTTTTCTCTGCTAACATATTCAGCGCTAGGCAGCGATAAAAAAATCATCGCTAAGCCTATTTAGCGATAAATATTGCTACTTGTTGGTAATATGCACCCTGATTTAAAAAATCTGGCTGCGTTATCGTCCTTGAAGAGAATTATAGTTACACTATATCTATCTTTATTGATCAGCTACAAAGCATTCGCCACCAGTTTATTATGGTTGTATTTGGAATATACGTTAGCAGAAATACTTACTGGAAATTCCTTCGACACTTCAAACATATAACTTGTAGGGAAATAAATCTGAAAGCCATCTCTATTTCATTGTTTTCCCAGTATAGCTCTTCTGACTGCAAGGCACATTACATAACTAACTCCCACTCAAGCTATATAAAACTGGAAGAACAAAAGCCATACCCTTGTGAAAATAAAACTTGGCAACCATAAAAGTATGCATAAGGAAAATCATCGTAGCAACAAGAAATCCAAGCAGGAAGGCAAAAGTATCAGCTAATAGCACGATCAACACCCTCCCCGCCCACAGAATGTCATGACAACAATCAAGTTTTCAAAAACTCGTAAGTCCTCAGCTGTGACTTTTGAATGTATGGATTAAATCTTTTAATCAAGTCCTGTCCCTGGCATGATTTGGATGCACCCGAGTCAATGATAATTTTTAGTTTATAACATACCTTGAATATATGTCCTTCTTCTATCCCTCCACTGTCCTTCTCAATCCAAATAACTGACTAACATATCCACCACTAATATCACTTTCATATTTCACTATACTATTCCCCACTAATCCTTTATGGGTTCCGGAGCAGCGTGCTGCTCGCCAAAAAGCGCTTTGATGCCTCGTCAGGGGTAGTAAGCGCTATATAAATGCAATTACATTACAATTCAAGACAATCTGTGCGATATGCAATTGTGCTGCACAGCATATAGCTTAGTTGTAATGCAATTGCCAAAAGAGTACCGCTGATAAACTAAAATCACAGTGAAAGCAGAAAGAGAAATTACTGAAATAAACGTGTTTTTAATGTTTTGCGGAAGTGTAGGTGGTGTGGCTCTGAAGGAAGAGAGTTCCAGTGTTGGAACATTACAACCAAGAAGACACGACCACCTGTCCGTCATCTCCAGAATTTTGGAACATTAAATGACAGGACCTTAAAGGAATAGAGATTTTGAGTCTGAGAATATTTGGCAAATAGTTCTGCGAGATAGTTTGTAATATCTATTATTTTATTAACTGCTTTATGACAGTAATCAAGGGACTTAAGGGTGCAACGTTTGGCCACGGATTGCCAATGTAGCTCTGTAAGGCAGAACCTGGTTCTCGAAGGAAAATGTACACTTTAGTGTACATTTATTTATTTTTTTAATTTACAAAGGAATTTTACGAGCAGTATCTGTACTACTGGTGGAGACTACTCACATAAAATGATACATACTCATAAACATACTACTGGTAAAATTTCTTTGCGAATTGCAAAAAAGCGTAGACTTACACTAAAGTGTGAGTTTACCTTTGTGAATCAGGAGCTCTGTCATTCTGGCGGATCTTGGTAATCCGAGGATGAGCCTAGCTGCTATTTCCTGAAACAATTGAAGGCGCTGTAGTAAGTAAGTCAGAGGGCCCAAAAAAGAATATTACATTAGCCCAAATGACTTGCAATAAGTGCCTGTATCAAGGTTCTCATATGTGCACTGGGCACAAAAGGAGCAGTCTCCTCAACATCTTCAGTACGGCAAAACATGCTGAAGAAAGTTTATAAAAGATTACTTTTGCAACAAAAAAAGACACCCAAGTTCTGTGTACTTGCTACTAGTGAAGAACATTGTCCCAGGTATCATGACCACCAATATGTTCACTAGATAAATTAATTGCCAAACACTAGGACTTCTGTCTTGTCTGCCGTAAGCCTAAAAAATGTAGAATCATTTCAGTCATCAATCGAAGTTAAACAGGTTTTAAACTGGTCTTGAATGGACAGATACTCACTCTCAAGTTGCAGCACAATCTGGGTTTCATTAGCATATGAGTAAAATTGGAGCCCATAGAGGTGACGAGGTTGGCCGGAGAAGTCACATATAGGTTGAACACGGTAAGGCTAAAAGACAAGACATGCAGGATGCCACAACGTAGATAGCGAGGAGGAGCTTGAAAAGGACACAGAGCACTCAGGCGTAACCTAAAGGCAATGTGAAAACTATTTGTGCAACACTTTAAACAGTAAATCAATAACAACACCGCACAAGGAGATTAAACACTAGGTTAGAAAAGTAGAGAAAAAATAAATAGAGAACAAAAACAAGACCAAAATGACAAACATTCAATATGTGGAACCTGAGTAATTAACTTTTAAAGCCTAAAAGCATAAAGCGCGCACTGTGGCTGCTTGTGCTGGACTGGAACAAATTCAAAAGCTCAGGCTGGTTGCTATGGAGTTCGGTCGGATACAGTCCCAGATTAGTTCTGCTGAAGTTTTACGTTCTGATGTTTTGCCATGAGTCCCTTTTGCATTGCAAAGGATTTCAGGGAGCAAGGAGAGCATCACTGGCAGCGGTCGGCGTGGCACGAGGTGCAGGCCTGGTGTTGTAAATGAGCGGGAAGGAGCCTCACATTGGTGGTCCTCTGCTTGCTGTGCGAAGAGCTGGGCTGGCAGCTGCTCAAGCCGATTTTAGGTGTGAGCACAGTTACAATGAAAAGAGCTCAAAAGCTAGATTTCAAGAGCTCCAGAGCCACACCAAGGGTTCAGGACCTGAGATGCACCACGTGAGGGTCAGGAACTCACTGGACACGGTTCCTGAAGCTGTTGGGGAGCCGTTTATGTCCCTGAGGCTCAGATCAGTAGGGCAGCAGAGTAGCCCTTAGAGTTACTATGGGTACCTGGGTTTAAGATGGGTTGTAGGTCCATTTCTTCCTCCCTAGGCAAGAGGGAAGTAGGCAGCTTGTCAGCACACCAGTGCAGCAGCTCCTCAGAGTAGGGGTCCAACAGAGTGACAGTCCTTTTATCAACACAGCAGTCTTTTTTTTACAGCAGAGTATGCTTTGGTTCAGAAGTGTACTGAAGAGTTGGTGTCTGAGGACCTTCTTTTATACACTGGTGCCCTAGTTCTGAAAGGTGGTAGAAGCTTCTAGACAGTGGCTTTGAAGTGTATGGAATACCCTGCATCCATTGACCTGGTTCTAAGCTGGCTGAATTAACAATGCAGGGTCATTCGCCCCTTTTTGTGAAGGCAGGACACAGCCTATTCAAGTGTAAGTGGGCCTGTGCACAGCTCATCGCCCCCATCATGTAAGTGATTGGCCATTGAGTCACCCTATGCTCCCCATTGTGGGTGGCTGTCTAGTAGGAATACACAAAACTCAACTCCAACTACACACAGTCATGTGATCAGAGATAGGCTATGAATGGCTAAGGCAAGAAAATGCCAACTTTCACAAAGAGGCATTTTCAGAATTGCAATTTAAATTCCGACTTCTCCAAAAGTTAGCATTTTAAGTTGTGATTTGAAAGACAGCAATCTTGAACAAGTGATCTTTTCCCATTTGGAAATTACACTTATAAAAAGTAATAAGGCACCACCAATGTTATCACATGGGAAAGATAGGCCTTGCAGTAGTGAAAAACTAATGTAAGAGTTGTTCACTACCAGGAAATGTATAACTTAAAAGTACATGTCCAACTTTTTAAATACAATGCACCCTGCCCACTCGGGTTTCCAGGACCTAAATTATAGGTGAGTTATACGTATTAAAAAGGAAGGTGAGGGCCTGGCAAAATGTTTATTTTGGCCAAGTCGAAATGAGAGTTTAAAACTGCACACACTGGCTCTTCAGTGGCAGGCCTGAGACATGTTAAAGAGTTACTTAAGTGGGTGTCACATTCAGTGCTGCAGGCCCTCTAGTACCATTTAATTTACAGGTACTAGGCCCATTTGTGGGCTTTACTTTACATTACATTTAAATAAGTCCATGTCATTGCTTGTATTCCTTAGGTGTTTTTATTCATGATGCACTTGAGGTTCAACACAGCCAATGCGTATCGCCCAAATATGAGCCTCTTCAGGGCAAGGCGAGTCTTAGTCAGAGCGCCTCTGATTAGATTAAGGAACCACGGTTGGTCTGGTCCGTGCCGTGACTCACAAAATATGAGGTAAACACCATCTCAGTAGAATAACTGAGGTGGTCCAAGATAGATGAAACAATAGTAGTTAGCCTCCTTCGGGCTGAATGTACACTCATCACCCGTAGAGGACAGACAGGCGTTGACTGCCCGAACTCGGAACACCACATAATATAATCAAATACCTATAGCCCTACCACGGACCAGCCCTAGTTTCATCTATCTTGGACCACCTCCGTTATTCTACAGAGAGGGTCTTTACCTCATATTTTGTGAGTTACGGCACGGACCAGACCAACCGCGGACGCTTAATCTAATCAGGGGAGCTTCGACTAAGACTAGCCTTGCCGTGAAGAAGCCCATGTCTGGGTGAAACGCGTTGGCTGTGTCGAACCTCAAGTGCATCATGAATCAAAATACGTAAGGAATACAAGCAACGACGTGGACACATTAATTATTTAAATTTAATGTACAGACTACTGAACTTTTAAATATATCGCCTCTCACACCCCTGTATAAAATATTGTAATTTATGGTCATATGACAGCTGGCCATCTGAGGTGGGCAAAATTTAACTACCTTTTGAGACTTGTCTAGACGGTGCAGTCCTCTGCAAACCAGCTACTTGTTTCTTATATTAGTTAATATGCCTATTAGGTTTAAGCCAATTATACCATGTATTAAGGAGAGCGCACAAGCACTTTAGCACTGGTTAGCAGTGATGACTTGCTCAGAGTCCTAAGGCCTGCAAAACGTATGTGGCAAAATGTATGAGGGAGGAAGGCAACACTTTTGGGAATGACCCTGCAGAAAGGGCCAATTAACATATTATCTTCTTTATACAAATATATATCAGACCAGGTTGATGAAACAGATGCAAGATGTTTAAGGCGGGCGGAGGGGGGGGGAGAGAGAGAGAGAGAGAGAGAGAGAGAGAGAGAGAGAGAGAGAGAGAGAGAGAGATTGTGTATACTGCAAACCAACCCACGACATCTTTCAGACATTGATTGAAAACCCCCGAAACAGGCGAGAACTCACTGCAACGCAAACTAGCAGAGCAGCTTGTGGAACCATCTGCTATTTAATAACATGTTAAATATGAGAACGAGAGAGGAAGTGAAAGATGTGTTCAGCAATCTTGTCATAACGTTTAACTCAGAACCGCTGTAGTGTCTAGCAACGAAAGATTTCAGGAGACGTACCAAACAGTGGACTACATCTGATTGGCTCATAGTACACGCTTCGGAAGGACTGGATCCGATGAGAGATTGTGTTTACTGATGACTGGATTATTTGTATCTACATTTATGAAAAAGGGAAATAAATGCACTCCCACTTATAATTTATGGTACCCACAAATACCCACCTCAATGCCATTGAAATAATGCTATCTACAAGTAACTGATAACTAGCATCGTAAGACGTGAACGATATTTATCCTGGAACACCTTGCAATATATTGACCGATGTTATATTTATCTAATTATTTATTTGGTTATGTGTTTTCTAATTCGTTTTTTTCTATTGATTTTCGCACTTATTTAATTATTTATGTATTCATTTGCCAAACAACATCGGGCATTTTTCAGTGATATGATTTAGAAAGCAACATGTTGTGTGTTAATACAGTACTTAATTTGAGCTCGTGGTTTCCGGTGCTCGGCACCGACATTTAATTTTTAACATCGGTGCTTGGGACAGTATTCCACAAGGTGGCACTGTCTGTGTAATTCATTGATGACCGCAACAGCAGGAAATTTTTTATTTGATATACATTAAAATGCTGTTACCTGACGCCCAAGCCACTTTCATAGCTTTGGAGGTCCGAAATAGTCTGAATTGTCACACTTGTAGGGGTGTGATGGTTAGTAGTTGTGTTGTTACTATAATTGACTGCAGGACAGATGCAATGTGTGGTGCAAGCTGCAGTGGCCTCCTGACAAGTGTCCTGGCACTTATTTCTTTTTTTTTTTACAAATTAAGCACTGGATAGTAGGACAAAAAAAACTATGTGAAGGACAACATCTATTAAATAGTTTGACTTGCAGTGATGGGTGATAAACATTGCATTCATAACAAGACATTACATATTTCAAAACATCTATTGTTTAATATTAACATTTACATGGTATGTGGCAGAGGGGATGGGAAGGTAGCAGTTATGATCATGATAAAGATTTAGTCAATCTTTCCTTATCGTTTCTAGAGTACTTTAAAGCTGGAGAGGGGAGATGGCATACAGGTCAAAGGTAAGTGAGTTCAAATGATGAGTTCCACACAAGTTAAAATCCTTCGCAGTCTATATCGATGTCAATATACTAGCTGTTCTCCATTTGATGGCCAATGGATCTTTCCAGAGTGTCACCTCGGACAAGGTTGGCATCTCACAGGCAGGCCAGTCTTGATGCTGCTTGTTATGTTATGTTATGTTATGTTATTGTAATTTGTAGAGCGCGCGTTTACCCGTGGGTGTCTTGGCGCTATGGACGGGCGGGGAAGTCTGCACTGACGCCTAATTCTGGAATAGCCAGGTCTTCAAGCCTTTCCAAAAGCCGATAAGAGAGGGAGACTCTCTAAGCTCAAGAGGGAGCGAGTTCCAGAGTTTGGAGGTGTAAAAATTAAAATACGCACGCCCCATTGCACGGTGCGGGTTTTTGGTACCTGGAGAAGTTTAGAGCCCGAGGACCGTAGATTCCTGGTAGGTTCATACCTGGCCAGCAAGTTTTGAAAGAAGATCGGCCCTTTATTGTTAAGGGCCTTATAAGCTATGGACAGAGCTTTGAATTTAATCCATTTCTCCACCAGAAGCCAGTGCAACTTGTGGATTTCAGCGGTGACTGAGTGGCTTCTGGGAATATTGAGAAGCAATCTAGCGGCCGAGTTCTGCACACTTTGGAGTTTTTTGGGACACTGTTTTTGGGCATTAATAATAATAATCCATTGCAATAGTCCAGTTTGGACTGGATCAAGGCTGTGACAACAGTTTTTCTGGCATCTACTGGAATGTATGGGAGAATTTTTCTGATCTTTTTGATGAGAAAGTGGCTTGCTGACACAGTAGCATTGGTGTGGTGGATTAAGGAGAGTTTAGGATCCAACCACACCCCCAAGTTCTTAACTTTTTCCACCGGTCTAGGGGGTTCACCCATCTCCACTGGCCACCAAAGGTTGCCCCAGCATGGTTGAACATTGCCAAAAGTCAGGATCTCTGTTTTAGAGGAGTTTAACTTGAGGCAATGGGTGTTCATCCAGTGATTGACCGAACGCATGCAGGTTTGGAATTGTGCAGCGGGAGATGAATCTTTTTTTTGTATGGTAATGGCAATCTGAGTGTCGTCAGCATAGGACGTGAGGCAAAACCCCGAGTTCTGAATTAGTGGGGCCAGCTCTGAGACATACACATTAAAAAGTGACGGGCTCAAGGACGAGCCCTGAGGCACTCCACAAGGGAGGGTGTATGTGTCCAATCGGTGGGCATCCAACTCAACCATGAGTCTTCTGTCTTTTAGGAAGGAGGAAAGCAGAGCCAATGCTGTGCCCCCGATCCCTATTCTCTCGAGCCGCTCATGCAAGAGAGAATGGTCAACCGTATCAAATGCGGCTGACAGATCGAGGAGTATGAGCATGGCTGTGCCACCCCGATCCATCGCCACCTTGATCTCTTCTGTTGCCTTAATCAGTGCTGTCTCCGTACCATGTTCACGGCGAAAGCCAAACTGAGATGGATCCAGAAAAAAGGTTATCATTAATGAATTGTGTCAATTGAGAATTCATAATTGTATCTATTATTTTGGCTGGAAGAGGAAGCCTGGCAATGGGGCGATACTTATTTGGGTCAGTAGGCTCCAGTGAGGGTTTCTTAAGCAATGGGAGGATGGAGGTATCTTTCCAAATTGATGGAAAACAGCCAGTCTTAAACATGGAATTGAAAATATCTGTGAGACCTGGGCTAACCACATCGCCGATTTCCTTAAGGATTTTCGGCGGGCAAGGATCAGAAGGGGATCCAGATTGAGAGTCTTGGATGTATCTAGCTACGGTTTCAACGGAGACGGGAAAAAAGGCAAGCAAAGTATTGTTGTTATGCTCACTACAGGTGAAATCTATCGAGGGGAAAGGGGTGGAATTCTGAAGGTTATTGAAAATGTTTAACACTTTCATCGTGAAGGCTGCTGCAATATTATCGCATAGTTCTTGGTCACACTTAAATCGTGGGCCTTTTGCCGATGTAAGTATGTTAACCACTCGAAAGAGTTCCTTAGAAGAGTTTTTTGCTTCCTTGATTTGTCTGGTATAAAAATCCTTTTTACTAGCTATTAGGTGATTTTTATAAAGCGATAGTACTGTTTTATAGATAGATTTCAGGTTAGGGCAGTACTTGGCGCGCCAGCGTCTTTCTAATTGCCAGCAGCGCTGCTTTTCTAGCCGAAGCTCTTCAGAAAACCAAGGGGCTGAGGGGTTTTGTCTATTTCCTGAGATTTTCTTTAAAGGGGCAGTACTGTTAAATGCGTCCTGAGCCATTTAAGGTATTTTGGGGCTGAAACTTCAGGGGACCCTAGGAAAGAGGGACAGGACTCTTTTCTAACAGGGAGCTCTGGTACTCAGCTTCAGGTACTCAGATCATCAACAAAAGTGTGTACCAGTTTATCGCCCTGCAACAGTCACTGAATGAAAGGCTGATGCCGGGCAAGGGAATTTTATGTTATTGGCCACTTCCCAGTGGCGTAACACAACTTAATGTGGTCCCCCTGCAAGGTACATGGAGAGTCCCCCCCCCCGTTCTTTACTTAATCAGGAGCTCTCGCGCCAGAGTACTGTGCTGAGGGGTTCCCCTGCAGCTCGGGGGCCCCCTGCACCGCAGGGGCTGCGGGGGCTTGTGTTCCATCACTGCCACTTCCCTCATGTGAGGAATCTCATTGACTGCACCCATGTGGCAATGAAGCAGCACACATTTTCTGCAACAGAGACAGCTGTCACTCCATTAGCATGCAAGCTGTCTGCAAAGCCAGAGGCTGCTTCCCTGATGTGTACAGTGCCGTTCATGGACGCACATATGACAGCTACAGTTTCCTGCAGTCACCTCTTGCATGTCATGCTTTGCAGCTGAGTTTAATGAAGTTGGACTCATTGGAAAGCAGCAACACCTCACACAGGGCCACATCTACATCTGGGGTGGCATCAGTAATATACTCCATAATAATTACAATACCATACACACACATTACCCTCACATCCACGTCATGTTTGTAGGCGTGATGTATTAAATGCAGGTAGCGGCCCCTTTTCAACTATTTGATGCCTGTGCCTGCTCCTGGGTCAAAAATTGCACCTGAAAATTTTGAATATTTCAGTTTATTAATTTTGACAAATAAAAAGGCCCCTGGCATTGGCTGTAGAAGGGGACTCGAGCTCTGAGCTTCAAGTGCTGGGCAGATCGTTTTGCGGGTAACCGGTGCGTTTATGGTGTTCCTGTCATTAAAACCCGGATGTCAGAAAGCCTGTTTGTGTGCATGGTGCGCTAATATTTTCAGTAGATTAATTAAGGGTCGATGATATATGAATAACACTTGAACTTCTCCCAGAGCAGAGCCAAGGTCGATCCAATTATATCCCCTTCGGCTCACTTCAATTATACCCACCATTGGAGGTGGTGTAACTATGATTCCATCTGATTAAGTTTGCACTGTTGCGATGAGGAACTTAATTGGGCCTAGCTTTGCTGAATCAAGATAGCTGTGAACATTTCCTTCCTAATGGCACATACTTCTTCTACACAGTAGAAACGACTGCCTTGTGGGTTTCAGTGCTGCCAGCTGTCAATACATGTGGGTGCTTTCCAGCCATTTTTATTAAGATAATTAAACACTAGGCTCTGGAGGAAGGAGTGAAGAGTGTTGTTGCTAACATTATGCAGCGCAGATTCGTTACTGGCATTTTGTATAGAAAATCAGAATGGAAGCAAACACAATTTTAGATGTAGAGTTTTGCTGTTTCTAAATCAATGGTTCGATTCTGTTGGTACTATTGCTGTGCTAATTATCTTCAGTAAAGCAGAAACACAGGGAAGGCAATGCCGATTGACCTGTTTGTCTGCTTTTGTAGAGTGGTATTAGCCTTAAGCTCATACTGTCAGGCAATAACAGCTGTTAAGTGCCCATTCATTCAATGTGAGCCCTTAGATTTGCCTCGGGCTCATATTTTCATAGCCAACAATTAACAGCAGTTTAGGCCCTCTGCATGGAGCATTAACTACTGTTAGAACTCTGATCAGACAAGATACTTTGCTAAGCATGTTTTCCATAGGAATCCCCTACCTATTACACCCGATTCTAAATCTGATAATTCACTCCTATACTAGAGCAGGAGTCGATAACAAAACTCGTTAACCTGTTCCCATGTTGTAAAGTCCTTTTAGGCCCGAATAACAGTGCTTTCAAGGCACATACATAAAATCAACATATAGATCGGTAAAACGTGATTTACAAGAATATTTTTCACTTTATGGTTCTAAGTGCCATCATAGACAACTCAAGCTTCCCTCACGCTGGCTAGTTGACGTCACTCAGAACCTCTCCGTGAAAAAACATCCCTGTAATCCACTGTTTACCCATATAGAATTCTATATGTTGTTTCTCAATTCTTGTCACATGTGTAGTAGAGCACTTTAAAATTAAGAAGTCAAGTCAGAGTATTCGCAATGTTAGATTAATTATCAATTTCACTGTAGGAGACCACTAGAATTAGTCCTAGGTTGATTCTGAGTAGGTGTTTTTTTTGTGTGCTGACATTTTATATTGGTTTCAAGAACAGCACGCAGCAGTATATAACTGTATCGAATGCCAACTCTAGTATAACAAGGTATAAATGCATATTATGACATGACTTTGAGATCACATTGGAGTGTGTTGATGAATTTGCGTATGTTCAATGAACAAAACAATGGATAAAGTGACATTATAGTTAGGTGTTCGAATGAGACACAAACTAATCTTAAAAAATCACTGAAATAACCCAGTTACGGTTTAGTGAACTAGCTTTAACTTGCGACCTCCCCATTACACATCACTGATCATATGTAAATAATAAGAATATTGAATTCACTAATTAGATCAGTCAATGATTCTGACAGTGTAATAAAGGCTTTGTGTATAGTCTTAATGGAACACTCTAAATGGATGGTTGGGCTTATTAAACAATGGACCCTTTGGTCAACCTTTGAACCTTTGCTGTGAAGTGCTTTACTGCCTTGAAAGTAGAGTGCTAGGTGGTCACGGAGGAGTGGGCACAGGGTCAGGACATAAGGCATTCCCTCCACCCAAACCTTATTGTATGTTGGATACAGGATCTATTATTTACTTGTAGCCAACCTCCTCTATGAATCTCCAGATTCTGTGGGAAGTGCGTGTTGGCAGCTTGTGGAGAGGCGGGTACAAACCCTGCCTATAGGCTATTCTCTGCATCAAATCTGTTCTACTGATAGATGAAGGTTTTGTGCAGTGAAGGTTTGATGATTGTGGAGGGTTGGGTGCAGGTGCTTGCCAGGACCTTGCCACCGAGTCCCAGTCCTGATGCGTATTGGATGAAGGGTATGACAGACCTCATGAGTGAGGCCATCAATGTTGTCAATTACCATGTCATGAGTTATGTAATTTGTGATTTAATAAGCAATGCATCAGTGGAGATCAAATCATAGTTAATTCATTAAACTATAACTCGCATATTTTAGTGTGGGTCATTTGCCCAATCTTCATGAAATTTTCTAAAAATAGTGTCAAGGTAGGTACTCGTTGTCATGGAAAGTTTGGGGGTGATCTGTGCAGTGGGGACTGAGAATTTCGGGCCTGAAATAAGGGTGCGTTTGTAATGTTAATTCCCATAGGAACCTTTAGCCACACCTACAGCCCGAACCTCTGAATGGACTTTGAAACAAGCTAGAAAAACTGGCTAGGTATACAAGGCGTATTTTACCCCTTTGTTTTGAAAGTGCAAAATTAAGTTGTCCAATTAAGAAAATAGTCCATCTGGTGCTTCAGGAGGAGAGGAAGTCAGCCATTCTCTCTCATTGAGGACAGAGTCCAGAAGTTATGAAGGAATTTCTCCAAGCAAACAGTAATGCAGGCTGAGGTCGCAGTTTCAGATTATTCCAATATCTTTGTTGATGCCCTACACGTGTTTCTTCTACAGCTGTTTTCGTCTCAGCAGACTTCATCAGGGAAATGCATTAAATCAATCAAAATGGATTGATATTATATCCAGGTAAGGGTTGACAATATTAAAATAGGGGATCTTATGTCCAGTATCAACTATCTTAAATCTAAGGTTTGGGAAATAATTTGTCTCGCAAGCATGTTGAAAAAAAGAAGAGTTAGTCCTCAGAGTATGCAAAGGCCAAATTCATCATAGATGGACTTACACCACATTTGGCAGGGAGGTAGATGTTGATTGAAGGAAGTGCCTTTTGCTTATTTGGTGGAAATCAATTCAGTAATATTTGTGAAATTTAAGTTTAAAATTAAAGTGATATCTCTGGATGCGAAATCTTTGCGAACAAATATGAGCTTGCGCAAGGAAATGCTCTGCTCTGATTGGCTGCCAACACTTCAATCAGGAAGTGATGCCAGCCATCTTGGGACTCGGCTTCACCGAGTCCCCCTCAAAAGATTTGAAAATAAAGAAAGGGGGCAGGGTATAAATACCTTGACCCCGGGACCCTGCCATGGCATAAAACCATTAAAAACCAAATTGCCGCAAATTCGCGATATACGCTGCAAGCACGGGCTCCCATGCTTGCTTTAGATTAAAACCCGTGTGGGCCAAATCACGGGGGCATGGTAAAAATAAAGAAGAGGGGTACACAGGCCCCCTTTCCTGGCCTATTCAAAGCTCCGGTGACTGCCACCTCCCCGGGGCAGTGTTATAATTATTTGGGGGAGAGCCTCGAGGCGGCTCCCCCGCTGCCCTGGGGACTACGACATTCCAGGGGAACTGTCCTTTCAAATGCGAGTGACCGCCACCTTCCCGGGGCACACACTTCAATTTTGAAAAAGAAGTAATGTTGGGGAGGCTCTGCGGCCTTCCCCGCAGCGCCGGAGACCGCCATCTCCCCGGAGCTAAAATAAATTATAATGTATGGGGGCTCTGGCCCCCCAAGCAGCCCTGGGGACCAGCACCTCCCCTGGGCAGTAATACAATTACTAAGGTGGTTCGTTGCGGCCCTCGGCCCCGGGGACCACCACTTCTCCAGAGGTTACTGAACAAAATAGGGGGGCCTTGTGGCCCACTTCAGGTGACCTACATGACCCTGGGGACTGCCACCCCCAGGGCCAGTCCCAGCAATGTCTCGGGGTGCCCACCCCAAGGACATTGCAGTTTACTAGGGGGAGGTGTGGCGCCGCGGCCAGGGCGACTGTCGCTGGAATGTGGGGATCAGGGTTCGATTCCCGGCTCCGGCGGCAGGTTAGCCCAGCACCCTGTGACTCTGGGCAATAGCTTGCTTAATCTTCCCGACGGCCCCCAGCACCTAGAGACCCTTACGGGTGATTGTGCGCTTTACAAATGTGGATTATTATTATTATTATTATTACTATGGTGTGGCAGGAGCACTGTTCTATGACAGTATTCTCTAAAGGACAGTGACACTGTCAGCGTCATGGTTTAGGTCGCTGGAGTCTCCCTCCTTGCACGACAGCAGCTGTTCATCATTCACAGGCATAGATCCCACCCTTTCCAATTCTGCACCCACTAGGAGTGGGTACACGCACTGTTTATGTGTGTTTTGAGTTTGGTGCTTGTCCTCAGTAATGGTAAGTTTTTTAATGCTAATCTTCTATTATGTATCTTGTTTTGAGACCCCTTGTCACGCTAACCTCTCCCACTGTGACACCCCAGAATTTGGCTGCACGTTGCTCGCTCCGGTAGAAGTGGAGCTGCAGCATTTGCCCCCTGTAAAATGGATGCAAAAGACAAGAAGGTCAGGGTTGTAATTCCCTTGTGAAGTTGATACAGATATCTGAGTCAAGGGCAAAGACGGGATATGTGCTTACAATAGGCAGTTATCTCCTGTATGACATTAAAACTGGCCCAGTCTTCATGCGCCTAACAACATTAATGCCAACAACATGGATTGACTTATGAACAAAGAGTGTTAAAAATGTAAAGACAATGCATGTCAGCAATTTAGTTCCTCACTTATTTCAAGTTTTACTTAATCTTGCCTCCCTCGAGAGTTAGCTATTTAATCATGCTGTGTTTTTCTCTGTATTTTTTCTGTAGATACTTTGAGCTGTGCAGGTGTGAGCCACTTGCGTGCGGCAGGAATTCCAGCCCTGTTCTGGACATTCCAATCGCGGGCGTGGTCGTGACGGAACCATTCCGTCATCACCACAGCCCAACCGTTACTAATGACGGAATGGTTCCGTCACGAGCATGGAAGGGGTTAATGAAGGGCTTTGAATGAGAGTGCTAACGCTGACCCTGAGCCCAAAGCAAGGTGCCTGTAAGTGGGTTGGCCTCTCTGCAGAGCACACAGAACAATGGTCATGTATTCCAGTTGTAATTGCAGTTTTGTGAAAATGTCTGTGAGGAGTGTGCACAGATGGCAAATATTTACAGGCCAAAAGCAAAAGTCAAATAAATTGCTTAAATGTGAGTGACTGTAGTGTATGTTTGGACGTGGTGAAGTGAGATAAATGCAAGGAAGTGCATTTGGGGAAGAGTGAAAAGAGTCTGCTGTAGAGGAAAGAGAGGTGATTGAAGATGTGCAGATATTTTTTTCATTTTTTTCTTCTAGAAGAGGATCCAGCCTGGACCCAACGTTTGTCCATTAAGCTTGCACATGTCACTCACTACATAAAAGTCATACCAAACATTTATGCCCTACCGCTTTCAAGTGTCACCAACCGTCACTGATATTGAGAAATATACATTCAGAGTCATAAGACATCTAAATTTGAAAAATAGGCCTGGGATGAGAAAAACAGGACAATGGGAAGAGTTTGAGTAATTTCATTGAATTCTAGAGGTCTCAATAAAATGAAGATAAGGAAAGAGTATTAGATCTCGGATTGCATAGAACAAGCATTGTTCAAATGTAGGAAACTCACACTGCATATCAGAATGGAAAGCGGTAATATGTGTTACATGGTAGTAGCAAACACCACACAATATGCCTCAGTCAGAAGCGTGGCAATACTGATTAATGTGCAGGGTCAGATTTATCAACACTCACACAGTGCTTTGTTGCCCAGTGTTTGCTCGAGAATGTGTTGCACTGTATTATGCCATTTTCCTGCATCATATTTATCATTCCCCACACACCATGACACAGGGATGAGAGATGAGTCGTGCAGTATGACACAAAGTTGTAGTTACGGGACAACGCCCCATCTCATAACTACTACTTACATGATGCAAAGCTGATTTTCAGGCCACATGACACCTTTACATGCCACAAGTCAGCACTACATCATGCTGGAGTGCAATACGTGGGGCAGAAGTATAAAAAGTAGCCACATAGTGCTATGCAATGGTTTGAAATAACACCACACCATGGAAGGGAACATCAGGGAGGTAGGAGGACACCAACCCATAATATGTTCCCGAAATCTAGGGGGAAAGGAAGAGTAAGATGAGATTTATATAGGAGGAAAGCCAAATATTGATAAGACAGGTGACCATAAAGGAACATCTTTTGTTTGTCACCTCTAAATTGCCATTTGCCAAGAAGGATGTTTAATGGCAAGTTATAGTGCAAAAAAAGCGGCATTATTCACAGATGCAGGACTAAAGAAATAGTGGCTAGGAACCTTAAGACTGCAATGAGGACCAGAAGAGGACTGGATGTCCAAGAAAAGCTGAACCAATTGGAGGAGCAAGTGACATCACTTCTAACATCTGAGTTGGTTGCCGGAGTCGAGGGCATGGACACTGCTGATGTGGAGGACCAACAAGACGTACAGGGTGAGTGATAACATAATGTATGTAAAATATATATTACAATGTTTTATATGACCGATTACAAACATAGTGCCACACTTAGCAAACTTTCATGGATTGCAAGGCAGTAAGCAAATTTGTAGCGCTGCATTGTGTGAAGGGGAGAGAGCAGAATTGCCCTAAATACCCAAAAATATGGGACATATCTGATCTCTCCTTGAGGTGGTGCACTGTGTGCAGCCTAGCGCTAGCACCGACTGCCTTGTACCATAGTGTAAAGCTGACATTAGGAGGAAAAATTAAAAGGGAATCAAGAGGAAAAATAAAAACGTATATCCTTGTGACATGTCACTTGGGACGACATACCATATTGCCACTTTCCCAACTTTACAAGTGAAAATAAATCTGTCAATACTACAAAAACCATTGGTAGATGTATGTGAACATCCATGCTCCACTAATGGATTGCCTTCCTAGGACAGAGTAAATGCAGGTAGCACTACCTTGCATTACCTCATATTTACTATGTTACACAGACGTCGCAAGGTGGCTCTGTTTGGCATATTAAATCTAACTTAAGGACTTGCATTGTCCTTGTATTAGCTTGCGTGACGCAAGGGCAATGGAAGTCTTTGATAAATGCGGCCTGGAGTGTACAGTAGCAGATACAACATTCAAAATACAGGCACAAAACCTAAATAAAAGCTACCTACAGTGCAATGTGTGCTGCCAAGTTGCACATCTCACACATCACTGCAGACTTCTATGTGGGTGCAAAATAGTATTATACCTTCCCAAAAGGCACATGTAGAAAACAGACACAGATCCAATGATGCTAACATTCAAGAGTTGGCTTGCCTTATCTTCATCCAAGACACAGAATACTTCAATATCTACATATGTGTCACATGTCCAAAATGCCAGAATTATGGATGTATTGTTAAGAACAAACATACTGATGTGCTGTTTATGATGAAAATGTTATCCTATTTTCATATATGGTAAGTGAGGTAATAAGACCTCAATTACATAAGTAGTAAGTAAAATCCTTACATAAACGTTAATTGCGTAAACTGATCTCTATGTTTTGTAAAATTTTACATCTGCTTTAAGTTTTTCAACTCAAATCAAAAATCAATGTGAAACTTAGGCCACATTTATCAATATTTCTTGCAGCTCAACGCAGTAAGACAACTTGCTGCATTGCACCAAATGTTGAGAGCAGAATGCCCCATTTATATCAATATAAGGTGCGTTCATGTACTCCATCTGTGCTGGTGCACTGTCTGCTGCCTGGTGCTAATGCATTTATCCTTGCACCACGGTGCAAGGGTGCTTGTGTTGCAGGCAGGAATACTTTTGTGAAGGAAAGGACACCTTCCTGCACAAATGCAATCCTCAGATGCCTTTCCTACTTCCTAAGTGTACAGCAGAATTCATCACACTTTGAAAGAGGAAACAAATGATGAGTGCTAGAAATGGGTGTCTAGAGTTTTCTTCTTTGTCCAAGTAGGGACCCTTATTCCTAGTCAGGGTAAGGGGGATATACTTCTAAAATAACCCCTGCTCACCGCTTATCTCATAGGGAGTATGTAAAGCATTTGTGCACACACACAGTAATACAATGAAAAACACTACAAATGGACACCATACCAGTTTAGAAAAATAAGTAATCTTTTTCTAAAGCAAACAAGACAAAAACAACACAAATCCACTATACAGTAATCAAAATAAGACTTTTAAATGGTAGAAACAGTTCTGTCAATAGCAAACTATAGATGTGACTCTTTTAACACAAAGTACCTTGGATGCGTCAAAGTCATAAACAAAAAAGGCTGCAGGGAAGGTGATGCTTTGGTTCCTTATGCCCAGGAAAGGTGATGCGTCGGGTCCTTACTCCAGGGGAGGTGATGCTTCAGTGCCTTACTGCCACGCAGGGGCGGTGATGCGTTAGTTCCTTACTGAAGGGGAGGTGATGGTTCAGTTTCTTACTGTGTTGGGAGGTGATGGGTCGGTTTCTTACTACAGCCCCAGCATTCTTGTAGACTTGGCGACCTGGTGCGATGCGTGACAATTGGGGATGTGTCGGCTCTCGATGCGGCGGTGGCAACGGCACTGCGTTTGTCTCTCCAGCCATGGCCCTGCAATGCGTTGGTTCTTGCAGCCGCACTGCAGGGCCTGCATAAAATTCAGTCCAGTGATCTCAGACTTCAGAGATCGATGCAAGGGATTCGGTGTGCAGCAATTTCTCCAGCTGCGGGCAGGTGTTGCATCGTTTTTTCCAGTGATGCATCCAAAACAGGTGCAGATGCGTTGCGCTTCTTGAAGTTGCATTTCATTTCGAGCTTCCTACTGCAGAAACAACCTCCAGAGGCCCAATACAGCCACAGGCACCTCTTGGGAGGTCAGAACTACTCCCAGCAAGGAAGTTCGGGGAAGCTGGTGGTGAAGTCTTTGTAATCCTGAGACTTCAAAACAGAAGGCAAGCTCTACTTCAAGCCCTTGGAGATCTTCTTCAAGCAGGAAACACAGCACAGTGCAAAGAGGACAAGTCTCCTTGGCTTAAACAGCCCCTGCAGGCCAACCCCAGACAGCACACAGCAAAGGGGCAGTACTTCTCTTTCGGTTTTCCCAGCTCTTCTCTTTGGCAGAGGTTCCTCTTAAATTCCAGAAATAATCTAAAGTTCAGTGGTCTGGGTCCCAACATTTATACTCCATTTCTCTTTGTTCTCTGGTAGCAGAGAGGCTCTATGCTCCGTTAAAACCAGTTCTGTCCTCTATGGTGCACCTTCCCCGCAAGAGGTGGAGACAGCATTGTGTAAGGCAGACCAGGCCCATACGGGTGAAAGGAAACCTCCTTCCCTACTCTAAATGCAGCCCTGGTATATTCGGCCCAGCCCTGACTTATTCAGGAAAGGCAGGACACCCATCAACCCCCCAGTGGCTGTCTGAGAGAATGCACACCCCAGCCCCTGCCATTCCAAAGCCAGATAGTCAATCCACAAACCAGCAGATACACACATTATGGCTAAGCAAGAAAATACCCACTTTCTAAAAGTGGTATTTTCAAACACACAATATAAAAATCATCTTTACTGAAAGATGTATTTTTATATTCTGAGTTCAGGCATACTAAACTCCATCTTTTTATTTTGTCCCAATGGAAGGTATAATTATAAGATGGTATAAATAAACTCCCATTCTATCCTATGGGACAGATAGACTTTCAATAGTGAAAAACGAAATACACTGTATTTCACTATCAGCACATGTTACACACATCAGTACATGTCCTACGTTTCACACCCACTGCACCCTGCCCACAGGGGTACCTTAGGCCTACCTGAGGGTGTGACTCAAATGTAATAAAAGGGAAGGTTAGGGCTCGGCAAGTGGGCGCACTTGCCAGGTCGACATGGCAGTAGAGACTGCTCGCAGACACTGCAGTGGCAGATCTGAGAACCCCACATACAGCAACACCCTCCCACCAACTTACTTGTACTATAACATCTTAATCTAAAACTTGACACTATTTCCAACATACCTACCTTAATCTTAATCCATCTCTACAACTACTTTATACCCAAATGATCTAATTAATCATAAGAAAATTAAACAAGGACAGACCCTGTCTGTCACTTTTTCCCATTGCTTCCAGAGCCTTTAATGTTTCCTCATATCTCTGTACATAGACAGTCTTTTTTGTGTGCACTTTTTACTTGTGCTGGCTATGTCCATATGCTGCATCCTGTGCCTTTGCGGGTGGATAGTGGCTTCCTGCTCCCATGAGGGGTTATTTCTCTGATTGATGTACTTGGTTCCTGGCTAATGTGTGAGGCACCCATGTTCCTGCTGCCTTTTGCACACCATGTTTCGGAATTCATAGGCTATTTTCTTAATCGATGGACATATCCCTTCCTTGCACCAAATATTTTTTTTCATCAGCTGTCATATAAGCTAGACAAGAATAATATAACAAAAGTTAGATCTAAATCTGCAATATCACACCATATAGTTTATTGCAAATCAAACAATCTAAACATGCTACAATATAAAGGCATTTCCTATCACCAGATTTAAAAAACAGTAACACATCATACATGTTTGAAATGTCTAGGCACATTACATTTGGAGTGCAATATTAAGTTACATGTAGGGTAGCAGTGTTCATGCAACTTACATTGTTATACCTAGTGAGTGAACTATCAACAGTGATTCAATGCAATAAATATGCCATAGTGTATTGTCTAGCCATGTGTGAGGTACATGTTCATCATGCAGATACAATCTTCACAGATATTTAACCAACTCTGGCTCTCACCAAAGCAAAATGTGTAAACGTGGTACACCCCACATATATCCATCCATTACAATCAAAGTTTTATTAGGGACAGATCTTCCATTATTATGCTGCCTTGCCGCCCACACAGGCACCCTTGCACTATGGTGCTTCCAAGAATACAGCACACTTAGAAAGAGGAAACAGCGAGGAGAAATTAAGATATTTCTCCTCTTTGCACCTCTATTGAGTAGGCATACCATTTTGGCGCATACCCAGGTTTACCAGTCATGGTATATCTGGGAATGCACCAAAAAGCATGAATGGATGCATGGGAACACCCATGACTAACCTATGTAATGCCTTCCCAGGACAGAGTAACGCAAATCAGCCACCTTGTTATACTCCTCATTGGCCTAGCAATGCATGGCCTTGCATTGCTTGGTATATGCAACTTAAGTATTACATCGCCTTGGCAACATCAAGAATGATGCAAGGGTGAAGCATTACCTGGATGAATCTAGCCCCGGATGTGAGTAAGTGCCTCTAAAGTGGCTCATACATACAGTATTATTGACTACTTTTCATGAGATGGACATTTACCACCAAGAAGTAGTGCTACAGGACGTGTGTACAAATTGCATTAAATGTCATGACAGAGTTGTTGGACTACGCCCTTTCTGCAGGGTCACCCCCAAACGTTTTGCATTCAACTCTCCTGTTTTCTGAACACATTTGTTTTCTTTTAGGAGTCTGTGCTCTTTACCACTGCTAATAAGTGCTACCGTGCTTCTGCTCTCTCCTCCAACTATGGTAGAATTGGCATACACCCATTTAGCCTATTTAATTTACTTATAAGTTCCTAGTAAAGTGGCACTACATATACCCAGGAGATGGAGATTAAATGCTAAAAGTGGGCCTGCAGCACTTATTAAGTAGCCCTTTAAACATGTCTAAGACTTGCCACTGCAGACTGTGTGTGAAGTTTATAACCGCCATTTTGATCTAGCGATATAAACCTTTGGCTAAGCCCAAACCTACCTTTTGAATACATATGTAACCACTAGGGTAGGCTCAAGGCATTTCAGAGGGCAGGATGCAGTGTATTTAAAAATTTGGACATACAATTTTAAGTTTTACATGTGCTGGTAGCAAAATAAATCTTACATTCAGCTATCACTACTGCAAGGACCTACCTTTCTCCAACATTTGAGTTACCTTATTACACTTAATAAGCTCCAACTTCAAAATCGGAACCGGTAACCAGTTCATGTTTTGTGTCTTTGGAATTGTAATGAAAAATCCTCTTGTGTGGTGAAGCCGGATTTTCTATTAATATTTTAAAAATATCACTTTTAGAAAGTCTGCATGTTTCTGCCTTAACCATTTAGTGCCTGTAGCCTGTCTCTGGGTCATATGACTAGGCGTAGCAAATATATGATATTTCAAGGCAAACAATTACAACACATGCTTTAACAATGCAATTTTTACATCACAACTACCGTTACATAGCATGATTTTACAACGCATGGCATTACAACACATTTTAAAAGCTACCATTACAACACATTTCATTACAATGCTTACTATTACAATGCATACCATTACAATACATAATACTTTTAGGGCAACAGTAGAGTAAGTGTTGGATAGTGTAGGGGTAAAAATTACTACTCCAGTGAGTGCAACAGTAGGGTAAGTGTTGACTAGTGTAGGGGTAAAAATTACTATTCCCACTCCAGTGAGTGCAACAGCAGGGTAAGTGTTGGATAGTGTAAGGGTAAAAATTACTATTCACAATCCAGTGAGTGCAACAGTAGGGAAAGTGTTGGATAGTGTAATGGTAGAAATTACCATTCCCATCTACCCCAGAACCCATACCCACCCTAAAACAAAAAAATCTCCATTACTTACCTTATAAGGCAGTGTGATGGCATGCGGTGTAACGGTATGCATTGCAATGGCATGAATTGTAGTGACATGCGTTGTAATGGCATGTGTTGTAATGGCAGGCGATGTAAAGGCAGTTGCATTGTAACAGTTACGTTGTAAAAGTAGTGCGATGTAATGACTGTGTTGTAATGGATGTTACTCAGCGTAGCTGGCAGTGGGCTTTGTGTATTCCTCCTAGACATACACACACAATAGGGAGCTTAGGTGTGCCTGGATTGGCCATCACTGTCTGGATGGAAGGGCAGAGCAGGGCACAGCCCTAATTGCACTTGAATAGTCTGTATTTTGCCTCCACATAAAAGGCAGTATACCCCCTGTAGTTAGCCCAGAGCCAGGGCAGGGAAGGCAGGAAGCCTCTAGAAGCTTCTCCCCACTCCAAAGGCACATCTGGGTTCTAATATTGGACCTCAGACACCACCTCTTCAGTACATTTCTGGACCTGTGGATACTCCGCCAGGAAGAACTGCTGTGCTGCTGGACTACTGCCTTGTTGGACTACGTTCCTTGTAGTGCTGACTTGCAGCCTGCTGCCACCTTGCATGGGTGAGAGGGACTGAACCTGCATTTGATGAACCCAGGAACCCTGAGATACCACTAACACTAGCTGGCTGGCCTCCTGAGTAACGCCTCAGGGGCAGAAGGCTTCAACAACCGTGACCCAGCACCTGGACTCTGCCATGTGTGAGTTTACCCTGGAAAGAGGTTCCGCCTCAGTCCTGTACCATTGAAAGTGAGCCTAAGGTGATGTGCCAGCATCTGAAGATCTAACAAGAAGAACCAATGCATCAGTGCTGCTGCATGGATTCGATCCATCGCCAAGTCCTGGCTTTCATCCGCAGCCTCCTTGTAACCACTGCTGTGTTGTACATCCTCAGCACAGGCCCTAGAATCTCTCATCGACACAACTCGACAGCAGCCTTGACAACAATGCAGGATGCATCCTCAACACCAGACTTTGCATCACAAGCCATCATTGGCAGGATCCTCTACGATGACGCAGGACCTCGCATTGCAGTCTCACCATAACCCGAAACTGATGCATTGCTTCAGCTGTGCAATGTATCTTTGATGGGGATCCTCATAATACTCTGCAAAATAGGATTTATGGTACTTTGTTCAGTGGGCCAAACTGGGTCACTATAGCTGAACCATGCTCCATTGTGGTCGGTCTGAACTTGTGACTTTGTCCTGCACGATCGGATAGCCAAAGTTTGTCCTTTACTCCTTTTGGTGCTATTTTTACTAAGATCTTTAAAATTGCATATCTCTGGTTCTACTAATTGGATGTGTGTCATTTCAGTCTAGTTTTATTTATATACTCTATTATTCTAATTCTGTTGTGGGATCCCTTTATACGTGTGTTTTCACTGTGCCACTGTTTGAAATGTTGACAAATGCTTTACCTATTACCTCTGAGTCAAGACTGACTGCTCTGTTCCAAGCTACCCACTGGTTAATCACAGATTAATTTAAGGTTTGCTTGTGACTTCAGCCTCAAAAGAACTGTGGTTAATGCTTGAGGAGGTTTCACCCCCTACAGCCAGTAATCCCTTTTCTTATAGATACGAGGATACATTTTGTGCTAAGAAACAGCGCTAAATGCAGCAGAGCACAAATAGCGAAGCAGGAGCGACCACACGTGTTCACTAAATGTGTTCTCTTGGTAGGATTTTTCGCCCCCAAATCACACGAAGAGGAGTAATCACATTATTATCAGTAATTCCCCATCAACGAGTAATGCAGAATTACCATAATTACTCTGATTACTCCAGGGTAATTGAAATTCCACCCAGGCCTAGTGCCAAGCTCATGGAGTTAAAATAAATATAATAATATCTGTTAGGAAAGATCCCACTAATCAATATCATAAATAAACACCTACTCTAAAGCATACTCTAAAATCATGGACCAACAACCCTGCCAATGATCCTGCTAGATGTTGAAAATGCATTTGATCGGGTTAAGTGGGGTTGTCTCAGGGAGATTATGGTTGATATGACGATAGCCAAACGTTTATTAAATCAATTGAATTGCTGTATAAAGATCCAATTACTAAATTACAGATAATAGGAGCATCCTCAGAGGGTTATATAATAACTTGAAGAACCGTTTATACCCACTTACTGCGTCTCGGCGGCGGGGGAACCGCCCAAGTCTTCTATACCCTCCTTATATAGAAAAAAGGAGACACAGGAGCCTTCGTCTGCAGGAGGAACCAAGTTTTAATCGAATAGTCCGGGCTATGGAACAGAGTCCATAGCTCGTCGGAGACAAGACAGAGGAGGCTGCTGCTTCACTCCGCAGCTCACAGGCCTTATATACACATTTCCAACCTTAAGAAACCAGTTCGGATGGGGGCCTGGCGCCTCTGAGTCAGAATGCAGTTACGCCATTCTTTGTTCAGGCAGGGCAGTGCTGCAACAGATGGTACAAAAGATTACGGACATGTCTTGCAAAACAGGATATGTACTTGAGAGAACAGACAGATCTTGAACAGCAGGATATGTGAAAGAAACAAGTTCTGGGACGGTGGTGTGACCAAGTCTTGCGAAACATGGTGGGTGTGTGCAGGAGTTCAGTCCAAGGGTGGTGAGGCCAATTATTTGTTCCCTTTTTCAAAATTGGCTCAACCACAAGGAGCAGGAAGGGCAGGGTGGTCGTCAGGGCCGGACTGGCTACCGGGCAGTTGTGTGTCCTGCCGAGCAGGGGGATGATTTCTCTGTGGCGTGGGCTTATTTCGTTGATGGGGACGTGTGTGCGCTTTGAAATAAAAAAAGCAAAACGAATTTCGTTTTGCACACACAGGTCCCCATCAACGAAATCATACCCCTGCTCGGCAGGACACACAACTGCCCGATAGCCAGTCCGGCCCTGGTGGTCGTGACAGTTTGAGTTTCATTAGACATCAGCAGAAACGACCAGGAGGGTCATGCAGAGGTGTTTGACACAAAATGGCAATGCAAAAATAATTGAGTCCTGACACAAAATAAATGCCGACAAGAAGGAAACTTTTCCTCAAACGTGTGGGACTAGACAAGTATATCGGTCCTTGCCCCTCCTATTTTCTTTTTAAGGAAATGTGATGAATTGAGTTGTCGCTCAAACAACAGCCACAATATCCGTCAGGGTGAGCCACAAAAGACACTAAATCAACCTTTGCTTAATCCACAATGACAACAGAGTATACAAACTGCCAACATGAAGGTCCTCCATCCATTTTAAACGTGAGCTTCTGTTTTTGCTACAGCGATGACTACTCCAAATTTGATAGGTAGGCAAGTAGTCATTTTTCACTGTAAAACCTGGCAGCAAGGGACAGTAAAAACATTATAATGCTCCCCCAGTTATGTTCAAAGACTCACATGGCAAAAGGAGCATCATATTTTTTCTATAAAAAAAAACCATTTCGGGATCTTCTTTATAAAAAAAATAACAATATTACTCTGACACAGCCCCGTAGCACAGAGTAATATGCCTTGCCAAGAACCTCCGTGATAACAGCTCCTGGCGATAATTTTCTAAATGACCCCATCTTTGGTGGCCATTTATAAATTAAGCTGGAGGCCCCTTGTTCATGGGGACAGAGTAATTTACTCCACCCTCATAGAGGAATGGCAGGCCAACCACCTGCATATAAGTCATCCCCTAAATTACCTTTTAGTTACAAATTACGTTTAGGGAATACGGCAAAAAAACATTTTCCTCAACTATCTCAAAGCAAGCTATTTTAAAAACGTATTGTTTAAAGTAGTACAGAATGACTTTAAGCAGTTGAAATATGTGTTGAAATGTTTACTATTCCTACAGTCACTACTACACTCCTTTATGGCATTCCTCTGCTTTAGCTCTGATTTTCCTGGACGGTAATACTAACATTTGGCATAATTCTGGAATCAACTGATTTGGAGACTTTTGTGGAGGAAAAACTATGCATGCTTTTTCTAATCCATTGCAAAGTCGCCCTGTGTGCCCTCGGCACCCCACATTTACTGACTGGTACTGGTGATAACTGACTTTGAATGTCCCTGGGCTCTTTGTGCCCAGGCCCAGGGCCAGTGCTATGTTGAAAACACAGTGAAACCACAAACATACATTAGGGTACACTATATTAGGGTACACTTATAATTGGCATGGCCTACCCTATAAGTCCCTAGTACATAGGAGGCCAGCAGCCCTTTCTGCACTTGCATGTGTGCACTGCAGGGAGCCAGAGGTCATTTAAACATTAAATGTAAAAGCAGCCCTGTGTCGAAGCACTACTTTCAAATATAAATTGTGCCCAAACTTGACTTTGGTGGTATGGGCACTTATAAAGTGACAACCTACAATATTATGGCCCCTCAGGGTCTCTTCTATGTGTCCCGGGGTGGGGGTCATGTCATTATAGCGAAGGCCCTTATAAAAGATGTTTTATATGCTTTGGGGATAGAGAAATAGCACATTTCACATTTCCCCAATTTAGGGGTCCATTAGGATGGCGGGCGGTCTTTGACCGCCTGCCATCCCTGTACAAAACGGGCCCGCCCGCCATCGGAGTGGCGGTCCCGCCTTGGCCATTAGGATGCGCCCGCCACAGTGGCGGGCGCATCCCATATTTTTACCATAGCGGCGGGCGGTGCTGAAAGCGCCGCCCGCCGCAATGGTATAAATGCACATTGTGCATTTCAAAGCACAACATGACAGGCACCGCGCGGTGCCTGCCATGTTGCACTTTGAAATGCGGGGGGGTACTAAAGGTACCCCCCATGTGCACCACCACCCCCCCGGAGTCCCAGGGGGCCCGCAAAGGGCCCCCGCAGGGAGACTCCGCATGCCTTTATGTGACGGCATTGCCGCCACGGAAAGGCATTCCCCAAAGCCCATCATAATATGGCTGGCGGTGTCTAACAGACACCGCCACCATATTAAACATTTTCCGCCCCGGCTGCAAGGCGACCGGGGCGGAAAAGCGGCGACCGGTGTTTCCGTCCGCTGCAGTCCCCCCGCCATACTAATATGGCGGGGGAAATGGGTGGCGGGCAGCAAATGATGTCTGGCGGATTGCCACCGCAGCACCCGCAGCAACACCCATGTCACGCCCCAACACGCAAAGTGTTGCGTGAACAGGGGCGATATTTGTAAGCACAGGTTAAGTCACCCAGGGTGCTTGTAAATCTCACTCAGCAGGTTGCGCCACCGGTGCGTCATGCAACGTGATGCACTGACGACGCAAGGGGCTCGTAAATTTGCCCCTTGGTGATCAGCTGACAGACTGTTACTGGTGTTGGAATAACTTATTTCACTACCAGACTTTCACCTGACATTAATGAGGAAGATATTTGAGAATTTATAAAAAAAGTGCCCTCATTGTCGCCGTCTAGAGTGCTAAACATAATTTCTACTGCAAAACGACCCCCCTCATTTTGTTCATTTCTATATAACAACTATATATTAATTCAAGAGTTATAATACAATATTTATCATACCCTAAATACATTCCTAGTCATGCCATAAATACATTCCTGCATCTTACTGTAACATAGATGGAAATGTGTTTTGTCCATAGAATTGTCAAATGCTGTTGGAGATAGGATGATAAAAGAATAAATGTGTTAAGTGTACGAGGCACTTAAAGATAAAGATCTAGAATACAGTTCTAAATTTTACATAATATATTTGTCTTGGGCTATATACTACAACTTAATATTACAACACCTATTTCATTTCTGATTTGTAATGTGATTTATAAAATCAAATACTGAACATTCAAAACATCTAAAAACGTTTTACACATGGTCATAACAATAATGTGTATGCTTAAAAACAGAACAGTCATAAAGCAGCCAACATGTGTATTGCGACAACTGTCACTTTTTCAAGTCTGTAAAATAATACACAATAACTAAGATTGTCTGCACACAGTGGTCACATTCATTTGTTTTGTGGTAAAGTCTCTTAAATATCCCTAAATTTATTTCACCTTGAGTGTTTCAACATTTTGCATTTGTGACATTTATATAAGGCTACAGATTAAATGTTCAATTATATTAGAACAAGATAATTAACTTCATGTTAATAGATAACATAGTATATTCCTCCAGTATTTTGAAATGTGTTGGAATTCATCTGGTGAATATAATCAAGTGTTGGAAAGAGATTCAAAATTTGGTAGAGTACCTCCTATTTTAAAAGGTCCCAGAAATTGGTATGATGAAATGATTGAACAAAAAGCAAAACAGTAGCGGTTTAAAAATGAATTTAAAAGCAGATAGATAACATAGGGTGAGTGACCAGGGATTTCACCAGAAAAAAACCCTCAGATAACTAAAAAAGGAGGTATTCCAAACATTTGAGCGCAAAGTTGATAACCATCTGTGATAATTTATTGAAGCAAGAGGTAGCCATAACTTGTGATAATGGTGAAATGATAGCAAAAAAATAGATATAACATGGACCATCTGAGGTACAGACCAACATAAATACATGTGAATGAATATCCATCGGAATGTATCAATGGGAATGGTTAAGCCTGAGTGCCACTTTGACCTTTGGCAATTTAAAGGAGATAACTGTTTAGTAACATAAAGAACCATGGGTGGGGAAAAAATATTTGTACATAACAATAAAATGTGATCTGTGATCCCCAAAAATATAATTCATGTGCAACAAAGGCAGCATTGAGATTAGTGTGAAATAGATGCAGACAAGCAGATTATGAATCAAAGAGGAAAAACTAAAGGGGAAAACCAAAATCATATATGATCATGAGAGATTACAATTTTTCTGCTTTTATAGAATCGGTAGTGCAATAGCCAGGCCAATGATATAGATCCCAATGACGCAGGGGCAGATGTATCAAAATACCTATTTGACATTCTCAAATAGCGATTTTTTGAGAATCGCTATTTGAGAATTGCAAAATGGTATGTATCTACAAAATCACAATTTTTTTGCAATTTCCTAAAATTCCTTATTTGCGAATAGCAAATTGCGAATTCGCAAATAAGGAATAATTTCCCATTCATTTCTATGGGCCAGGAGGCCCATAGGAATGAATGGGAAGTTATTCTCAATTTGCGATTCACAATTTGCTAATCGCAAATTGAGAATAATTTAAAGGGTGCAAGGGTGTCTTAAGGACACCCTGCTGCACCCCTGAAATTGACATGTGTGCGCATATGGCGCACATACATGCCCTAAGGGCATGTATGAGCGCCACATGCCACCTTTACAAGTGCCAAAAAGTGCATTTGTAAAAGAAATCGCAAATTACCACCAACTACAAGTTGTTGGTAATTTGCGATTTCTTAGTGTAAAATCGCGAAACCTGAATGCATCATACATAGCATTTAAGGAATCGCAATTTGCGATTCCTTAAATGCTGACGCAAAATTAAGGAACCGCCCAAATTGTTATTCCTTAAGTTTGCGATGCGATTTCAATGATGCATTGCATTTTCTGATTTTTTTGTCGCAAAGCTGCTATTTTGCGAATCGCAGCGTTTGCAACAAAAAAAACATTTGATAAATCTGCCCCATAGATCCCAATGACGATGTAGATACAAAGATCAATTGTCTAGAACATGTTGTCAAGACTTAATTTCAAACATCTATGAGGTAAGGTTCCCTCTTAGTGAAGGAAAGCCCACATAATGTCAGGATATAGTTTGATGTAAAGACAAGAAAGAGGGAACATTATGGACAGTCTGCTGACTTTAAAATTTCAGCAAGAAAATAAACGAGGTGTGGAACTTCAAAATGTTTGACTGGTTTTTTTTTATTAAAAGACAGCACCAGAAGTCCTTTAATATTATCTTCTGTGAACATGGACAATTATATGATGAATGTCTATAAATGGAAAACTGTGTAACATCCGAGTCTAAAATTATATAAGAGTACACATTAACATCTCAAGGCTTAATTCAGGGATGTCTAGTGCACATGTAAACCATGTACAGTGTCCACTGGTAGATTCAAAATGCAATATTACAGGTGAATTGTTAAGGTCTATAGAGCATTTGTCCATAGCTATTATTTACTAATACCCATGATAAGGTTTGTAGCATCTACATGACAAAGGAAAACCAATAAAGTGTTAAAATGGATTGTGCAAAACAGAATCAAAATTAAAGAATAGGAAAAAAAACGTTTTTGCATATTTATATCAAACAAATTTTGAAAAAACATTGAGATTCTCTAATTAGAGCTTGTTACACCACCATACTCAGTGTTCTCATCAATGATGCCATTTGAAGTGTTGTCAGTGATGTCATCAATGCTGTCATTGAACATGTCATAAGTGATTGATTCCATGAGGTCATAAGAGAAGAACTTGGTGGGAGGACAAGTTCTAGTTAGCTCAGGAAAATGTAACTGGTTAATTTAAATGTTTTTTTAGTTTAAAATATTTTAACTGATCTTTTCACATAACTTTAATCTTTGTTTTTTTTCCAGTTAATTTCGGTAGTTTTTTAAAGAAAAAATTATGTACTATTACAATACCTAACTATATTGTAGGTATATATCTTTTTTTAACATAAAATAATACCTTACTACAATGCAAACCCCACTGTGGGAAGTGAACCAAAGATTTTGTGTGCAGCATAGGGATGGGTGCAGGTACTTCACACCTTTGTGGTGTGAAGTTGTGCAAATGCCCCCCCCCCCCCCCCCACAGATACCCACCCATATTTTTTTTGTAATTCCTAGCTGCAACTTGTCTGCCCATTTGCGGAATCCATGGACTATAACAGAGTATTTCTGTAACTCCATGGAATTCCGTGGGGTGAAGCTCCATGTATACTGCCCATCTCTATATGAATTGCCAATACTTATGCGATTACTCCTGCTCATGTAATTAGGAGTAAATTGTGGGGGGTAATCCTATAGCAAGAGCAGTTTTAGCGAGCGCTATCAACAGCTTGCTCTGCCTATTCATGTTGTTATGTCATGTTTTGTTGTGTGCATTTGTAGAGCACTGCTTATCACCAGCAGGGTAATCTAGGTGCAGAGCAGGTGCAGGAATCAGGAGTCTGACTCGTGAGTTTGCCTGATTCTGGGGTTTCTGTAGAGTAGATCAGAAGAAACCAGGTCTTAAGCTTTTTCTGGAGCTTGAGGAGAAAGGTGGAGGCCCTCTATGGCAAACGCAATGGGTCAGACTCCCTCCTTCACTCTCGGCACCACACCAACCACCTGTGGAGTCCCCCAGGATTCCTCCATCAGCCCGACCCTGTTCAATGTCTACATGGTCCCACTCACATCCATCGTCAGACCACACGGACTCAACAATGTATCGTACAGAGAGGACCCAACTCATCTTCTCCGTGTCCAACAAACCCAACCTCTCCAAACATAACTTTCAAGACAGTATGGAAGCAGTAGCCAGATGGATGCAGAACAGCTGCCTACAACTCAACGCAGACAAGACGGAGGTGCTCATCATGGGCTCACACCCCAATGCCTGGAAGAACACCTGGCGGCCCCCTGCCCTCGGGAACCCCCCCATGGACCACACATGCAACCTCAAAATCATCCTGGACTCCGAACTCAGAATGGACTGCCAGATCAAGGCCATCACCTCTTCCTGCTACCACACCCTCTAACTACTCTGAAAGACCTTCAATTGGATTCCCCCCAAACACAGGAAAACCGTCACCCACGCCCTAATCAGCAGCAGACTAGACTATGGCAATGCACTCTACGCAGAGATCAGCAAGAAACTCACCTGCAAATTACAGAACCTCTAGAACGCCGCAGCCAGACTAGTCCTCAACCTACCCCACCACTGCCACATCAGCCAACACCTACGAACACTACACTGGCTCCCCGTCGAGAAGAGAATCACCTTCAAACTTCTCACCCACACCCACAACACCAGACCCGCCTACATGAAGATTCCTCCGCTCAGCCCAGCTCTCCCTTGCATCAGTATCACGCATCAAGAAAACCAGATCAGGAGGATGCTCCTTCTACCTCCTCACTGCCAAGGCATGGAAGTCCCTCCCACTCCTCGTCTGACAGACTCTATCACGCCCTAAGTTCTTGAAGGACCTCAAGACCTGGCTATTCGACTGAGCTCCATAAGATTCTGGGAACTGCACCCCCGCCCCAATTCAGCTCCTTGAGACTCCTTTGGGTGAGTAGTTGTGCTTTTTAAACCCTGTTTGATTGATTGATTGATTGATTGATTGATTGATTGATTGATTGATTGATGTGATCTTGTAGGACTTGGCTGTGATGTATGAGAATGAGTGGTCTCTAGTACTTCTTCTGTGGATACAGGGAATGTGTGCTAGAGAGAATGCTGCAGATCGGGGTGGTCTGCTAGGTTGATGGAAGTTCAGGCAGTAGTTGAGATATGTTGGACCAGTGTTGTGAAGGGCCCTGTATTCATGTGTCAGGAATTTGAAGTGGCAGTGTTCTGTTCTGGGAGTCAGTGGAGCTCTCTGAGGTGTGATGTGCACTCAAGTCAAGTCAAGTCAAGTCAAAATAAGATGTATTCGAAATCACATAGTGAATCGTAAAAGCTGCAACCATATAGTGATATCTCAGTTAGAAATCTGTTAAAAATATAGTAAAAGACACAAAAATAAAAACAAACATAGATAAAAACAGACAAGAATATCCCCTTAATCAGAAAGTGTTCTGTAGTTGCTTCCTGCATCTTATAACAGCCAATAAAAAATGTGACAATGCAGCACATATATACAAACTCTGGAGGAATTGTAGGTAAATAAAGGTTGATCGATATTGCACAAATCCAAGTTATTTTAACCAAGGCTTAATAAAACAGTTTCTCAGATCTGAGTAGAGTTCACAAAAAAAGAGAATGTGAATGTGTTGGAACTGGCCCTTCTTTTAGGGTCATCCCCAAACTTTTTGCTTCTCCCTACCCTATTTTTCCTGACCCGTGGCTGTTGGCAATAGGACTCTGCGCACTTTATCACTGCTGATCAGTGCTAACGTGCATATGCTCTCTGTGTAAATTGTTATTGTGATTGGATATACATGATTGGCATATTTGTATCACCATGAAGTCCCTAGTAAAGTGCACTGGGTGTGCCAGGGCTGGTGATGACAAAGGCTACTAGTGGGCCTGTAGCACTGATTGTGCCACCCACATGAGTAGCCCTAAAATAGTGTCTCAGGCCTGCCACCGCAGTGCCTGTGTGTAGTCTGTGAACTGCCATGTCCTCCTGGCCAGTGTCTCCACTGACCAGGCCCAACCCTTCCCTTTTTGTGCACATTGGTCACCCCTATGGAAGGCCCAAGGTACCCCCTTGGCCAGGGTGCAGTGTATGTGAAAGGTAGAGCATGTACTTGTGCAGGTGACATGCTCTGGTAGTGATTTACAGCCATTTTCGTTTTTCACTGCTATAAGGCTATCTTGCTTCATAGGCTATCATGGGGGATGCTGGCTACAGTGGCTACCAGCATATCTTCCCATAGGAACAAGATAGGACATAAGAGTATAGTATCCCTGAACTCAGAATTTAATAACACATCTTTTAGGAAAGGTTGTTTTTGAATCCTGTGTTTGAGAACAGCACTTTTAGAAAGTTGCTGTTCTCTTGTCTGACCTTCCTGTGTGCCTTGGCCTGCTGGTGTATTGACTGTCTGGTTTGAGAGTGACAGGGGCTGGGGATTCCCCAGGAGGCTGGCTGAGTCAGCCCTAGGCTGAATGACTGCATTTGCAACTTGATGGGAGGGAGGAGTTGCACCTGGGACCTGAATAGGACTGTGCCCGCCCCCCACAGTGCTGGCTCCACCCCCTGAAGTGCTGGCTCCACCCCCTGTAGTGTTGGCTCCACCCCCTGTGGTACGTCTGATGTCTCTGCCCTGCGCTGTGAAAGGAGAGAATGAATCATGTCAACAAAGTGCTCCAGGGCTGTGCTTTCCCTCCACAATGCTGGCTCCACCTCCTGCTGGGCGGCTGACGACCCTGCCCCTCTCTCTGAAAGGAAAGGAGAAGCCAGGAAAACAAAGTGCTCAAGAAACACGGTGAACTGGTTCAGACCGGGCTCAGGGCCCACTTGCACAAAGAGAACAAAGACTTTTAGGGGTATAAGTACTGGACCCCTGACAACAGAAAATTAGATCATCCTGGAATCAAGAAGGAACCTCTGCCAATGAGAAAGCTGAAACTGAAGAAGGAAGATTGTCCACCTGTTGCTCTGCTGGATTGCCCTGCTGTTGCTTTGCTGCCAAGGAGAGGGGAAGGACTTTGCTTTGTGCTGTGTCCCCTTGCTTGAAGGAATCTCCAAGAGCCTGAGAAGAGCTGGCTCCCTGTTCTGAAGTCCCAGGAACAAAAGGACTTCACCCCCAGCTTCCCTTGAGCTCTACTGGGAGTTCTCTCCTTCCTGGAGTGCTTGGCCTATGTGTGGTGCCTCTGGAAGTTGTACCTGTGTTGGGAAGCTGGAAACTAAGCTTGAGAGACTTTGTTAAAGAAAAGTTATCGCATTGCTCGCTACGGAGCGTATCCCCGACAGTGCGAGAAGATTCCCGCCGCTACGAAGGTCAAGATCGTCGCAGCGCCTTTTGCCGCTGTCAGAGCCGTCGCATCCTTCGTTTGCGGGACGCACCCGATCGGTGCGGGAAGTCCAACATCGCTGCGAGTGTCGTCGCAGAGCCTGTCGTCGCTGGGTGAGATCACCGCACCGCCTGCTTGCGGACTGGATGACTTCCAATTACCTGCAGCTCAATGCCAGCAAGACAGAGGTCTTGCTGGTGGGAAAAAATGTGTCTGCTTGGGGAGAGAACTGGTGGCCAGAGAAGCTAGGCAACCTTACCGACCTAAAACTGGAAGTAAAAAACTTGGGAGTCTGAGTAGATACCTCTCTTATCTTTATTACTCATACCAAGAAAGTTGCTGCCACCTGTTTTGGGATTTTACGGAATCTCAAGCCTATGTTAAAATTATTTGACCCTTCCACTCGTCAGCTCGTGGTGCAATCAACTATCCTTTCGTGCCTGGATTATGCGAGCTCTCTGATGTTAGGGGTAAACCAGGCAGAGGTTCAGAGACTGCAAAGGGTGCAAAATGCAGCTGCAAGAATCTTGATAGGCCTTCCTCGCTTCCAACCGGTCACGGACACCTTGACGAAATTGCATTGGCTGCCTGTGGCCAAACGGATTCAGTTCAAGGCTCTTTGTCTTTCATTCAAAATTCTGAAGCTTGCTACTCCATCGATGCTCTGCCCTTTGCTGACCCCATATGTTCCCCAGCGATCCTTACGCTCGGAAGGCAAGCACCTGGTAGTGGTACCTCGGATAAAACTTTCTCGATGGGTGGCCGCTCATTCCGCTATTTGGCTGCAAAACTATGGAACACGTTACCGTTCTAGCTGCAAGGATTAAATTACCTCTTGACATTTAGGAAAGCCATCAAGACTCATCTTTTTCTGTAATTTGGATCACTAGATACTGTTATGTTAAAGCCTGCCCAGCGGTGGTGATGCAGCTTTCTTTGTACTGTTTGAAAAGCGCCGGGACGCTCCTTAGCTGGAGCAGCTGTGCGCTATACAAAAATATATAACATAACAAAAATATATAACATAACATAACATAACTGCATCACGTCGCTGCGAGAGTCATCGCCGAAGCCAACGCATCGAGGAGCTGCGAGAGAGAAGATTACCGCTGGCCCACACAGCGTCGCCCCAGAGATCGTCGCACCTCCAAAGATCGTCGCATCGTGCTTTTGCGAGAACAAACTTCCTACGGAACCTACGCACCGGAATCCATACAAGTGGCCTTCCTCCCCATACAGACCGGATTCGTCGCAACACGCCCGCTGCTGCAGCGGGGCTGTCGCATCGCCTCCCCAGGGTCTCAGGAGCAACGCATCGCTTGTTTTCCACCGCACCAGCTTCTGCTTTTGGAACTTTGTGGCTACTAAAGGTACTGTGAGCTAAACGTGACGCAACTGTGAACTTTTCATGTAACTGTGGATGATTTTATCGCAACCTAAAGAATTTTATCACAACCTTAAGAACTCTTTTGAAACCATATTCTTGAACTGTGTATGTTGGATTTTTGTCGTTTTGGTCTTGTGTAGTTTAGATTAAATACCTTTATTTTTCTAAACTGTTGTGGAGTCAGTTTGTGGAGTTTTCACTGTGTTACTGTGAGTGTTGGTACAAATACTTTACACATTGCCTCTGGTTAGCCTAGACTGCTCATGCCAAGCTACCTAGAGGGTGAGCAGGGGTTATCTCAGAGGATTTCCTCCTTACCCTGACTAGAAGCAAGGGTCCCTATTTGGACAGTGGTACCTACCCCTGCCAACTAGAGACCCCCATTTCTAACAGAATGGTACTCTGTATGGAAACGTTATCGCATGCGCATTTCACAGGGTCGTGCAACTAGTTATTAATGGTAAGAAAGCTGATTAAATGATGGAAAATATCCAGATGAAACCAGGTCAGCACAAATCTTTGGAACATATTGTACACATTAGCTAGATAAGGCTGCCTCTCATAACTGGTCAGGATCAGCTGGTTCTTTAGAACAGAAGGTTTCATAATCTCTGTGAATAGCCTCAATTCCTCAAGTATTGATAGGCATTTCAATTTAAGAGCTTTCCTTTGGATTCTAATTAAGAGCTTTGGATGGTCACAGAACTCAGGGTGGCCAATGTCGACCAAAACATGACACAAAAATTTAAGCGAGTGGATTTTAAATGCAGACATGGATCTAAGACAGTCCTCTATGATGGAACAATGGAACATTGTATATTCAGAGGACCAGATCTTATGCCAGAGTAAGACTGGCTTAATTGTGTTCATGTCTGCGAGATAAGGAGCTCCCAATTCAGAGTGGCAAACAAATGCTGAACAGCTTTGTGGGAGGACAAGAAGATTCCGTAGGAATATATTTTCTGCTAGCTGGAGTTAGTCAGTATTTGCATATCCCCAGAGCTCAGACCTGTACGTGGCAGTTGGTCTACATTTGGCCGTATAGATGGTCATCATTTCCCTAATGTTTGTGTCTCAACTTCCTAGTGAAGTTCAGGAGGGCTGTGGCAGTTTTGACAAATTGGAGCCGCGTAGACTTAATTGCACTCATCCAGTTCCCATCTTTGTCAAAAGTAATGCCTAAATATGAAAAAGTACCCTTAATATGCACTCACTATGCATTTGAGTGCTGGTCCCTGGACTCTGATGTCCTGTAGCCTTACAAGAAGTGTGTGTTGGGGGATGGTGTCAAAGGCAGCTGAGAGGTCAAGGAGGATTAGGGCTGCCTCTTCTCCAGAGGCCATATGCGGCTGAGGTGAGGTCTGTCCAGGTGCTGTGGTTGCTGTCCAGGAGTTGGTGCAGTTCTACTATATTTAGAGTTATGTCTCAATGCAAAATGCATCATCGTGAAAGGTTGCATTTTGTTCCAAGCAAATTGGGCCAAATGCATGGAGTAGATTAGGGGGAAATTCTACTGCGAGAGCACATTTAGAAAGCGTGAGCCATTTCTTAGTGCAAATTGCATTCTCATGCCCATTTTAGACACAAAGAGGCATTTTTGTGTTAAACATAGTGCTAAATGCAGAATTACTCTCATGCATAACTAAGAATAATCTCACAGAATTCTCAGCTAACTCTGCAAGATTACACTACACTGAATACGTGTGATACGTCCACTCCTAGAAACTACTGCATGCTAATTGTAAAATCGTATGTCATTTTACTGTTACCCAAGAACTGATCACTTGGTAATCAGAGTTCTGGTGGAGAATCTCCAGTTTCATGCAAACGTAGACCTACCCGCTACAAGTTCTGGGATGTTTCAGTGTCTCTAATGTCACCCTATGCCTTCTGTTGCTTCCAGATGAATACATTTGAAATCTTTTAATGTATTATTGTTAGGTACCTAAGATGATGGAATTGTCCATATTCTTTTCTCGCCTTTACTACAGGGCAATGGGGAAACTGGATTTGCCGTCAGTAGTTAGCCTTGACTTGGCTGGATGTTCCTCCATTATGCTGGATGAGGATTCAGCTTTAGATCCCTTATACAGAAGGGTGGAAGCAGCTCTTACAAAGGGCTTTGCTGAGTAAACCGTTCAATCAGAGCTGGTGTTTATGCATACTATAAATCCAAGTGACTTATTAAGAGATTCTAGAAAATGGTTTCCTCTGTTGAAACTGTTAGTGACTATTCTGAGTACAAATGTGGGGATACACGTTAGCTTCTTATGCTACACCTAATGTTCCCAAGGCCTTATCCATTGCTGCTATCTTTAGCATAGCTGCTGTAGACATTCTACCTGAGACTGGAAAACCGAACTGAGACAATATAGATGCGTTAGTACATTTTGGAAACCAGTTAGGGTATCTCCTATGACAGGCTTTAAGGAATGAGGAGCATGCCCAGATGTTCAGGTTTCTCTTAAATATGAATGAGCAGGATAGTCAGATTTTCCATATGGACTGCAATAGACAGATACAGCCTCTAGCATGGCAATGTCATTCCCAGTTTTCTTCTTTCTGGGGCAAAGGGTCCTTTTCTTCAGCCTCTTCTGCAAACCTAAGCAATGGTTATGACTATGCTGTCCCTTTCCAAGAGGTTCCAGGCCTGTGTCACCATTTTCTATCACATCTGGGAGGAGAATGCCACAGATGCCAGAGCATGAATGGTGTTTTGTGCAGGATAACTTCCTGGATCTCTAATCTATCCTTACAAATTCAAGGATGGTATGAACATATTTGGCTTCAAAGTAAGCAGACATTCCAGTCTTTCTGTCAGAAATAGGTCTAGCAGTCTATTCTCCTGTATTTTGTCTCAAAAATCATCAGGAGAATACCTAGCCAATGTAAAAGGTCTGAATATGTTCATTTGGAAAATGTATTTCAAAATGGAACACTCTACAATGGATCATTCCATTGATTTCTCCAGGAGAGTGTTTGACTGCTATAGACTTTCAGGATTCCTACCTTCTTATTTCATGCTTCATGGTTTTTTTTGCACATCAATGCAGGGCCGGACTAAGGAACCAAAAGCAGCCCTGTCAAAAATATTCAAAGAAGCCCATCTGCTTTTGTCTCCTCATGCTATCTCTCTATTTCGATCTCTCATCTCTCTACTTACGTCTCTCTTTTGCCCTCTCAGATGTTTTCTAAGCATTCTATGGAACCTCCATTGAAAGTTCAGAATATTTCCCTATAGCCGGATATCAACTCCAAGGAATGCAACAAAATTCCTGGCTACTCTAATAGCACTTCTCTGCAATCAAGGAATTAAGGTGCATCCATGCCTGGAAAACTGGATTCTCCATCCAAAATACTTGTGTTTTAAATGAACAAGCGTTCCTAATCATTGCAAAGAGGTCCAGACTGATTCATGTCCAGGATGTAGATATTTTTTAGACTAGTTCCAAACCTGATTAGAGACAGGTCAGATTCCTGCCCAGAGAGCATCCAAATTTCAATTCCATGTGTTCATCCTCCTGTCTCAAAACACTGCCCACCAGCCCCTGGCTTCATTTCCATTATTAGATGGTGAGTCTCTGTCTGTTTCATAGATGGCTCCATCGTGTGCCATTCAGGAGCACTCGCCACGGCCACATCTTGATCAGGACCTCTGGTCCGTAGTCTTCTCTAGCATTGGTCTCCTTCCTGGAACAGTATTCATCCAGTAACAGTGTCCATCAACATTTGAGAGGGTAATCAGTGGTTATTGCTTGCACAGAATCTTGCGTTATGGGTTCCACCATGTCTTCCACCGCCAGTTGCATTGATTAGGCTGAGATGGTGGGCAATACTAGGACATTATTCAAGACAATGACAGTGACACCAATCAGAGATGATCTGTTCTTTAAATTGTGAGGAATTGATGGCTGTTTATCAAGCTCCGCTTTGGTTCACACTATATTTACAGGACAAAGCAGGATTAGTCAATGGGCAAAGAGTCTCACAGTTTCTATTCTCAAGGCTAAATGGGCAGGTATTAGGCAGTAATCTCTATTACTCCATTTATCCTTCCTTGTACCAGTTTTTACATAACTCCTGCTGCCTCCCCCCACCTCCATTTGATCCTCGATTCCCAGTACTTGGGGATTACAGGATGTGAGGAAAGCCCTTCTCTCCTTTAAGGCTCTAGGTAAGAGGCAGATAGTCAGCAGACACAGACGGAAGGGGAGTGGAAAAAGGTTAAGGCATAATTTACAGCTGGGCCACAAACTCATATTTTAAGTCATGGAACAAGAAAAGAAAATCAAAGTAATGAAGATTACCAGTAAGTAATCAGGACATATTAGAATGTGCGCTGCTGATGGGGCCTCAGTTGTTGAGGATAAAAATGTGTTGGTAGCTTCTGAAACTGATTTAACTTGAATACATTCAAGGTTGTGTGATGTCGGAGTATTCTGTGTTAGAATACTGGGGACATCACTGGGGATCTGGAGTGTTGAGGGTGGAATGTACGGGGAGGCTAGAGAGAGACGGTTGAGGAGTCAGGGATTGAAGAGGTTGATGTTGATGTCCCCTGACTGCAGAGTTGCCAATAAATAACTTGAACATTAAGAAGTCTATGCCCATACTTTACAAGTTGGCGACGGAGGATCGGCAACTCTGTGTGAGGACCCACGGACTTTGTGAGAAGACCACGGAGCTTAAAGTCTGATTCAAAGCGCCAGAGTGAGGCAGAGAAGGAAGTGAGCATTGCAAAGTATCGGCAGAGGAGTTTGTCGAATGAAGTTGCCAAGAGAAGATGAACTTTGGCTAGAAGAGGTGAGAGCGGCAAGTAGAATTTGAATAGTGACAAATTAAAGTTTTCCACGGGCGCGAGCCAAGCGCTTGAGGAAGTACGAGCTGAGCAGAGGAGCGGCGGAGGAGACATATCTGATGTAGCCGAGAAAAGATGAACTTTGACTGGAAAAGGTGAGAGCTGGAGGCAGAAGGAATTTATTATAATTTTAAAATACCTGCGAGCGTGAGCCAGGCGCGTGAAGAAGTGCAAGCAGTGCGGCGGAGCAGCTGTGGAGCGGAGCGGCTGTGGTCACAGGCATTATGACGTATCTGAATTAGAAGGAAGAAATACAAGGGGGGGCCAATAGGCCCCCACGCAAGCATGGCGGGGCCCGGTCCCTCCCACACCCCGTCCCTTTCGGGGCCGCTTGCCCCGCCCCCTCGCCCCGGAGGTACTGGTGTGCTTCCGGGGCGAGGGGGCGGGGTCGCGGCGGCGAAAGGGTTAAAAGCCTGGGGAGCGCGGGAAGCGGCCTCTTTGTGCCCGCGCTCCCAGGCTCGCTCCTCGCCGCCCCACCGTGGGGCCGCGTAATTTTCATTCTCTTTTTTGTCCCTTCTGCAGGTTTGCCTCCTACTTCAAGTCAGCTGGGGCCAGCAGTGCAGGAATGGCGGTGGAGCTAGATCCTGGGAAGGAGCGGACAACATGGAGCGACGTTCATCGGGCGGACAACTGTGGCAGACTGTTTTGCCCTAAGGAACATGCTGCAGCACCCGGGCCCCCGGCGGCCCGTAATTTCTTTTCATTTTGTCTCCCCTGCAGGTGTGCGGTCTCCGTCTACAAGTCAGCCGGAATGGCGCGGAGCGCGAGGGTGAAGTGGCCCGAAGCTGCGGGTGAATTGTGGAGCGTGAGGGTGAAGTGCTGTGAAATGCGGGTGAATCCGCTTTCAGGTCTCCGGTCCGAGGGAGAGCAGCAGTGTCGTCACTGGGGAGCCATGCTCGAAGATTCAAAGAGGAGGAGCAGCGTCGTCGTTGAGGAGCCGTTTTCGCAGATAAAAGAACGACATCGCCACTTCTAAAGTTAAGTTGCTTGGAACAAAGTATTGCATTGCCATGCTTCTAACAGGTTGCGTAAAACGTGAGGATAGTCATAACGCTAGTGCCCTTGTCCTGGGACTTCACGGACATTAAAGGTTTTGCTAAAACGTTAGGGAGGAATTGTAGTTCAGCGGTAAGAGCTTCTGGCTTAAGAGTGGGGGACCAGTGTTCGAGCCATAGTGTTAGCTCAACAGCTGTTTATTACACGTGTGTGTGGTGTGGTGTTAATACAAATGGGTGTGGGGAGTGACTGCGGTCCGCAGGGCTTAGTTACCCCGCCAAAATATCATAGGAGTTACTCTTTGTACTGGCTGCTTGCTTCATTTGGAGGGAGCGTCATTCCAACCCCTCAAACTGGCCTAATAAATTAGGCGCTTTGCGGGATTGGAGCCAGGAGGATAGAGGGAAGGCTACTATGCCGTTTACCTCGAGTCTCCCCCCCTGCAGCTCCGCTGCGTTGCTGCTGCTGTTGCCGTGTGCACGGCATCGTGCAGGTATCTTGGAAGGGGGGCTTGTAATGACCCGTATTACCCCGTTTTGCGATGGGCTATAATGCTTTAGTTATGCCCAGGGAGCATCACTTATCTACATTGAAACCGTGTGAGGGTGGAATAGCAATTTGGAGCGGTACACTGTTCTTTCTGTTCTGAATAGGAAGCTGTTTTATTTACAATTGACAAGTCTTAGAAGCGTGCAGATAGCTCGGGTTTTAAGAGTAAATGCACTTTTCATAGAAAAGCTCCTGAAATATCATGGAAAAGCACTGCACGTTTGGTTAACATAGGGATATTAGGCTGCATTCATTTGAAGGCACCTCCCCTCCCTAGGAAGCTTAATGATGTGGGCCGGGCTGGTGAGATCACAGATCACTCGTTATTGCCAAATTAGCCCGATTATTCCACTGCAGTGGCGACTAAAACTTTTAAAAATGGTTTTCATCTAGTTTCCGACCAATGTAAATTTCAAATGTGTTACATACTTTTAACCTCTGCTTATTAATGTACTGACGCACTCGGTTTAACTTTTAGCTCAAAGTGTTTGTTGGGGATTATTTGTCCACATGTGGGTCGCAGAGGAGGGCTGGGTATTTCAGAGAATACCGACAAGAACAGCTTTGTGCGAGGTTTTCTTTGAATAAACTGTAAAGGGTGCCAGTCTGCACATGTTTTGTAACTGACAATCAGCACGTGGGTGATATAATAGGCAGCATGAATGGTAAGTGCAGAGTGGGGCCCTAAGTCTGGTTAGACCTTTAGCTTGTGCAGGTTTCAGCTGGAAATGTTTTCCCAGAATTCAATTTGATGTTGGGGAAAAAGCCAGGAGTGGCTCAAGGTGTCGCAGGTGACACGAGGCCTCTACCTCTATTTCTCGTGAGTAGGAGACCCCATGCTTGCACTGAGAAGCGGAAACTCTTCCCTAGCACGAGTGAAACTGGAATTCAGACTGGCTAATTTTTTGACCAAAGATATGTCACAATATACATTTCGGATTACAAAGGTCAAGGCAGCTGTCCTTTAAATATCCGAAGCATCTTGCTTGTTAGTTCAGCGTTAGGAGAAAGAAAGAGCAGGTATGAATTCCACCATGACCTAGTCCAAGAAGGGTTTGGATGTGGAATGTGCGGTATGCACACTCAAACCTTTAGCAATTTCCGGGTTGTCGGCGCAAAGACCCACTAGTGAAGTCATTATGACCTAGCCTTCGCTTGCTTATTGGGGCCAGTAAAGCAATTTCCTTAACAGATAACAGGAAAACCAACTGTGACGTTGCCCGATTAGTCAAATCAGACAGGTGACCAATTTATTTGGGGACTCAAACTGTAAAAGGTAAATGATGATCTTAGGCCATTGTTTTGAAAGTACGGGAATTGAGACGGAGAAGTAGATTTTCCATGAACAGCGGCAACTATGCTGAGCACAGTCAACCACGTTCTGTTGCAACTCAGGGCAGAAAGCTAAACTATTGAGATCCTGTAGCGCTTTAGTATGTGTACCACCTGATTATATTAAATTGAGTCAGGGAGACCATTTAAATGTTAAGTTCCCCGCCTTTCTCATACGGGTGCAAGGAGGTTGGGCAGATATATGCGATGAATTCGATCTATGGATTAGGGACGGTCATTTAGGGCCCCCCCTTCCTTTCTCATCAGTATGGAATAGCATTCTGCCGTGGAGTGTGTTAGTTGGATTTTTAGAAACAAATCTTCTCTTCTGAACTTTATGCATTACTGAATGCAGCTAATCTTAGGTGACTATGACTTCCAGGGCGTGGCCACTGGGACCTAAAAGGGAGTCCTCAAGTTGATTTTCTTATTGAAACCTGAGTGAGAATCTGAGGTGTTGCCACTCTTATTGTCTGCATTGCTTACGTCTTGTTTGTAGTGTTCCGCCTTTCTCCTGGAGATGATTTGTAGGTGGTTCAGAAGGCCTTAAACATTGATCTAGCCAGATCAGGGAGCCAAATTGTGTGAGCATAGTGTTTTCCTTTCTGACTCAGCGACAAGACAGTCGTGGTTGTTATTTATTCGGTGAATAGACAAGGTAACAATAATTGCTGGCGGGCAAGGTAATCTGACCCAGGTTTAACACCCTCCTTTCGCTGACCCCGCCACCCCACAATATTTCTTTCTGGGTGCGGGGATACTTGTTGTTTCAGAACGTCCGCACTGTTCATAAAATAATAGGTCCTGTCTGGTCCAACAGGAGGGATCTCAGTAAACAATATTGTGTGTCCACTCCACCTGGGTTTCCGCCCACAGACCAAGCTAATGGTAGTTACAACGATAACATGGCAGAGTGGTTTAAGTAGTCAATATATCTACCGGTAATATTGACAATACTAATTCAGGGTTACCTGTGTGCGCTTGCGTGTCTACCTAACAGCATTGGGCACTAAATTCCTACCCTCCTGCTTTATGGCGTTCATGAGTCAGCCGTACCAAAGGTCAGTCAGGAAATTGACATTCCATAAGTGTGCCTATTAGTCTCAGGTAATCTTCTCAGAGGACATTTAGCAAGCAAAGGACCCACTATAGTAGAGTGGATCTAAAAAGGGAGGTTGTGACCATGCCTAATTCCCATCTCTGATAATGCTGGTGCCCTTAGATGGGCAGGGGGGTCGGACAGAGTTACAGCGGACCAGGGCTGAAATGGGGGAGGCAGAATGGGTTAATGAACGATACCACATTACACTCTGATCGGTTGACATTAAGGTTGTATCATGATTTGCAACAAGTGTCGGTATACTATGAATTGATTGGGAAATCATGTGTGGCAGCGGGAGGGCCACCTGTTACAGGCAACTTGTTAAGGTAATGATGCTCAGTAGGGTATCATAGGAATAATATATATAGGTTATGGTTGCCCCTTAGTGGTATTTCGCGTTACCATTGTCAGCCACGGTCGAAGCCAGCAGTCAGGCGCGAGGTGTTCGAACTGATATCCTAATCATCCTTAAGGAGTCAGGAGGGCGCTATGGTATTCAGGGGGGGACTCCATGCTTTATGTCACTGCACACTGGGTAGTGTTCGTTAATGAAGGCCATTTTACGTATATTACGCGTTACGGTCGAAGCCAACAGTCCGGCGCGAGGGGTTCGGTACTTAGAACACGTATATCTCATCAAATTGTGATTGGGTGGGTGCTAATGCAAACGGACTGTTCCTTTTAACTGCTATCCTATTCATTCTTAAGGAGTCATGAGGGCGTTATGGTATGCCTGGGGACTCCATGCTTTGTGTCACTGCACTACACACGGGGTAGTGATCGTTAATGACGGCCATTTTTACAGGGCACTCTTCGTAACACTAATACAGTCACGCTACAGGGGACACAAACTGAGGCTATGCTCCACACTTAGTGGGAAGTGTTTAGGAGTATGCATCTGACGCTAATCGTATCTCAAACGTGGCAAGGGATGGCAATGTAAGACTAGCACGTGTACAGCAGTTATCGCCAGAAACACTAATGGTTTGTGTTTATCTTTTTCATTTATGTATGGCCGGGTCCATGGTGGATATCTGGAGTGCTCCGCATCACAACAGCTGCTACAGGTGGACAGCCCAAGGGATGCTGACGTCAGGTAGAGGATGGCAAACAACAAAGCAAGTGTGATGGCCGAGCGATCAAAAGACGCAGGAGGTGCCAACACAAAGTTGATTGTTTCGGTGTGTAAGCCCTTATATTGGGCTGGCGGCAGTAATGTAGCAGGATGTGGTTTCAAAAAAAAATGGCAGTATTTGCCGTAACATAAAAATGTATACCAACAGTAACGGCGCCTGTGCACGCAGGGCCACCAGTGTCAGGATGAGATGCATAGATCACCAAGTGGTAAGTGACAACGGTAGAGATGGGACAATACACAAGGGTGTGCATTGCTAGCCTCGGCAACCCCAGGAATGATAGGCCTATGCAACGCCTCATTTCCCCGGTTCAGGAAGTGGGGACTTCCATGGTAAAAGTAGTACCATACACTTAACACTTTTCAGAGCGTAGTGGCTGGGTGTGGATGGTTAGCAGACTGTACAGTATGCCAGTGGGAAGGGTAGAATGGTAGTACCAGGATACCCCCGGTCACAGCATCTGCAGGGACCCTCGTTCATTTAGGACATGGGGACACGATGATAGGACCCAGATTGCACCATAGAGGGGGGGCTCAGTTTTCCCCAGGCTGCACGTAAAAGGGGGGGGGGGACTAGGCGAGTGCAAGGAGTCACTCGGTGAAGAATCGCTCGATAAAGAGGATCAACACTTGGTTTGAGAAACTATTTCAGACACATTAATCGCAGAATATCCCACAGGGGGTCATCTCAGGACCAAGTAGACTAACAGTCGGCTGATAATGGGGGGTTGACGTTTATTAGAGGCTCTACTCACAGGGTGGGGGGTCCAGTGGACAGAGTCGGGGATGCCCTAGGGATAGGGAACTAAATAGCAGGGGTAGAGGGTTTTTGGATTAGGAAGTTATGACCTTTCAGTGTAGGCGGTGGGGGGGGGCCAGATAGTCGGTAAACTACCTGGCCTGTGGCGGTAAGGTCATTAATCGGTGAGCAGCATTTTAAGGTCCTTACGGGGGGGCGGACCCATTCACGAAAGGGGCCGCCCGCGGGAGGGGCCATTGGTCTCTCTCAGAACTTCAGGGGCAGGATATGATATCCCGTTTTAAAGGGTGCGGGGGAGGGAGTCTACGCTTTCCTCAGGCTGGTAGCCACCCCTCACAACACTATGACGTCACTAAGGTGCGCGAGTGTCTGGGCCCTCCTGTTATGGTTAAATGGAGTTCGGGGAGCGCACGTGGGTGTAACGTGCCCTGGGTTGCGCATGCGCATCTTCAACGTGAGAGCGCAGCTGTAAAAGGATCTGACACCGGTTGGCGACCTTGCCGTAGGACTTTATTAAAATTATTAAAAATATTAAAAATATTAGAATGCAGTTTAATTTTCAGGATGATTAGATTACGTTAGGAGACACGCTGTACTAGCTATTTGTTAAGGTTAGCCCATCATACCATGTCGAAACGGATGTCAATCTAATATTCTGAAAAGTGTGCATTTTAATAATTGTCAGAAATGTTTATTTGATTAAAATTTTTGATTTGTTTTTATATTTTAATAAATACGGCCAGGGGGGGGGCCCCGTACCCCCCCTTGACTTCCAAAGACCCCCATGTGTTGACTGGTTGAATTGGGTAATTCAGTCGGTGTTCAAGGGGGGAGGTGGCCGGCAGTCCAAGACCATGATACAAGGGGGGGCCAATAGGCCCCCACGCAAGCATGGCGGGGCCCGGTCCCTCCCACACCCCGTCCCTTTCGGGGCCGCTTGCCCCGCCCCCTCGCCCCAGAGGTACTGGTGTGCTTCCGGGGCGAGGGGGCGGGGTCGCGGCGGCGAAAGGGTTAAAAGCCTGGGGAGCGCGGGAAGCGGCCTCTTTGTGCCCGCGCTCCCAGGCTCGCTCCTCGCCGCCCCACCGTGGGGCCGCGTAATTTTCCCCACCCTCCATCCCTGTTAGCAGACCTTGGGGCCTGGCAAATGGTAAGAATCAGGTTTGTCAATGTGCCGGACTATAGATTTAGGGGGTTTGATCCAGTAGGCCTTGAATTTCCCGTTTACTGGAAGGTAGAACAGATGTAAATATTTTGTGCAGTGCCGTGATATTTAACTAATTCTCTCCTTAGGCCTTTTTTCCCGCTTACAGGAATATCTGTATATGTATATGTTTTGTGCTTTGCTGTGTATTAACAATTTTCTCCTTAGGCCTTTTTTCCTTTTAGAATAGCAATGTCGTATTTATTATGTGTGTCTGGCGGTAAGGTCATTAATCGGTGAGCAGCATTTTAAGGTCCTTACGGGGGGGCGGACCCATTCACGAAAGGGGCCGCCCGCGGGAGGGGCCATTGGTCTCTCTCAGAACTTCAGGGGCAGGATATGATATCCCGTTTTAAAGGGTGCGGGGGAGGGAGTCTACGCTTTCCTCAGGCTGGTAGCCACCCCTCACAACACTATGACGTCACTAAGGTGCGCGAGTGTCTGGGCCCTCCTGTTATGGTTAAATGGAGTTCGGGGAGCGCACGTGGGTGTAACGTGCCCTGGGTTGCGCATGCGCATCTTCAACGTGAGAGCGCAGCTGTAAAAGGATCTGACACCGGTTGGCGACCTTGCCGTAGGACTTTATTAAAATTATTAAAAATATTAAAAATATTAGAATGCAGTTTAATTTTCAGGATGATTAGATTACGTTAGGAGACACGCTGTACTAGCTATTTGTTAAGGTTAGCCCATCATACCATGTCGAAACGGATGCCAATCTAATATTCTGAAAAGTGTGCATTTTAATAATTGTCAGAAATGTTTATTTGATTAAAATTTTTGATTTGTTTTTATATTTTAATAAATACGGCCAGGGGGGGGGGCCCGTACCCCCCCTTGACTTCCAAAGACCCCCATGTGTTGACTGGTTGAATTGGGTAATTCAGTCGGTGTTCAAGGGGGGAGGTGGCCGGCAGTCCAAGACCATGCGCATGTGCAACTGCGCGAGGCAAGCAGCAGGAAGAGGAGGAAAGTCGGCGGCATTGTTAACTGAATATAAATAAAGTGCGTGAAGGGAGCATGAACTGCAGCTCGAGACAGTTGTTTAAAAGAAAACATTCTGTGTGCAGTGAAGGCGAGCGGCAGCGTGAAGGGAAGCGCGTACTGCAGCTCGAGACAGTTGTTTAAAAGGAAATATTCTATACGCAGTGAAGAGCGCAAAGGCAAGGAAGAGTATTCACTTTCTATGTAAACACACTGTGTGTGGTGAAGCGTGAAAGAGAGCACAAGTCTGCCTTTTCAAAAGTGAACAACGCGCTATTAAAGCATGTGATTTATCGCAGGGTGGAAAGAGATTGAAACAGTGACAAAAAAAAAACTGCAGTTATTTCTGTAAATGAGCAAAGCAACACGTTTAAAAAATTTTTTTGTAGAAAGACGGCTGAGGGAAGAATACTGTATGGGCGGAGCAATTGAAAATGCTTTAAGAGTGAGAAGCATAGACATGCTAGAGAGTGTGTACAATGTCATATGAGCGGAGCAAATGTCAATGCCATGAGGGTGAAAGGAAATAAATACAACCGTTACTATTAGACGGTGAGAGGAACACGTTTGTTATCAGGAGAAAAGCGGATGCACTGAGGATAATTAATTTGAGGAAAAGCAAAGGGTGTACTTTAGGAAACCCTAGCAGTTGACATTTTAAAAGGAAAACAACACATGCTACTTACTTGACAGTTTTCAGTGGCGCGTGAGTCACTGCTGATACACGTGTTATCAGCGGTGCGTGAGAAGAACCATCCGGTACTGCGTGCAATGCGTAACGCCATTTTGGAAGAAATTGACAATTGATCTTATTTAGCTGAATGTAACGGAATCCAGGGGGCATTAAAAGAAGCTTTTCAGCAACATCACGGGATTTCTTGCAAGTTAAAAAAGAGAACAGTCTGCGTAGCGGTTGACAGAAAGACAATTTTTAGAGGAAAAAAAAAAAAGAGGAGAATGAGAAGATAGATGATTGTTTACATGCACTGAGAAAAAATGGCAGAAAAATGTAGATTGGGACAGGAAGAAGAGGAGTTAATAAGGGACCAAATCAATATGCTGACAAATAATAAAGGAGTACAAGAACGGTTATGGTCTATGGGAGATGGAACACTAAACGGAATTCTGGCTGTAGTAAGAAAGGCGGAAGTATCTATCAGATGCGCAGAGGAAGTTTTGGAAGAAGTGGGCGTCGTAAGGAGAGGAAGTCAACCCAATCTGGCATGCTTCAGATGTGGAAGTAATACACATTTAGCGGATAGTAAGAACTGCAGAGCGAGAGACAAGAAATGTACTGTTTGTGGTCTTATTGGGCATTTTGCGAGAGTATGTTACAGAAGAGGAAAAACTACGAGGGTAAAATATGTTAGAAAGGAAGAAGGAGATAGATGTGAAGGAAGAAAAGAAGAAGAGTCAGAGGATGATGATGACACCTTTATAATAGGTGATTTTATAATAGATGTAAAAAGTAAGGGTGGCAGCAAACCAAAATGGGAAATGGATGTTGCAGGAGTAAGGGTGATGTTGGTAGCAGATTCGGGGTCACCTTATACTATGGTGAATATGGATGTGTGGAAAGAAAAATTTGAGAGGAAAATTGGTGGGAAGTTAATGAGGAGTGACATTAATCCAAGGAGTTATATGGGAGAAGGGATTTCTATTGTGGGGTATAGAGATGTGAGATTTGAGTTTAAGGGAAGAGTGGCCAAGGGGAGGATGTATGTTACAGAGCAAGGTCTTTGTGTTTTAGGTTGGAAGGATCAGGCTAGTCTTGATATAATATTAAATCCTAACGCAAGAGGACAAGTTTTGTTTTTGGATGTGGATGTAAGTGATGAGTTGAGGAATGAGATTTCGAGTGAGTTTAGTGATGTAAGTGAAGAGTTGGATGTAAGTGATGAGTTGAGGAATGAGATTTCGAGTGAGTTTAGTGATATAAGTGAAGAGTTGAGGAATGAGATTACGAGTGAGTTTAGTGATGTTTTTTCATATGAGTCGAGGAATGAGATTTCGAGTGAGTTTAGTGATGTAAGTGAAGAGTTGGATGTAAGTGATGAATTGAGGAATGAGATTTCGAATGAGTTTAGTGATGTAAGTGAAGAGTTGAGGAATGAGATTACGAGTGAGTTTAGTGATGTTTTTTCAGGAAAGTTTGGTGCACTGAAGGAATTTAGACACAAAATTGAGTTGGAAGAAAATACTGTGGCAGTGAATTTTAAAATGAGTGATGTTCTGTTTGCAGTAAGGAGTGTAGTGGAGGTAGGGTTAAGACGATCAGAAATGTATGGTATAATTGGAAGGATAGAGTCCTTGATGTGTATCTCTCAGATTGTTGTGGCAAGGACATTTTTTTTTTGGGATTTGATGGAGTATTACTCCAAGGTTGTCAGGAACTTTTCGAGAAAGTCATGTGATGTAAGACAACTATTGATACAGAGAAGTAAATTTGAGGAGAGTGACAATTACAGGGAGAGTTTTGGCGTTCTAAAAAAGGAGGTGTGCAGTGCTACATCATTCAAGGGGTTTGATCTGGATTTAAGGAGTGTTTTAATGGTGGATGCCAGCGGAAAAGGTGAAGTTTTGACTCAAAAAGAGGGGAATGGAAAAGAGGTAATTGGTTTAGCATCTAAGAGTTTAACACCTGTGAAGGAGATTTTTGCGGATATTGTAAGAGAGACACTTGGTTGTGTTTGGGGGATGGAGCATTTAGGAGCGGGTTTGTGAGAAAAAGAAATATATGTGAGACCGGATTGTAAGTCTTGGGTGTATTTATTGACTACTAGTGATATGTCTTGGGTGTATTTATTGACTACTAGTGATATGATTAGGGCTTCTGCAAGGATAGCCAAGTTTTCAATGAGATTACAGGATTTTAATTACAGAGTTAAATACGTTCCAGGTGAGAAGAACAAGATTGCGGTTTGTCTAAGTTGTATGCCTTTGTTGATTAAGGAGGTACCTAAAAGTGAGCGGAATGATTACTATGTTGCTGTGGTTGAGGAGGAGGATGATGTAAAGTCAATGGATAAGGGATGAGTTGTTGGAAAAATTAAAGGAGTAGTTAAGGAAGGATGGGAGGAAAGGAAACCGGTTGGAAGTGAGGAGTGAGTTAAATGTGTTGTCTTGTTTTTGTTGAGGGGTGGAGAAATGATACCACCAAGGAGTTTGAGAAAGGAAGTTGTTGACATATGTCATGAAGGGCATTTTGGTATAATGAGAACAAAGAAATGAGTCAAAGAAACATATTGATGGCCAGAGGTTGACGTGGAGGTGGAAAGAATTGTGAGGGAGTGTAAGGGGTGTGCTGATACAGATAAAAAGTCATACTTCAAACAAACTTAGAGATTATATGCTGAAATAATTAGAGAAAATAATTTGGGCAGGAGAATGTGGATGAGTTTTATGAAAAATGGGAACGTTGTTTTTAATGTGTTTATTTATTTAGAGGTTATATGCTGAAATAATATGGGAAGGAAAATGTGGGTGAGTTCTTTATGCAATATAGGAATGTTATTTTTAATGTGTTTATTTATTTATTTATTTTTTGTATATATTTTTTTTTAAGGGGGAAGATGTGTGATGTCGGAGTATTCTGTGTTAGAATACTGGGGACATCACTGGGGATCTGGAGTGTTGAGGGTGGAATGTACGGGGAGGCTAGAGAGAGACGGTTGAGGAGTCAGGGATTGAAGAGGTTGATGTTGATGTCCCCTGACTGCAGAGTTGCCAATAAATAACTTGAACATTAAGAAGTCTATGCCCATACTTTACAGGTTGTTGAATTATTTTGGCGGAGTGTATATTTTTAGAGCAAGCCTCAGTCAGTGCATATTATGCTTAACGAGACATACTTCAGAGGTGATGTCGCCGTCTCAAAACGTAATTTTTACTGTCAGGTGGCAAGGAGTGCACACCTGTTCGTCTTAGTGGACGAGTGAACCAATCAAACGCGCGCCCGTCAAAATATCCACATAGGTTTCCCTGATTGTGACTAAAACGTACAATTTGTGACAATGATTGCCAGAGCACATAGAACCAACATCAAAATGTTATATATGTACGAAATAATGAAGTACACGATTGAAAATTTAATAGTGGCAAAGTATCTGGGAAATAATGTATGTGAAATGCAGTTTTTTTAAACAGCCAAACAAAACGATCAAATTATTAATCGCAAAATATATACAAGCATTGGGAGGCGCGGTTCTCCCTCTGACACATTCAGTCTTAAAGAGATGCCGTTGTGCTAATACTGATCCAAGACTGCAAAATATCGAGTGATTGATAATCCATACGAATATTCTGGTTTTATACTCTAACTTGCCACGGGGTCACCCCTGGGCATGCAGGCATTTTCAGCGTGTGAATTGCAAATCTACATTTTAAATTGCTCCTCGCACCATTACCATACTAATGTTGCAAGGAAACACGGAGGAGTCGGCTGCAACTGGGATTCGTTGAAGAACTTTTGGAAGCGTTTGAGTTGCGTATCGTTTGTCGGCTTTAAATTCATGTATTTTAATGCATGTCTTCTGGAAAGCGGAGATTGGGTTTGACTAAGCAATAGAGTTCATCAAATAGTAACGACCTCCCTCGTGTTTTATGCAAAGCAGGTGAGGTGTAGCAAATAGATGCGTATCTTTGTCTGCAGCAATGATTACATCATCAGCAGGCATAACAAGACATCCCTTCAGAACAGAATACCTAATTGAAATAATGGTAGGCTGGGAGAGTCAGCCGAAGCAGCGAGCGACTGGAAATGTTGTCACACATTAATCATTCGTCTGGAAAATAGAAAGCAGAGGGAGAAAGGGAGGAATGCGAACAGGTAAAAATAGCTCACCGATAACCGCAATAAAGGCAGAGGTGGTAAGTGTGGGGATAACTCTATTTACATTTATGCACCACTGTTTGCAGCTGGACGCGATTTGTTAAACGTTATTCCACGAGCGTCGTTTTAAGAGATAATATGTATTATCATATTCATTGTTTGAACTAGTGTTCCGTGTAGGCTTCATTTCCAGCCATTCGTAATTAATTGCTGCCAATGGCTCGGCATAATTAAATAGCTCTCGTTTCTTGATCAATAGACATGCCCTTGCAAGTAACATTTATCTCAATAATTTGATGTTGCGGTTGTTAACCATAAATTGAGATGCATTGTCTCACTATTAACTTTTCTACAGATTGACTAACTACAATTACTTGGTGTGTCATTAATAGACCAGCCAAGAAAAAAAAAAACAGAATTGGCCCTTTCTTTTTTTCCCACATTTGCAGAGGGAAAGAAGCAAAGAGATTTATGGTTAAGGGAAAAACATAAAAAATGTGAAGTGCTACTTAAAAATGTGCAAATAGTGTTCAGAAAAAGTGAGTGTAATTCATAAAAACCATATAAAAGTTCTGCCCAGAGGCATCTCAGATTAGGCACTAGAGCCTGCAGTACTAGTTGGCTGAATTTAGGCACACAGAATATAGGGGCTGATTATGATGGCGGTCGGACGAGTATCCGACCGCCATCATTGCAGGAACAGGACCAGCCGACCGGTAGGCGGTGGTCCTAATTGCCACATTTCGATTCCAATGCAGTGTAAGAAACATCCATCTTGACATTGAGGCTTGTGCTGCGGCCCAGAGAAGGGCAGCAGCACAAGCCCCAATGGCAAAAGGCATGTTTACAAACATCCCTGCACCTTTTGACAGACACCACACAGTGGCTTACGGGCCATGAATGTTGGGGGGATCACAGATGACCCCCGCCTGGCCTCACAGCGGAGGCCCAAGGGTTAGGGGCTCCCAAATTCCCTTTCCGACATCCTTTCTATGGCGGTCGGACTGCCATGGAAAGGCTGTCGGAAAGGCACATCGTAATCCCTATGGCGGTGCCTGAGCAGGCATTGTCCCATTGTCAGGGTACAAGAGAAGAGAAATAGGAGCAAAATTGACAAGATGTACAGTTTGTGCAACAATAAACATATGTTGGTTACACTTCCTAATATATAACATAATAAGTAATAGTGAAGCAAAGATGCAGTCTTGTCGCTGCAATTTAAAGTTTTCAGAATGCTCCCCATTCAAGCCAAATCTAACCCTGGTGGAAAGATCTTGGTCAGAACTGATAAGGAATGCACCACAGTTGCGTCCATCCTCAGTTCAAGCAAGAGCATCCATAGTGTGATTCACTTTATCAAAAGGGCAAGATAAGTCTATGAAGGCTAGGTGCAATGGGCAGTGCTTATCCATGGTGTATTTGCCTAACAACAGATGTGAATTTAGGCACTGCTTTATTGTACCCAGCTGTTCCCTAAAGTTATAGTGGCAGCATCCTAAAATATTGAACTCTTGAGTGCACCCTTGTAGTCTGTTAAATAGAACTCTACTTATAATCTTGACTGCGGAATCTTTGAGTGAGATAGGTCTATAACACTCAGGTTCTCACCGACTGCCTTTCGTGAAGGTAGGGACTATGACTGAGGTCGACCAGGAAGGGGGAAATTCCATCTCACAGAAAAAACATGAACTAAAAGTGGGCCCATAAGTCAATGTTTCATTTTAAATGGTCAATAGGCATCCCTTTCGGTCTTCGTGCTTTACCAAATATGCTCTCAAATAAAGATAAGGTAATTTATTCCAAAGTAAAAAATAACTTTGAGCTTTTATTACAATAATGTAAAAAATTTAGAAGAAGATTGCTTGAAGTAGTAGGAACGTAAATACCCTTAAAATGAGAAACCCATTGTTCTCCTGTAACATGACTGTTTAACCGCGATACTGGGCTTCAGTGTTCTGTGATTACCGTTACCCTTTGCCAAAACAACTGTGGGGTTTCCAAACTTGGCAGTGCCTGTCAGATGTTCCTAGTAATGTCAGCTTTACTTTTTGTGAAGGCAAGCAAAAGGCTGAAACCTCAGCGGATCCCTAGGTCAGGAGTATATCGCCTTACATAAACGCCTGTTCGAAAGGGAGCAGGGTGCATCAAACAATCTCTGGGAGGGAATTTTGTGCCTACACACCAGCTTTAAAAGAAACGCATTAATACTGTCTGAGAGCTCAATAAAAGTTGAGCACAATTGTCTCCCAATAGTGGTATAAGATCAACAGACACGAAAACAGCTTAAATGTGACTTGATCAATGATGATAAGAATGCATGGAATAGAGAAGATTCCAGAGCAGTCTGAGCCTGTTGTACAAAGCTGGGGATGAACCAGAGTTTAAGCAAGAGTACTTATATTGTGCAACATGGAGTGCAAAATAAGCTAGTAGAGGATTGTCGTCCCCGCTGTCAACATCAAAAGCATCATTTCTCTCCAGATGGCTTAGCACTCCTCTAGATATAAACATGGCATTAATTACTAAGCTACAGCCTCTACTATAAAATGAGGGTATTCTAATCTCCCTAATGTTCTCTCTCTCATGTACATTAAGTTTGTCATGGGCCATTATATATCGTTCTAGTTCCAGACCTCTATGGTTGGTGGGAGGCCAGGTTGAACTTCCTGCCAGAGGGCTATTTAAAGGACCGACATCAATTGTTGTCATTTGGAATGTGGCATTAAACCTCCCACATAGAATTAAATTGAACTTCGATGGGGAAGAACTATTTGTGTGTGTTAAATTGTCTATAATATTAGAGAAAGATAAAAAAAACATGTTGAGTGAATTAACAAAATTGTTATTATAAAAGTTAATGAAATAAAACTGAAAATTAGGTAAGCCCTTCACTTGGAGAATTGGAATTTCTGTAAGGGTTTACTGCTGCTACACTATGAACACCTATTACATGGGTAAGCTCCTACTGCGTACAGTTTGCACTCAGTGTGCAGATTGTGTGTTGATCCAAAACCCTATAGACACAAAAGCACTATTATGTGGGCAAGCCCCTGCTATGCACAGTTAGCACCTAAGGTACATACTGTGCCTAGAGCCCACACCCTCCAGAGACCTAAGTCCCATTAGGTGGGCAAGCCCCTACTATGCACAGCCTACGGTTAGTCCACCCACTGTGCATAGAGCCCACTCCCTCCAGACACGCAAGAGCTATTAGGTAGGACAAATCTACTACTCACAGTCAGTACTGAGTGTGCAGACTGTTTGCAGAGGACACTCGCTCCAGAGACCTAAGACCTAGTAGGAGGACATGCCTCAACTATGCACAGACTGCACTCAGTGCACAAATTGTGCATAGAGCCCACTCTCTTCAGACATGCAAGCTCTATTGGGTTGGCAAGCTCCTACTACTACAATCAGCACTGAGTGTGTGGACATCAGGGTTGTCTTCAATTATGCTCTCAATGATTTGAAACATATTATAAATGATGTACAATGTGAGGTAATTAATATCTGGTAAGGGTGCAAGCTAAAGTTACTTTAGGGCACACGTTATAGTTACTTGAGATAACTATAACCGGTGCATGACTGTGACGTTGTTAATTTAAAGCAATATGGTCCTGATTTACATCTTGGCAGACAAGTTAATCCTTCACAATGTTGATGGATATCCCGTCAGCTGAAATATAAATCCTACTATATCTTATGAGATTTACATTTCGGCGGATGGGATATCCGTCATTGTGATCGAGTAACCCGCCCGCCAAGATCTACAGGCCCTATGTTTTAACTGACATGTTTAATTAACTATAACGTCCCATTCACCATAGGATTTTTCAGTGATTTTCTAAAGATTAAGCAATCGCAATGGAGCGCACACCGCTAGCCCCTCCTCCGGATCGCCCCTCGGGAATCTGGTACATGGAGTTCTTGAGTGGTTCACCCATGTGGGTGCAAGTAGGTACTTGTAAAACTGATGATCTCTAGACCCGATACATGTCCCGGGTTTTTGGATATCGCCCGAGACATGGCTCGGGTTTCGGGATAACTTCCCTCATCAGTAGAGAAAATGGTTAGGGGTGGAAGAGAAGGCCGCCAAACAACCGTCAATGGCCTCGATGCCCGAACCGGCACGCAGGTGCGTCGTCCAGGAGCCCGTCGGCTCAAAGCTCAAGGGAGCCAATTTGTATAAGCAATCGCAATGGAGCGCACACCGCTAGCCCCTCCTCCGGATCGCCCCTCGGGAATCTGGTACATGGAGTTCTTGAGTGGTTCACCCATGTGGGTGCAAGTAGGTACTTGTAAAACTGATGATCTCTAGACCCGATACATGTCCCGGGTTTTTGGATATCGCCCGAGACATGGCTCGGGTTTCGGGATAACTTCCCTCATCAGTAGAGAAAATGGTTAGGGGTGGAAGAGAAGGCCGCCAAACAACCGTCAATGGCCTCGATGCCCGAACCGGCACGCAGGTGCGTCGTCCAGGAGCCCGTCGGCTCAAAGCTCAAGGGAGCCAATTTGTATAAGCAATCGCAATGGAGCGCACACCGCTAGCCCCTCCTCCGGATCGCCCCTCGGGAATCTGGTACATGGAGTTCTTGAGTGGTTCACCCATGTGGGTGCAAGTAGGTACTTGTAAAACTGATGATCTCTAGACCCGATACATGTCCCGGGTTTTTGGATATCGCCCGAGACATGGCTCGGGTTTCGGGATAACTTCCCTCATCAGTAGAGAAAATGGTTAGGGGTGGAAGAGAAGGCCGCCAAACAACCGTCAATGGCCTCGATGCCCGAACCGCCACGCAGGTGCGTCGTCCAGGAGCCCGTCGGCTCAAAGCTCAAGGGAGCCAATTTGTATAAGCAATCGCAATTGAGCGCACACCGCTAGCCCCTCCTCCGGATCGCCCCTCGGGAATCTGGTACATGGAGTTCTTGAGTGGTTCACCCATGTGGGTGCAAGTAGGTACTTGTAAAACTGATGATCTCTAGACCCGATACATGTCCCGGGTTTTTGGATATCGCCCGAGACATGGCTCGGGTTTCGGGATAACTTCCCTCATCAGTAGAGAAAATGGTTAGGGGTGGAAGAGAAGGCCGCCAAACAACCGTCAATGGCCTCGATGCCCGAACCGGCACGCAGGTGCGTCGTCCAGGAGCCCGTCGGCTCAAAGCTCAAGGGAGCCAATTTGTATAAGCAATCGCAATGGAGCGCACACCGCTAGCCCCTCCTCCGGATCGCCCCTCGGGAATCTGGTACATGGAGCCATGTCTCGGGTCCAGAGAACTTGGGGATAATGAGCAACCACTCGCACCAACTGTGGTGAACTACTTTTTACTCGTCCATCTACATGCACTACATGTACCAGAGTGCTAAGGGGCGACCCGGAGGAGAGGCTAGTGGTGTGCGATCCATCTTGGTTGTACTTAAACGGCTCCCGTGAGCCCTGAGCTGACGAGCTCATGGAGACGCACCTGCGCGCCGGAGAGGCATCAGGGCCTGTGACGGTTACTTGGCGGCCTTCTCATCCACCCCAAACACTGCTCTGCTGACGAGGGAAACTGTCCCGAAACCCGGGCCATGTCTCGGGTCCAGAGAACTTGGGGATAATGAGTAACTACTCGCACCAACTGTGGTGAACTACTTTTTACTCGTCCATCTACATGCACTACATGTACCAGAGTGCTAAGGGGCGACCCGGAGGAGAGGCTAGTGGTGTGCGATCCATCTTGGTTGTACTTAAACGGCTCCCGTGAGCCCTGAGCTGACGAGCTCATGGAGACGCACCTGCGCGCCGGAGAGGCATCAGGGCCTGTGACGGTTACTTGGCGGCCTTCTCATCCACCCCAAACACTGCTCTGCTGACGAGGGAAACTGTCCCGAAACCCGGGCCATGTCTCGGGTCCAGAGAACTTGGGGATAATGAGTAACTACTCGCACCAACTGTGGTGAACTACTTTTTACTCGTCCATCTACATGCACTACATGTACCAGAGTGCTAAGGGGCGACCCGGAGGAGAGGCTAGTGGTGTGCGATCCATCTTGGTTGTACTTAAACGGCTCCCGTGAGCCCTGAGCTGACGAGCTCATGGAGCCGCACCTGCGCGCCGGAGAGGCATCAGGGCCTGTGACGGTTACTTGGCGGCCTTCTCATCCACCCCAAACACTGCTCTGCTGACGAGGGAAACTGTCCCGAAACCCGGGCCATGTCTCGGGTCCAGAGAACTTGGGGATAATGAGTAACTACTCGCACCAACTGTGGTGAACTACTTTTTACTCGTCCATCTACATGCACTACATGTACCAGAGTGCTAAGGGGCGACCCGGAGGAGAGGCTAGTGGTGTGCGATCCATCTTGGTTGTACTTAAACGGCTCCCGTGAGCCCTGAGCTGACGAGCTCATGGAGACGCACCTGCGCGCCGGAGAGGCATCAGGGCCTGTGACGGTTACTTGGCGGCCTTCTCATCCACCCCAAACACTGCTCTGCTGATGAGGGAAACTGTCCCGAAACCCGGGCCATGTCTCGGGTCCAGAGAACTTGGGGATAATGAGTAACTACTCGCACCAACTGTGGTGAACTACTTTTTACTCGTCCATCTACATGCACTACATGTACCAGAGTGCTAAGGGGCGACCCGGAGGAGAGGCTAGTGGTGTGCGATCCATCTTGGTTGTACTTAAACGGCTCCCGTGAGCCCTGAGCTGACGAGCTCATGGAGACGCACCTGCGCGCCGGAGAGGCATCAGGGCCTGTGACGGTTACTTGGCGGCCTTCTCATCCACCCCAAACACTGCTCTGCTGACGAGGGAAACTGTCCCGAAACCCGGGCCATGTCTCGGGTCCAGAGAACTTGGGGATAATGAGTAACTACTCGCACCAACTGTGGTGAACTACTTTTTACTCGTCCATCTACATGCACTACATGTACCAGAGTGCTAAGGGGCGACCCGGAGGAGAGGCTAGTGGTGTGCGATCCATCTTGGTTGTACTTAAACGGCTCCCGTGAGCCCTGAGCTGACGAGCTCATGGAGACGCACCTGCGCGCCGGAGAGGCATCAGGGCCTGTGACGGTTACTTGGCGGCCTTCTCATCCACCCCAAACACTGCTCTGCTGACGAGGGAAACTGTCCCGAAACCCGGGCCATGTCTCGGGTCCAGAGAACTTGGGGATAATGAGTAACTACTCGCACCAACTGTGGTGAACTACTTTTTACTCGTCCATCTACATGCACTACATGTACCAGAGTGCTAAGGGGCGACCCGGAGGAGAGGCTAGTGGTGTGCGATCCATCTTGGTTTTACTTAAACGGCTCCCGTGAGCCCTGAGCTGACGAGCTCATGGAGACGCACCTGCGCGCCGGAGAGGCATCAGGGCCTGTGACGGTTACTTGGCGGCCTTCTCATCCACCCCAAACACTGCTCTGCTGACGAGGGAAACTGTCCCGAAACCCGGGCCATGTCTCGGGTCCAGAGAACTTGGGGATAATGAGTAACTACTCGCACCAACTGTGGTGAACTACTTTTTACTCGTCCATCTACATGCACTACATGTACCAGAGTGCTAAGGGGCGACCCGGAGGAGAGGCTAGTGGTGTGCGATCCATCTTGGTTGTACTTAAACGGCTCCCGTGAGCCCTGAGCTGACGAGCTCATGGAGCCGCACCTGCGCGCCGGAGAGGCATCAGGGCCTGTGACGGTTACTTGGCGGCCTTCTCATCCACCCCAAACACTGCTCTGCTGACGAGGGAAACTGTCCCGAAACCCGGGCCATGTCTCGGGTCCAGAGAACTTGGGGATAATGAGTAACTACTCGCACCAACTGTGGTGAACTACTTTTTACTCGTCCATCTACATGCACTACATGTACCAGAGTGCTAAGGGGCGACCCGGAGGAGAGGCTAGTGGTGTGCGATCCATCTTGGTTGTACTTAAACGGCTCCCGTGAGCCCTGAGCTGACGAGCTCATGGAGACGCACCTGCGCGCCGGAGAGGCATCAGGGCCTGTGACGGTTACTTGGCGGCCTTCTCATCCACCCCAAACACTGCTCTGCTGACGAGGGAAACTGTCCCGAAACCCGGGCCATGTCTCGGGTCCAGAGAACTTGGGGATAATGAGTAACTACTCGCACCAACTGTGGTGAACTACTTTTTACTCGTCCATCTACATGCACTACATGTACCAGAGTGCTAAGGGGCGACCCGGAGGAGAGGCTAGTGGTGTGCGATCCATCTTGGTTGTACTTAAACGGCTCCCGTGAGCCCTGAGCTGACGAGCTCATGGAGACGCACCTGCGCGCCGGAGAGGCATCAGGGCCTGTGACGGTTACTTGGCGGCCTTCTCATCCACCCCAAACACTGCTCTGCTGACGAGGGAAACTGTCCCGAAACCCGGGCCATGTCTCGGGTCCAGAGAACTTGGGGATAATGAGTAACTACTCGCACCAACTGTGGTGAACTACTTTTTACTCGTCCATCTACATGCACTACATGTACCAGAGTGCTAAGGGGCGACCCGGAGGAGAGGCTAGTGGTGTGCGATCCATCTTGGTTGTACTTAAACGGCTCCCGTGAGCCCTGAGCTGACGAGCTCATGGAGACGCACCTGCGCGCCGGAGAGGCATCAGGGCCTGTGACGGTTACTTGGCGGCCTTCTCATCCACCCCAAACACTGCTCTGCTGACGAGGGAAACTGTCCCGAAACCCGGGCCATGTCTCGGGTCCAGAGAACTTGGGGATAATGAGTAACTACTCGCACCAACTGTGGTGAACTACTTTTTACTCGTCCATCTACATGCACTACATGTACCAGAGTGCTAAGGGGCGACCCGGAGGAGAGGCTAGTGGTGTGCGATCCATCTTGGTTGTACTTAAACGGCTCCCGTGAGCCCTGAGCTGACGAGCTCATGGAGACGCACCTGCGCGCCGGAGAGGCATCAGGGCCTGTGACGGTTACTTGGCGGCCTTCTCATCGACTCCAAACACTGCTCTGCTGACGAGGGAAACTGTCCCGAAACCCGGGCCATGTCTCGGGTCCAGAGAACTTGGGGATAATGAGTAACTACTCGCACCAACTGTGGTGAACTACTTTTTACTCGTCCATCTACATGCACTACATGTACCAGAGTGCTAAGGGGCGACCCGGAGGAGAGGCTAGTGGTGTGCGATCCATCTTGGTTGTACTTAAACGGCTCCCGTGAGCCCTGAGCTGACGAGCTCATGGAGACGCACCTGCGCGCCGGAGAGGCATCAGGGCCTGTGACGGTTACTTGGCGGCCTTCTCATCCACCCCAAACACTGCTCTGCTGACGAGGGAAACTGTCCCGAAACCCGGGCCATGTCTCGGGTCCAGAGAACTTGGGGATAATGAGTAACTACTCGCACCAACTGTGGTGAACTACTTTTTACTCGTCCATCTACATGCACTACATGTACCAGAGTGCTAAGGGGCGACCCGGAGGAGAGGCTAGTGGTGTGCGATCCATCTTGGTTGTACTTAAACGGCTCCCGTGAGCCCTGAGCTGACGAGCTCATGGAGACGCACCTGCGCGCCGGAGAGGCATCAGGGCCTGTGACGGTTACTTGGCGGCCTTCTCATCCACCCCAAACACTGCTCTGCTGACGAGGGAAACTGTCCCGAAACCCGGGCCATGTCTCGGGTCCAGAGAACTTGGGGATAATGAGTAACTACTCGCACCAACTGTGGTGAACTACTTTTTACTCGTCCATCTACATGCACTACATGTACCAGAGTGCTAAGGGGCGACCCGGAGGAGAGGCTAGTGGTGTGCGATCCATCTTGGTTGTACTTAAACGGCTCCCGTGAGCCCTGAGCTGACGAGCTCATGGAGACGCACCTGCGCGCCGGAGAGGCATCAGGGCCTGTGACGGTTACTTGGCGGCCTTCTCATCCACCCCAAACACTGCTCTGCTGACGAGGGAAACTGTCCCGAAACCCGGGCCATGTCTCGGGTCCAGAGAACTTGGGGATAATGAGTAACTACTCGCACCAACTGTGGTGAACTACTTTTTACTCGTCCATCTACATGCACTACATGTACCAGAGTGCTAAGGGGCGACCCGGAGGAGAGGCTAGTGGTGTGCGATCCATCTTGGTTGTACTTAAACGGCTCCCGTGAGCCCTGAGCTGACGAGCTCATGGAGACGCACCTGCGCGCCGGAGAGGCATCAGGGCCTGTGACGGTTACTTGGCGGCCTTCTCATCCACCCCAAACACTGCTCTGCTGACGAGGGAAACTGTCCCGAAACCCGGGCCATGTCTCGGGTCCAGAGAACTTGGGGATAATGAGTAACTACTCGCACCAACTGTGGTGAACTACTTTTTACTCGTCCATCTACATGCACTACATGTACCAGAGTGCTAAGGGGCGACCCGGAGGAGAGGCTAGTGGTGTGCGATCCATCTTGGTTGTACTTAAACGGCTCCCGTGAGCCCTGAGCTGACGAGCTCATGGAGACGCACCTGCGCGCCGGAGAGGCATCAGGGCCTGTGACGGTTACTTGGCGGCCTTCTCATCCACCCCAAACACTGCTCTGCTGACGAGGGAAACTGTCCCGAAACCCGGGCCATGTCTCGGGTCCAGAGAACTTGGGGATAATGAGTAACTACTCGCACCAACTGTGGTGAACTACTTTTTACTCGTCCATCTACATGCACTACATGTACCAGAGTGCTAAGGGGCGACCCGGAGGAGAGGCTAGTGGTGTGCGATCCATCTTGGTTGTACTTAAACGGCTCCCGTGAGCCCTGAGCTGACGAGCTCATGGAGACGCACCTGCGCGCCGGAGAGGCATCAGGGCCTGTGACGGTTACTTGGCGGCCTTCTCATCCACCCCAAACACTGCTCTGCTGACGAGGGAAACTGTCCCGAAACCCGGGCCATGTCTCGGGTCCAGAGAACTTGGGGATAATGAGTAACTACTCGCACCAACTGTGGTGAACTACTTTTTACTCGTCCATCTACATGCACTACATGTACCAGAGTGCTAAGGGGCGACCCGGAGGAGAGGCTAGTGGTGTGCGATCCATCTTGATTTTCTAAAGATTGTTTGAAAACCTAACTCTAACTATCACATTATCTTTTGGTTTTCAGCAATTTTCCAGGTTTATTTAAAAAATGTAAGCAACTGTCAATATATAGAAAGCAGAGCTATTGGTTTTGTCAAGCGGTCATCATTACAATGTCTGTCAATAAACATTTAAATATTTAAATAAAGCATTTATAATCAAAACAACATTGAAGACGTATCAAAGTCTTTTACACTACTCAAGCCAAATAATGCAGCCATAAATCCAATAAAAATGAGTCCCTGCATTCCTATGCTGAAAACCAAAAGCCCCAGCAATGGGAATTATTGATAAATGATCAACCTTTCCAGGGGTCATGTTCTACATACCAAGTAAAGATAGGGTTAATTATTTTGAAGTATTTCTGGAGGGATATTCTAGTCTCTGCAGCCCCCCACGAGACTTCAAAAATATGCTGGTGGTGTCCCTGAGGCACCCCATGCTTGAAAATATATTTAAATTAGTGCTCCTTCCTGGAGTAGTGAAAATAAATTAGTGGCTTGAGCTGCTCATTTAATATTCTTTTGCCTATTTTTTATTCATTAGTATTTTTATGGGTGTTCCCAGTCCCACCCCAGACACCCACTGTTTTTTGTTGTTGGAGGACACAGTGGGATCTCCAGGTCTCTGTGTACCCTACCGCCTCCCCAACCAGTATTTATTGTGGGTGCTGGTGGAAGCCTAACTTTTTTGTTTCAGGTTGGTGCCCCAGTGCTCACACTAGGCCGCCACTGCTTTCATTTTTTTTGCAGGTGGCGCTGAGAGGCCACTTCCCCACTTCTGCAGCAACAGCTGGTTATTTTCCTTTCGTTTAAGGCAGTACAGGGAACCCACTCCTGCACTGCTGCAATATATATATATATTTATTTTGGTCTCATTTGAGGCACCCACCAGCTTTGATTTTAATAAAAAAGAAGTGGCAGCATGGGAGCCCACTTCCACACTGCCTGGCTGGCTCCATGTCTGCTAGAGTTACTTGCTTGCTTACATGCTGGGAGCTGGAAGCTTTCTGGTCCCTGTCCACTTCCCCTGTCATGGGGAACACAATAACACATCACCAAGTAGGGGTGCTGAGAAATCCCTACTCTAGACATCAGGGTCCCAGGGATGGGGTTCTGGGACTCCAGATACCAGCAATCTTCACCTGATGAGAAAGGTACCCTGGGGGCAAATAGCATCTTGTTGGGGTACACAACAGTGCTCCCCAATACATGTTACCAAGGGGTCCCAGGGATGGGGTTCTGGGACCCCATATACCATGCACCGCCCTGAGGAGATTGGGGCCCGGCTACATTTTGAACTTTGGAGAGTGTACCCTAAGCACGCCCTCAACCAATTAGAATAAAAAATAAACACACTAACCTCCCAGACCTTGGACTGCTCACATGTGGACTTAAAAAGGCCATCATTTAAATAAATCTTACTGTGGTTCCACAGATCCTCCACAAATGTGCAGTAAAATATTTTTGCAGAATATGTTTTTGGACCCAAGGGGGGCCTTTTGTGTTTCTCCTAGGAGATCAGGGTATGCCTACCCTGCCCCTATATGAGTTTTTTTTAACCCTTTTATAGGACCGGGGTCAATGAGTCCTAAAATGACCTTTTCCTTAGATCTGTGGGAACACAGCATCCTCCGTGGCGTGATATATGCAGACATTTTGAATCTTACTTTCTGAAAAACTAAAGAACGGATTTCCACCAAAGTACAAAAAGCATGCTTTCTAGACCAAGATTTCTCAAATACAGTGTATTTAAACATTTTTACAGATAGAATTCTTTGAAAAAAAGTCTAAGGAGCTCTCCAATGAGGAGAAATGTTTTAGCCCGAGTTGCATGGGTGCTGAATTGTACAGCATACATACAAAAGGAGAAATGCCTTAAAGCATAGGTTTTGCACTGGAACAGACGCCTTCCAGTCCAATACCTATGCTTCAGACAATGCAGGCACCCTAGCGCAATGTTTCAACATTGGCACATTGTTGCCTAAAGAGCACCAGCGCAGGGAAAGATTAGAAGAGTACCACATCTTAGTAGATATGGCGCTGTTTTGCTCTCTCCCATTCAAGCAACCCAGCGAAATACCTTTACATGCTATGCTGCTATATTTTCAGCATTCATCCCACTTAGAACAGAATGCGTGTCCCTCTGGATAAAAATAATTCACAGCACACACCTCTATGAAGTAAACTACTTCAGGCAGGCAGTATTGCCAACTCACACAGGTCCGAATATCACTTTTGAGCAGAAATGAGCTTACCAAGTTAAGGAAAAATTTCCTGATTCCAGAGGTTTCATGTAGGCGGAAGAACAAAGTCTTCTAATCTGTTCTATGTTGGTAGCATAAAGCTGCCCTGCAGCAATGAGCAAGTCTTTCCCCTTTTTTTTCTATGTTTTCAATCTGCTTCTGAAGTTCTAGTTGACAAGATGAGATTTTAAAAGGAAACCAGAATAGCAATGGTAAATTATTCTAAATTAAAATTTTCGATGTAAGGACAGACTCCATATCCTATGATGTAGATAATGTGCTAATGGCACAGCAATTTTCCCATTCCCTTTGGGAGCTAAAGTCCAAGGGCATACCCTTGGGGATAAGGAGCCCCATTCCACCTTACACCCATGCCCGCATCCAACCTGTACTGTCCACATTGATTAGGTGCAGAGCAATGCAACTAAATGTACACCAATGGTCATATTTAGAAATGACTATGTTTGAATGATTCTATCCTCTTACAAAAGCAAATGACCAGCGAGTGCACTCAGCTGAACTCTCATCCCATTTGTTTACTATTGTATGTGTTCCGATATTTCACCACTTTGCAGTATGTTTTTAATTTCTTCCAAGTTTGGCACTATACAGTTTACACTCACTTGGGAAGACTTCTATGAGATTCTACTACTTAAAGGATGCTGGGACCTCTTTAAAACTCCTGCACAAGCTGTACATCACCATTGTCAGGTTGTGCTGCATTTACAGGGCTTTGTATACTTGTTACTGTCACCAATGTGATTAAATAGTAATTAATTTCACCTGTACTGACCTAACTCTGTCACATGAACTTACTTAGGGTTGATCAGAGATTTAACAGACCATTCATTTTCCTGCCACCAGAGTTCCTTCCATACAGTATTCATGTCAGGTATTCAAGTGAAGGGGCGTGGCTTGACACCGAAGGTGCATGGCGGTGTCCGTGTGAGGCTCCTGGGCTTCCCTCGGCGGAACTGCGCTTTTAGCACTTTCTCACAAAGCTTTTCAGACTACTGGGGCGTCGGAAGGTATGCTCTCAGCGATGCGCACAGACTCTTTTGTGTGCGCACGCTGAAAAGGAGTTTTTCTTTCATCCATGCGCCCCTCTCACAGCGGAGCTCCGCAGCGGCCGCCATTTTCTTTTTTCCCAGCGTACAGAGCTCCTGAACAATGAGGTACGTTTTCAACGGATAACTGGTCCCAGTTAGACACGAGAGTCTCAGCAGTTGAGCAAAGTGTCTCATCACACAAGGATTCATGCACAAGCGTCTCACAACTTCACTCCCAAGTCTCTGTGCTCCAACGACAGGTTGAGGATCTTGAAAATCTGAATCGGCGCAACAACCTTTGCATTTACGGCCTGGCGGAAGGACTTGAAGGATCAGATGCTCTTGCCTTTTTCAGATCCTTCCTCCCTAAGTTACTTCTCATGCCATAAGGAACTATGCTTAACATCCAAAGGACACACAGATTGGGTCGCGCTTTTTCCATCACTTCACCTTCGCAGAGACCAAAAGGTGTGATCTTATATTTCCTAGAGTACACAGACCTGCTAAAAGTTTTATCAGCGGCTAAATCCATTCAAAAAATCACATGGTCTGGCTCTACCCTATTTTTTGCACAGGATTATGCCAAAGCCACTGCTAACAGGCGCAAAGCCTTCCTTAGTATGAGATCTTGTCTCTTTAAAGTCACTTACAATAATAGAACAACTACATATGAAGACCTGATGAGACTACAAAGTTTTATTAATCTTGTAAACCGACCAACATGGAGTCCTCCACTTCTTCAATGTCATTCAACAATTAATGTTATACTATTGTTTAATACTATTGTTTAATGTTCCGTTATCATTTCCAAGGTTATGTATAAGGTTAAAATCCTCTTGGTAAAGATTGCTTACACTAGTATAGACATACGTTGGTTCTAGTACGGTATTGTTCTGTATTAGTTTAAAAAAGTGTTGAGTCTAATGGACATGTTCTTCATGTTCTTCTTCTTTCTCTTTATTTGATATGCGATATGTATTGTTATCCATTTGCCTGACTGTTGTCTTCTGCTTCCAGGGAGCCCTCTTCCTCTTGGCGTGGTCTCCCCCTGAGTTCCCGTGTATCTGCGCCTGGACGTTCCGTCTGTCCATGTGGCCTCACCTCCCTCCCCTCCATATCTTCCCTTTGTAGGTATGTTTCTTGTTTTGTCTTTTGTTCTTTGTTACACCATTCCTTTGTTTATTCAGTATATTTCACAATTCGCATTCACTTGTTTTCTTGGTGTCCTTGGTATTTCCCTTTGTTATCCTTTTATCTACTTCCTCTCTAAACTTATCATTGCATGTTAATTTTTCTTCATTTCGCTACATTCCTTTTTCTCAGTTATATTATACACCTTCTACGTTATTGGTACAATCTATCCACTTCCTGATTTTTATTTCCTCTCTTGGCTCTTGCTGTATGGTCCTTACATCCTTTTTTATTTTGTGATTGATTCATTCGTCATTTGACTTTCTTATTACATCCTATATTTTGCTTTGATTGAATTGGGCTCCCATTTCACAATTTTAGGTCAACCCGCTTTCCCATATCTATGCCATTAAAACTGGTTACTTGTAAAGTAAGGGGCTTGAACTCTCCCATTAAAAGACAACGGGTTTTGACCCACTTAGCCAAATTAAATGCTGATATTGCTTTTTTGCAACTCACCTTACAGAGGTAGAATCACTAAAATTGAAGAAGGGTTGGGTAGGAGAGATGTTCTTCTCTCCAGGAGATGGCAAACGTAATGGGGTAATGATACTTTGTCATAAATCCCTCTCACTTTCATTCTTATCTCAAGAGTCAGATGCCTATGGTAGATGGTTGAATGTTAAGATGTCCTTAAAGGGTGTTCCAATCTCTCTTCTAAATGTCTATGCCCCTACAGGCGGGGAACCCTCCTTTTGGCCTACACTTGCTAAGCGAATTTCTCACTGCATGGAAGATAATTTTATCATGGTTGGTGATTGCAATCAGGCTTTTGACTGTGCTTAGATTAATTTGTCCCAAAGCAGAGGGCAGAGTCAACTTTCCCAATTTCCCGTCATACCAAAAAGCATTTCTTTTACGTCGAGCCTCTTTATGGTTACGCGATCCTAAAGAGGACTGTCCCTTATGGACCACAATAGAACGTCTCTTTTTATCCCCATTTTCATTTGGTGAATACCTTTCCTTCTCACGTAAACCACAAGCCCTATCTACCCCATTATTAAATTGACCTCTAAGCTTTTATAACCCTTATTCCCTTCCCCCCCCACACTATAGACTCCTTTCTCAATTCCACAATTTGGCGCAGTAAGAACTTGCTTATACGGAATAAACCATTGTACTGGAACACTTGGCATCAGAGAGGACTAATCTGGATTCATCAGCATTTTTCACACTGAGACTTTTTTTTTGGTCCTCATCCTGTCAATTAACTTGTAGGCGATACTCGATTTCCAAAACTGAGGGCAGGGTGGAAATTGAGTCTTTCCAGACAAGAAATAGCTGCTTCAATTCCTACCCCTCAAATCTCACGAATGAGAGGGAACAGGACCAACAACTACAATTGACTTAATCATTGGACCCCGCTCTCTGACATCAGTCAACCAACAAAGCCCAAACCTTATCCTGACTTTTGGGATCACATGCGATATCTGATTGGCTGGTTCATATGATATTTTGTTTACACTCAGAGAAGAGGGGTGGAACAGCCGATTTCCAAGCTTTACATATTTTTTGTCTTCCCAATAGGATTGCGCTTAAAATAAGCTGGTTTGACTATCTCCCATAGCAAAATAAAGGAGGCTTGCCAGTCATTGTGCAAATCAATATTTTCTAAATCATTTTGCCATAACTGTTGAATATCATTGGCAAGATTATCCTCTGCTTGAATTAATATTCGATACCAGCAGGCAACCTCCTTGTTAATTTTCTCGGTCTTCATGGCCTGAATTAAGCACTCATCATCCTGATATTCTGGCCACTGCTGTCTGGCCCACCAGGCTGAAAGTTGATAATATTTAAATCGGGTTAATTCTCCTTGGGTACATAGTGACAAGGATTCCCATGTCATCAAACCCCCACATGATTTCAAGTCTCCCCAACAGCAAAACCCTGCTTGCTTCAATGGCGGGCTAAAGACATCGTTCAGACATTCTGGAGTACCTGGTGAACCCCAAATCGGGGAGTAATCAGAATAATACGTTACTCCTATCTTATTCCATACAAAAACCCAATTTTTCACTGCCTGCAACAAAATCTTAAGTCGAGCCTTTTTAAAAAAATTTGGATCCCCAAACTTAAACAGAAATTGGCCTTGGTCATATCTAAGTCCACTCAACATTGTACCATAAATTGAACCCAATACTGAATCGTCAGGCTTCCTTAACAACATCCTGAAATTTTTAAAGTAAAAAACATGAAAATAAACCCATAAATCCGGTAATTCCAAGACCCCCTTCTCCAATCTCCTTCTAAGCCTTTTCCAGGAAATACGAGCTGCCTTTGATGCCCATATAAAACTACTAATCTTACCCTGCATCTTAACAAGTTCATTCTTTTGAATGGAAGGGATATGTTATTAAAAATAAAAGTTTTCTTTGGAAGGATGATCATTTTAATCAAGTTGACCCGCCCATATATTTTCAGAGGAAGGCTTGCCCATCTATTCAATAATTTCCCAAGCTCATTACTAGTCTTCTACCAGTTTAAAATAGGCACATCTGCTAATTTTTGAGTAATTTGTATACCCAAGTATCGCATCTGGGATTTGGCCCCTGGTGTCACAGATGATTTATTCCACTCCATTACTTCTGTTTTATCCCTGTTCACACTATCACCAGAGACATATCCAAAAGTCTCTGCTCTAGCAAGGAGCTTGGGAATAGAATGTGCAGGATTTTTTGTATACAAAATTAGGTCATCTGCATATAATGCTAATTTAGCCTCAAAATTGTTATATTTAAATGGGAATATAGTAAGGTCTTGAGAGACCACCCCCGCGACTAGGGGAGGGGGGCCTTTAGTAGGCATTCCGTGCCCGTCTCTGTGGGTAAGTTTCGTTTCTGGGGTGGGACGTCATGGGGAGGGTGTCTCGGTAATGCGAAACGCTTGGTGGGCATCTGAGGACCCTCCTCCCAAGGGGATAAGGAGAGCAGCACCCCGGGAGTAGCCCTCTTTCGTCTCTCGCCTGGGTAACAAGATGGCCAGCCGAGAAAAGAAAAAAAAAACGGGGGGGCAAGGAGGCCCCGGCATCAACAGAGGAATTTCGTTCATTGGTGGCATTGTGGGAGGTCGCAAAGAAAGGAGGTATCGATTGGGCTCTGAGGACCCTATCGCAAGATGGGGGTGCGAGTGGGCAGCAGGAGTCCACTTTGGCAAAACGGGTACGGCGGACGCCTATTCGCTTTAAGGACGCGCAGCAAGAGAAGACCAAGCGGGTCTCAGGATAGCGAACGACCGTTCCAGGTGAGGCGATGGCAGAGGGCCTGCCCCTGGTGGTTGAGGACACGATGCGGGTGGCGAGCGTAGGCGAGACGGCTGAAGCAGCAGAAAGTGGGTTGTCCACTAGGGAGGGGTCGGCACAGAATGCGGTGGTGGCCAGGGGGACAGCCCTGGATGGGGGGGGGGGCGTGCCCGTTGCTGCAGCGCGGACCCTTGTGGAAACAGTTCAGGCCCCGGTGGTGCCGACACAAACTGGTGGGGTGGCTCAGGTATGGGTCCAGTCAGGGGGTGTAGTACAAGCACCAATGGTGATGGCTACCACTGCTCATGGCCCAGTGAACAACGCAATGTCAGTGGGGGCGGGGCCAGTTACGGTGTCTCCAACTCCACCCACTGCGACGGTGGCATCGTCGCATCCTCCCCTTATGCATAGCCCAGTTTTATTTGGCTCAGCGTCATTGGCAATGACACCGTCGGCAAGTATAACTTGGCACGTGCCGGCAGATACAAGGGAGAAGATCTTTAAGGGGGAGTATGTGGATGTGTTTGATCTGATTAATGCAGGTGTGGTCCCGGGGAAAGTCAGATCGGGTAAAGATGGGGGAAATGAAACAGAAGAAGGTCTGGGTGGAATGGTCATTGAAGAACTGGGTTACTGGGTTTGCCATATATGCAGCAATTATGGTGGAACGGTTCCCTGCATTGGCGGCACAGTTGATAAGTTACATGGCATTAATTCATGGGGCGGCTTCAGAATTTCAGGGAACGGCATGGTTGCAATATGACACAAAATTCAGGCAGATGAAGGCGGTGAAACCCGAGATAGCATGGGATCAGCGCGAGATTATTATTTGGCATGGGGAATTCTATTTAGCGGTGCCAACTAGCAAACCTACACATTCATTTCGAGGAGACAGGGGTGCCGGGGAAAAGAAACAAGCATGCTGGCAATTCAACAAGAATGAATGTAATAGAGGGAAGGATGGTAAGTTCAGGCACATGTGTTCCTTCTGTGGGATGTTTGGCCACCCAGAGATCAAGTGTTTCAAGAAGGGCGGAAAGCCTAAGGAGCCCCGTCCTCCCCCTGCAGCTCCCTCTCAACCAAAACCTCGCCTCTCCCAGTGAAGCTCGGAACCTGCCCACGCCCATAAACCTACCAGTATTAACCCATCTGCTCGCCAGGTATGAGAAGGGGTCAGAAGCACACATTTTGTATGAAGGTTTTAAGTACGGTTTTCGCATTCCCTCGGCTGCAGTGCCATCCGCAGTTCCTCCGCGCAACCAACGGTCAGTGCTACGGAATCCAAAAGTAACGTGGGAAAAGATTAGGAAGGAGTTGGCCCTGGGAGGGTGGCAGGTCCTTTTGAGACAATGCCTAGGCCGGACCTGGTATGTTCTCCCCTAGGACTAGTTCCAAAAAAAGAAGTTGGAAAATACCGTCTCATTCACAACTTGTCAAGTCCGGCAGGTGGGTCAGTCAATGAGGGTTTGGATCCAGAATTGTGTGCAGTTCGTTACACCACCTTTGACTCTGCTATTCAGAAATTGCAGCTGCTGGGGGGAGGGGCTCTGATGGCAAAGGCTGACATTGAGTCGGCCTTTCGCCTTTTGCCGGTCCACCCGGAAGACACTAGGTTGATAGGATTCACTTTTGAGGGCAATTTCTTTGTAGATCTATGTATGCCGATGGGTTGTTCCATTGCATGTGCAATATTCGAAACATTCAGTTGCTTCTTGGAATGGACAGTGCGGGAGGTGATGGGCGCGCGAGAGGTGGTGCATTACTTGGATGATTTCCTGTTTATGGGGCCGGCAGGCGCGTCAGATTGTCAGGAGGCTCTGGTGGGTTTTCAGCGGATGGCGGGGGCCTTGGGGGTGCCTCTGGCGGTGGAGAAAACAGAAGGACCAACAACCCAGTTGACGTTCTTAGGTATTGAAATAGACACGGTTGCAGGAGTGTGCAGATTACCTCAAGAAAAAGTTAAGGCATTAGGGGGGTCCTTGGATCAATGCTCGAGGGCACGCAAGGTTACTTTGCATCAGCTACAGGTGTTAGTGGGTCAGTTGAATTTTGCACTGCGAGTGATACCTATGGGCAGGGTTTTTTCCAGGAATATCGCCAGGGCAATGTCGGGTTTGAAGGAAAAGCACCACCACACTAGGCTGACAACAGAGATGAAGGATGATTTGGTCACATGGAGGGATTTCTTGGAGGATTTCAATGGGTCGGTAATATGGCAACAACCTGCGCAGGACAATAGAGAATTGGAACTTTAAACGGATGCATCAGGTAGTGTTGGGTTCGGGGCAGTGTTAGGAGCATGGTGGTGTATGCAGCACTGGCCAGCAGAATGGTTTGAGAGGGGGCTGGTCCGCAACATCACATTTCTGGAGTTATTCCCCATTATTGTGGCTCTTCAGATATGGGGTGAATTTCTGGAAAACAAAAAAATTGTGTTTTGGTCTGACAGTATGTCAGTGGTTTTGGCGGTGAACAACCAAAGGGCCAAATGTCCTTGGGTGCTCCGTTTACTGAAAGTGCTGGGGCGGGAGTGTCTGCGGCGTAATGTGCATTTCATTGCAAAGCATGTGCCAGGTGGGGTTAACACAGTAGCTGATTCCCTGTCTCGTTTAAAGTTGACAGAATTCAGGGCGCGATGGCCACAAGCAGACGCTCAGATGACAGCCTTCCCGGAAAGCCTGTGGAAGCTTGGTGCCCCATTGCTCCTGATCTCATAGCGGCGTCGGTGGCTCCCAAGACTAGGAGTAGGTATGGGAGGGACGGGCAGGTTTACATGACAGTCTTGCAGAGCAAAAGGGGTGTGGGGGAATTTACACCACAAGGGGTGCTCAGTTTCATAGTTAGCCAGAAGGAAGAGGGAAGGTCCCTGGCTCTGGTACGCAGACAATTATCAGCAATAGCCTTCTTTGCAGGGATAAAAGGGGTGACGGATCCTACTAAAGACCTTAGGGTTAGAAGGGCCATGAGAGGATGGGAACGATTGGTTCCAGGGGACAAGGATTCCAGGAGACCGATCGATTCCAAAAGGTTCGTCAATATCTTGGGGGTGTTACCACAGGTATGTTGGTCGCATTATGAGGTACAATTGCTGCAACTAGCATATTCCTTAGCGTTCTTTGGGGCATTCCGGATATCAGAGCTAGTGCCAAACTCCAAGAGGGACAGACAGGGTGGAATCGCCGTTGAGGATGTGGTGATTGCAGCGGGCTTGCTGCAGGTCAGGGTACGGCGGTCAAAGACAGACCCACTGGGGAAAGGAGTATGGGTGCAACTGAGAGCAAGTCAGGGGGCGGGCTACTGCCCGGTGATGTTGATGGAAAGGTTCATGCAGATGAGGCCAGGATGTGAGGACAATAGGCTGTTGGTGCATGAGGATGGTACACCGCTGACGAAATTCCAGTTCACGCGAATATGCAAGCGGGCTCTGGAATTGTTAGGAGAAGACATAGCTCATTTTACGTCACATTCGTTCCGTATTGGGGCAGCTACTACAGCAGCGGAATTGGGACTATCTCCGGGTGCAATCAAAAGAGTGGGCAGGTGGAATTCAGCGAGTTTCGAGCGCTATGTGCGACCACAGCTGGTATAGGTAGGGTGGTATTCTCAACAGGCTGGTATTTACCCGCTTCTCTCTTTCTATTTTGTCTTTGGTCTCGCTTGCAGGAGTGGCAAGCCAGAGGATGCAAGTATGCTGGTGTGGAGATTCGGTCATATGCAGAGCGGGGAATTGGTTTGGAGAGCCTGGGGTGGACGAGACGCAGCGGGCCTTGGGAATGGTCCACAACTGGTTAGGGTTAGAGGGTCTGCGGGCTGAGGACATTTCAACTCATTTGCGGAGTGCGCTCGATAAAGGTTTGCCTATTCCAGACGTGCTGGTTATTCATGTCGGGGCTGAAAATATGGTCCCAGGGGGAGGACGAGGAGCCAAGGAGGCATTATTCTCTCTTCTTACATGGGTCAGAAGGGCATTGCCAGACACAGCAATTATTTGGTCAGAGGTTCTCACTCGGAGAGAGTGGGGGGGCGATGTGCCATCAGCAGCAATGAATACGTCAGTTAAAAAAATGAATAGAGAGGTGGAGAAGCTGTTGAGGGGTTCACAGATACTGGTTATTAGACATACCTTGCTGCAGACATTGACACCTGATGAGTATCGGACAGGGGGGGTGCACCTGACCAGGGTAGGTTTGGAGGTGTTTGTGCAAACAATCCTGGGGGCCATTGTGCTACACCCTGGTAGAGTGGCAGGGCGTTAGTATGGGGGGAGGGCAAGAGCGCCAGTGGGGCTCCTTGCCCTGTGGCGGGGTCCCTGATAAGAGAAAAGGCCGAGGGACTCCTTTTGGACGGAAAACGGTTGACCCTGGAGCAGGGAAAGCAGTTATGGCGGCTCTAGGCTGGCGGGAGAGGGGGCCGTCCTGCTGGTGGTCCTGGACTCTCTGGCTCTACCCTAGTAGCTGGTGGCTTGGAAAAGGGGTGGTGTTGTGTCCTGCTGGTACAACACTCCTCTAGAGATGCCAATTTGTATATATATGGTAAACTGTGGCGCATATGTATGGGCGCAGCATTTATGTGTGAATTTAATAAATGGTAAATGTGGGAAGTTTTACACACAACGGAAATGGATTTTGGTATAATAATAAAGCTACGCAGAGGACATCAATCATTTGTAAGTGTTTTACTGGGAGAGGGGTGAGCCTGGTGTAAAGAGCGAATGGCACGAGATATCCCCACTATGTCTAATTGATGCTGCAAATGGTTCAATATAAATATTAAAGCACAACAGAGACATCAGACATCCCTGCCTTGTCCCTCGCATAATCTTAACCGTATCAGTTAGTTGCCCGTTGACTAACACTGCTGCTGTAGGAGTTCTATAGATTACCTGGAGAGACTTAATAAGATTCTTAGGGAAACCAAACTTTTCCAAGGATGCCCATAAATAAGGCCAGTGTACTTGATCATATGCTTTGGCAGCATCTATTGCCACCACGGTTACCGGAAGTTTATAACATTGTACCAGATCCATTATTCCCAACATAATAGCAGTGAGGTCATTAAGGTGTCTTCCAGGAATGAATCCCCTTTGATCGATATGAATAATATTTTTTATAATTTTAGCAACCCTCGTCGCCAATATCCCCATGAACACGTTATAATCTGTATTCAACAGGGATATAGGCCTATATAATTCGGCTATGAGGGGGTCCTTATTTGGTTTTAAAACTAAAACTATTGATGCCTCATTCCATGATGCCGGGGGATCGTGCCCATCCCTCAGTATGCTATCAAAGAGTTCTTTAAATATTAATATTAAGTTGTCCTCTAATATTAAATATAACTCGATCGGAAGGCCATCATGGCCCGCTGCCTTTCCCCTTGCCATCCTTCTCAACTGGGTGCGAATTTCTTCCTCCGTTATTACAGAAGCTAAATAGAAATCTGGTCATCGGTAAGAGATGGAAGCTCCACACTTTCCAGAAATTCCTGAATTTTTACTACCTCTGGGTCAATCTCCTCATTATATAGTTTGGCCGTATATCTCCCTACTTCTGCCCCAATTTTAGCATCAGTGAGTAAAATCTGACCCGTGGCACCCTCCTTTAGGCTACTAATTTGATTTCGGGCTCTTTCTGTTTTAGCCTTCCAAGCTAAGAGCCTACCACTCTTTTCCCCGTAAGAAAAGTTTTGAAATTTACTAACTTTCCATCTGTTTATTAAAGTATTGTCCAAGAACTCTTATATTCTGCTTGAAGATTCTCTAACTCCTTAGTAAGGAGTGGAACCCTGAAAAAAAGAATCTACAGAGGCCCATTGTAATTCCTGCTCTTTAGGGCCTTCTCTCTCCTTCTGTGGGTACTATTCTTCCCGATCATAATAGATGTAATCTCTGCCCTTAAAAATGCCTTAAAGGTGTCCCAAATAACCAGTAGCTTCGCTGACCCTCTGTTGACCTGAAGAAATATCAATGTTTCCTGACATAACTTTAATTGAACCACTTCGTCGAGTAAAATCGTCCGATCTAATGTCCATCTTATAACTCCTCTCTTTCCTTGTAGTCTAATAGATAATAAGACAGCAGAATGATCGGAAAGGATAGCAGGCAGATGGTCAACTCTATCAACTTCTCCATATAGACCCTCATCTATCAAAAAATAGTCTATGCAGGAATGGTGACTATATTTTTTGCTGTAATATGTATATCCCTTCTCATTACCCTTTTTAACTCTCCAAACATCTATCAAATTTAATTCATGCTTTAACATTTTGTTTAAAGGGGTCTTATAAATTGACCTCGAAGTCCTATCTAACTCTGAGCATTAAACTAAGTTAAAATCCCCTCCGATAACTACTGGAACATTAACTGACAGGAGGACAGCTTCGAGTTGAATCAGAGAGTCTGGACTGTCCTGGTTTGGACCATAATAACCACATAACATAGCCCTATTCTGGATTATAACATTAGCGATTACCCATCTCCCAGATGTGTCCGTAGAATGACCTTCTAATTTAATACTACAATTAGTTCTTATAATAATGGCGACTCCTCATGTGCTACCTCTCTGTTTCGAGCTAACAATGTCCTGGACCCAGGACCATTTTGTAAACATATTTAAACACTCCTTCTTTTCCAAATGGATTTCCTGCAATAATATGATATTAGCCTCATATTTTTTAAGAAATTTCATAATAAGGGCCAATTTTTTCTTGGATCTCACCCCATTGACATTCCACGAGATGAGATTTACTAAGCGTTTAGCCATTTAATATTATGAATACTACGCCCTTCTCATTATAAATCAAAAACAAGTTAAACAAATGTATATACACAACCTGACAGGTAGAGGACCCTAATTTTAAAGATTTTTTCCCAAATGCTCCCAACACCCTGTGTCACCCCTCCCCTCCGCCCCAGGGAACCCCCGAATATCTCTGAAGGCACAAGCGCCATTCAAGATATCCCCCTGCTAACTAGGAGAGCCTAACGTCCTATCTCATAGTTCCACATATTTACATATTTATACAAATAACCATTATTAATTTAACTTGTTCAACATAATATATTGCAACCTTTGCTGTAAATAAAGTATTACTCTGAATAGCTCTATGATTATATCTCATGAGTTCCTGAGGGAGCACCTCTACAAAACATCTCACTTCTTCCTCAGGTTCCCACAAGTTATACATTTTCTTGTTCCACATGACTTTTAACATAGCCGGAAACTTCACATGTACTTGAGCTCCCTTAAGCCTTAATTCATTAATCTTTGACGTTCCGCTGTTCTTTTACCCATATCTGAGCCTATTGAATATGTACAATCCCCATAAGTAGATGACGTTTCTTTTAATGCCCTAGTTAGGACAAGCTCCTTAATTGTATGAGTGTGAAAGGCAACAAGAATCTTCCTCGGTGCTTTCCTTCCTGGCTGCAACCTATAGGGATCTCTATGCACCCTTTGAAGTTCGTTCGCCCACTCAATCTCTGCGTGGTCGGAGAGTAACTCAATAATCGAGAAGCAAAATCGCGTTCTCTTCAAAACCTAAAATACGTATACTATTTCTCCTGGCCTGGAGTTCCAATCTCGCCATATCCATCTGTAGCTCCTTGTTTGATCGGTTTAGCTTCTCAATCTCACTAAGATTAGTAGCGGTAGTCTCTCCCAAAGCCTTCACTTCCTCTTCAAGAGTCTCAGTTCGTTTAGCCAATCCATCGATCTTCTGCTCCAAGATCTCCCCCTTATCCTGAATTTCTCTCTGGTTGTTTTAGGAAGCTAGGAATTTAGCTGACATCTCATCTCTGAAACTGGCCAAAAAGGCCCCCAATTGACCATCGGGGGTACTATACTACAATCAGCTTGCATAGGCCGCAACTCAACAGCGCAAACAGCAGCATTAAGATTTACTAAACTGACTGAAATATGGGAATTAAGCTGATTAGTCTCTTCGGCCACTTTTTCAGAGGTTCCGCGGGGTATCTCCGCCAGTCCCCCATGGTCCTCTTAAGCCTCCATAAGAGGAGAAAAACGATTTTCCAACAACAATGGTGCCCCTATCTGATCGGGGGGGGGGAGCATTTCCCGCTTTCTCTAGAGAGTTTAATGAGGATTTATAAACTCCAACTATATCCTGATTTACTTACTCTGACGATAATACTTGGGAGCCAGTGACCTGCTCCATTATATTGAAATAGGACCTTAAAGAGGGTGCTGGTTTCGGTACTGATTGAGATTTGTTCACACTGCACTTTTTAATAGATGCTTTCTTAGTTTTATTAGTTTTGTTTTTAAGCAGAGTTTTAGGGGTTACCACCCGAGAAGGATCACTTCCTTTCTCCTGAATGCTGCCTTTCTTAGGTTTTTCCAATTCGGGCCAAAGTTGACAGCTACTTCTGACTGTCACAGATCTTAGTTACTTTGCGTTTAAGTCAGTGACTCCTTGATTAAAGTTTGCAACGTCTGATGAGAGACAAACCTGTAGGAGGGCCTCTGTCTGCTCTCTTACTTTCCCCGGTGAATCTATTAGATGTCGTAACTCAATATTTGCTCCCCGGGACTGAGAACCGTTCTCCATCCAGGCTCTATTTAATTTATGCCCCAGAAGGGGAACATTATCCTTCTTTGCCTTCCCTGAGTCGACCGACTGGCTTTTAACCTCAGACTTTTTAGATATGAACAACTTTTGAACTCCAGAGTTATTTAGATAAGAAATCACTGCTCCCGTCTCAAAAGGAATTTTAGTGAGAGTCATTCTATTATTACCCACATATATTCCTATAATCCGGAGTCTCCTCCAAAACTCAGCCGCCTGACTCCAGGGCCCTAATGAGACAGAGTGACAGCTCTGGACTGGTAATGCAGGTAATGCAAAAAATCTTCAAGACCGGAACCCATACGTGCTTACCTGCTGAAAAACCCAATAGAGACCTGGTTCCAAACCTTAAATCCACCTTTAGTTCCCAAAAGAGTGTAAAAAATAAAACTATAGAGACAGTAAAGGGGGTGAAGTTCATCCATTTTTTTTTTCTTCGAATTAACTGCCGCAAACTGCCATTAGAATGTCATTAGTAAGTCTCTCAAATAAACAGTTTAGAAAAAAAAGGCTAGGAATGATATAAAGCGCTACAGTAGCACAGAAAGCTCATGAACCGCCGACTACCTCACACGATCAGTGCGTTCAGGAGCCAGCGTTGAGCGTTCAGCGCGCTCGGCAACCCGAGGTAGAATACTCCTCCAGGTCGGGTTTTCCTGGTCGCAGGCGGTTAACTTCCCGCGTAAGCAAACGATCGGCGAACAACAAACAGCAGAGAGCAGAAGTGAAGAATTCAAGAACAACTTAACTACGAGAAAGCGGCGTCTGAAGGCTTCGAGTCACCGGCATGATCTTCATTCAATGTGGTGTCCAGGACGGAGGCTCTCTCCTCCTCACCCACGGCATCTCCCGACTGGCGTTAACCAGCCGACATGTTCCCTGACCCCACACTCTTTTTGTCCTTTTCCTCACTTAGCCACTCATACAATTGACCTGATTCATTCATCCACAAATACCTTCTCCTCGAGAAAGCTGTGATGGACACATACAACCAAATCACAATGTCTCTTAAAGTCTCCACTACTCCAGATTCATCCTCACAATTGCAAACTTTGTTAAGCACAAAACCCAAAGCTTCCATGATAGATAATTTCTTACATAGCACTGACAAATTTCGACAGAAATCTAAAGCTGAAGAAGCTTGGGAATGAGACTTTGCAATTTCATGGCCACTGTCTCGTTGTAATAAATTGTGGAACAAGATTCGTAAATCCTCCAGAACTGCGAATACAACACAAACGTTGTTTTTTGTTTATAACCGACTTTTGTTATAACCGATTGCTTTAAGCAAAAACTACGCTATTGTACCTGATATTTGTTGGACTTGTTCTTCCCCAAAAGCTGATTTGTTTCATATGTTATTTTCCTGTCCTACTGTGCATAATTTTTGGCAACAAGTCTGGTCGCAAATTAATCTGATTTTCAGCACTATATTTTCTTTTTCCTACATTCATGTATTTCTAGGAAGTTTATCATATTGTTGGAAGAATGTTATGCTTAATGTCAATATTGTTGATTTATTGCTCGCAGTTGCATTTCAGCAAATAACAGCAAGTTCGAAGGATTCCTCTAAAATTTCTTACTAGGCATGGTGGTATGCTGTTTGCCACAGTCAAAGATTGGACACTTCCTTTGTATACCCCGACCACATGGCGTTGAAACAGTTAGATTTATGGTTACCCATCACACTTTATTTAGATACATGTGCTAGCCGCTCTTTTCAATTACTCCCCATTCAGCAAGAAGTTTAAAAAAACCCTGAATAACCCCTAATTGTTCCTAAAATATATATATATATTTTTTAAAATATTTTATATGATTGCTTTTGATATTCTCTTACTTTCAATTCTATCTTTTAGCCCGGTTCATTAATTACACTGTACCTATTCCTTTCACATGACATGCATTTTATATGATGTATTGTGCTATGACACCTTGTATTTCTCAATAATAAAATCTTTTAGAACTTTAAAAAAAAGGTATTCAAGAGAAAAAATGCATTCTGCATGTTGTTAGTGATGCACACATGTATAAACACACAAAGAAATCCTCAACAACAGTTGGGGGAGCACTGACTGTAGGAGGATGAGGAGGGATAGAAAAGATGTCTTCAGGCTGTCAAGGAGGGGAATCTTTGTCCCTGAACAGCAATTATTGTTTCTGGCAAGGAGAGCCCCTTCCTTGTCCACATGACATGTGGTGGTGTCCAAGAATACATTCTTGGGTTCCCTCATTACAATCAATGCTGTATTATCTTCAAAGGACAACATTTCCTCTTCCTATGTCATGGTGGGGACTGTGCTAGGTGTTCACCCAGCAGGTGAGGTCTTTATTTTCTACCTGACGTCTGCTTGGTCCTTTGTCCCTTCTTCCTGCTGTGTGGAAAATGGGAGATACAGAAAGAGTCCTCTGTCCAAGTGTAAATACATTGTTAGACCAGACAGCCTTAGGGTGGTCTTACCCCAGCTTTTTGCCCACCGCCCTCCATTTGCTGACATTTTTTGTGCAGGCTTTAGTAATCTGTGCACTATACCAGTGCTAATAAGGGCTAAAGTGTTTGTGGTGTCTCCCCTAAACATGTTAACATCAACATAACCTCAATAGGCATATTTAATTTACCTATAAGTCCCTAATAACGTGCGCTACATGTGCTCAGGTCTGTGAATTAAATGCTACGAGTGGGCCTGCAGCACTCCTGTCACCCACAAGGTAGCCCTCTAACCATGGCTCATGACTGCCATTTCATGGCCTGTATGTGCAGGTTTACACTGCCACTTCGACCTGGCAAGTTAAGCCTCTTCCCAGGCCTAAATGTTCCCTTTTTATTTATATAAGTCACTACCAAGGTATGCCCGATATGACCCACAGAGCTGTGTGCAATTAAGTTTTATATGTGAAAAACTCCCAGATTCGTTTTTCACTACTGCAAGGCCTATTTCTCCCATAAGGTAAAATTGGGATTACCCAATTATGAAGAGATAGACTTTTCAAGTTTGGTATAAAAAAAACTCACAATTTAAAATCACAACTTATGCTGAAGTTGGATTTAAAATTACAGTTTAGCAAATGCCACTTTAAAAAGTTGACATTTACTCACTTTAGCCATTTGGTGCCTGCTATCAGTCTCTGTTCAGTCTGGGGAGGGTAACAGCTGGGCTTTGTGCATTCTCTCTAAACAGCCACACACAAAGGGAGCTGAACTATGTCTTGGTGGGCCTTCCAGAGAGATGGGAGGGAGGAGCTGGGCACAACCGCACACTTACACCTGAATAGGCTGTGTCCTGACCACATACAAAGGGCTGCATAACCCCCTGTAGTGCGTCTGGAGCCAGGGCAGGTAGGGAAGACCTCTGTGAAGTCTTCTCCCACTTCAAAGGCACAACTGGACCTCTGACATCATGACTTCAGTACACTTCTGGATTTGTGACCACTCTGCCAGGAATAAGATCTGCTGTGCTGCTGAAAGCAAAGCCACTTTGCTGGACTGCTGCTTTACTAGACTTCTGCCTTGCCGTTCTCTTGCCTTACTGAGCTGCCCTGCTGCCTACTGTTCTCCTGCCTGGGTGAGAAGGACTGGGCATGCACCACGTGAACCTAGAGTGACTCCAGGTGCTTGATAGCTTGCCTGCTGTTCTAAGTCTTAGGGTTATCAAATAATTAAACTATCAGAATCTGTATCTGGACTACAAGCTGGGAGTCTGCCCTGCCAAGTGGTGCCATCTTAGTCCAGGACCCTTGGAAGTGAAGCCTAAGGTGTTTCTACATCTAGAACCCATGCATCCTAGTAGGAACTGGCACTTCTTCCCCTTTGCATGAGTGAGAACCAGTGTATTCTTGTTGTTATGTGAAGCAAACCCGGCGCATTGCCTTCGGAGCCAACACATTGCCTTTGGAATCGAAGCATTGCCTACTGTGGGTATAACAGCTGCACATCGCATTTGGAACCAGCGCTTCACACTCTGAACTGACGCTTCACCGTAGTTGCATGGAGTAAATCAACACATCCCATCTACTGTGTGGCTCGACACTGACACATCGCCTCAGCTGCACTTCGCTTCCTCGTTGATGCATCCTGTATCAAGATACTTTGATTCAGCGGGCCCAGGTGAGTCCCTATATCTGGCCCAAGCTTCATTTTAGTCAGCCTGAACTTTTCACTTTGCCCCGGTCTAGGGCGACCAGATAACCCATTGAAGCTCTTATTGCTTCTAAGTGCTATTTTATTTTTATTCTTTAAAAACTAATATCTCGACTTCTACTAGTTGGATTTTTGTCATCTTCCTCTTGTGTTAGTAATACGATTATTCTTTATTTTTCTAACATGGTGTGGGCTCTTTCTGTGGTATTGTCACTGTATTACTGTTTGAAGTGTTGCACGCAGACTTTACAGATTGCCTCTTTAGTTAAGTCATATTGCTCTGTGCCAAGCTACCAGAGGGTGAGCACAGGATAATTTAGAGTATGTTCTGACTTACTCTGACTATAATTGTGGTTCCTGCTTGGATAGTGTGCATACCTCTGTCAACCATAAACCCAATTTCTAACAACCGTCATGTACTATATTTGACATTATGACAATGGATGTGATAAATCTTGAAAGTATGACATATACACTATGGCCACATTTACGATGCTAGGTGTTACACATGTCCCATTGTCACAAGAGTCAGTGGGTGTAAAGATCAAGTAGCCTACACTGTATGAGGGTCACCCTAATGCGTCATTTACTAATATCGTAGCTAACTGTGCTAAGACACTTAATGGCATATTTACAAGGCCCCTGTGCCACAGAAGTGTCACTTTATTTGACTCTCTGGATGTGACACTGCTAAGCCATATTTACAAGGCCACACAAAGCCACCCTTAGTGGATTTTCATGACCTTCTAAATTTGGACCCCTTCCATGCATTACTTTGCCTGAAAGGGGCATTCCATGGATGTTGATGTGGATGTTCCCATGCAACACCAGTGGATTCAGATGCATTCCCAGATTTGCAAGGTTTTGTAAACCTTGGAATGCGTCAGATTCTAATGTCTACCCCAGGGTAGGGGGCGTTAAAGTGGCGTAACGGGTAGAAATACTATTATTTCGCCTCTTTTTTGCCCCTTCAATGAGCACACAGATAAGGAGGAAATGGCATCAATTATTGTTTTTGTGCACAAAGGTGTCCCTTCCTGCACAAAAATAATCATCCCTGCAAATGCAGGCACCCTTGCACCATGGTGCAAGGGTGCCTGTGTTGGTGCTAGGCAGCCAATTGTGAGCCAGCACAGAGGAAAGTACAGGGATGTGTCATATTGCTGTAAATATGATGCATCACTGCAGTTTCCTAATAAAAGAGCTAGGCGCATCAAAATGGCTTGAAGTGCCAAGCTGCATCATTTTCTGAGATGGCTTCCCTCTGTCCTGGGCTCATCAATGACACAATCATGTTTTCAGTATTTAAATGTTTGTCTAGCTCTAAATTGATTATGTATACATTGATGAGTGTGTCTGTCTCACTCACACTGCCATGACACAGTTTACAGGACATCACGTGTCGCTACAAGGCATGCCAATGGAAGGAACAGTACTCACCAACATGCTGCTGCTCATGGGCATTCAGCTGGTCATGGAAGTTAATTCAGGCATTTTCAGGATTTACCCTTACAATAGGGGTAAGCAAAGACTGGTGTTTGGTACGTTGCCCGGGGCACCTCCTAAAGATATATATGCCTTAATCATTGACCACAATTTGAAGTCCCCACAGTGCTTGCAGACATCGCTGATAGGTCTGTTTGAAATCCCGGATGCAGTGCACATACTGCTGTTCTCATACCAGTTTGCCCGGTGTGCATTGAGAACTAGCTGAGTATCAGCAGCCCCGTATAGACACTTTAGAGGAACATCTCCCCAAAAATGTTAATTCCTTCTTCCATTAACTTAGTCCCTTCTCAAAGTAGAATGGCAGCAGAATGAAGACGGATGCAGTCTGAATCTGGAATGGTTCAAAATGGACATTTTTGAATTTCCACATTCTCACTTCTGGGCCTGCATGGTAGGAGGATTAATCCAATCCCCTGCATATTCATTCACCAAGTATGATCTAGCAAAAGGCAGAAACAAATGACCGAATGGAGTAAAAGGCTTCCAACGTGACTTGTTGCATTATGGATTCCCAAGGGGGTTATACAATAGGCACCAAACTCAAATGAAGCTTGTTTCACATATTTAACAGAATCAGACTTGGAGAGTGCCTGGCTAGTGGGTTAGCCTGTTATGTGGGGCTATTGTCCTGGTTGAAGGCTGAGTTCCTGCTCCCATTTTGCAACCATGTTCAGATCAGATCGGGTGAGAAGGATTATTTCCCCACTTACTGTTCCTCAGACATACTGTCGTATCCTGTGACTACAGTCGGCGCATCAATCACAGGACAGCAGGTGGGTGTATGTACATCTTTTATTAGTGTCGCAGGAGCGTGTCGCAGCACGTCTGTCCTCTGCCCAGTCCTCGCCTTCTCCGTCCACTTCCTGTCCCTACAGGATGTGGTGTCCAGTGACCTGGTCACTGCCCTATGACCCCCAGGGTCCTAGTGCCCTATCGTCAGTTGTCGCCCAAAGGTCAAGCCACTACATCTCCCCCTTTGTCACAAACAAAAGTTCCTGATGCATTTGTGTTCGTCATTGTCGCCCCCTTTTTGGTAAAATTGCTTGCTGATAGTTGTAGAGAGAGAGAGATATATATAGAGAGAGGGAGAGAGAGAGAGAGAGAGAGAGAGAGAGAGTTCTTCGTTCTACATTTCACATTTCCTCAATTAGTCTTTGTGGTTTCCTGCACGTTCTTCTTGGTCTTGTCTCTCCACTGATTTCTTGCTCTCTGTCTTCCACTTTCGGTGATGTTGCTGCTGATTCTTCATCTTCCGCCTTGAGCTCCTTGAAATGGGAACTGTTTCTCGTTATTCTTTGGTGGTCAGAGACTGCTGTCATCATTGATCCCTTCACTTTGGTCACTACCAGCGGATCTTTTGAAAATGGGCTGTCCGACTTCCGTTGTTGTCTCTGTCTCACCACCACCAGGTCTCCTTCGTTCAATTGTGATTCCGATGCGTGTCTCCGCTTATCGGCATATTCTTTCATTCTCCTCTTGGCTTCATGATCCCTTTCCACAATGTCATTTCTGTCTATGCTCACTGTGGCATCTATTTGAGGCAGTCTTGTCTTGCTCGATCGTCCCAGCACCAGTTCCGCTGGGCATCGACCTGTGGAGCTATGAGGGGTGTTTCTGTAATCTCTCAGCACCTGGCACAGTGCTTGTCCAATCGATATTTGTGTCAGTTTTGCTCGCTGGATGGCTTTCTTTATAGTCCCCATAAATCGTTCTGCCATTCCGTTGGCTTGTGGCCACAGAGGTGTTATCTTCCGATGCTTGATCCCCAGATATTCCCTGAATCGCCGGAATTCTTCTCCAGAAAATGGAGGGCCGTTGTCCGTTTTCAATGTTTGTGGGGAGCCCCAGGCAGCGAAAATGTCATCTAGCACTGGTATTGTGGCGCTTGCTGATGTCGACGATATCTGTCTTACAATTGGGAACCTTGAGAACTCGTCAATGACCACCAACAAGTAGCTTCCAGTCTCTAGTGGTCCATAAAAATCTGCTGCCAGCTCAGTCCACACTGCCTGTGGCAGTTCTGACATTTGTAGCGGTGCTGGTTTCGATGGCGGTCCCGTTACTTGACAGACGTGACAGAGTGCTATTGCTTCTTCCACCATGCCATCCAATCCTGGGAACCACACTTTTTCCCTCAACATCTTCTTTGTCGCTACAATGCCTCGATGCGATTCATGGGTTAGTTCAATTGTTCTCTTCCTCAGCCGGTAAGGTATCACTATTCGGGATCCCCTCATTAGAATTCCGTTCTCTGTTTCAGATAGTTCTTCACTTATCTTCTTGAAAGCTAGCATTTCTTCTTTTATTACCCCTTCTTCTGTCAGGCTGTAATTGTTGATGTGTCTCCATCTCTGTTGCCGCACTACTTTCCCTATTGCCTGCATCGTCGGATCTCTCTTCGTTTCTTGTTCCAGTTCGGCAATCGTTATTGACGTCGGAGTGTTTTGTTTGAGGATGAAGTTTAGGTATTCTTCTGCCATGGTGGGGCCATCTTCTTGATGGGGGAGTGGGTGTCGTGACATGTAGTCTGCCGGGTTTTGCTCCTTTCCAGGTTTGTGAACTATTTTAAAGTTGTAGTCCATCAATCTTATTCCCCACCACTCAATCCTTGGTGGTATCTTGGCGCTTGGGTTGCCATATATCGTTACTAAGGCCTGGTGATCTGTTACAATCGTGAACGGCTTCCCATAGATAAACATGTGGTAGTGCTCACATGCCCATACCACAGCCAAACTCTCTTTTTCTGGTTGAGAGTAGGCTCTCTCAACATCTGACAGACTTTTGCTTCCATAGGCCACGACCCGTCGTGGTGAGTCTTTTCCATGCTTGTGTTGTGCCAGTAAAGCGCCCAGGCCTACTGGGCTGGCATCCACTGTTAGTTCGGTGCATAGGCTCGGTCAAAGTACGCCAGAGGGTCGACTGCCGTCACTGACGCCCTTATCTCTTCGAATGCCTTGCTGCATTCTGTGGTCCAGTCGAACGTTTGACCATCGCTTTGTGAGTTCTCGCAGTGGTGTGCTCACTGTTGCAAAGTCCTTGATATAGCGGGCACAATAGCTGGCAAGACCGAGGAATGATCGTACCTCGGCTACATCCTTTGGTTGTTTTTCCTTCTCTAGGATGTCCACTTTGCTGCGATCCGGCCTCATTCCTTTTATCGAGAAGATGTGCCCAAAGAACACCAGTTCTTCTCTTCCCAATTCGCACTTCTTTTCATTTACCGTCAGGCCTACTTCTTCAAGTTGTGAGCAAACTTCTCTCAGTGCTTTGTCATGTTCCTCATCTGACTTGCCAAATACCAGGATGTCATCACTGTAATTGAGGCTGTTCTTGATTGGTCTTATTATTTGTCTGATTGTTTCCTGGAAGATCTCAGCTGCTGATGATATTCCGAAGCTTAGCCGTTTGTAGCGAAACAGACCTAGGTGTGTCGAGAACGTTGTTATGTACCTTGATTGTTGGTCCAGTTCTAGTTGGTGGTACCCTTTACATAAGTCTAGTTTGGAAAATCGTCTTGTTCCCGTCAAACAGCTAATCATGTCGTCTAGATGTGGCCCCGGATGTCGTTCTCTTTCAATGGCCGTGTTGGGAATTCTCATATCTACACATATTCTGATTTGTGCAGTGTCCTTTTTTGGTACGGCAACTATTGGAGACACCCATGGCGTTGGCCCTTCAGCCGGTTCGATGATATCTTGATCCAGCAGTCTTTATCTCTTCTTCCACTTGCGGTTGTAGGTGGATCGGTACCCTTCTGTGATGCTGAGCGACAGGTCTGACTGATTCGTTGATGTGCAGTGTGATCTGCCGCCCTTTCAGCTTTCCAAGTCCTTTTGTTAGCTTCGGATACTCTCGTAGGATGCTTCTTTGGTCAGATACGTGATATGTCATCTGTAGTAGGCCCATGACCTTCGCCGTGACATTGCTTAATAAGCATGGTGCGGGGATGTCTCCTCGTAGTACATGAATCTCTTCTGTGACAGTTTTACCTTTGTGTGTCATGGTGTCCGTGAATTTGCCCAAATTTGTTACTGGCCTTTTTGCGCCCCAGGTACATACCCGTACACTTGATGGTTGTAGGTGTGGTTTTCTCTTCATTTTTTCATATTCGGTGGCGCACATGATGTTGCAAGTGGCCCCACTGTCTAACACAAATTCTGCTTGGTGCGGCCCTACATCAATGGTCACCCAGTCTGTTGTTTCTATCGACTGCTTGTCTACCAGCCTGATGTTTTCTTCCTCATGTCCCTCGTCTGTGGACATGAGATATAGGCGTTCCACTTTCTCCTCTGCTTCTTCTTCTTCTCCTGACTCCAGCGAAGAGCTCCTTGTTGTTGCTTCCATGTGTCGCACATTTCGGTTTGTCGTCGTTCTAGGTCTCCCTGGCCTGCCTCTTTCATTCTTGAAGTGCATTCCTTGGCACATGGTGGCAAAATGGTTGCTTCTGTTGCATTTTCGACATGTCTGACCAAATGCTGGGCATGCTCCTCGATGTGGAAATTCCAGCCCGCATCTGTAACACTGTGACCCTTGTTGTTTTCTTGTCACCTGGTCCTTCGACCCCTTCTTCCAGTTTCCAGTTCGACCCGTGTCTGTTATTCTGTGAACTTGCTCCACTCGTCGGTCCTTTTGTCTTGCGTGCGCCATCGCCCTTGCCTCTGCTCTCGCTAGATCTAAAAAAAATTCTAGCGTGGTCGGTTCCTTTAGTATTCTCATACGATAGTCTGTGTCACAACATCCTTCTATCAGTCTTAGGCGGATGGCCTGCTCATTGTCGTACTTTTTAAATTCACAATGGGCCACTAGTTTCCTTAACCTCGTTGCAAAGTCATCCATTGACTCCTCCGGTTGTTGAAAAGCTATGTTGAAGCTGTATCTTTCAAAATCAATGTTTCTTTGAGGATCGAATTTATTTGTCAGACACTTTATCAGTCCTTTGTATGTGCTTGTTTCGCTCTTTGGGAATGTTATTAGAAGGTCATCCACTTCATCTCCCACCAGATTCAGGAATAATCCTAGTTGTTTTGCTTCTACTACATCCGTTGCTTCCATGTATCGCTCACATTTCACGATCCACTTCTCCCATCTTATTCCCACCTGTGGCTCTGATACGCTGAATGGCAGTGGTCTGCGATACTGTGCACTTTGTTTGGTCTAAGGCATCTTCTGTCTCTTTGCCTTGTTGCACCTTTATTTCCTCTGTTTGCTGATGTATTGAAATGATCTTGTCACTTTTCCTTTCTTATTTCTTTGTTCTTACTGGTTGTTATTTGTTGTGGGGATATTTTGTCCCTTTCCTCCTTTTTTTTTTTTTCACCAGTTTCTCTTTGTTTTTCACTGTTTCCTTTGCTTGCCTGTCCTTAAGATGGCTGCCTTGCACTTCTTTATTGTTTCTATGCCTTTGTGTCACACACAAAATGGCTGCCAGCAATCACGCGAGATTTCGCGATCGAAATCTCGCGTTGCCTGTCCTTAAAATGGCCGCCTTGCTGTATCTGTGCTGTTATTGGCTCCCCTTGCCTGATTCCATTATGGCCGCCGAGATTTTTTCTCTCGCGAGACCTCGCGCTTTTGATTTTCAAGCGCGAGGACCTCGCGCTTTGATTCCCGGGCACTTGCGCTGGTACGCTGACGCTTCCCTTACCGCGATCAGCTGCGCTTTGTTGGACGCTGTCGGGGTGGGCTCCCGTGTAGCTCCGTGCGTCTTTTCTTTTGCTGCTGCTGCGATGCTCGTTTTGGACATGCGATGTTTCACGCGTGTGTCCGTTTCACCCTCGTCGCCAGATGTCGTATCCTGTGACTACAGTCGGCGCATCAATCACAGGACAGCAGGTGGGTGTATGTACATCTTTTATTAGTGTCACAGGAGCGCATCGCAGCACGTCTGTCCTCTGCCCAGTCCTCGCCTTCTCTGTCCACTTCCTGTCCCTACAGGATGTGGTGTCCAGTGACCTGGTCACTGCCCTATGACCCACAGGGTCCTAGTGCCCTATCGTCAGTTGTCGCCCTAAGGTCAAGCCACTACACATACTAAACAGAAAGATCCTATATCTGTATTTTCTCTACTTCATCCTCAAGTAGCTCTTTCTCAGAATTAATTACAGTGTAGCAAACACTGCCTCCAATAGTGTGAAAACATTGTTGTGACTGTGTCTGGCTTTCTTATGGTGCTTATCAGTTTATTGTTGGTTGGAGGTTTGATGAGACACACCTTAAGCATGTGGCCCAGATATTTTATCAATAAACCCCTTTTACATTGGCATGTGTGCACATGAGGAGATTTACTTGTTTGGAAAGAAACTCTGCTTTCTGGGTAAACATGTCAAAGTGGTCTGATATGTGTAGGTGTGCTTCACCTGTTTTTGCATCCTCATGTAGGTAGATATGTGTGTTATATTCTAATTGCTGACAATTGTAACCTGCTGTTCTCTTACGTGTGTTGTTCCCTGTTTTTCCAATGTCCTGGTAGTGTTTTTAACTGGTATGCTTTGGTTCCAGAATGATTCCATTTCAATTCCTCTTAGTTGTCAAGTGTAATTTGCGTATCTTAATTTAAGGTTGGTTCTGAGCAAAATTAAAACAGTTTTGTACGCGATGTATATTTTTGCTGCCGCGCACGATTGTGTATGTCCTAATTACATGGGACAGAATGTTCTCAAGATGCTCCCCTTTGCCAAAAACTATAAACACCCGGCTACTGCAGCGCATCTATAAGCTAGCTCTCAAAATAGCGCAATATTTATTTTGCTGCCGTGCATGAGTGTACAGGTGAACCTTACTGGGCACGTTACCTTACTAATCAGAGAAGCCACAGTGGGACTGTATTTCCGACCTTCCCTTGCACCTGGAGGTACCAAAAACACCGACGCCGGCCCCCAACCGGTGTAGCTTCGCTCCGCTGAATCTTACTGGGTACCGTACCTTACAGCTGAGAGAAGCAGCACGTGGACTGGATTTCCCGCCATCCCTTGCACCTGGAGGTGCTGAAAACACGACGCCTTTCCCTGGCCGGTATTGCTTCGCTCCACTGAACCTTACTTGTCACCCTACCTTACCGCTGAGAGAAGCTGTGGGGGGACTGCATTTCCTGCCCTCCCTTGCACCTGGAGGTGCTCAAAACTCTGATGCTTGCCCATGGCCAGTGTAGCTTCGCTCCGCTGAGCCTTACTGGGCACCGTACCATACCACTGGGAGAAGCCGCAGGGGGACTGCATTTCCTGGCCTCCCTTGTGCCTGGTGGTGCTCAAAACACTGAGGCCAGCCTTCGGCCGGTGCAGCTTTTCTCCACTGAACCTTACTGGGCACCATACCTTACCGCTGGGAGAAGCCGCAGAGGATTGCATTTCCCACACTCCCTTGCGCCTGGAGGTGCTCAAAACACTGACGCCGGCCTGCGGCCGGTATAGCTTCACTCCGCTGAACTTTACTGGACACCGTACCTTATAGCTGGGAGAAGCTGTGGGGGGAATGCATGTCCTGCCCTCCCTTGTGCCTGGAGGCGCTCAAAACACTGACGCTGGCCCATGCATGCGGAGACCCGCCCGGGCCAAGGTTGGCCCGTCCACGCACGTCAGTGCCCGAAGTAGATTTGGCAGACCCCCCCCCTAACTCCCAGCATACAATCCAAGGTACTGTTTTTTCTCTTTAATTGCTAAAATGGGGAAGAGGAAAGGCCCTATGGAGAAAGTGGGTGGGGGGGACTGTAGCAACGCTCGAACCATTCTTTTCCACAGTGGCGAGCGTTCTCATCCACAAGATCAAACTAACTGAGAGGCGCTTATCTCTGGAACCCCTTCTTTTCCCATTGAGTTCACCCACTGGGAGCGTGCCAGAGGAGGTCTCCTACACTCAGCCTTTACAATTTATACCATCTGTGAACCCCCCACTTAGCCAGCTGGAAATTTTGACCATTATACCAGCCCTGCCCGTTTCAACTAGTAGGGGCTCAAGCATTCACCCCACACTGATCAACCAAATGACCCTCCAGCCAAGAGACGTAGGGGTGGTGGAATTTCAAAACCAAGACCTAAGCCAAGCAAACCTACTCGAGTTCTAAATCTAAGGGCGGAATCCCCATGGCGGGTACAGTGAGCCCGCCAATACCATCTATTGCAAGTATTTCTCCTCCAGCTGCAGTACTCGATGATGCGCTGTGGGCAGGCGTTAGTAAACTGATGTCCTCCTTATAGGACCCCATTCTAATTAAACTAACAGAGATTGAAGAGCGACTAGCCAGTCTAGAGTCTCAGAATGAATTGCTCCTCCACCCCCCAGAGCCCCTGTGTGCCGAGCCTGCACGTTTAACTGTGGACAAAATTCTACCTCAAGTTTGTGGGGACCAGGGCATGTCTGTTCCACCCATTCTGTGCATTCCACTAAGATCTGCCGCACTGCCTTGTTGGTCGCTTCCCGTCGCTACTTCTCGCACCAAAGCATTGACGGAGGTTTTAACCTTACTACCACTGGGCACAAGGGATTTAGCACACCAGGCATCCATAGAGCTGGGGGACACAAGAACTGACCTACAGATAAATGGAAGACAAGATAGAATTATGGCAGTCACAAAAACTATTCCGAACAAGTCCTCCATCTTCCACCAGCAGCCTCCCCCCTAGTACTGGCCCTGGCAAATATTCCTCCATTATGGGAAAACCAGCTTGAATCTACTACGCAGCTAATGGACAAATACTTGCACTGTCTCTCACACCATCTAATGGTATCAGGAATGAGAAGCTGCCCGCTGTCTAATGAAATCATCATGGCCAGGAGAGTGGGTTAACTGGGTAGCACTACTAAATCTATTGATGGAGACTGTGTGGTGATAAACAACCCATGTGTGCGTAATTTACTCTTAAGTACTCTTCCTAGAATTTCTCTTAGGAGGACTCAGATTATACCGTTATCACTGGAACACTTCTATATGCAGGGAGCAGCATTTGACATGGGACAGATGGTTTGGCTAAGAGCAGGGCAATTAACAAGACATGGGGAGGGCTACAGCGGCTTCTCTGGGGTAAGGTTGCATAACAGATTTGCTCCTCTTTCAGATCTGGAAACTTGTGACTGACTAACCTCAGCTACCCCCATTCTGGTAGGAGTGTAACTTTACCAGACAAACTAGTCCCTTTAACACAGGGAAGTCCTAAGACCCCCCTATCCCGGAGCATAGTCAACAAAAAGTAAGATCAGCTTGGCATCCTGGAATGTGGCAGGACTTACTTTGAAGCTAGGCAATGATCAGTTGCACTAACTTTGGCATTCACTAGAAATCATTTGCTTCCAGGAAACATGTGCCACGGAGCCCGTATTTGTTTTGGGGTACCACTCTTTCCATACAGCTGCAGTGCGCTCAGTGTCATGTAGAGCAAAGAGGGAACTATTATCTATAATCTCCAATACCCTCCCTATACAAGTAAGGATGGTTGGTTCTCAGATCAATCACTTCCACTGTCTTCTATTGGAGATCACAAATGAAGGAGCCTGGCTCTTAATTAATTTTTATAATAATGACATTGGGGGAAATATGAAGCTAGTGGCAGATGAATTAAATAGAGAGCTATACAAAATTAACTCACTTACAAAAAAGGGCCTACTCAGTATTATCTGGGTGTGGGATTTTAACGTTCACCTCTGTAAGTACAAAGAGCTTATGGTTTGTGGGTTAGAAGATCACCTGGGTAATCCCCTTCCCCACTTCACCCATACTGATTACAGTGATAGTCCTAATAGACTCCTATACACAAGAAATATGGAAATAATGAACACCAAAACAACAGGCTATATAGGAAAATGATTCAGGTGGATCATTTATGAGTCCATGATTGACTTATTTTCCTCCACAATAAGTGGAATAGTCTCTCACACATTTACATGTTATAGCGATCACGCTATCCTGCTTAATAAGTTAAGCATCCCATGCAAGCCTAAAAAACATCAACAAGCAGTAGCACACATCTTGCTAACTAGGAAAGATGGATATCAATTAAGTTGGGTGCAGATTAAGAAACAGAACTTGGCACCTGCAATTATAGCACAAACAAGGGATGATATTTTATCCTGTCTGGCTGATGAGTCCCAGTCATCACTATTAGTTTCCCAGTTAAGAGCCCTTATAGTGAAATTAAAAGTGGCACTTACTCGACCTAAGCCGGTAAATGGTCCACCAGCCAGTTGATGGTTCAGCTCTACATGCTCAATAGCTAGAAGAGCCCTTGTTAATGCACTAAAACCCCACCCTAGAGATCCAGCACATATATGATCGCTATGCAGTGACTACAAGCCCATCAGAAGAGAAAGAGAGAAGGACCTTAAGGAGAAGTCCTGGGAGGACCTTGAGCAAGCGGCTAGCTCAGGCAACTCCAGTGAGTTTAGGAAAGTTATAAATGCATCCTATTTTAAAGATCCCAATGACCCATCCTTGGATGTACATGTAGGTGACGACGCATGGGTGGGATATTTTAAAGTATCTTTGGTTCCCCTCCTCTCAAAATAGTTCCCCCACTTCAAGGCACTCTAAAATTCTCACTTTGTGAAGTCAGAAGAGGGCTGGCGGCCTGTGTTCCAGGAAAGGCCCGGGTCTTGATCGACCTCTTCCAGGACAACTATGGTCTGTGGGCCCCCCTACTAACTAATGTCTTTAACAGCATAGCTTTGGTGGGTCATCCACCATCCTGGAAGCATGGAGTTATAGTCCCAATTTACAATATAGGAAATAGGGAATAGGGGCAGCCCAAAGAACTACTGTCTCATCTCCCTACTGTATACCAGTACCAAGCTCATGGGCCGGCATTTACTATCTAGACTGGAGGAATGGGGCCATAAACATAACATTCTGATGCAGGCACAATATGGTTTCCAGAGGGGGAAGTGTACAGTGGACCAATGCCTCAATCTCTCGCTATGTATAGACAAATACACTAAAGCAAAAGGTGGGAAGATCTACATGGCCTTTCTGGACCTGTCAGCGGCTTTTGACTGTGTGTCCCATCAAAACCTGTGGCCTATGATTGAAGGGATGGGGATCGAGCCACTGTTAATGTGTTTTATCCATCAGTTATATGCTAATGCCATGACCTGTGTCTGGAACAGCTTAAACCGGGACTGTACACGTTCATTTAAGATCGAGAGAGGAGTCAGACAGGGTTCTGTCCTCGCCCGTTTCTTTTTTCCATCTACACAAACAGGGTGGAGGCGGCCCGACTGCCTCACCTCTGGACGTGCCCATAATTGATAACACCCGCTCCCAATATTGGTGCTGATGACACAGTCCTAATTGCCAGGACAGGGGTAGCGCTCCACAGCCACTTCTTATGCTTCTTTAATGGCTTCATTAGATCTTAGAGTGAATGAAACAAAATCTTTCATCATTATAGCAGGAGCAGGTAAAGCCACAAAATCCCCTTTTTTCCATCTGGCCGCAAAGAAAATTAATGTAGTAGACTCCTTTTCATACCTGGGAGTCTTATTTAACAAAAAACACTCTTGGGTAAACTTGGTGGCGGCAAGAGCCCTAGGCATGGAAAGAAACCTCCAAACCACCAAGGGTTTTGTTTAGAAGCTAGGCGTCAGCCCCCTGGACACAATTAAAAACATTTACCAATCAAAAACAAAGGCAGCAGCAATTTACGGGGTGGGAGTCTGGTGATAGGCCTATATTGACCAACTCCAAATAATAAAAGATAGCTTTTTTAAAACTCAGGTGTTGCTACCCCATCCTTTCTCCAATTATATTTTACATCTTGAACTAGGGCTACCTTATATGATAAACTCAATTAGATTGGTGCCAATTTTGTTATGGCTCTCCATTTGGCGTAGGGCCACTGTCAATCTAACACAGTGCATAATTGGAGATTGTCTGAAGCTGGAACATTATTACAAGATTAGATGGTCATATATGTCGAGGCAGAACTGAACACAATTGGAAAGGGAGAATTATTTCGGGATCCTGCATCTTGTAGGAGGGCCTCCAAACAGAAATTGTTTGAGGCGTATACGCATAGGGATAATTTTACCCTCAGGGAAAAGAATCAGCAACAAAAAGCATCCCTTGCATACGATCTTATCGCCCAAAGATTAGGGGAAGGGTACTCATACCTAATCAGTATTACTCTCGCGCAACCTACATACATCTTACTGCGTTTCTGTCTGAACCTTATTCCTCTGGCATGAGGGTTCCCAGAGAAGAAATTTAAACATTCAGATTTGATCCCATGCCTGTGCGATAACCATTCGTCCCAGTTGGACCTACATCTAGTACTGTTCTGTAAGTTTTATGAAGCCGAAAGTGAATCTTTTACTCTCCAAATTCTAAGGTGCCGTAGTTTTATCCAATGTAGGGTGGCACTGTATTTTATAAAGGCCCTCTCTGACCCCTTTGTCTGTTTCTCTGTAGCTACCTTTTTGTGGGCTTGTATGAGAGAGAGAAAGGTGCGGGCGGCTTGATTATTTAATTATTTTAATCCTGACCCTAATGCACACACATGAGGTGACCCTGGTTTAAAGACACCTAAAGCTCACCAAGATTATTAAAAAAATTATACAATGTATAATATTGCCTGTACTGTGTATTTAATGGGTCTTTAATGAAATTGTGCTTTTGTAAACTGTTCTGAAGTGATCCAGTAAAGATTTTATTGATTGATTGATTGTACAGGTCCAAGTTGTACGGGACAGAACGTTCTTCAGACACTCCTCTTTACTACAAACTATAATGTTTTACTCACTTCTATGCAATACACCTCCTATGGGTATAGTCCTCAAATGTAATAAATATAGGACACTTGTAAACACCTTCTTTCAAATAACACATGTCATTAAATAAGTCTTTCTTGGGGAAAGTACCACCAAAGCGCACAGCTACAACTGACTCAGAGAGGCACACACTCATGTGGCGACACAACTATAAGCATACTGCCTTTCTAATCAGGACCATTTACATACATATCTGAACCTGATATCTCTTCTGAATGAAGTTTTCTTTCCTGATAGAAGTATTCGATTGCGATACTTACTTTGTAGGTTGCATCACCCAATACCTATGAGACAGACTAGAAAATCATTAAAAGTCTTTATACATATATTTTTTCATGATGTTGTTTGAGTTCTATTTGATTTTCAAAATACCTGCACATAACAAGTGCAAACCTATATTTTGTGGGCCTTTTTACCAAAATTGTAACAAAAATTGTAAACAACTTCCTCTCTCCCTTCACCCCTCTGCACACCTGGCCACTCATAAGTCATAAGAGGATATGATTTTCAACCCTCCCCTTTTTTCCCTCGCACACAAAGAAAGCTGTTGCACAGTGCCACAACTAGAATTGCTTGACTGTACACAATGTTTTCTTTAGCATGCCTCACACAGTAACTTTGGGGATTTCTGTCCACATTTGAGTTTCATGAAAATTATATAAGGAATGAAACATTCAAGAATGTTGTAAGGCGTACCAATAGGGCACCACTATCTCTAACTGAAATTCTCTTTTTCTTATAAGTCAAAGGCTCAATGAAAGCCAACATTACTTTCCGCCAGAATTATTAGAATGAAGACAAATGAGTAATAGATATACGAGTCAACAGAAATCAACAGTAAGGGACCTGCTGTACTTTGAATTAAGTCCTCATGAAGGCGCTGATCCTTAAGGGCACTGTAGACCTAAACATGTTGACCATGCACACATGATGTTAAGGATAATATATAAACCCACAATTAATTAATCAATTAATTACCCAGACCTCGTGGAACCAGCACAGCTCACTCTCCTTTCATTATGGATGGTACTAGTGTGGAAGCGGGGTGATCTCTAAACAAACTTCAACCTCCCACCCCATGGTTCTTATAGTCTAAGTGGTCCCCTCTGTGATTTTTCTAACAATATGCTAAAATTATTGAAGTGTTTCAGGAGAAAGGTCTTTGAGGAATTTAGCTAAATATCAAGTTGGGCAAAATCAGTGACTTCATTATCTTTTAGGAAGTACCACTTAGTCTATATGTAATGGCAAAATGAATCTTAATGACCAATTGGAGGGACAATAATTGGATTGCACAATGGTAAACACAATGAAAGGAATGCCTCTGTGTATTTAGAGATTAGTATACAAAAAGGTGACGGATGGAATGCTTGAATTAATCCCAGCCACTTAGTAGAGCCCATCCCAACCCATCGTTTTTTTCACACCATGCCACCCCAGCCATATGCATATCTCTAAATCCTGACTCTGCATTAATAGGAACAGTCCAGTCAGAATAGGCAGGCCAGGTCTTTTTTGAACTGGAACACAAGCAGACTTGGCCAAGTGTTTCCCCTTATTAGGGCTCGTCAGCCAGGTATAGCCTAGTTTCAGTGGTATAACATATTTGATAGAACTATATTAACCAACCATTGTACAACAATACCATGCAGATGGTGCTTTCTACTACTAGTCAAAGTAAGTGCTTAACTTGAAAGACATCACACTTGACCTCAAGGAATCCCTGTTCCCAACAGTTGTGCTGGAATTACTCAACAGTGTTTGAGTAAAAAGGACGCGGAGCCCTCAACCAAGCAAGGTGACATGCTGCATCATCAAACCCAAAGTGGCAGTATTTGTGTAGGGTGGTCTGAAATGGCATATAGAATCCATATTTGTGGAACTCTTGTTCAGGTCTTCACACCTGTGCAAAGATTAGGTTGGTTAGTAAGTTTTATTTTGGTACACAGACCTTGCAGCATTTTACGTCATTCAGTGCTAAGACTTTGACTACTAAAATTGCCTAAAGTAGACAAATACTTTAAAATTTTTATCTCTCAGTGGCACTCCATCACATATGTCACGTCCTGAATAAACTAATCGTACTCTGACTTCCTGAATTTGAGGAAGTCAGTTTGTGTGCTGATCGGGCAGCGCATCCACCCTAAGTGAAATCTCAGCATACTTAACGTTTCTAACTAGATAAGAGCGATATTGCTCACACAATGCAGGGGCATATTATCAAGGCGGGCGAAATGAAATTATCGCCGCTTGAGCGGCCGTTTTCTGCCGCTAAGCGGCGATAATTTCATCGCCCTATTAGCAAGCTGTCGCTAACATCAGTTAGCGACAGCTTTTAGGTGATAGCCAGTGGTTTGGGGCCCGCTTTGCATGTCAGTGATATTTATCGCTAATGACATGCAAAGTGGGCGTACCCAACCTGTTAGCGACTAAAAACAGTCGCTAACATCGCTATCGCCTATTATCAACGCAGGCGTAGCGATGGAAATATTCGCGCTAAGCGCGGATATTTCCAAAGGCTAACTCCTGCTCAGACCAGTTCTTTGCCATTATATCCAATGGGAGGTGGATATTACGGCTAAGACCCTATTGGCTTTAATGCGTGAATATCGCTGTATTCTCAACGATATTCACGCATTTCGCCGCTATCGCCGGATATTTTATCGCTTTGGAGATAAACGTTGCTAATAGCACGTTATCTCTGCAATAATATCTGGCGAAGCTTGGAGATTAAAAAAAACTCGCTAAGCCCATTGAGCGATAAATATCGCTAGTTGTTGGTAATATGCCCCTCAGATTTTCGGATTCAACCCTTAAAAGCAGCTTGTTTCTCTTCTAGTTCAAAATGATGTTTGTTAATAAGAAAGAACAATATGACATGCAATTATGTAAAAACAACAAAAGTAATCAGGATTGAGATCGTACATCAATTAGATTGGAAATTAAAACAACAGATATAAAGCTGTTCAAAGAGTAACTGGAACATCAAAAACAAGTTTATAAAAAGTTATATAAAAGGAGCGAATGAAAATGAAATTAAACAGAATGATTGATAACAATATACCATATGAAAATTATGAATAAAGTTATATGTGTATAAAAGAAAGGAAGTCATGGAGGTTTAGATACTTCTTGTTGCACAGGGGGAGCTGAGGAAAGACGGCTGGCACTAGTGTCAATGAAGAGGATAACTGATTCCCATAAATCTAGGCGTTTGGGTGCTAGGAATTGTGGATATACAAAGGTAGTATCTAATCTGTGATTATAACATATAGCATACCATCATGCTTGATATGAGAGTTTACTAAAGTCTTTCCAATTTTTTGTAATTTGTTGGAAGGCCACTGCTAATAATAAATCAATAATCTTAACGTTCATGTGAGTGTGTTCCCAAACAGGAGATAGGCTGCCCAGAAAAATATGTACAATAGAGAAGGAGTGTTTGGTGTGAAAGATGGAGTTGAGTTGCGACCAAACCTGATCCCAAAAAAGACGAACAAACTTGCAGGAAAACAACATGTGAAGCAGGTCAGCATGTGGTGAAGAGCAAGACCAGCATACATGGGAAGTGGTGGAGCAAAATGTATGAAGGGTAGATGGAGTGAGTAAAAGTCTATTATAAATGAAAAAGAGAGTTTGGCTGGTGTTTGCCGCTTTAGAAGACTTTCTTTTTACTCCAAAAATCCACAGTCCAGGAGATGTCTAGGTCTTTTTCCCAAGACAGCTCTACCTTGGTTTTGTCTCCTGGATGAGCCGGAGCATGTAGACATTTGGAAATAGTAGAGGCCTTAGAGCTGCTGAGTAATAAAGTGCGTAAATTAACTAGGTTAGTAAGTGCGGGAGATGGGTGGGGAGGAGATATGGTATATTTTGCGTGGGCAGATTGAATGGCTTGTAGTAAAATGGAATGTTTAGCGCGAAAGGAAGAAGGGAGATCTAAAGCAACACTCGCTTGTGCGAAAGGCATAAGGATATTCTGACAATATAACTGATGAACCCATATGATCCCTCGGGAATGCCAAGATTTCCAAAAGAAGGGTTTGTCGTGTATTAAAATATGTTTGTTATGCCAAATAGGATGTTCATAAAAGGTGATATGAGAGGGAGCAGGAATAAGCTTCGATGTGAATTTAAGGATAGGGATGGAGACAGATTGTGGTTTACGCGTAAAAGAAAGATATTCTGAGAAGGAGAAAGGGGAGAGAAAGGATCGCTCAAGCTTTGTCGACAGAAGGCAGCTAATAGAAGAGTCTGTAAGCCAGTGTGAGGATTGGGTTAGAATAAAGGAGCTGTGAAATCTGGAAAATGTACACCCCCTTCTGATTAAGGACGAGTGAGTTTACAAATAGAAATTTGTGATTTTTTGTTCCCCCATAAAAAGGTAGATAAAATAGAATTCATTTTCTTGAAGTATTTAAGGGGAATTGGTACCGGGATGTTGGAAAGTGTGTATAGGACAATGGGGAGAGCATCATTTTAATGGTATCTAAGCGTCCCCACCAGGATAAGTACAAAGGATGCCATTTTGTCGTTAAGGAGGATAATCCATCAATACACTTATCCAGACAACTTGATACAGTTCCTGGAATGGAAGGGGAGAAATGTAAGCCCAGATATTTGATAGATTGGGGGCTCCAAGAGAAGCCGAAGGCAGTGAAGTCAGCACTGAAAGTATATTTTGTCAAGGGTAAAATTTCACATTTATCTTTATTTAATTTGTATCCAGAAACCGATGCAAAGGAGTCAACTTCTGACAAAAAAGCAGGTAATGAAGTTTGGGGATTTGACAAAAATAAAAGAATGTCGTCCGCATAAGCTGCCATTTTAATTGTGGAATCCTGGAAGGTAAAGCCATGTAGGTTTGTATTCTGACAAATTCTGAGCAAGAAGGGTTCCAAGGCAATATTAAAAAGGAATGGGGAGAGAGGACAACCTTGCCGAACTCCCCGCACAAGATTAAAATAGGAAGAAATGCTTCCATTAGCAGTGACAGCGGCTCTTGGATTAGAATATAAGATAGAAATTAAAGCAATAATTTTGGGGCCAAAGCCAAACCATTTAAGTGTGCTGAAGAGATACGACCATTCAACCCTATCAAATGCTTTTTCTGCATCCAAAGCGATAACAGCTAAAGAATGAGAGACATGTGAGGTTTTGGAGAGGATATCAAAGAATAAACGGGTGTTGTCCGTGATAAACCTACCCTTAACGAAGCCAGATTGTTTGGATCCCAACAACTCCGGTAACTGAGATTCTACTCGTAATGCTAGGGCTTTTGAGATAGCCGACATTGACCAGGGAGATAGGTCTATAATTTTTGAAACGTTGAGAATCCTTACCATATTTTGGTATGAGACAAATAAGAGCGTCTGAAAAAGAGCCAGTGGAACCTTTAGAATTTAAAAAGGAAAGAAGAAGGGTATGTAATTTGGGGATTAATAAAGATGCAAAGTGAGTAAAAAATTATACCGTAAAGCCATCCGGGCCCGGGGCGTTATCCCTTTTGAGGATTCGAAGAGCAGAGTGGAGTTCTTTTTGGGTAATATCCATTTCTAAAGAAGACATATCTGGGCGTGGGTCGGAGGTATGACGAATTTTGGAAAAGAATTGAGAAATAGAAGAATCAGATGCCAAAGTTTCAGAAGAGTATAACGCCTGATAAAAACGTAAAAATTCATTCAAGATATCTTCGTCATTAAATTTTAGCGAGTTGTCAGAGCCATAAATCGATTCTATAGTTAACTTATTTTGTTTGGCTTTCAAATAATTAGCCAGTAATTTCCCGGCCTTATTTTGACCACCATAGAATTTCGCGCTCGATTTTAATAGGTAGTTAGATGCATTATTGGTGGTATCTTGATTGAACTGGAATTTGACTCTTAGAAGTTCAGATAAACATTCCTTTGATTTGGAAGAGTAATAGGAGTGTTCTAAGTGTTTAATTTTAGTGAAAAGAACGTTAGTTTTTTGGCAAGCTAATCTCCGTTTGTTAGAAACATAACGAATAATAAAATCTCTGGCTGAAGCTTTAAATGCGTCCCAAATGGTATGATAAGGTAGATCATCCGTTTAATTGAGAGTAAAATACTCTGTAAAGAAAGAAGTAAAAGAGGAAGAGAAAACCGGGTCTAAAAGGAGAGCATTATTGAAACGCCATTTACGAGGGGAATTTGGTTTATGTAAAACATCAAGGGTTATGGTAACAGAGGCGTGGTCTGAAATCAAGATGGAGCCAATATCTGATCTAATTAAGGATTGAGAGGTATTATGAGAAATAAAAATAAAATCTATGCGAGATTGGGTGTGAAGTACTGGTGAGAAAAAGGAGTATTCTTGTAACTTAGGATTGCATAGTTTCCATGCATCAATGAGTTTGTGGTGTTTTATAGTCTGTAGGAATGATTTATGAGATTTGTGAGGGATGAATTTACTCAAGGAATTGCGGTCTAAAATGGGGTCAAAAACATCATTGCAATCTCCTGCTAAAATAAAATTTTCATCATAGCATTGTGTGATCTGTTGAGAGAGAGCGGTCCAAAAGGAAGGGTCGCCAATGGAAGGGGCGCAAACATTAAGTAAAGAAACTGGAACATTGTCTACCATAAAATTAACAAATACCCACCTGCCAAATTGATCATGACAGTGTGATATAATTTTAAGAGATAAAGATTTACGAAAAAGAATACCCAACCTCTCTTCAATTTTGCGGATTCCTCGTCTGTTAAGTGAGATTCTTGTATGCAAGCAATATCCGCATCTAATTTAGCTAAGTGTTTCAAAACTCTTGGGTGTTTTATGGGTGAATGTAAACCTCTGACATTCCATGAAATAATTTTTAAGGGCATAGATTAAAATTGCAACAGTATAGCAATGAACATAATGTTTTAAAGTGAACAACCAACCAATCGAATACAAAGGTAAATAGAAACGTGAGAAAGGAAGAAAAAGGAAACAGAAAGAAACTGTGAAGAGAAAGCCCATGAGAGAGAGTGAAGGATAAGAAGGAAATGAGGAAATGGGCAAGTGTAGGAAATGGAGAAAGAGAAAGAAGACGAAGAAGAAGTAGAGAAAAGGAACATAAATATTGAAAAAAAAACTTACATAGAATCCGGAACATACGGAAGGTGGAGGGATGGAAGGCCACACTGAACAATGACACGTCCAGGACCCATCGGGGAAGGCAGGAGGGAGAACGGAACGAACGAACAGACCTCAAAAATGAAGGGAAAATGGGGAGCACGGAAATACAACCTGTGGAGACAAAAATGTAGTTTAGGTAAAAACACTTAAGAAGAATAACAATATTAAAGGACAATTAACTCCTATAGATTAATTTCAGAACGTGAAACATATAAAATAAGAGCTGCGAACATGTATCAGTGAAGTAAAAGAAAAATAACTTCCGTCATGCAATCCATATTGTCTAAACAGAGTTCATCGATGAGGCAGTTTCCATCGTGTCAGCGTGGAAAGAGTAAAGAAAGCTCTTCAATTTGAGTGGATCTTCATAAGTTGTGGTTCTGTTATTAATGGTCATCTTGAATAAACATGGGTGAAAAGGCCATATCGTGCATTTATTGAGCGCAATTGCGGTCTCAAGGATAGAAACTCTTTTCGTCGATCTGCAGTTCGTTTAGCATAATCCTGAGAGAAGGATAACGATTTTCCTGACCACAATATGCGATTCATCGCTGTGGCAGCTGAGAGGACCATCAATAAGTCAGTATACCCAAAAAAGTACAAGATCACTCCTCGTGGTTTAGCTTGTTTCTCTTAAAATTATCCTGTGGAGTAAAAAAGGATGGGTTCAACAACCCACCACAGGCTTATCTCCAACAACTCCCTGTATTGATTTAGGGATTAGAAAATCTATGTAAAAACAAAATTGAGCTTTATGATAATACTAAGTGCAAACTAATATCATAAACCATTTAAGCTACCCAATGGATAAGAGATCAATGCAGATAATGCTTCCAAGTTCTATGCATTACACAAAAGAATACGGTGCACTGCACAATGAATGAGCAGAGTTATCTGTAGTCAATCAACTAAACTGCACATTTACTAATCTAGGAAGGAAAATTAGGTTGCTCGGTCACCCAGCGCATGAACTCACTCAATCAATCTGTGTTCAACACAACTAGATTGCAAAGCAGGGGTATATCACAACATGCAAACTTTAACATGCTGTACTAACATACACAGTGAATTATTGTGTTTGGGCAAAGAGCAGAAACAGAAGTGAATGACTCCCAAAGGCATCTCCACTATTGGAGTATTTACCTTCATCCTCAAAAATACTGTGTAATGGCCTTCAGCCTCACCGCCTCCACAGAGGCATAGCCAGTCTCGAGGGATACGGGTTCTAGTCCACTCAGAGGCCAATTATGAGTGCCCTGGATTTCACGTGGTAATTCCACACTTCCAGGGTTACTGATATTGGAGATTTTCCCAAGTCGTTGGATGTGGAATTGCTCATAAGGGCATGGAGAACCATGACGTTTCCCTGAGCAATGAGGAATTACAGTGGAATTGTTAATTCTGGGATTGATTACACTAGTAATTCCATATTGTTCACCCAGTGTTTCAACTGGAGATTTTGGGGGATATTTATAAGAAAATGCCAGAGCGCGGTGAAACGTCAAATTTGGTAATGTCGCACTCCGATATTTTCAAAACACAGGGATGCACTGTATTTACAAAAACTTGGCGCACCCCTGAATTTCCCCTGCCACTGGTGCTAATAAAGCTGCATAGCTAGCACCGGCACAGACACCCTTGCACCAAGTTGCAAGGGTGCCTGTGTTGCCAGGGCAATTTTTATGTGAAAGAAGGCACCTTCCTCTACATAAACAATCAATAATGGTGATTTGCTATTTCTATATGTCCTGCAGAATGCAATATACATAGAGAGAGCAAAAAACGAGGAGAAATGAATAATTTCTCCTCGCATCCCCATTCTAAGGCCAGGTATTACCTGGCCTTAGTTTTCAGGCGCTGCTCCAGCCTTGTAAATAAGACTTGAAAATCTGGGTCAGCTTCAAAAAGCAATCGGTGTTCCGTTGGAATGCCCACCTCAACACCCTCCTCTTTTCTGCAGCAGACTGCAGTGGAATGGGGCCTATTTACAAGGTAGCCTTAAGCCATGTTAAATGGCTTAGCACCACCTTGTAAATATGGGGAATGGCTCAAAGCCACCAGAGGGTCAGAAAAATGTGTCTGCTTTTTGCTGCTGAAATATCTGGTTGAAACATTGATCTGATATTTTCTCATTGATTATGTATATGTCTATTGAGGCCGTTAGCTGCTGCTACCCCCACTCCAATCAAAATGAAGTGACATCTCGAAATGCAGGGTTTTGTCTCTCATTTATCTGGCAGAACAGTCTGTTATAGCAAGTGTGCTCTGCCTTTTACATACATGGCTACAGGTGAGGTTGGCATTGTGGGGCTGGAAGTTAACATAGTATGAAGGTCCTGCAGGTGGAATGGAGCTGAGGAGCCTTGGTGGCTGTAGCATTGAGTTACTACTCTTGAGAGAGGCCTTCAGTGGAATCAGGTGAAGCTGACTTTGAGGGTCATAAAACAGTGTTTATAGTACAGCCTTCATTGGGGGGTATGAAGGTATTTGTTGTATTTGTGGGTTGCCAGTATAATTGACAATGATTGCATGATATGTTGGTCTTGAGGACTCAAAGCACTGAGTGCTCTAGGTGGCTTACAGGTCAGGGAGTGTGGTGACAATCATACTGACCTGCAACTGCAGAGGGCTCATCCATATAATCTGGTTCTCATTCCTGAGGAAATTTACTAATGTCAGTATGACATGACAATGCTAAGCCCTACTGTAAAGTCGATCATCATGTAGAAATGTGGACTGAAACCTCCATGGCTGCACTTTTACGGTGAACAATTGCACTCCCAGGAGGCAATAGTAAAGGTGTGGTGAGCACAATGCTCAAATATATGGATTTGCAGACATTTCACCTCAGGGAAACACCAACACACCCGCAGTAATGGACTTTTTTTTTACAGGGGTTGTCCTCCTTGCCCCGCTCATCTCTCCATCCTACCCACTGGCATTTCCCACATCCAACTGAAGCACTGGACGCAGTCCTGCAGGGTCATTTCCCATGCGAACTGGCAGTAACCGTAGCACCCTTTGCTGTCAACAAAAGCACCTCCATTGTAATGGGGGCTCCACTGACACTGCATGCTGAGCATTCAGTATTTTCTGTCATCTAAAAGATAAACAGCACGCTGACTATGTAACAGGTTTCAGGGTACGAGCGAAAGCTCTTCAGGCCTCCTCTAAAAATAGTGCATTGTCAGCTAGTGAACCCAGCCACCTCCCTAGCTTATGAGGGCCAGGAGAGGGAGGAGATCCATGACTGCACCACATACACCCCTGTAGGGATTACTCAGGCAGTGGAGGATCTCTTCTTAGATAGTGAAGCATTGTTCATCGACGGATCCTCCACCATTGACCAATAGATGGGTGTTTAGGCCAATGGAGGCTGCGGTAATAATGGCTTGCAGCTATGCACCCTCAGAGACACTGCAAGTAACAGTGCAGCTAACTCTCCTCCCCCCTCTGAGTGCAGGCAATGGAGCTGACAGCAATAATTGAGGCCCTCACCCAAAGCTCAAGAAAGACAGTAACGATCTACTCAGATTTGACTTATGTCACCCCACTGTGCACTCTAGTAAAGGGAGGTGGAGCAGGCGGGGTTTTCTCAAATCAGATGGCACCCCCATTTCCATAAAAACCTTCTAGAGTTACTGATCGATGCACTGACTCTGCCTGAATGTGTGGCCATGGCACAATGAGTAGCTGACACTGGGGGAAAAGACTATGTATCTCAGGGGAATGCACTGGTGGACTAAATTGCAAAAAAGGCTGCTTACAGTGTGATCAAGGAATCACATGTACTCCCTTTATAGCAGGCACCGGAAATAGAGCCACTTCAAGGCAACCCATACCCAGAGACAGCAGGGCTATACTTGAGCGAGATAAAGCAAACAGCGTTGCCAGATAAAAAAGAACCTTGGTTAGCCAGGGGCTGCACACAAATCGCACATTAACTGTCAGATCCACGGTTCCTCCTTGAGAAGTGGGTGATGCAATAATGGGTCCACCTCCAGACGTCCCCAAAACAAACTCTGAATAATAATACACACAGAGTATTAAGGCAATCAGGCGAGGGGAAAAAAGGAATTAGGGTAGGGACAGCGGGGAGAGGGATACCTGTAACAAAAAGGACATGGTTTACTACAAAACCTAAAATACAGGCTACACTCATATAATCTCACTTTAGATCCTATTACCTGCTACACTTCTTGGAATGTCGAGGTTATCTTGCAGAGAAACACAGAGATACTTCTCTCCTCATGTATCCTTATTAACCTACAACAAGAAAGCAAAGATATGTTCAGACACCCAAAAATCAACCTTTTAGGAATCATAAACATGACATACCGTGCCATACATACCCCAAGTCATTTCTGTCACATAAAGAAGAGAAGAAAGAAATTATAGCAATCCCCAGCACTCCAAAAGAATATGTTCATAAGGCAACCAAGGAAAAGGACTACTCCTATAGTATCTTGTAAACGAAGTATTGTTCGGCAGAAACCATAAAGAGCGTCAGCGCACTTACTGACAACTAATCCAATGAAAAGCTATAACAAGAAGAGAAAAGGAAAGTGCTTACGTCAGCGTCTTTCCTGATCCAATGTGCATAGGTTGAGCCTCGTAGAAAAAGCAAGAATGCGCCATAAACAGCGTGCAGGAATAATAAGTTTAACAGACGTTAAACGGTAGTTGGTTACTAAGTGCTCCGTGACACTCCCAGCGAAGAGGGGCTTCGCGAGTAAGGTGGAGAGTAACCCAAATCCATGAAGAACAAGCGCGCTTACCTCAGCGCGAGACTGGAGCGGAGAGATCTACCATCCGCCTAGAACCGAGATGATCAGAAGAGAGAATCCCAGGAATATCCACAAGACCGCCTCGCCACGGTCTGCATCCGAAAAACGCCGAACTTCCACGTCAGATCCGATTCTACTAATACTCCACTTGGTGAAGCCCGCACCACCAGGACGCCAGAATCAGGAAGCCAAACACAGGGAACATGGACAGAAACAGAATTACGCGCATGGGAGAATCGCGCATGCTGGGAGATAAACGTGACGCCCCGCCTCTTCCTCCCGGCAGGCTTTCTGGGAGATGTAGTTTTTGATCTCTCTACTCGGTAGGCGCTTGGATTCAGCATCTGACAGTAGGTCCCCCTCCCAAGCGCCTCCTAGATTCAGGCTTGGCCAGAAAGTGTGCATGAAATGAGCGCACCGCCCTAGGTGGATTTACATTGGACGAAGGTTCCCAAGAGTCATCCTCAGCGTCGTAGCCTTTCCAAGCAACAAGATACACAGCCTTCCACGCCGGATCTTGGAGTCCAGAATCCTCCGAACCTCGTATTCCAACTGACCAGCACGAACCACAGGCGGCACTTCCTTTCTACGTGCCCCAACCACCGGCTTCAACAGACTGCAGTAGAAGACAGGATGAATGCGTAAGAAAGCAGGCAACTTCAGCCTATATGCAACAGCACCAATTCTCCGCACCACCTCATTATGACCAATGAATCAAGGATGAAAAACGCTGCGGAACCGGAATCAGATGTTCTTAGTGGTCAGCCACACACGATCACCAGGACCATATACTGGACCCACCATCCGCTTACGATCTGCCCAAGATTTGTACCGTCTCGTAGCCTGCTCCAGGTTATTCTTCACGTTCCCATGCATCTCCTGAAGAGCCTCCATCTGAGATGCCACTGACGGTTGATTCACAATATCACTAGGTATTGATAATGGAAGGATTTTTGCATGGAACCCATGATTAGCCTTGAAGGGGGATTCGTTGATGGAGCTATGCCATGCATTGTTGTATGATAGCTCTGCCAACCATGTAAGAACACACATGAGGAAAGCGCTTCCTTAGCATAACACCTTAAATATGTTTTCAGAGTCTGATTTAAGCGTTCCGTCTAGCCATTCGTCTGTGGATGGAAACCGGTTGATGTGGCAACTTCCACACGAAGAGCTTTGCACCACATTTTCCAGAAGTTGGCAATGAATTGCGCCCCCTATCGGACACGATTACCCTAGGAAGTCCATGTAATCAAACCACATGCGTAAGCAACAACTGAGCGGTCTGTCCCGCCGTGGGTAAGTTCTTACAGGGGATGAAATTACCCATCTTGGTGAGGCTGTCCACTACCACCATGATAGCATCACAACCTTGATCCAGAGGAAGCCCTACAACAAAATCCATGCTTATGTTCTACCAAGGCTGTGAGGGCGTAGGCAAAGTAATCAGCTCGCCTTTGGCTTTAGAGTGTTCACTTTTGGTCCGGGCACACGTGTCACATTGCGTTACCCATTGGTTAATGTCCTTTGCAATACGTTCCCACCAAAACTGTCTTTGTATGAGTTGCAAAGTTTTGTTGCATCCCGGATGCCCTGCCAATAGAGAATCATGAAACCAGTTGAAAGCGTTCAATCGTAATGCTAAAGAGGGCAAATACAACTTGTTTTGTACAAAAGACAGTCCATGTTTGAGAGTCCGCTTTGAGTCCTGATCAGCCCATCCCTTCCACCCAACCTGGGTCTTATGAGCCTTAACCTCATTCAGGAATTGATCCAACTGAATTGTGCATACTACTTTGTTGGGAGAGATGATGGCTTCCGGAATGCATTTCCTAGACTCTGGTACCCCTTCCTGTCTGGATAGAGAATCGGCCTTTTGATTAGCAGAACCTGGTCTATACGTGACCACAAAGTCAAACCCTGCAAAGAAAAGCATCCAGCGCATCTGCCTTTGACTGAGAGATCTAGCCGTTTTCATATATTGCAGATTTCTATGATCTGTGTATACAGTTACTGGATGTTTAGCTCCCCACAAGTAATGTTTCCACTCTTGGAAGGCCTTCTTTATGGCTAACAGTTCTTTTTCTGCCACTGTATAGTTCATCTCAGCTGGATTCAATTTCTTGGACAGGAAAGCTATAGGATGCAATTGACCTGTGTGTCGCTCACGTTGCGACAGCACAGCCCCTACTGCGACATCGGAAGCATCCGCCTCCACGATGAATGGCACTTCGGTCTGTGGATGTTGTAATATAGGCGCTGTTGTGAATGCCCTTTTTAAGCATTCACATGCATCCATTGCCTCGGTGTTCCAACAAAAAGGAACACCTTTTCTTAACAGACAAGTGAGGGGAGAGACTAGTTGGGAAAAGTGAGAAATGAATCTCCTGTAATAATTGGAGAAACCTAGAAAGCCCTGTACCTCTCTTACATTCTTCGGAACCGGCCATTCGTGCACAGCCACAACTTTTCTCTCTGCCATGCACAACCCAGTAGGACTCAACATGACCCCTAGAAATTCGACTTCCTTAACATGAAACTCACATTTAATTAATTTACAAAACAAGCCATGTTCTGACAGTTTCTGCAAAATCTGGGATACATGACCGACATGTTCTTCTTGTTTGTCAGAATATATCAAAATGTCATCTATGTAGACCACAACTATTCTGTCAACAAACTCTTTTAACACGTCATTCAAGAAGAACTGAAATGCCGCCGGGGCATTACAAAGCCCGAAGGGCATCACCATATATTCAAACAATCCATATCTTGTTTTAAAAGCCATCTTCCACTCATCCCCCTCTCTTATTCTGACCAGATGGTATGCTCCCCTTAAGTCAAGTCTGGTGTACATAACGGCGTCCCTGACCTGGTCTAAATAACAGAGATGAGTGGAAGAGGATAACGGTTTCGAACAGTGTTTTTATTCAAGACTCTGTAATCAATACACATTCTCAGATCCCCATTCGCTTTCTTTATGAAAAACAGAGGCGACGCTGCAGGGGTTCGTGAGGGTCGAATGAAACCTATATCTTCATAATGTTCCAGATATTCTCTGAGATGTTGTGTTTCTGGTTCCGATAAGGCATACACCCTGCATGAAGGAATAACTGCCCTGGGAATCAAATCGATTTGACAATCATAGCCTCTATGAGGTGGTAATACTTCTGCCTTGCTCTCACTAAACACCTCTTGGTATTGCAGATACACTTCAGGGAGCAATGTCTCTTTTTCTGCTGCTGTCACTATCTGATACACCTGTGTCAGAGCCAACACGTCATCCTGTGGAAATCGATTACAGTATAACCTGCACTGCTCTGAATCAAACCTTATTGTTTTGTTAGTCCAATCTATTGTGGGATTATGTCTCCATAACCAAGGCATGCCCAGTATTATCTCATACTGTGGTGCCGGGATTATGTTCAACACTATTTTCTCTACATGATTCATCTCTTCCCCTCTTTTAACCAATTCCAACTCTTCGGTGGGTCCGGTGATGGGTCCGGATTTCAATGGTTTCCCATCCACTGCCAAAACTTTTTCAGGAAACCCTCTAGGAACACGTGATAGTTCCAAGCGTTGGACTAATCCACTATCAATAAAGTTGCCAGTGGCACCTGAATCCACCATAATTCCTATTTGATGAGTCTTTTTCCCATCCGTCAAAAACATGGACAACACGATATGTGATTCAGATCTAACCAATTCTAGGCCTGATAAAGAGGGCAACTGTAAAACCGAGAGTGTGCTCCTTACTTTCCACAACTGGTTTATCCATGCAATTGTCAAGAACAGAAGCGATAGCCACTTTCTTACTGGGGTAGTATGTGCCTGTTTTCTTGGGCTTCGTGGGACAGTTTCTTACGAAGTGCCCCTTCTTCCCACAATACATACACAACCCCAAAAGTCTACGGTTTTCCCTTTTGGCGCGAGACAACGGCGCCTTGATAGCACCTACTTCCATCGGTTCCATAGTCTGTTCTACTGACGACCCTGTGTCTCTGGCCCCTCTCACAGTTTTCTCAGCATGGCCATATGTCCTCGCTCCCCTTCTTTCTGTTAACCTGTGATCTAGCCTTAACGTAAGATTCATTAAGTCCGTAAAGGTGGTAGGCTGAGGATCTATATGGGGAATCACGTCTTTCATTTCATCCCTAAGACCTTGGTAATAAAGTGATAACCTTTTTTCTTCTGGCCATGCGGTTTCCGCTATCAGACAGTTGAATTTTGTGAGATAAGTCACCAAATCCTGTTTCCCTTGCTTTAACTCCAACAATTCTCTATCCGCAGAGAAGGTGGTGGCTCGCCTATCAACGACTCTTTCAAATTCTCTACGGAAAGAGTCCCAATCTGAAAGTAGAGAGTCATCGTCTTTGACCAGAGGAACTGCCCAGTTAGCTGCATCTCCGGTCATGTATGATATAGCAAAGGCTACTCTGGAATGGTTAGAGGGAAATGAAGCTGGCTTACAAGAGAAATGTAACATAATCTGCGTGAGGAACGTTTCTATCTTTAACGGGTCTCCTGAGAATCGTTCAGGGCTAGCTAACGGTATTGGGGGAGGTACATTCACTTGTATTTGAGATGATAATTGAGAAGCGTCAAATGGGTTCCTGGCCTGTCGGTCTACTCTTTCTCGTAATGCTGCTGTCTCTGCTTTGGATGCCGCTAGCTCTTGTTGTATTCTAAAATTAACATTTCACAAATATCCAAGGGAAAGATTCCGGAGACCTAACGCTTCGACTTTTGCATAACAGGGGCCTAACTGGTTGCCAATTGGAAAGCAAATTGAATTCAAGGCCCTTTGCATTGCTTTTAAAGCACTACATGGGCATGGACCCTTTTGAAACACAAATTCCCGAGATATGCCCCTAAAAGGCAGCTTCGATCTTCGTCTTCCTTTAACCTGGTGATTCCCGGGGCTAAAACAGCATCATGGGAGTAGACGTTTTGTGGCAGACATGGCTAGGTTGTGGAACTTACTGCTGCTGGCATTAAAGAAAGAAACTGAACTTCTCTCTTTCCGTAAACTTTTAAAAACATGGTTATTTAAAAAATACTAAACAAATGGAATGCTAATTGGGGTTTTTCAGTAATTTTTTCCATTGGTTGAAATCTGAGTTCTTGTGCCTAGACACCCTTGGGTATTAGTGTGTGTTACAAATTAAATTATCATTTAATTTCATTACATAAGATTTCAAGCCTGATTTCATTTTTGGAAAGCACCATCATTTTGACCTCTCTCCACTCTATGGTCAGTGATCACAAGTATCAACGTTGGGTCAAGCAGTGGTCCAGAGGACTTGTTCCCTACACTCTGGGCACCTATCACTCTAACATTGATATATGGCGATTCTGGACAGCTTCCACTCCGTAAATGATGACCTCTTGCCTCTTGCCTCTTGCCTTCAGTAGTCGGTAACCATTCAATACTTCCCGATCACATGAAAAACAGCAATTCAGTGTCGCATTTCCTATGAATCAGGAGGAGCATGGACATCCGCCTTACCGTTACCTGTCGATCAGACTTCGAATGACTCACAATGTGAACTTTGCAACTCGCAAAACCATTTATGCCTTGCAATAGCACCTCCATGCTCCCCAAATCACATCGTTTAATTGCAGATCTAGACATTTCGTTCACTGCTGGATTTTAAATGCATTTGCCTCTCTATGCTTAAACATTCTTGAAACATAGTAATCTACAATACCTTTGGAAATGAGAACCACCGTTTTAAGAGTGAATTAAATGGTTGTCATCCAAACAGAAGTGTAATGCTTTATTGATCTGAAGAGCTGTCCTCGAGTGAAAGCTTCGCTTTCTTAAAGGGTGCACCAAATGCTAACAAAACATGGAGCAGCCGGAGTGTGCATAATTGGCAGAGGGAAATAGCTTTTACAGGTTGTACTCCAGCAACCATGCAAAACTGCTTGGCGAGCACAGCATTGCCTAACAGACAGGCAGCTTCAATGGGAATCGCAGCACACCTTGGTATTACAGGATCCTCTTAAGGACAGGCAGCCTACCTTGAAGGTTACACGTGTGCTCAGAAGAGAGAGCAGAAAAACTGCCAAATATCATTATGGTATGATTATATTTTTCACGAGGACCAGTCCATACAAATTAGCACACAGTGGCTGGAAAAATAATAGGAATGCTGAGATTTTAGTACTTGTGCTGCTGTCTAAAACCAAACAGAAAATGTTTTGATTTGCTTCTACCCTTAATTAGGAGGAGGAATGTAAATGGTCGTTTTCAGCCTATGTCCAGAGCAACCACCAACAGTCCTCTCAGAAGCTGTTGTAAGGCCGAGGCCAACTTCTTTTCATTAGTTATATTAGGCTGAGCTATTGGCTTTGACTACGCTTTTTGCCAGTGGTACAATTGCATGCATTCATATGCAAGTGCGCAAATGATCAGCAGTCTTAAAGTTCTACCAAAGAAAACCCATTCCAAGATGGCTAGGGATGTGTACAAAAGAATCATGACAGGTGCACACCTGTGGTTCGAGAAGTCTGCATGCGCATAGGTCATGAAGCATGACGGCCATGTTTAATATAACCTTCCAACATTGTGGACAACTGCAATAAGATATCTCTCCCTGCAGTGGGCATGTGCTTCCACAAGTCCATCTCACAGGCCTCATACCATTTGTCTATGTTATCTGCAACCACAAGCTAGGCACCAGATATGATGGTTATTTTACATATATTTTATTTGAAAGGATGCTCATAACTATAGAGAAAATTCCCATCCACATGCTGCTAAAACAAGTAGATGAGACTGGAATATACTTTCTGCCCAAAGTTAGCAATTCCCTGGTTTCCATTAATTCATTTCTGTATCTACTTTATAAACAAAGGCCCTCTTTATTCCTAAACGTGAACCCATCCCCTTCATGTTTCAAAACTATAGAATTATATGAAAAATGTCCACTTAATCTTTCATAGTGTCTGTTCCTCTGAACATGAGAAGGATGTTTTCAAAATATTTAATATCAGTCGTCTTATTACGACTCCTAAATATGTGCACATATTGCAATGTACAAGCTACAGCAAGAACTGGGTATTTTTCATTAGCTGTAATAACAGGTACATTCTTTGATATGAAGCATAGGAGAGTAATATCGGAGGATTGTAAAAAGGAGAAAATCACCATAGAATTATTATAGACAAAAAACAGGTACCAATTCACAAATAAATGTATTAATTTTTAATTGTGCGCCAAATACCCATGCAGTGCGTAACTGATTCACACAACAACCAGATTAGTGCAAGAAATGTATATTTAGAAAAAAGGTATACATTTAAGTGTATACATTCTCTAACATTCCTTGGATCGTACTGTACGAAGTGTCTGAGGGGCGAAACAGGTATGTATGCCCACATTTTGCACTCTTGGGGCATTTTGGCAATACAGAAGGGATCACAGACCCTTGCTCTCCCCATCCATATTACAGATCTTGTGGTGCTAAATATGTCCCTGCTCGATCTAAATTGAGTGTATGCTCATTTCTAAAAGGGAATCCTTTGACTTTGCAACCAAGTCATTTCACAAATAAAGGTGCAGAGGCCATCATCTGGCACACTAACGGTATTCCCCATAGAGCCTGGATTGTTTTTGTGCAGGAAGGGGCACTGTCCTGCACAAAGAAAAACTCCTACAATGTGTTTTCCTCTTTCTGTATTTGTAAATTTCTCTTCATTATGGCGCACTTCGGCAGGCGTACTGGGTTGGTGATTCTGCAGGTTTGCATCACATTGTATATCTGGGGCAACATCAAATTCCCATACACCCATAGAACACCTCTCGGTCGCAGAGTAAGGCAACGCACCGATGCTGCCTATTCTTACTCACTCATGATTTATGAGGCCACTCAAGGCCACACAGGGTGGCTTTGCATAGCTTTATAAATCTTTATGAGAGCCCTGCAGCCCTCATGTACCATTTTACATGGTGCAAATGTGATGCATGGCTCTCACGAAAAAGACCCTCATTGCACCTGTTATGGTTTCCCAGGAACCAGTCAGGCATCCTCCTGCATCTGAGTGCAGTCATTTACTGCACCCGCCTGAAGAGGGATCCGTGCGCCCTTTAAAACTGAAGGCCAGTCACTGCCTGAAATGAAAGACAGACTGACGGTTCGGCTTCCACTCATGCTTTGTTCACAGTGAAGGCACGAGCAGCCGCGGCCGGCAGTGGGAGGAAATGCAGGGCGGTGACGTGGGGAGGGGGAGGGGCAGGGTGGGGGGTAGTAATGTATGGATTACAGAGTTTTACAGGTAAGTAAACATTTAAATAAATAAAACGAATTTCGTTGCGCGCACTGCATCGTATTTTGGGATGCAGTGTATTCAACGAAATGCGTTTTATTTATTTAAATGTTTACTTACCTGTAAAACTCCGTAATCTATACATTACTACCCCCACCCTGCCCCTCCCCCTCCCCAGGTCACTGCCCTGCATTTTCTCCCAACGCCGGCCGTGGCTGGGCACGAGTCCAATGTGAAGATCATTTGGATAGGGCACACACTCAAGTGGGCAACTTGGGGTGCAGTAGGACAGGGTGTCCTATCTGTGATAGTGAACTCTTGACTTGGCAGCAACAATGCAAGCATAAGATTAGTAAATGTGTGAAACACTAATAATATATTTTAATTTTCACTTTTTACTTCCATGGAAATATGAAATACATTTCATTCACATACATTCTTTGTAAAAAATTAGGAGCTATTGGTTCGTTCACCTGCCGCCCGCTTACATCTGGATCACTCAGTTGTTGCTTAGTGTGAGCAGGAAACAGGATGCAGATATTTGTGAATTCCCACAACGTTAACGCTGTGTAGTTTGCAGTGCATTTGTATTACTCATCTTCTAAAACTCCCCGTAAGCGTCTACATCTACTCAAGCATGGACAAGATATGACTGATGAAGTTAGCTAAACTTTACATGCCTTGCATTCATGTAGAAGAGGCCTCTACATGGTTGATTTACAAATTTTTCGCTTTGTGAGTCTTCTTTGGTTATTGCATCTGATAGCTATGACATTTTCAAGCGCAGTTAAATGAATGCACAGAAAATGCTTTATGAATTTGGCTCATAACATGACGTGAGCACATAAAGGTGCAGATTTTGTTTTAAACAGTGAAACCGAATACTCAAAATATAATCATTGACTCCCACATTATGCCCGAATATAGGCACATACGATTTTTGCTTCATATGACCGATTCCAATCCGTGGAAAATGTGTGGATAGACACTGTATCATCTGGAGAAAACTGCACGGCGAAAACATGACAGAGATGGGGGAAAGTGTTATTTAAACATGCATTAACATTTAAAACACACACAAATAGAGCCTCGTTCAGAGTTTCGCAGCTGGGATAATTTGGCAAAACATGACTGTTATCATGCCTGTCGTATTGCAAGTGCCATAGGCTGTAATGCACTTGTAATATGGCGCACGGGACATCCGTCTCATTTGCGATGGAGTATAAACACCTACCTAACTCGAAATAAGTACCACAGCTCCCCTTTCCAACCCTCAAAACAAGACATGTGGCACACAAATAGCGGGGAATACTTCTACAATTGCTCATTAAAGGTTTTGCATTGTGAATTTCACATCAGCAAACATTGTGTAACTTATAATTAGTCAGTTAGGGCCCGATGTAGGTAGGACTTATTTACCGATTTTTAATTACCGAATTCTACCGATTCGGTAATTAAAAATCGGTAAATAAGAAGGGGGGGTATGTAGGAACATCCAGATGTTCCATTTACCGAATCGGTAAATATCTGTATTTACCGATTCGGTAAATACCGACCGGTAATGCTCCATTCATTCCTATGGGCTTTGAAGCCCATAGGAATGAATGGGCATTACCGATCGGTATTTACCGAATCGGTAAATACAGAATTCCACAAGGGTGCAGGGGGTGTCACTTTGACACCCTCTGGCACCCCCAAAAGAGGCTCGGGTGCCATGTGGCAGGCATACCTGCCCTAAGGGCAGGTCTGCCTGTCATATGGCACAGGTGTGCATGCACACATGTGCATGCACACCGGAATCGGTATTTTACCATCAAATATATTTGATGGTAAAATACAGATTCGGTAAGGGTTGTGTGACTCAGAAGAGTCCCACCTACATATCAAATTAAACGAATAGGTAAAAATACCGAATCGGTATTTTACAGATTCGGTAAATTTACCGATCAGTAAATTTACCGAATCTGTAAAATATGTGGCCCTACATACCATTCCTGCGATACCGGTCGGTAACGGCCAAAAATACCGATTTTCGGCCGTTACCGACCGACCTACATCGGGCCCTTAGTCTCAAATTTAGTCTAATTTAGGTGCTCCAATAAAGGAAAGACATCTGCGCCCACCACAACTAATCCACTAGATCTCACCGAAAAGGAAATCAAGGACCTCCTTCTGGACCTTAACACAGCCCCTATTTCCCCCTGTCTACCTGTTGTGAATGACGTGAGTGCCGCACACCCCATCCACACGGTAGCCATAGACCCACACAGATCAGCCCCCCCCCCCAGCAATAGAAGAATGCTCAGAAGCAACCTCAAGCCAGTGCCCTTGTCCGTCCCGACCCTCGCCACCACTCCTCTCCCTGCCCTGACGGGCCTCTAATCAACTGTCGCTCGGCAGTGAAGCATGCGGCTGATGTCGCCGCACTCATCCTGAACAACAACACCGACATAGCCATTCTTACAGAATAATGTCTTAATGAATCCTCATCCCCATGCCTCGACCTCTTAACCCCCCCTAACTTCAACATTGTCAGGCTCGACAGACCACACAACAAAAAAGGAGGCGGAATTGCCTGCATCTATCGCGCTAACCTCCTTGTCACTGAGCTTGCAACGAATACTACTGACTCCTGCGAATATCTAGCCCTCTCATTCTTCAGTAGCACCATCCACATATGTAACCTACACATCTTTTATCACCCCCCCAGGCACAAACGAGCTTTTCATTGACTACCTCATGGAAGTTATTACGGCTAAGAACTCCCCTAACTCCACGGACATCTTCCTCGGCGACTTCAACCTGCACTGGAATGATCTTAAGGATCCCCATGTCAACGCCATTAAAGACCTCCTGGCCGATCTAGCCCTGACCCAAGCTTGCCCTCTCCCAACCCACTCAAAAGGAGCCACTCTTGACTGGATCATCTCCAAGGATACCACCGTCAAGCTCACCTCGATAGAGCCCTGCGACTGGTCTGACCACCATACCATCACCTTTCTGTTACCCAGCACACGCAAGACAAGGACACCACAACAGGTACTCCCAAAGCGCTGGGTCAGAGACACCAAAAACCTAGACATCAACATGCTTGAGATCCGCTGCAAAACAGACCTACCACCCCCCCCCCCCACATAACCTCGGTCAGTGACCTCAATGATCATTACTCTGCTACTATGTCCAGAATCTTTGAAGACCTAGCCCCTCTTAAACTAAAAAGAACTCAAGCAAGAGATAAAAACCCATGGTTCACTGTTTCCCTCAACGACGAGAGAAGATCCCTCCGACAACATGAAAGAACTTGGAGACAGCACCCCTCAACAGACCACCTAAAACTCCTTCGCCAGGCCAGAAATATCTACAACAAGAACATCGCCAACTCTAAAAAAGAATTCTTCAGAGCGGAACTATGAAATGCCCAGAATAGACCGCGCAAACTCTTTGAGATGGTTAAACTTCAATCGAACAAACTATCCAAAACAGGGAAAGAAAACCCCAAGTCTCTCATCTCCCCTGAGGCTTTCTCCTCATTTTTCACAAACAAAATCAAAACCTTAGATACTGAACTCAAGGCTGCCTCCTTCCCCCCTCCGAACTTTGACCTTTTGCCTCCTCCTTCCTTGCCGCCACGATACTTACCAAAGAATTTAGCTCACTGGTCCGAATTTGCATTCTATGACGAAATCACTGTCGCGAAAATCCTGGCCTCCCTGAACCCTAATAACCACTTCAATGACCCGCTCCCTTCAAACTGTCTCGCGACCTTTACCAAATCCATCATCCCTAGCTGGACTGCAATCATTAATGCCTCCCTACGACAGGGATCAATACCGACCTCGCTGAAAACAGGCCAAGTCCTACCCATTCTGAAAAAAAGTCGCTGGACCCAGCCGCCCCAGACAACTTCAGACCAATTTCAAACATTCTGCTTCTGGCGCAAGTGCTGGAAAAGTGTGTACAACTACAGCTTAGTCACCACATCAACAACTACCATCTACTCGACGACTGTCAATCAGTTTTCCGACCCCGGCACAGCACCGAAACCACCATGCTCCACATCGTTGATGACTCTCTTCAAGCCCTTGACCAAGACAAAACCTGTCTCCTGATCCTCCTCGATCTTTCATCGGCCTTCGACACAGTCAACGATGCGATGCTACTCGAACGCCTTAAACTCAGGATGGGATTAGATGGCATAGTCCTCGACTGGTTCAAATCCTACCTCCAGAACCGATCTCAGAGATTTCTAGTCAATGGCGAACTGTCCGCTCCCTCCGCTGTCGCGGTGGGAGTCCCTCAGGGATCAACATTGTCCCCTACCCTCTTCAATCTCTATCTGGAACCCCTTGCCGAAGTCCTGCGCAATGCAAATATCTCCTTTCATATGTACGCTGATGACACTCAGATCTACATAAAAATCTCATCTCTGGCAGAGATCCTCACCCTGAATGAAGCCCTGAAGCTGACCGTCAGATGGCTCTCCTCCAATCAAATAAAACTTAATGCCAAGAAAACTGAGTTCCTTCTAACCTCCCCACCCAAGAACAACCCCGACATCCAGACATGGATTAAAGCCATCACAGCCTTAAACTGTTGCCCGACCATTGTAAACTCTGCCAAATCTCTGGGAATCACCTTGGATTATAACCTAAATATGCGAGACCACATCAACACAATGGCGAAATCGGCCAGATTCTACCTGAGCTACCTATGGAAATTGAAACCCTTTCTAGACGCTCCGTACCTCAAACTCGCTGTCCAATCATTAGTCATCTCTCGACTGGAATACGGTTGCTCCACCCTCTCTGGCTTCCCTAATATCTCGCTGGCTCCCTTAAAAGCCTGCCTCAACGCAGCCGCCAGACTACTTACAGGCTCAAAAAAATTCGATCACATCACTCCTCACTTGAAAGCGTTAAACTGGCTCCCCTTCGAGGCGAGGATTCACCTCAAGCTGGCATGCATCACGCACAAGGCCCTTCACTCTAACTCCCCTGCGTATCTTGCTCAGAAGCTTGTGTTATCTGGAGGAAACAGACACTCAAGATCGACCAAGGCCCTCCAACTCCGGCCTGCACGCTTTAGGAAAATAACAACCTACAATCGGGCCTTCTCTGGAGCTGCACCAAGAATATAGAACTCCCTCCCTCCTGACATTAGAAAAATCCCTTCCTTTGCTTGCTTCAAAAAAGAGGCCACGTCCTTTCTCATGGGTAAATTCCTTGGCTAATCTCGTTCCCTCAGCCACCTTAGAGACTGTTGCCCTATCCTGCGCCCTTGTACATCACTGTATTTGACTTTTGTATTATTTTGTATTATATTCGTTGTATTATATTTATCCTGCTGTATAGCCTTTCATAGTCTGCTACCCTGTCCCACCTTCATCCCCATGATTCTCTGTAAGCTCTCCTTTGTACTACGTTTTATCGTTTATCATGTGCTATGACCCTGTATTACTCTACTGTATCTGTAAAGCGCTCTGATACCCTCACGGGTCATGTTCGTCGCGCTCTATAAAACCTTAAAAGAAATAAATAAAGTTTCACCTCTATAAAGGACGTTACATCAAAATCCATTAACCACCTACATCTCAACTTCCTCTACTATTACTCTTTAACTTTAAGCATGCTTTGCCCAAGTGCTCTGCTGCCTTTTGGCTAGGTTTACCCTATAGAAATAACATATGCATGCGTAGGGTTTCACGTCCGACCACCATATTACAATGATGGCGGTCGGAAGTGAAATTGGACAGTCATTCTGGCTGGCTTCCAAAGGGCTCATGGAGCTTGTCGGCCAGTCGGAACCGGCACGTAATCCCTTCAAAATGGCGTTTCCGCCATTGGTATTAGGATGTTGGCTTCCCACTGGCTTTCCGTGTTGGGTTTCCATGGAAAGCCTGTTGGAAAAGTACTTTGGGGGCCCCTACTAGGGCCCCTTTCTCCCTGCGGCCTACGGTTGGTGCAGAGGGGGGCACCTATTGTGCCCCCATTTTAATCCTCGCACCATGTGGCAGGAACCATGATGTGCCTGCCATGCAGTGTAGGGATTAACAATAACACCCATTTCTCTATGAGAGCTTGTGTGGCGGCCGGTTTACCATGTGCAGTTGCATTGAAATAACAGTGTCTGGACCGCTGACTGAAGATCAGTTGGTCCTGAGACCGCAATGGGCCGCATGACATCATAATGGCACCGGCATGAGGCCCATAGTCTTTGCATCATTTAGCTTGAACCAGTTGTGCTTCATTCAGCCAGTGGCATCAGATTACTTTGACAGCATCTAGGCCATCCCTTTCTTTGCTTTAAAAAAAAGATTTAGCTAGAGAATCATCCGCAGATCCATGACACAATGGGCCAAGTGCATGTATGAGCTTAATGAAAGTGTTTAGATGGATGGAAATGAATAGATGCAAACGGGCAGAAGAAGAGACATGTTCTAACACAATCTGAAAGATATGCTCAAGTACCGATGTCCTACTCCAACAATGTTCCTAATGCTATTTCCCTTGCAACAACACCTGACAAGAGAAGTGAAAGTCATTGACAGAAGCAGACAATTCAACACAAAGACCTATTTCAACTATTTGGAAGACCCAGAGTTTAAAATGAGTTATCTCAAAGAAGTGATGTCATAAAAATGAGATTTTATCAAATTGTGCACATTTTATCAGACTTATTTCCTGAAAAAGTAAATTCAAAGATCACTCACACAACAAGTTGGCAAATGGCATTGAAAGAGAAAATCATGGTAAAAACTCCGCCTCAATTAAAGTAACAAGAGGAACAAGGCAGGGGTGTCCTTGCTCTCCGTTGCTATTCGCCATTTTTATTGATCCATTCATTCACAGACTGGAAAAAAATATATCTATAACTCCAATAAAGACCATTATTGGTGAAACTAAGTCCTTAGCTTATGCTAATGACATCGCTATTGTCACAGCCGATCCGAACAAATCTGTAGAGGAATTGGAAAAGGAAATGGAAAAAGAAGCAAATAAGAAGCAAATAATTTTGGTGAAATTTCGGGGTACAAACTAAACCAAACTAAAACTCAAATTATAATCAATAGCAAATGTAACTTTATGGATAATAGAGTAACAGACAAGGCAATGTATTTGGGCGTCAATTTTACTGCTAATTTAAATACCTTGGTAAAATTTAACATGGATCCCCTAATCAAACAAACCGAAAAAGGCCTAAAAAAATTACATAATTTACATCTTACAATCATTGGAAGATGTAATGTAATCAAAATGTTATATCTTCCTACATTTTTATATTTTTTCGTACTATTTGCTTAAATTTTGAACCATTAATATTTAAGGAAATTGATAGAATTTTCTCTTGCTTTATATGGAGTTATGGGAAAACCCGTAGAGCTAACACAATTATTACTCTACCAATAGATAGAGGAGGCCTTGCACTCCCAAACCTAAAAACTTACTTGTGGGCAACAATTCTTAAATATAGTAGCCTTTTACTAAGGACTAACCATGAGGATACTATAGAGAGATCTGTTCCAACCCCTCAAGAACTTATTCTAGGTAAATTAGCGGGCGCACATTTGTGGCGATTGACCTATGACTGCCATTTTAAGAAAGTGTGGTTCAAAACTTTAAAAGGTATTTATGCTGCCTGCAACCAGGTCCGCAAACACTTAGGCTTAGGTCGGTTTTCGTATTATACGACTTTTATATGTAATCAAAACCTCCCAGAGATTTTCTCGGATCTGTGTATGACACGGTGGATTAGACTTGGTATAGTCCAAGTCGGCTGTCTTTATGAGTCAGCCGGTTTCATGTCATTTGAATCTTTAAAAAATAAATATAGCTTTGAACATAGGGACTTTTTTAAATACCTACAGGAAAAAGGAGGGGGGAAGTGTGGCTTTCCAGAAAAATTAGTTAATAGAATCTGTTGTACAGTATAGTAATGTTAAAATAGGGGTAATATAAAATAATTTAACCATTGGCTTTCCTGATGATATGGATAAAAACATACTTAAATGGCAGAATAAACTCGGAATATCAAGTTTAGCAATCCAGAATTCATTTCAAATGTCTGAATCGCTATTAATGTCCTCGAAGCTACATGCCCAATTTTATAAAACCTTTTTCTCTCTATATCATACCCCTTATCAACTATCTAAATGGAGTACCTTTTGCCCCAGATGTATGATGCCAGAAGTAGACTTAACACATATGCTCGCTACATGTGGGGCATTATGCACTATTAGACAAGAGATATCTACCTTTCTCCCTGAAATACTGGAGACACAAATAGAAATTACAACAGCAGAAATAATTCTGGGGTTAGACGGCGTGAACCACCCGGATAACATAAAGGGATTTCTCTTTGTCTCTATGGCAGTTCTTCGAATTTGTCTAGCATCTATGTGGCTAGACAATGTTCCCCCATCCTTTCAACAATGGCGGGCTCGACTACTCTTGACCTATAGCTTGGAGAATGAAATTTATAGCAGGAAGGGATTAAAAAAAAAAAAAAAGAAGGGTCTAGAAATTTGGCACCCACTATTGCATTGGATTGAAGGTTTAGGATAGATTGCTTTATTTACTTTTCTACTGTAATTATTAATTGTCTTGTTTTTCTGGATTTAACTATTTGCTATGTTTAGTTTATTTGATGTTAGTCGATATGGATATTCATATCGTTTAATAAAGCCTGTATCCGGGAGTGGGTGGAGGGAGGGGTGGGGGTTGTCTTAAAAAACAAAAAATATGGAAATCTCCGGAAATTTCTGCAATAAAGAATTGATTAAAAAAAAAAGAAAGAGAAAATCATAATGAAATCAATGATAGTTGTCTGACACCCTTTGGGCACTTTGGAATTACTGAAAGTGCTGCAGACACTTGCGTGTTTGGATTTTTATCGAAATTAAGATGTGGCCATTTTTTGAGTTTTTGTAGGCATTCCAGTGTGTGCAGCAAAATGTGCAGAACTTTCTGGAATTTATTGGTTAACATCGCATACATCATAAACCTGCTGAAATGTAAAATTAAAATAAAAGTGGGGGGCATGGCTTGGTGCCCAGCAAAGATGGTGGCTCTCGAGTGAGGCTCCGTGGTTGCTGGGGAGAGGTTGAAATGCAGCGCAGCTCCCCCACTGACAAGTTTGGAAAACATACAGGAAAACATGGTGAGCTTGTGTAATGTTATCCCATTCTTAGAAAGCATTTCTTTCCACCTGCGCATCGTCACTTCAGAGTGACCGCCATTTTGTTTTGACCATTGGTGCTCCGATACTATGCTATTTATATATGCTATATACTCAAAGCCCATAATCTAAATACTACTAGTGGGCCTGCACCACAGGTTGTGTCACCCACACAAGTGGCCTTCCAAAACTGTCCCAGGCCTGCCATTAGAGGGCCTGTGTGTGCAGCTTACTGCCACGTCAACTTGGCATTTAAAACCACTTGCCAAGCCTTAAACTCCCCTTTTCTTACACATGTCACCCCTACAGTAGGCCCTAGATAGCCCAATGGGCATGGTGCTTTGTAACTAAATGGTAGGACATGTACTTTTAAGTTTTCCATGTCCTGGCAGTGACAAACAGATACATTTGTTTTTAACTACTGTGAGGCCTACTCCTCCCATAGGCTAGCATTGGGAATGCCTTAAAACACTTTTAAACTGTAATTCTTGATTAGAAAAGAGTGGCCAAATCATGTTTCATATCTTTGGATTGGTAATAATAAATCCTCTTTAGTGCTAAAGGTGGATTTAACTTCACTAATTTAAGAAATTCTACTTTTAGAAAGTGGAAATTTAATTTCTCTGCTCTTAACTTAGCTCTGTGTGCCTGCAGCCTCCCTCAATTATACATTTGGGGTGAGTGACAGCAACGCTTTGTGCATTCCCTCTAGACAGCCACAAAAACAGGAATTGTGGGTTTGATTGAAGATTCATCTGCATTCATCTACATTCTGGTAGCCTTCTTGGGCAGGAAGGGGGAGAGGGAGATGACATTTACTTCTGAATAGGCTGTGTCCTGTCTCAACACAAAGAACTGATCACCCCCCACAAATAGCCTGGCATATAGAGCTGAGATGAAAGGGGACCTGTGCACTTCAAGGAACTGCTTTGGAGTCACCCCACTTCAAAGACACATTTGGGTATAAGTACTGGGGCTCTGACCCTACCCAGACAGTACACTACTGGATCTGTGAAGAACTCTGCCAGGAGCAAGGTCTGCTGTGCTATAAGGTTACGATTTTGCCTGACTTCTGGAGTCTGACTTCCAGTAGCAAGAGATCCGCGGTGGTGAGTTGCTGCTGCTACGAGGAGTGAGGTGCAGGTGCAGCAGGTGAACAGAATTGATCTTAATTGAACACCGCCACGTCGGGCGGCGTGGTGACCGGAGAGTCATCTCGTCGAGCCCCGCAGCCCAGCAGCATTCGTGGCACACAGCTGGCATATCTACTTCCACAGAAGGTACATTTGTTGAAAGAATATACTGTTATTTATGGTCTACGGGCGCTAACTACATGAATACGTATCACACAGGACAGTGCAAGCAAGCAAGTGAGGAGGGGGACGCCGAACGCCTAATTGCTGCCTCGCACTCTACCGCTGGCCCCCCTCGGCTCCCACTGATTTGTGAATCCCAGCGGTGGGAGCCCCTACAATCGTACAGTCAGCGGGAGGCCGGCTTAGCGTGACCAAGCATGACTGAGTTTCAGCGCCCCAGACACGGGAAGCCTGTGAGAGAGAGCAAGGAGCCTGGAGTGTTGAATTATGGCGCAGAGGCACATAGGTCTTGCCCCAGGTTCGAAGGAGCTTGGCAGGAGCACGGGAGTAGCGTTGGTGGTCGGCGTGCTGATTTCCTTCTATCGGAGTTGGCCCGGACTTCGTTGAGCAGGAAACAAGCTGAGGGTAGGTGTGTGAGAGAGTGAGAGAGAGTGAGAGCTCGGCCACCTTTAGTGGTGGCTGCTGAGTGAAGTTCCTAGGTGAGCCACCGTAAGCGGGCCAACTAGGTTGGGTGCGGTTTGCAGTGCCCCAGTGTGCCCTGCTCTCAGGTCTCTCTTCCCCTGTCCTCGCTCCCGACACTTCACCTGGGGTTTTTAATTACGTCCACACGGTGGCTACATCAACTGCTGCAGTCATCATGGCACCCCCACGGACACACAACTCACTAATCCAGCATTCCTCTTCTGCCCCCGTCCGGTGCTAGCCTGCTTCCGCCTGCCACCCGCGAAAATTGGGCTTAGATCTGGACTCACAAACTTCAACTACCCCCCACTGGCCTTCTGACTCTGACACTCAGATCTGTATGGAGGCTGCACTTAGCCTTTACTCAGCCCTACAACCCCACATTGCCACATATTGCCAGACGTAACCTGATGTAAGCTGTTGTAAGCCTGTTTATAGCGCACTAACACTTCAATCCACCACCACCGCAACTCCTCTGCACTGCAATAGCCGGCTGCTCACTTTGGGTGCAGCTTGGGCACAGTCAGGCAGGCCTTAATCGTAGCGAGCCGTGGTGAGTGGTAAGCTGCATGCTATCTACTAAGTACCACTTTCAGGGCTTCGTCTGGGCCCCAGCCAGTACACTGCATTGTGGAGGGGTTCTGCGGACACTGCCTGGCTTTGCTAGAGCGGGGGCCTGCGAACCTGAGGGGCTATCTTAGGAACCAAGGGGAAGACAGCAGATTGACAAGCGCAGAGTGAGAGAGGGGAGCAGAGTGTAGTGGAGAGTGAAGGGCTTGTTGTGGCTGGAAAGTTGAAGCACGTTATCCTGATTAAGCAATGAAGCGAGTGGAGGTAGGAGCAAAGCAGGCACGTAAATTTGAGCAAGATGACTACTAGAACATTGCGCTCAGGGCGCATGCTCTCCTTATCGCCAAGTCAACCTCATAAATTAAGAAGATTGTTTAGTGGCACTAGACAATTACAGCATCTCTGCTATAAATCCCACCCTGTTATAACTGGCTTTTTCCGAAAGATGCCCCAGACCACTCCTGAGGGGGTAGAAGTGGTCCAAGAAGGCCAGACCTTTAATTTCCTTCCTGCATTGTCTTCTTTGTTGCCTCACGCGGAATCACAGGTGCAGTCCAGCGAAGGGGCCTGGGCTCAGATCTCTGAAAGAGTAGAGGATGGTCCTAGTGAGCAATCGCTTGAAGCACCCCCCTGTGCACTTGCAGACTCCGATTCCCTTGTCACCCAGCAGAGTCATCCAATCACTCTATTAAATAGGACAAAGCAGTCAATGCAGTCAAGGTAAGACTGCACGTCTAAGGTTATACCGGTTGTTTCACCAGCTCGGGGGGACTCCTATAAGGGATTATGGCAACTCGGATGATCGCCTGGGCGATATTCCCATGGTGGAGAAGGCAAAGTTCTATGTAGAGCCTATGCCAGGGGGAGACTTTACACTCCCGAACATTGATATAGAAGGGCAAACAAGGGACTGGGGAGACCATCTTGACTTTATGCACAAGGATCATCAGCTAATGAGCAGACTCAGGGAAAAAGACACTCCAATTGTAAGCTCCTCTACTAGGCTTCTTTCTATGCCTTTGTTATACAGTAGCACAAGTCATTTGTTAGGTACTTCTATAGACTCTGCCCATGCTGTATTTTTGCCTTGTTCGCAAGTGAAATGGGGAAATGAGAGGGAAGATGTGCCTTCAGAATATCTTGTTTGTATCGAAAAAAATCTTAAATTCTAAATTGCCTTTAATACAGAAATCCGTACTGAGCTCTGACCACATATTGGAAATGATTTCTGTAATGATATTTTGAAGTGCAAAAGGTAAATAATCTGTCACCATACCTATCTCCACGACTCATCCCCAGATGGGCGACTGGCTAAATTAGAGGCCAGTACCATACGTCCCCTTGGGAGAGTCGAGAGATGCTTCAGTACAGGCAGGAACTCCTCTTTTCCTGGTGCCCCCCATAGGTCCTTTGTGTAACTTCGAAAAGGAATATCTTTGTTTAAGCACACTATTCGAGGAGGACGAACTGAGCCTCCCTCGGGAGAAGACTACCTTGAAAATCTTCCCTCTGTTTAGAAGGATAGAAAGAGGGGCGCTGAAGAAGTCGAGACTAGGGACTATACCGAGCAAACTAAGAAGGTAGGTGAGGGGAAGGCTATAATCTTCCCCTCCACACAGGTACACTCCCCTTTACTGCCACGGAAGGGAGGACAGCAATAAATCATAATGGGGAAAACATGAAAAAGAAACATAAAAAAGAGACGATTTTCTAAACGAAAAGCTTCAAAATTGCATTTTTCCCAGATCCTGGAAAGCCAGAGTGATACACATTTAATAATATAGAAAGGAAACCCCAAGTCACCATTAGCAGATGGTAACCCAAGAGAACCCACCAGTGCATCCATGGTAACAACAGGGAGATAAGGGGACCCTGGACCGGCAGTACCTCCATCAACCCTCCAGGCAACCCATCCCTTCTTGATTAATGAGATTGCTGATCCATCGGTTGGGGAAATGTGAATTGGATATGGGGTTCCCTCAATACACACAGGGTCTGGGGTCACTGATTCCAGGGTGGATGGTAACCTAGAGGGAGGGCACAATTTCCAATTATTACTGAATGGAACCCCAACAGAGACCACATCTTCATTCATCAGACACACTGAGGCATCAACTTCTTATATTGTACATTCAACCACATATTGGTACACAAGCCATCAGCTTTATCGATAGGGTCCCTTTACGGATACCCTGGAGTTACGCTCCAAAGAAAATTTGTGGGGTACAGACCAGCTTATCGTCTATCGTGGATTTTACCTGGCAATTTGATAATGAATCCACTCCGGTAAACAGAGGAATCATCCTCAACTTGTTCTTGGAACTAGAGGCATTAAAGTTGATAGCAAGTAAGGATATTCTAAATGTGATGATCAATTTACACAACACTATTCCTTATTCTAGGGTCCCTTTCGGTTCCCCAATAGTGGCCAATCTGGTTTTGCGAGATTGTGACCTTTTTTTTAACGAGGGCTCGACATAACACCTTTTAGAGAATATGATGAATATCAAACTGTGGGCTCTAAAATTCATCATTTGAAAGCTCCTAGGGCTAGTAATTCAGTGGTGCTAGATGCGTTGGGCCCTGATACAGAGTACTCTGTGGGTAATACCAAAGATATTGTGGTCTCGGTGGACAGGAGGGGACGTTCAATACATTAGGTGTCTGGTGTGGCAGTTGCTCCTCAGCCCCCGGATTTAGAAAGATTATTCTGCCCAGTGGAGCTGGATGTTGTACAAAAGGGGGTACCGCAGTGGAGCTGGATGGCAAAAACTCTGAATAACACTCATACGGAAGTAGAAAGGAGCGCTATATTGAGGTAGCCTGGGTGGGCTACTTCTGTCCTGGAATATGGCCGGTCTGGGTCCCAATAAAATGAAACTGAATTCCTTGAAAACTACGAACCCTTTAAGCATATGCCTACAAGAAATGTGGTCCTGCAAAGAGTTTTAATACAATGACTATTTTGTCTATTCCTGCCATGCCAAGCATTCTGAAAGGGGACACGGTAGTGGGAGGGTCTCCATTCTGCTGAAAAACTACATTAATTGGAATCAGAAGGGGTTCTGTCACCCCTCAATCCTTTTCATATGTGTGAAGCTGGCTTGTTTGGGAGATCCTGGCAGGTCAGCCTCCTTCCTTTTGGCAAACTTGTATAGGGAGAAATGTGTACAGTTTTTCTTTGTGTATTTTTTTTCTTTTATTCAGCCTTTATGGAAGAATGTCCCCTAGTGACAATAGTGGGGGATCTAAATGCTAAAATGTCTAATTCTGCTTCCGGGATTTATGTCAACTGTGATAAAGAGGAAATGTGGCACATTCCTGAGATTCTACTACCGAATAAAATAAACGAAGACAAACAAGGGTTCCTACTGCTTGATAGGATCAGCAGTTTAGATTTGGTTCTTTTAAATGGGAGAGTGCCTGCTGACAAAATAGCACATTTTACTTTTCACTCTGAACACATTCAGAGCCTTTTAGACAACGTGATTGTCTCCTATCAAATGTTTGGGGCTTGTGATAATTTTTTTGTCCTCCCGTCGATATGGAGTGACCATAGTATAGTGGGTATGAAAGTAGCTTTTGATCTACCCATACTGGAAACGGGGAATTTTGGTCAGGGCATGGAGACTTTTAATAAAGCAAATGGTCGGTCCTTCTGGAAGCATAAAAATACACTTGAAGTAGGCTTGATTGAGAAGAAGGCTTATGTAGAAAAGCAGTGTCTTGCTCATGCCAATATTATTAACTTCTTTAAGACCCAAATGGAGAAGATATGTAATTTAATTTCTATATCTTCCGGACCTCGTTTGCCCAAACAGGGTGCGTCCACTTTGATTTCAAGCCATTACCCGTCTTGTCCGGATAAAGTATATACATTTTCTTATAGATCGGTAGCAGGAAATTAATCGCTGTATGCTTAGTGGAAAAATAAGGGAGCTTGACGCTAAGTGAATTGGGCTGAGGGAAGCCGCAAGGGACAAAAAAACTCAAAAAAGTACTGGCACCTGATCGCTGAATATTGTGATTCTAGGCAGAGGGCTACACCCATACCGATCACAGAGAAGGACTGGGTGGACTACATCCCCCTATTATCCAAAAATAACAGCCCAGTTTCTCGAGTGATGATTGACGGGGATACATCTAACAGTGGGCGTAGTGAGCGTAGTGGGGCTACGCGAAGCTTCGTGAAGTGGGTGCCAGCGCATGCGCATTTCTTGTGAGAAATGCGCATGCGCGGGTGCCCACGCATGTGCATTTGCATAGAAGAACTCGCCGCGTCATCTGAAGATGGAGCCCCGGGACGCTGCATAGACGGTAAGTGCTTTAATGTACTTTAAAATGTATTTTAAAGTAATAGAACCATGTAGAAGAGGGCGGGAGGGAGGCGGGTGGCGGGTAACTTCGCTCCGTCCACGGAGCATGCGTAGTGTTGCCTACTATGCCTACTTTGCAAAGTGCGAAGTAGGCAACACTACGTACACTCCGTGGGTGGAGCGTAGTATTGCACCCAGGGTTAGTTACATCCCCTATTATTGAATTTACTGAATTTGCCCCCCCCCCAGGGGAGGAAGTGGTAAGCTATATAAAGAACGCTAGAACCTCTGGTGCAAAAGGGCTGGATGAAATCCTGATTGCACTAATCCAAAAGGAGCTAGATGCATGGGGTGATTTTTTAGAGCCACTGTTTAACTATTGTTTTTTTATTAATAAAACCCCCCCTTCTTGGAAGTGTATAAAAAGGAACCGAAAACTCTGCCGGCTAGTTTTAGACAGATTGCCCTGCTGGACGCCTCAGACAAACTATTTGCAAAAAGTATATTATGTCATCTTCAACAATGGGCGCATGATCAGAATATTCTACCATCGGAACAAGCTGGTTTTAGAAAGAACCATGGCACCCTGGCCAATATAGCGGTCGTTCAAACTATTGTGGAGAAATATGTTTTCTCACAAGGTATGTCAGTGTATACAGCCTTCATTGATTTCTCCACAGCATTTGACAAAGTGGATTGCCAAACGCTGTGGAGAAAGCTTCTTCTCCTTGGCATACCATATCATCTTCTGGGCCTTATTATGGAACTACATACAGATACCTGGTGCTAGGTTCTGATGGGAGGTTCACAGGGGTAATCATGCAAAATTAGAATATACAATGGGCTTAAGCAGGGTTGCCTCTTAGCACCTCTCTTGTTTTCCTTGTATATTGCTGATTTCCCTGGCGCACTGAACTCTGGGCCAGATGTAGGTAAATCTTATTTACCGATTCTAAAATACCGAGTCATACCGAATCGGTATTTCAGAATCGGAAAATGAGATGTAGATAAAAAATCGGTAAAAATTACCGAATCGGAATCAGTCGGTATCCGATATCGGTATTTACCGAGTCGGAATTTACCTATTCGGTAAAATCCGATTCGGTAAAACCCAATCACACCAACGGGTCCATGGCCCATAGGAATGAATGGGTAGTACCGAATCGGAAAAATCCGAATCGGTAATTTGAAACTGACAAACATGTGAGCCTGTGAACCAATCAGGAACTCCAACCACACCCAAATTCAAATCCACTGGGGAACTAACCAATCAGATCCAAGCACCCCTCCCCAGTACCTGGGACTGGCCACGCCCATGCAGGTGCAGAAACCAACAGTCAGGAGAGCAGGAGGACAGAGTGTGGAGCAGGCTTCCCTGAGCTAACCAACACAGCGCCATGGAGAGTCAGGAGGCACAGAGGGATGCTGCAGAGCGCAAAAGGAAGCAGAAGTTCAGCCAGGAAGAACTTCATGTGCTTGTATCAGAGGTGGCAAGCAATTACAGCAAAATGTTTGGCAAGCTATCTCTGCATGTAGCAGAATCCATCAAGCGCAGCACCTGGATGGAAATACAAGGCAAGGTAAATGCCATTGGTGTCACCCACCGTGACTTTGAAGATCTGAAAAAACGGTGGTATGACATCCGCATAATTACAAAGAAGAAACTTGCTGCCCACCGCAAGGAAAGTGATGCAACAGGGGGAGGAAGAAACCGAGCCCCAAGACTCAGTGACATCGAGGAGATGGTGGCATCCACCCTTGAGCAGGAATGCATCCACGGCATCGGGGACGCAGACAGCTCAGCAAGAGGCGCAAAGAAACAAGGTAAGATGCAAGTACATTGTCATTTACCCATTTACCTATTCCCCTCACACACTCTGTGTGCCCAAATCAGACTCCAGAACAGGTTTAACTAATGTCCTGCAATGCATCCTGGGAAATGTAGTCATGTGTAGATACCTCAGAGCAGTCAGCATGCATTGCAGCAAGGGGACCAACAGACAACTAGCATAGGCAAATGAGAGACAGTCAAAGGTGCAATAGAAGTGTGTTTTATCATGAGACAAAGGTCAACAACTCCACTGACACAATGTCCATGTCTGTCCACAGGAGAGTCAATGCGCAGCACAGCAGAGGATAGAGAGAAGAGGAGGGAAGGAGCAGGACCAAGCACATCACACGGAGGGAAGGACCAAGAGCAGGCAGCCATGTCACCAGAGGAGCCTACATCACCACATCCACAGTCCCCTCTCCTATTCTAGAGTCAGGAGACAGGAGTGGCTGGACATTCACCCACCCCCACAACACCATCCCCAGTGCTGGGAAGGGCAAGGTGCCGTGATGTGCCCCCTCGCAGAATACTTGAAACATCTGAGGAGGAGGAGGTGGAGGGTGACACACAGGAAACAGGCAACACCGAAGAGCTGCCCACTCCCAGAGTTACGCGGGCCAGTGTCCGAGGGCGAAGGCCACGGGAGGCAGAGGATGTGCGTCAGGTTCAGGGTGTCTTCTGCGGACTGGAGGCCACCATGGTCAAAGTTCAGCGCCTGCAGGCAAAAGCGATGATGGGGGTTCAGAGGCAGGCACGCAGAACAAACAAGAAGCTCGATGCAGTAGGCAAGGGCATAGGGGAAATGGCAGAGAGCATGCAGTCAATGACGTCTGGCATTTCTGACATTACACAGTGCATGACAGTCCTGTGTGACAAGTTGGACAGGCACCATTTAGAGAGACGCAAGGCTCGTGTGGATGTGCGGCAGCAGACAAAAGCCCTGAACAGGTTTGCTACTGCTACCACCGTGCTGTGCAGACGGTCAGTGGTGATGCAGGATGCCATAGTGCAGTGCTGCAACAATTTATCTGAAGGAATGGCCAGGATGACCTCTGCAATGGAGCTCGTGCTCGCTCAACAGACTGGCACTGGAGGCGACACTTGTGTGTTGGAAAGTGAGGGGTCCACCAGCAGGAGTGGTGCAAGCACTCCTGTGCAAGACTTACGTCGGAGCGGCAGGCGTCGGGGAAGTGAGACAGGCCACACTGAGAACATTGACTCACAGCCACAGCAGTCCCGCCCTGTGGTCCGTGGCCACAAACAATGACTTTGCCCTCCACCCAAGGAAGAAGTCACGGTGGTGTTAACCGTGACAACACAGTCATGGACTGTTTGACATTGTGTGCCCAATGTGTGCTATCAATGCAGTAGCGTAGTGCTAATTAAACTACTTACACAAATTACTTTGCCTGCCTGTGTATCATTACTCACTCAGAAATATTGCTGTGTAATCTCTTCCCGTCTCAGTCTCCCATCTGTAGCTGCTGCTGCCACCGTAGCATGGGGCTCTGCCTCCTCTGTGTCGTCATCAATGTCCTCATGATGTGTGATCTCCACCTCTGTGCCTTCCTTTGTTGCGAGATTATGTAACATGGCACATGTCGCTATGATCTTGCAGCAGATTAATGGGGTGTACTGCCGTGCCCCTCCACTCTTGTGGAGGCAGCGAAACCTGCTCTTAAGGAGTCCAAATGTGCGCTCCACTACGTTTCGTGTAGATCTGTGAGCCACATTGTAGCGCCTTTCACTCCTGGTGGATGGGTTGAGGTAGGGAGTGAGCACAAAGGACCGCAGGGCATATGCACTGTCGCCTAGGGGGGAGAAAGAATGACATTAATTGCATGTACATGAGACGTTGATCTGCTGTGAGTGTCATGGTGTGTCAACGTGAATTACCTAGCAGGTATCCATTTCCAAATTCTCCGGCAAGTAGGCGTGTGTATATTCCACTATTCTGGAATATATATGAATCATGGGTACTTCCGGGGAACTTGGCTACGATGTCTGTGATGAGATTCCCTGCGTTACATATGACCTGGACGTTGATGGAGTGCGTCGACTTGCGGTTTCTGTATATGTGCTCTGTGGCTGCAGGTGGACAGAGTGGGACGTGGGTACCATCGATGCAGTTTTGGCTAAATCTGCTGGTGTTGCAGGGAATGAAATGTAATGCCCCATCCTCTGCATCATTGCGTCGAGAAACCTCCTGAAGAAGCGGGACAGGCAGCCCTAGGGCACACCACCGACACAGCTATCACACTCTGGTAGCTCCCAGAGGCCAGCAGTTGTAGGCTACATAGCACCTGGACATGGGGTGGGATGGCGTGGGCCCTGGGTGTTGGGTGCTCCAGGAGTGGGTGTAGGTCCCTGATCAAGTCCTTGCTGGTTTGGGGATGTAGCCTGTACCTCTGGAGTATTTCAGGCTCTGTCAGTTGGAACCGTGTTATCCTCTGCCTGTACACTTGTTCCTCCCTTTGCCATTCTTTCTCTTCTGCTGCCTGTAGTCTTTGCCGTCTTGCTATGACGTAAAAAGCCGCCATTATGGTTCCAGAGGTGCATTTTGGGTCTCTTTTTATGGCCCTCCCCTGGTTACCACCTGCATTCAATCCATGGTAAATACCGACTCTTAAATACCGATTTTCTGCAAAATCGGTATGTTTGGGCTTTCCTACATCCCCATGGCCTGTTTTTACCGTTTCTTATTTACCGATTCGGAAAATAAGAATTCGGTATATTAGAATTCGGTAGATTCCGCCTCGGTAATTTACCGATTCATATTTACCGAGTCGGTATTATTCCGACTCATATTTACAGAGTCGGTATTATTCCGACTCGTATTTTCCGATTCGGTAAATATTGAGCTCCTACATCTCATTTCATGGTTACCGGTCGGTAACGGCCGATTTTACCGATTTTCGGCCGTTACTGACCGGTAATTGGCGACCTACATCTGGCCCTCTGTGAGGGGGATGTCCCTAGAATCTGCACAGTGCCTGTTGGCTCTCTATTATACGCAGATGATGTTGCAATATTTGATCTAACGCTCATAGGCTTGCAACGTCATCTGGATGCCCTAAGTAAATAAACAGAGGCCCATTTCCTGAAAATCAGTATTGCAAAGAGCAAGATTTTGGTCTTCCGTAAGATGGGTTTAGAATAAAGAGAAGTCTAAAATGGATGCTTGGCTCCGAAAAACTGGAATTGGTCGACTCATACCTATATTTGGGGAAGGTTTTGTCAAAAACAGTCATAGATTTGGAGCACATCAAACACTGTGTTAGTAAGGCGAGTGCATTAAACAGATTTTACATAACTTGCGGGAGACGCGACTTCGGTCATGTTTTAGCAGTTTTAAAGGATAAAATCCCTCATTCTCTAACATATGCCACCAAGGTATTGGATATGAATTATTGGCTCTCCTTTGATAAGGCAGAAGGAAGAATCCTGCGTCAAATTTGCAATCTAAATTCTTTGGAACTACACTGGGATTGCGCTCGAGGAACTTATGGATGCAAAGACCTCCACCAAGGATCACAGCTCATTTTTGACAGTAGATGTGGGGAGAAAGCACACCTGCCCAGCTTCGTCTGTGCTCACAAACTTTTTGGGCTGAATAATGCATTACTGAATTTGAGCTGCAACTCGGGCACCTGCTTTATTTATATCTGTAAGTGCTTCCTGTTGAAGTTTAATTTTTGTGACAGGATCAGCGTGCCAGAATGAATCCCTGCCCTGCATATTTATCCAAGAAGATGCCACCGTTTTGTGCAATACCTCTACTCACGAATTCCGCTTAGTCACTTTTCTCTGGCTACAAATTAGATCTAGATACATTTGAAGTTCTTCCAGTGAGTAAATGTATTTTCAAACAGGATGTTGGTCACATGGTTTTTACCTAAAATGTAAGTAAAATAAAATATTTAGGTCTTTGGTTCACCCCTTCTACAGCGGACTCTATGTTTCCTAATTCTCAACAATGTAATAATAAAATAACTACGATTGTCAATAGATGGCATCCTTCAAATAGTTCCTGGTGGGGACGCCTAGAAACTATCAAAATTATGCTGGTACCTATTGTATTGAACACTATTTCTAACATAACATTAAATATTACTTCTAAATACTTTAAGGAAATGAGGTCTACCCATTCTGCTTTCCTCTGAATAATGAGTAAGCTTGCATACCTTTATCAAAACTGAAACCCCCATTCACTGTAGGGTGAGTAAATGTCCAAATTTTCATATATATCACATCATTTTTGTTAAAACAAGCAACACAATGGCTCCTGGATTCCCCATTCTTTTCCCCTTGATAGCTAGACTTAGAGTGAGATTGTTTATCTCCTTTCCATTTTCGAGAGTGTTTATAATTTTCATGAAAACCCTAATTACTCTTTTCCCCAATTTTTAAATCGGTTTCTCGATTACTAGAACCTATAGCATTTCCGAATTCTAAAAACAATGATTCTATCCTCTCCGCAACTAGCTGGAATAACAACTATATATAATAACAAACCACTATATTGAAAGACTTGGAGATGACATGACTTTATTTGGATCCATCAACTATTTAGCATTAGTTCTAATCGAAATTGCACAAGCACAACTACTTTTTGATTTCCCTAATCATTTCCAACATAAATGTATGTCTTTTATTAATATTATTTCTAATGCTATAGTTCAATTCTCCTCTCATTCCGCTATGCTTTCTCCTCCTCATCAACAAGTAAAAGAGCTCCTACTCACTAAACATAAAGTGGCAATTACTTAGAAACATGTGTTCCCCTGCTGATCAAATCAAATCAGACATAGAATCTTCTTCGGAAAAGGATTTCAATGTCTCATGGCCTATTTCAGTGTGGAGACATATTTGGATTAAAATTTAAAAATCTTCCTAGTGTGGTACACACTATGCAAACTCCTCTTCATGTCGAGAACATATTATTTATAACTCCTCCTACCCTACATAGAATTTATCCTGAACTTTCAGATGCTTGTTGTTCAGATGCAGTCCTGCATATTCTATTAATATAAAACATTTACTTTTCACATGCCCTTTTGAGTATAATTTTTGGCAGAAAGTTTGGAATCAAATAATGTAATCTTCTAATTCTCTGTGCCATTTTCTCTCCCAAACATTCTTGTATGGTGTCTTTCTGATGATTGGGAACAATCTCATGGTGATCTACAAATATTAGATATTCAATTAGCTGTAACTTTTCTTTTGCTTTTTGTTTTTGTAGCAATTATTTTTATTGGCAGGAATAAAGCACAGAAAAAGCAACACAGGATAAGAGGACATGCAAATCCAACAGAGATCCATAGTGTACTACAATTGGTGAGTGCAAGACAAACATCAAAGCAAATTATGAAAAAGAAAAGGAGGTAAATGGGGAAGGGGAAGGGATAAACTATAAAAGTAGGGGTAAAAATGGAAGAAAAGGGGAGAGGTAAAAAAGGGATAAGAGAGGAAAACAGGAAATACAAGAATCCTAAAAAAAGGGAGGAGGAAGGGTAATAGAGTAGTGGCAGCTGGTCTGTTAGGCAGAGCCCCGATATGCATACAACAGGAGGGAGTGGAAAGGTGGATGCAACAGCAGGCTGAAGGTTGATGGAGGAAGGGATCAAGAGCCAGGTTCAAGGTCATGGAAAGTCGCCCGGGGGGCCGTCTCACAAAAAGGAGGACAACATGAGAAAGAAAAGGTCTACCTTGTGTATCAGATTGTAAATGATTATCTCATAGGATGCGGACGTGCACATCTCTGTGAGCCATTCCTCATGTGACGGAAGTTGTGGGGAGTGCTTATGTTGCCGAATAAAAATCTTGGCAGCCATGATGGCGGTGATGAGCAGTTGGCAGGTATGGTGGGTCAGATGAGAAAGTTCTGCCAGGTCATGAAGCAGAACCAGGGGGCCCAGGAACATAAAGGGCAGGTCCATGGATTCCTGGAGCATCAATCCCACTCTTTTCCTGTAGGGGCAGATGGCAGGGCAGTCCAGTAGGATAAAAACAATATAGCAGGGCGCATGATCACATCTCCATCAGGCAGAATGAGGGAGCAACCCAGGAGCCTGAAGCCGTGCCGGAGACCAATACCTCGGACCATGCTCTCCAGGAATGCCACCCAGTCTTCCTCTACATACTTCACTTGTAGGCAGGCCTGCCTTGTCATCCTGAGGCTGGCCAGTTGTGGCTGTTAGTAGAGGTGATGGACCAGGAGGTTGTAGAATCCAGACATCACATCCGTATACTGACTCTAAGTATTGAGATATGAGAGCACCGAAGAACAGAGTATGGTCCACGGCTGGGGACCCAGCCGGCTCAGCAGGAAGTGATGCAGTTGTGTATAGCACCATTGATAGGAACATGGCAGGCCAAATTCATCTTGCAATACATCAAAGGACTTGAATTCACCACCGGAGATCAGGTGGGTGAGGTGTAGGATCCCTGCCCTGTGCCAGGGGCACCAGTCAACTATGGCCACCTGTGCAGACACCAGTATTGTTCCATAGGGAAGCCCTTTCATGGTGATGGGCATTCAACGAAAATAGCTTGTGGGCCATGCATGCATGTCATGCATGGCTTTCAGCATAGATTTGGGGGGTCTTGCGGTGGCGACGCCTGGAAGATAGAGGGCCTGCAGTCCTATCGGACAACACTGGAGCTCACGTTAGATTCTGACACATAACGATGAGTCCTGGACCCTGGGGTATATGTATGCCAGTTGCTCCAGTTGTAGGGCCAGGCAGTATTGATCCACATAGAGCAAACCCAGTCCACCTACTGATCTATGGGTGATAAGCTTCCAGATAGCCAAGGGAGATGTCGTCGGACCCCAAGTGAAAGCCTTGGTGGATATGTCTATCTGACGGAGGGTCAAGAGGGTTATTACTGGGGAAGCATGCCCAGTATGTAAGTAAATTGGGGGAGGGTAACCAGTTCTACAGTTGGAACCTGGACAATTCTTTTTATAACCTGTGTTCTTCCCTCTCTTACATCTCCTCACTCTTTTTACTACTTCTGAAATGTATACTGATATTCATATTTTTCTGTTTCCAAAACTGCTATTTTTCAATTGTTCTTTTTCACATAAATAAACTTTTCTATTAAACAAAAAACAAAAGGGTGCAAAAGTCTATTGAAAGAAAGATTACAGTAAAATAACGTTCAAAAAAGCCACATTGAGAGGAAAAACTCATATGCCAAAATGATTTTTTCAGGAAAGTTTGCAATCTCATAAAGTGCTAATGTTGTAAGGTCATATAAATTTTCCAGTGGAACTTTACTGCTACACACGCCTAATGAACGGCATGTTCGACTGGGAGTCTGATTGCTTTATACAAGGTATAGAAATGCAGACAAGCTCCAGATTAATATTTCACTGTTTAAACTAAAGTATTAATTTAATAGCTATATGATATTTGTATGAAATTTGGTTATTGGTTGAGGGGTGGAAAGCCCCACTGAGACAGCAGCAATGATCTTTGTCAGTGTGAACCGGACAAGTCAACAAATTAACCTATGCTTAACCCCCTGGCAGTTTGACATAAAAGCAGTCAGGTGTAGCCTAGAGGCAATGTGCAAAGTATTTATGCAGCACAGAAACAGTAATAAAGTGAAGAAACAACACAAGAGCAATTCCAAACCCACATAGAAAACAGAATAAATGTTGATAAAAAAATAAAGTGATAATAGAACAACAAAATTCCAAGCAGTAGAATCGGGAATTATTCGATTTAAAAATTTTTTGTGAAAGTAGCGCCAGAAAGCACAAAGGGCCATTTGCGGTCTTATGGTCATACTATACCGAGGGAAGTCACAAGTTCATGCCGACCTCGATGGAGCACACGTCAGATACAGGGACTATGTTAGTTCCACTTAAAAGTTACCTTCTGAGCCCTGTGTGAAGTCTTCCATTCTCGTTAGAGGCGGCCATGAGGAGGAGGCTGAGCGTTGTTGGCAGTCACCACTGTAGCATGAACAGGCAGGCTTTGTTTACTGACATGGCTTTAGCGCACAGAGCTGGGAGAGAGTCATATGGTCACTGCTGTAGCTTTTTATTGGTGGTCCTCACGGACTGTCATTGCTGTACCACAATGTGCAGGTTTCATGCTGCCGGTCGCTGCAGACAGTGATTGTCGGCGCAAAGACCAGGTCTCACCAGTATTTGTATTAAATGAAATAAGGCAACCCAGTGTTAGTCAATGAGAGAGATTAAACTGTGAAAAACGACTTTCAGAGTTTTTCACTGCCAGCACAAGTAAAACTGAAGAACACATGTCTACTTTTTAAATGTACCCTGTCCTATGAGCCTTTTGGTCCTACCTTAGGGGTAACCTAGAAGTATTAGGCCAGGGAAAATGGTTAATTTTGCAGGGTGGAAATGGGAAATTTTAAAATCTTTCCTAGTTGCAGTGGCAAACCTGAGAACGTTAATACACTGCTTTGGTGACTGGCACAAGGAGTACCGCTGCCCACTAGTAGCATTTACATGCCCTGGGTACATGTAGTATCATTTACTAAGGACTTACAAGAAAAGTGAATGTGCCAATTATTTGTAGTGCATTTGCACAATGTTTTAGGGAGAGGGCACCACAAACACTTTACCACTTGTTAGCAGAGAAAAATGCACAAAAGTTCTAATGCCAAAAAAACGGGTCAGCTCTAACCGACTAATATACAATTGTGAACATAGCAACCTGTTGAGAAAATGTAAAATAATTCCTTTGCTATGTTATTTTCTGTTGTTGCTGTCATGCCTGGTCTGCCCAATTAACACTAAGTAAATAAACAAAACACAAATTTAAACTATTTAAAAAGCATAGTAGATGGTGGGGTTATCGAGAATGATAAGAATATCTAGCTGCTAATTCTTTTCATGATAGATACTATACTTTTGGGATTATAAAAACATTATAATAAATACCAGATTGCCAGTTGTTATGATATCCTTTAAGAAGAGTGTTATTTCAAGACCTCGCTTCAAAGTATACGCTTGTCTATTCCTTTCAGGAGACTAGCATGTGGTGGTCAATGAGGCATAAGCCATACAGCTGTTACCCCATTTGCATGACCTGTACATATTGAATTATCCATTGTGCTTTTTCAAATATGGGTCACTGGTTATCTAGTCTAAGGGCTTTACTCTAAATTTAGAAGAGCAGCACAGTTTACATTTACGGCATTCATATTTTATAGCCCTTGGTAAATCTTATGTTTAAATGATGCTTTCTAAGAAATATTTTACCTTGTCTGTTGCACACAGTTTGGAGTTCTTTCTCTGTTGTATTTTTTAAGGGTTAAGAGCCACTTACAATACAAAAATGTTATCCACATTCACATTGTTGATTTAAATAAAGTAAATTTAGTAAGTTAGTAAGTATCAACAATTCTTGTGAAGACTCACGGGACCTTAATAACAAAATGTGAAAGCACAAGCATAGGACACTAGCAATCTTCCATGATTAATATCAGTGGGGAAAAGCAAAACCAAAGTCACTATTTTTTTTACATCAGTCTTGAATTCTCTGAAAAAACAGTTCCCAATGATACAAACTACAAATATTCGTGAAAATGGAAATACTTTCATTTCATATTTTCCAATTGCTGGAGTTTTTGTCTTCATCTTAACACAGCACAAAGATAAATGCAGACACCTACACATTAAGAAGCATTGGCAAAGACAATAGGTCTGACCTTAGCAAGCTGGTACAATGGTTATTAGGCTTTTTTAATGTATACCTATGCTACAAAAATAAAATGATTACAACAGAAAAGATGCTACAGCCTAAAGTTGGGGGCCATATGCCTGTAATAAAATGTGAAAATCAAAACTGTTTTCATTGCTTCTAATTTGAATAGAACTGAATGTAACAATGTGTGTGTGTATGCGTGTGTGTGTGTGTGTGTGTGTTTGTGTGGAATGCACTTTTATTTAGAATAATTATGGAAACCTGCCTGCACTTTCAAGAGGGGAGAGAAATCCCCTTGCAGGAGAATGCAGTGAGTGACCGCACCCACCTACAAATGAATGTCTGGTCGGTCCATGGGACCCTATTTCCACTCTTCAGAGATCTGTCATCAGGGGGCGCACTGACAATGTGCATCCTTTTTATGGCGCATTTTCAGTGCGCCTTTTGATAGCTCAATTGCTCTTGCCCTTGCATGTATTATACAGCATGGGCAAAGAGATTTCCTCATTTGAATGGGGCCACGAAACTGTATCCATATCAGTCTCTATTTCACCAAGTGAGTGTAGTGAGTGAACTCAACTGTCTTCAAAAGAAGGTCAGTCTAAATATGTATGTGTCTGCCAGAAAAGTGAGGGCATCCGATCAGAGCTGGTTGCCAGACCAGATAGCTAATGGTCGTTCTGTTTACCCACCCCTAAAATTTGTTGCCTTGTATTAAAGTGTTTAAATAGCATTTATATGGCACTTACTAACCCTGATGAGGAGTTAAAGTGTGTTACGGCGGGTAACACACTACCTGGGGGCCCAAAGTTAGTGGTTAGTCCATTAGTTATTGAGGTTAGTTCTGCATGCTCATTCTGTGCATTCATTCCAGTTTATTTGTGGTACATTATTCACAGAGATGTGATCATAACAGGTGGCTATTTGAGAAGCATTTGCTTGCTGGACTGAATAGATATTATTATGGTTTCCAAAAAAGCTTAAGACCAATAGGCATGAGATTTTGAATAATTTGTGTACAGGAGAGGCAGGCAGAAAGTAGAAGGAAAGCATAAAAAAAGGAAATGGAGGTAAATAACATTTTTATTGAAGGTCAATTTTTCATGGAGGATTTTGAGGTACATAGCAGGTTGAGAATTTTTGCATGCAATTTGTGGACCTAAACCTGTTTAAAGAAACTGTGTCAAATTCTGCTACAAAGAAATGTAGCTCATACAGTCTTTTTAGAGGCACTAAATAAGTGAGACAGATACTTCCCGTAGTGAAAAGGGAAGCTCAGTTCTTGGTTGAGACCCCCTTATGAGTGACTGCCAAGTAGTGCAACAAAAAAAACACATTCCGTTACCCATAATTAAAATTTGAGAACAGCCTAGAGAGATCTCTCTTATATATCTACTACAGCAGTATATTCAATGCTATAAAGTAGGGTTACAATTTATGCAAATCATACACTTCATACATTATTTATACATATAAAACATGTTATATAAACACCCACCAACTTAAAAATATAACAAGTAAATTGATAAACACATTGCAGCTATCATTAATATATTCAGTACATGTTTGTCACCCATTCCATACCTGGGGCATCATCTACAAGCCTCTGCGTGCCTCCCGAACATCCCTTTTAGTGGTGGTCATGTTGCGCACACTGCAGAGCCATGTCTACAAGACCACGTTTTGCTCCCTGCATGACTTTACATGGCCTTGTAGATATGGACTAAGGCAGTAGGGAGGCGCACCATGGGTGTTACAGTGGGGTTCCCACATAACACACATGGCATTTGACACATCCCAGATTTTCAAGATTTCATAAACCTGGGATTGCGCCAAAAGCCTACGCCTCCCCAGGGAAGGTTAATGGAGGCTGAATGAGGAGAAATACCACGATATGCAACCATGGTTCACTGACACAAAATTGATGTAAAAAATATTGATGTTAAAAATATTGAATAAAAAATATAGACAACAAAAATATCGACTCCTATACTTAAACAGGTAAGTACAAAAATATTGACGAAAGAATATCGAAGTAAAAATATAGATGTATAAAATATTGAGTTTTATAGAAATATCAAATAAAATAATATATATTAAATATAATGTTAAAATAAAATAATGTAATATACATTTTAATGAAATATAACAAATAAACTTAATAAAACGATAAACACACAAACATAATATTTTATATTTACTTTAAAATTATTATTAAACTATTAATTTAAATTAACATTGAAAGTTTAAAATTATATAAAAAAATCCAGAGTCCTGGATCACCGAACTTGCGGACTTCTTTGCCAGCAAGATTCGGATGATCCAGGCCTCCTTCAGAAAGGCGGACTCGTCTACTATTTCTAATTGGCAACCTCCCCTTTCTTGCCCGAATTCTGCTGGCCCCACCCTCCTGAATTTTCCACTGTTGACCCTACAGGCTTCCTTGGACCTGCTTTCCAAATTGAAATCGGGTTCCCCTTTAGACCACTGGTTGGCCAAATTCCTCGGGTCTATGGCTCCCAGCCTTAACCATCTCATCAACCCGATACTTAATCTCTCCCTCAGTAGCGGTGAGGTTTCCGAACCTTGGAAACAGGCCCTTATTTTGCCACTTCTCAAGAAACCCAATCTGAACCCGGACTCTCACGCCAATTATAGACCTATTTCCCTCCTGCCAGCGCTCGCAAAGGTGGTGGAGAAACATATTCATGCCACTCTGTCCCACTTTCTCGAGTCGAATGGTATACTCCATAAGTCGCAGTCCAGTTTTCGCGCCAATTTGAGTACGGAAACAGCACTGCTCGAGGTCACCGAGGCCATTAAAGAAACCTTGGACAGAGGAGGCAAGGCCATGTTGGTCATGCTTGACCTCTCTGCGGCCTTCGACACCGTCCCCCATGACCGTCTCCTTTCTAGACTCTGGGAGATTGGTCTAAGGGGGACGGTGTTCCGGTGGTTTAGGTCTTTCCTCTCGAACCGTCAGCAAACGGTCTGGGCCCCCCCTACTCTGCCGAAATGCGGCCTTTGGAGGTCATAGTACCGCAGGGCTCAATTTTGAGCCCGTCGCTTTTTAACATCTATAGGACTCCTCTGGCAGCATTGGCGGAAGGGTGTGGAGCCCAGATTGTGTCGTACGCGGACGACACACAACTTATGTTCACGTGCGATAAGGGCTGCGACTTTGACGGGACATCCATTCGGGGCTGCCTTGGGGCAGTGTTTGACTGGTTTAGTCATAATTGCCTCAAGTGCAACTCCGACAAATCCGAAGTACTTTTTTTCGGCTACCCCGTGGTTCCAGGATGGAAGGAGTGGTGGCCTCCTGCCATGTTCCCTCCCGCCGACGACTCAGGGGTTGCCAAAAATTCAGATTGACAACAGCCTCTCTTTTAAAATTCAGGTGGCTGGTCTGGCCGGCAGGTGTTTTGCGATCTTGAAGATGCTGAGGAAGTTTCTGCCTCTTCTTTCTTTAGGGCATAGAAGAATCACGGTTCAGGCCCTGATAGGCTCGCGCCTAGATTATTCTAATATACTTTATCTAGGCCTTCCGGACTTCCTGCTAGCGCGTCTTCAGGTAGTGCAAAACTCTGCAGCCCGGGCTATTTTCGGACTTTCCAGGAGAGCCAGGGCCAGTGATCTTCTCAGAACTCTTCACTGGCTGCCCATCAAGAAGCGTATCACCTTTAAGGCCCTTACCATCGCTTTTAAAGCCCTTCACGGTATTGGCCCCTGTTATCTCCAGAAACGCATTAGTTTCTATCTACCTTCCAGATCTCTGCGATCTGCTAACCAGGCTAGGGCCATCAACCCGGTGATCCGACGGGCACACTGCGGGGGTCGTTCTTTTAAACATCTTGCCCCCCGGTTATGGAACGCTATTCCGCTGTCTCTCAGATCTAACACCAATCTTCTGGCCTTCAGGAAGGATCTGAAGACGTTGCTGTTCACGCAGTGATTCTTTTCATTCTGCTGTCGCTCCCCTCTCTTTTTGCCTTCCACTCTGGGTTGGTGACATTCTTTAGCGCCGGGACACTCTTCGGAGTAGCCGCGCGCTATAAAAATACCCATATAACATAACATAACAACATATAGATTAATGATTTAAAATAAAAAAAATATATATATAATAAATTAAAACATTAAACTATTACAAATATTAAAACCTAAATTTAAAAAACAATCATTGAAACAGTAGGGAAAATGTTGCATAACAAAAGGGTAAAAACAACTATTAAACTCCAGTCAGTGGAATAGTAGGGTAAGTGTTGGATAGCGGAGGGGTAAAAATTACTATTCCCACTCCAAAGAGTGCAACAGTAGGGAAAGTGTTGGATAGCAGAGGGGTAAAATTAACTATTCCCACTCCAGTGAATGTAACATTAGGGAACGTGCTGGATAGCAGGGAACCAAAAATTACTATTCACACTCGAGCAATACAAAAAACAAAATAATATATATATATATATATATATATATATATATATATATATATATATATATATATATATTATTTTGTTTTTTGTATTGCTCGAGTGTGAATAGTAATTTTTGGTTATATATATGTATATTAAAAATACATTGAAACAATATAATAAATATATAAAAAGAAAACATATTATAATATTAATTACATATAACAAAAACCTACATATATTATATAAAATATTAAATAAATAAAAACACTAAATTCTTTAAACTAGAAAATATTTACAAATAAAAAAATTAATCAATACATAAATGTACCTATTTTATTTCCTACCATATGCCACCACACCAAAAACAAAAACTTCAACATTTTATATAAATGTACTTCCATAATTAACATAATTAATAATCAATTAAAATAATATTAATAACAAAAAACAATAAACATTAATTGGCTACGCACACTTTAACACTATAATATCCACAACACACACCTAAATACAACTATGAAATAATAAAAACACAATTAAAGCATATTTTTATTAAAAACTATTACTATTACCAACTAATATTAAACTAAATAAAATGTATTTAATACCCACCTTTTACCCCTTTAAAAGTAAAAGCAACACACACAAAAATAAACAATTACCCAAAATAAATATCAAATAATTAACATTATTTAACTACTTTATATTAATTATTTACACATAAATTACTTCCCACCCTTTACTCCTATAAACAAAGCAATAAACACATAAAAGCAATTACACAATTACCATTATAACATTTTAAATAATTTAATTAATATCAATTAACAAAAACACAATAAAAAATAAATAAACTACTTAATACCCTTTACCCCTATAAACCCCAAACCACACACCTAAAAGTAATTACACAATTATCATAATTAATTTAAATGATTTAACAAACAACTATTAAATCATAAATTGGAAATAAATTACTTCCCACTCTTTACACCTATAACCACCACAACACACACCTATAATAATTACACAATTACCATAATTAATTACCAATTAAGTAATTGAAATTAAGTAACAACCAATTTTTAATTAATGAATAACAAATTACTTTACACATTCAAATAAAATCTCAATTAAACAAATAGAAATAAAAAAAAAATAATTTTATATAATTAAATTACTCCTCATCCTATTCCCCTATCAACCCACAACCCGCTATGCAACTCAATCCGCAAAATTCAAATAAATTTTTTCAATAACTATTAAAAATGTAACACATACATTAAAAATACAAACAATTCTTATACAAAAAACTTACATCATATACATATAAAATGTATACTAAAATACTTAATATTTAAGGCAATGGGCCCTAACGGCATCCCTATCGAATGGTATAAGGCAATGTCGGAAATGCTGAGCCCGCCCCTATTGGCCATGTACGTGGATAGCCTTGACCGGGAGATCCTGCCTCTCGATCAGCGACAGGCAACCATCGTAGCAATCCCGAAGCCGGGCAAACCACCTAATGAATGCGGGTCATACCGCCCTATCTCGCTCCTTCACGCAGAGGCCAAAATTTTAGCGAAACTGCTGGCCACACGGTTAATGCCACACCTTACACAACTGATTCACCCAGACCATTCGGGCTTTATGCCACACAGAAGTACGGCATTGAACCTCCGTCGGGTGCATGGAGCAATGGCGCGTGCGTCGCTGCTGGCAGAACCGGCGGCCATTCTCTCTTTAGATTCCAGGATGGCATTTGATATGGTGGAGTTGCGATATCTCTTCGAGGTACTGGCCCATATGGGATTCAGACCCAAGTTCATCTCCTGGATACGGCTCTTATATAATAGTCCGGTGGCACGAGTGACGGCTAACGGTCACATCTCCCGTGAGATACCACTGAATAGAAGGACGAGGCAAGGATGCCCGCTCTCACCATTACTGTTTGCAATAGTCCTGGAGCCACTGGCCACAGTCCTTAGAGCCACCCCACTACTCAAGGGGATCAGATGGGGGGACAACTGGGAAGATAGAATTTCCCTTTACGCTGATGACATGCTGATCTATCTGACCGACCCAGAAAAGGGCATCCCAGAACTCCTCGCGCTGTGTGAAAAGCACGGACAGGCGTCTGGATATAAGATCAACTGGACGAAATCAGTGATTTATGAGCTGAGAGGACCCCCTCCAAATCTTCCAAGCGCCTGCCCACTGGAGATAGTGGACAGCTCATTCAAATACTTGGAGATACACGTAACACGTAACGCAGCAGATTTCTATGATCGGAACTTATTGCCACCGCTAAACAGATTGAGGAGGGATGTCGGACACTGGAAGACCCTTCCTCTGACGCTGCTGGGGAGGGCAGCAATGTTTAAAATGATGGCACTGCCACGGTTCTTGTACGTGCTGGAGAATGCTCCGAGTCTAGTGCCGCCATGCTATCTGTAGAGGGTGACAGCAGTGGTGAATAGCTTGTTATGGGGAGAGCACCCAGCGCGCATAGCGCATTTGAAACTCAACAGAAGCTGGTACGATGGTGGGATAGCCCTGCCCAATATACAATTACATTACTGGGCGGCACAACTTAAAGTTCTCAATCAATGGATACATGCCCCACAGGACAACCCGGCTTACCTAGCAGACAGAGCGCAGCTGGGCACACATAGCTTACTGGCACCACTATATCACAAGGGTTTGGCGGGGAAAATAATAGGTCCAACCAAACACACAGTGACACTGTGGCACAGGGCGCAGTCGAGGCTTAAATGGGGGGAGTCATAATGAAACTGACACCTCTATGGGACGCCAGGGCACTGGGTCACTTGCGGCGCACCAAAGGCTTCACCCAATGGGACAATATAGGCATTTCCACAGTGGGAGACTTGTGGTCAAAAGATGGGGTGGTCCCTTTTCGCAACTTCAACAGAACTATAACCTGGGTCCCAACGAAACATACCGATATATTCAAATTAGGCATGCACTAATGGCAGTGATACCAGCAGGAACCAAGGTCCCGGAGTCCTCTCCACTGGAGGACCGCCTGCTTATAGACTATATGCAGACTAGCGCCACCTCCCTTACATACTGTAAACTGCTGAATAACTTGCCAGACCCCCTATATAAGTTGCGGGAGACTTAGGTGAGCGAACTGGGAGACATGGATGAGTCGGAATGGAATGCGGCACTGGCGTCTCCGAGAGAAGCTGGCATTTCAGCAAGGTTTAGACTGGTGCAACTTAAGATCCTGCATCGGGTGTATTTCACGAGAACCACGCTACATAAACTGCACAGGGCGGACCACCCGTATTGTTTGAGAGGCTGTGGTGGGGAAGGTTCATTTACACATACACTCTGGGAATGCTCGATTGTTGCCAACTATTGGCGACAGGTATTGCGCACCATCTCCCAAACACTAGACACAACTTTGCTGCCCAACCCCTGCACATGCCTACTAAATGTATGGGGCCCTACTGAACTGACACGTCAGGGTCAATTGTGGGCCACTGTGGGCTTCATGGTCGCCAAACAAGATATAGCACAGAAGTGGGGGGCGGTGGAAACCCTGACTCTGGCCCAATGGTGCAGGAATATGGATGCGCTGATGGTGACTGAAAGGGCGGTATACGTTATGAGAGCTAACCCACGCAAATGGAATAAGGTATGGTCACCCTGGAATAAATACCGGGGAGACCTATGTGACCCTCTGTCAGAGGACGACACAGAAAGCTCAGACGATGAGGAAGAGGAGGGATGAGGAAATATAACTAAAGTTCCATACCGGTGTGACGCCGGGTAGCCGGCAAACAATACACAACCAGACGGGAGCATAGGGGGACACTCAGAGTAGGGTTGGGGAAGGTGGGCGCCTAGAATGGCCGCAAATAGGAACTTTGCATAATTAGGAGCGATGCTATATGATATCTGTAACACTATTGAGTCAAAAGTTGAGGTATGTTTAGAAAAACACAAAAATAAGAGACAATATGACTTCGTGAAACATGAGGAAATGTTTTTAACTTGCTGCCGGACCGAAGGTTGTCGGCTGAACAGCTGTGTAACTTGCATCTACTATCAGTATTTACAAAAGGCAGCCGGCCTCAGGGTTGTAGGCATAAAGCTGTGTTTTGTTGGCAACTTTTAATAAAACTCTTACGAACCAAAAAAAAATAAAAATACTTAACATTAATTAAAAAAATTGATATTTTTAACAACTATATTTTTGCAAACGACATTAAACACTTCGATATTTTTAAAGTCGATATAACTTACCTTAAGTCGATATTCTTGACCACGATATTCCTGCTGTCAATATTCCTGAACCACAATATTTTTTACTCAACATTTCTGCAACTCAATATTTTGTATTCAATATTCTGTCTGCACACCCAATATATGATACGCTGAATTATATCAAGTTACAATCTTTTTTAATTGATGTGATGGACCTCCATGAGATACAACCACCACTGCATCTTGTGATGCACCGGTATCCATTGTGATTTGTGTTTCTTTTGCAGTTCTGAGTCATAAAGAGAACCCAGAAAGAGATGCACAGATTTGAAATGCATCAACATTGGCGCAACTAACAAGCATTATTGGACTACAAAGCAACCAGATTCAAGCAGGCAAATTTTTGATGGACTCTCCTGGGGGCACTAGTAGAGCATTGTGCCCATTTGGTATAGGATCGAAGGAATATAGATTTTGAGTTGCCACAAATTATTGTTGATCTTCAACTTGGGCTTGGTTAATTCAGAACTGTTTAACATTTAGGTTGATTGTTGTTTTATGTATCTGTGAATTGTACAAATGTCTTTCATGCGATTAGTCAAATTTTAATGTATGTATATGTTTTGTATATACGGTGGGTGGTACAATGTGTATTACTGAATTTTCATATTGTATTTGTCCTTTTGTGTGTGTCAATTATAAAAAATAAAGGTAGGTACATTTTATTAGAAATAAATAAATAGCGGTCACTATTATTGAGTAGAGTGGTTTTGCAAATATTTGTATAGCTTGTGATCATGCATCAGTACTGACCATCTATTGAGATATTAGTATTTTTGGTGGCCCTGCCTTACTGACGAGAAGGGCCCAACCCCTTAGTTACTAGATCTTTCCTAAAGTGCATTTTCAAAACTGTGACTTAAAATCCGACTTTACCTTTAAAGAGAACTTTAAATTACAATTTCTCAGACACCAAACATGAAACATGTAAAATGTTACAGCATTTGTCCAACCTTTTAACTACAGATCCCCCTGCCCTAAGGGCCTACCTTGAGGGTGACTTATATGTAGTAAAAAAGGAGTTCATGGCGTGGCACGGGGGTTATTTTGCCATGTCGAATCAGCAGTTTAAAAATGCATTCAAGCTGCAATTGCAGATGTGGACATGTTTATAGGGGCGACTAATGTGGGTGGCACAATAATTGCTTGAAGCCCTCTAGTAGCATTTAATATACCAGCCTTGGGTCTTATAATTAATATTAAATATGCCAAATAAGTGTAAGTCAATTTTACCAAGTTTTATGGAGTGCGAGCATGCACTTTAGCACTGGTTAGCAGTGGAAAGGTGCACAGAGTCCTAATGCCAAAAAAAACAAATTTATCAAAAATAGGAGGGATGAAGGGAAAAGGTTTGGGTGCCCTTGAAGAGAGGGCCAAGTCCAACTCTCGCCTTAGCATGCTTCTTACTTGACAGTTTTCTCTAGCCCTTCCACTACTGTTCAGGGCAAGGGGCAATCCCACTTGAATATATTCTTAATTAATAGTTGGATTCTTTTGGATACAGATTTCTACTCCGCTACTATATAATGCTATGGACCTTATATTGCAGTGTATGCAGCACATCAAAAATTAGTTAATGTCCTGTCTGACATATTAAGAACGCATTTATGTGAGTGGCATCTGAACACAGCACATCCCTCTTTTTGTTGTCCCTCCCTGCCAAATTTTAAATATTGACAGGACAAGGAAGTCCCCAATCATCATTAGATGGCTAGGGAACTACAGTACATATAGGAATATATTATATGTATTGCTGTGTATGTATACATGAGTGTGCGCGCGTGCGCATGGACGTGTTTGTACATGTGTCTGGATCTATTTTTCACCATTTTTGCACATTTTAAAAGACTATTTTGAACTATTTTACTGTTAATAGGATGTGAAAGTAATTTCCTTAAATAGAAGGTGAAAATAGAACTGCTCTCCTAAAATACTTAGGTCACTGAAAGTGCTCAAGAGCAGGAAAGGCGGCAGAGAGCGTCCTGCAACAGTATATTCATCAATTTTCTCTACAAAGCTGGAGAACATTTAACACAATTTGCTCAATTTAAAAATTATCATAAACGTATCTATCGTATATAAGGGTTAGCTACTGTCCTCGGCAAATTCATTGTCACTGCGTTCAGCGTACTGATCTCCTTGGCACCTGCCATGGTTTTAGATCTGACATTTGTTGATAACGTAAGCAGATTTAATTAACTTCAAAGATCTAGGTTAATAGATGTAGGTAACTTTCCTGTGAAAGTGCACAACATAGACAACCAGGAGCATATATTTAATGACTATGGTATTGGTTTTATAGTTAATTCTTTATTTGTAATTAGCAAAATAATATCTACAAATATCAGCTTCAAGAAATGAGTTAGAAAAGATGCCCCATACCGTTTTCGGATTAACCCTTGTTGTCTCAATGTACATGTTAGGAATGTATGCAGCATACGCTCCTGTCTCACACCTTTGATTGACCAAAAGCAATTGACAGTCACTTTACGTATCATATTTAATTGAGGTCTACAATAATGCATTTATTTTTATACTGCTGTCATCTCAGTTCGTAGCACAGCAGGCCACAATTTGCCTCTATTAATACAATGAAATGGTCAGGGAAGATGTATAAACAGTAGGGGGCCCATTAGGATGTAGAGCGGATCGCCACCGCCGGCATGGCGGTGGTGATCCGCCCTACATCCTAGCCCGCCCGCCACCCATTTCCCCCCGCCATATTAGTAAGGTGGGGGGACCGCGGCGGACGGGAAGACTGTCCACCGCTTTTCCGCCCGGTCGACAAGTTGACCGGGCAGGAAAGGGTTTCATATGGTGGTGGCGTCTGCTAGACATCGCCATCCATATCAGGATGCAGGCGGGAGGGAGCCTTTCCTTAGTGGCATTGCTGCCACGGAAAAGGCATGCAGTTTTTTAGTTTGGGGGCCCGTTGTGGGCCCCCAGGAGGTTGGGGGGTTGGGGGGCCATGGGGGGTACCTAGGGTACCCTGCTTCATGTGCATGCACAACGTGGCTGGCACCGCACGGTGCCTGCCACGTTGTGCATGCACATGCACGAAATGCATTTTTGGCATTGCGATGGGCGGTGCTGAAAGCCCTGCCAACGCAATTTTAAAAATGCAAGATGCGCCCGCCAGTGTGGCGGGTGCATCCAAATGTCACTCACGGTACCCCCTCACATATGGCGGGTGGTCCCTTTTCCCTTGAGGATGGCGGGCTGACAAAGTCCGCCCACCACCCTAATGATGCCCAAGGACTACATTTACTATACTGGATGTTAGAAGGTATGCTCTTATGGAAATACGAAATGATCCCTTCCTTATCAACCAAATGACACATCATACCAAAACAATGTCAACAACTTTTGTATTGGAATCCTGCAGAGCAATGATTTTATTTGAGGCTAAATTAGATTGCTTACTCTTTTTGACAATTTGTATAGCCATCTATTTTGCAAGGCACTCTGCAAGGGCTTGTTCCTCTTGCTAAATAAACTTAAAACCCTCCTGCCACCTAATGACTACTGCACTACCATATCAGTGTCCTTTCTTACTTGGGCTATGGCAAGTCCAATCTCTGAGGCATTCCCAGCTCCTCGTTAGCACCCTTGAAAGCCATGCTTCATTCAGTGGCCAGGTTGATCTCCGGAACCAAACGTATTATCATATCTGCCTGCCCCAAAAGACCTACATTTTTTTCTTATAGAATACATGTTTTTATTAGAGAATCAAGAATATAATTCAAGCTCATGCACTTATCTTTTAAACCACATAGTGTCAATGAAAAACAAGATGCATCAATTTTAAATTCAGATCATGAAAACCAATCACTCACGGCCTGATTCACAAAGATAAACTTACACTTTTGTGTAAGTTGCCCTTTTTTTGGTATTTGCAAACTACAAGTTCATAGCACCTTTACGATTGTGGAGACTCAGCAGTCGGAGTGGAGAACTCAGCACATAAAAAGATAGACCTGTCCTAAAATGATGAGATAGACATGGTTGGCAAAATTATATCTAAGGAATTACTGCTTTGGAGAGCACATTAGGTAAACTGACTAAACACAAATTTATGGAATATTGACATGGGGGTCCCTTGAGTAAGGAATATTTGTGCCCTCTCTCTAGGTGAAGGCAACTGGCGTTGGCACATGTGAGTTTAATCCACATGACACCAGGTGTCAGTTGTAATTATTTAGCATCTGATTCAAAGTATGGTGGACAGGTACTCCATCTCAAAACTAACAGATATTCCATCTGCCTTATTACAAGTGCCATAGGATTTAATGCATTTGTAATAAGGCGGATGGAATATCCATCACAGTCCTGATGGAATAACCGATCCACAAATCTCTAAATCAGATCCATAGTTATTCATTTTGGTTTTCCTCAAATTGAAATGAACATGACTGAATAGAGACAGGATAATATGAGAGTGAAGAGAAAAAAGTAGACGCTTCATGTTTTATGTTGCTTGTTAAGGTTTGTTAATTCAAAATTGTTGTGTGGAAATTGGGCTAGTGCCTTGTAATTTACCCTGTTTTCCTCTGCGATGCTCATTGCTTTAAGGACTTTGCTTATAAAGTGTTATCTTTGGCAGTGCGTTTTTCACCCATGGAATCCAGTGAAATGATTTGTCTAGCAAGGCATAGAGGGAGCAAAACGATGGACTGCAACAAGGCCCACCAGTGATTGGCAGTCAGGGCCGGACTGAGAACGCAAACCAGCAGTGGCAATTAAGTCAGACTGGCCCTGGGGCAGGTGCTGGCGGAAAACAACGCTGCTGCTTTTGTTACAAGGGGCCAATATTGCAACACTGCTGCAAAATCGGCCCCCAGTAACAAATACGGCCCTCACCAGTCCAAAACCGGACCTCACCTTTCCGGACCACCGGGAAAACGCCTGCTACGGCCAGTCCAGCCTTCAAGCATTTCTTCTATCACCTTGTAGTTTCACTTCTTTCATCTTCCAAGAAAATTGAATACATGGCGAAAATGCCTCAGCAGCAGCCCTCGCCAACTGAAAGTCAATAAATAAAAATAAATTTTGCTCGATTTTACTGCTGTGGGCTCCTTTATTAAATAATAACACTATCCTCAAGCAAGAAGCAAGACATCTGTATTCTCTGTTAAACTCTTTTCATTCTAAACTGTTCTTTGTATTTATGCTTACAAATGTATCCATTAAGTCAATCATTCATTTCAAGGGCTCGATGGATAGATATGGGGAATAATTCTTGATTTGCTTGAATGCCTATCATTTTTCATGTCTATGGGTCTGATTCACAAAGCAGAGGTTGAAAAATAAGAAATGGTAATCGCTTCCTTTTTATTCGATTTTTTGGACTCACAACTAGTACTACTAGTAATCTACATAACTCAAAGATTTGCAGGATTACTCAAGCAAACAAATTCATGAAAGTGGCCTTTTCTAGGCCTGGGACGAAAACTACGGTCCGCTCACGTAGTTTGCACAACTACGCGCTACGCAAATTGCACGTAGCACAGTGCAAAAATGGGTAGCATAGTTGGCATTTTTTGCTCGCTCGCAGTCCTAAACGTCAAGTTGGCTACCGCGAGCAAGCAAAATGACAACCCGGCGAGACTTTTTCCACGTTCGCGATCAGCAACATCAAGTTGCCGTTTGCGAGCCTGGAAAAAAAACCTCCCGACGAGATTCTCAACATGGGGAGGTCAGGTTTCTCATTGTGAGTGGTCATGTATGCTCGCGATACAAAACAACAATAGGAGAGGCAGGGAGATTAAGGAACACTCTCTTAGTCCCCAGTTAGTACGTATAAACAAAAAAAGAGAGGGTAAATAGGTCTCAAAAAGCCACAGAGACGGAGCGATGCAACTGGGGAATCACACACCCACTTTGGGTGGATAAGAAAGCCCTCACACACCGACCTAGTCAGTGTCATGCTTCATCATCGGGCCCCACCAAAAGAGGTCGAGTGCCTCTTTGGTGTGCTACGACGCCAGAAGACTGCGGAGCTGGTTGTGTGAAAAGGGCGTGCAGTGAGGTATAAAAGTAAAAGTGCCTAAAGGGTATCTGCAAAAAATATTTTAATGATAGATCCCTAGGACACGGTTAAAAGGGGTTATGTGTCTGAATTTTTTGCCAAAGGTAATGGATTGGTTAATTCAGAATCAAAGTTAGTCAGTCAACATGTTTCTGCCTTTACAGTGGTTTAAATTTACCTAGGCATTCATCAGGACTAGTTTATACCCCGGCGGTATGGACTCTCTAATCGTCCACCCTAACCTGTGGGCGTGAAAGTGAGAAAATCAAAAATGTGATAAAGTGCATAAAAAGGGGGAAGAGCAGGTTGCTCATTCCAAAAATACTCCTGGATTAGGAGTGTTTCTGCACTTTAGATTATGGCGCTAACTGCACCATGGGTCTCGGGAGGGGGGTTGGAGCGTACCTGGCACATCGCCCTCAACGCTCTCAGCCTGCTTTTGCACCTAGCATAACCTCAGGACCAGACCCCGACAACTCTTCCCCCTTTTTATGCACTTTATCACATTTTTGATTTTAAAAGTTGAACCCGGCGCAAACAAGGGAAATGGTCTGTATCTGTGATACGGCCCCAGATCTCAGAGATGTTCAGGACCAATCACTTAGATTGTAGAGCCATCTTGTCCGCACAGTGGCGAGTTACACTTACCAGTGTGTTTTATAATTCAATCGTTTGTTGGAAAAAGAGATATGGAGACCTGAGTGCAGAAACAACTCTTATTTACCATGACAGATTTGCCAATATTGGTGTAAGTGTTCTCCGAAAGTGAGATTTCTACAAAGGAATTAATTACATATCAGATTGGATACTATATCTTAGATAGTGGTCACTGGAGGGAGTATGTACCATTTAACAGCACGTGTAAATTAAGTGAACTAAATTTATTTGAAGTAGGAGGGGTAAAGGGACAATTTGAAATGAATTCCTTTCGAAGCACAACAAATATAGAAAATAGTGGGATTCAGTTTAAGTACCATATTTTACATTCTAGAGCAGAGGTCTTCAATCTGTGGGGTGCGACCCCCAGGGGGGCCGTGGAGTCACAGGAAGGGGGGCGCGCATTCCCCAGCCGAGCGCTGTGTCAGAGAAAGCCTTGCACTGGGAGCTGCTCTGAAGAGCAATCCTATTGTGAACACTTCTCACCAGCTTATGGAGGAGGGGTGTTGGTAACAACGACCATTAGTAAGTAGTCAGGGTCTGCAGGTGGTAAGTACTAGCTTAATTGACCTTGTGCTGTGCTGGGCCTGTTCATGACTGCCTCTACAAGGGAAGGCGCGACCTGGGCTTGGAGGGGGGGGGCTGGAATAGGCCCTTATCAGAGAGGGGAAAATGGGATGGAAATCAGAGGCCAGAACCACCCAACTTCGAACTTTCTTTACCTTCTGCTATTTCGAAATTTGTCATTTTTCCTGTTTTTTTTCACCTAGTCTACACAAATACTTTCGATTTTAATTTTTTTTATTGTGGTGCATAAAAAACCTGTAATGGAAAGGCATTTGACACCTGGTGCTAGAATATTCATATTTCCTTTTAAATACATGTTTGAAGATTATTTGTAAGATTTATTTCTATTACCTTTTAATTTTTTGTTCTTTGCTCTCATTGAGGCATAATTCTGCCAAATGTTGTATTTATACAGTGCAATCGCACGACCTTTCGTGTATGAAGATGTTTTCCGCAGTGAAAGCACTCGCAAACATATTTAAATAGCCGTTCCCCTACTTTCTGGAAAACAACAACCCTCCTGGGATGGTTAATTCTAATAGTTAATATGCTTCAGCTGGAGTGTCATTCAAGGAGTGTCCGTGCTGTGAAACGGAAGCCCTCAGACAGTTAACTCTCAGGGTGCAGCAGCTTGACTGAGAGAAATACAAACGTGTGCTAGGTGCAAATGTAAATAAAGGGTGCTTGAAAGCAGGTACTGATTTTAATTGATAGAATCATTCAAAGCTTTGTGATGTCACAGATGCATTCTTTTGGAGTGGTAGTGCAAAGAGAACAATTGACCTGTGAAGTGTGTGCTTTCAATTGTAATTGAATTTGTATAACGCTTACTACCCCATGAGATCTTGAAGGGAAAGTTTTGTAAAAAAATATGTACAATCTGGGTATTACTAAAATGCACGTTTTAAATAATGACTTACATATTCACAGTGCTTTCTGTAACAAGCTGTAACCTTCTAGCACAAAAAATGCACACATCACTGTTCTCCACTACACCAAAGAATGAATTATGTGGGTCCCTGGTTACACATAGACTTCTGAAGTGCATTATACCAATAAAGGTGTCATAATGTACTATTTTGCATTTCCACTGGGAAACAACTTTTAAAATGTATTTTTTACTTAAACTACCAGTTATTTTATACGTAGCTACCTGGCAGTGAAAAACCTAAAATTTTTTGCAGAATACACTGGTTAATAATATTTCCCCTCCGTAAAAATGAGGGGGGGGCGTCGGCCAGTGGCCGACGGCAGCACCAGCGAGGTAGCGATGCCGTCGGCAGCATGGAAGGGGTTAAGGGCGTTCATGGTTATTGATGGAGAGTAACAGGTTCTAGAATATTTTGTCAGGAGGGGGTCCTTACATCTAAAAACTTTTGAGGAGGGGGTCTCGGCATCAAAAAAATTGAAGACCGCTGTTCTAGAGTGTATTCACTCAGCTGTATATTTAGACTATGCTTTAGAAAACCTAGCGATTGAAATTTTGTAATTATAATATAAAGGTTTAATGTAGTCCCCAGTCCAGGAAATAAATCACAAGGTGCTCATATCTAAATGCAAGAATTTTAAAACATCCGGTGAACCAAAAAGTGATGCTTATCTATTGCGCACAAATATTTGATGTTAGTACTACACCTTGAATGCGAACAGAAGCACTTTTGGGTTCATCCTAGTTCATTCCTTCTTTTTGAGCGATGAGCTGGTCTCCTCTTCTCCTCTCTCTCCCACCTCCCTCGCCCCTCATCAACAACAGGAAAAAGTGGATATAGCTCGACACGCCTTGGGAGGAGCTGGGGCGATAACATCCACCCCCCTTTAGTTCCACCCACCAGCTTCATCCATGAATGGTCATGGGAGGGGCTAGGGAACCCCTTCTAGAGAGTTGTGATATATGCATGATGCCATTCATAATGTCACACGCATATCAAAGAGGTAGCCCAAAAGTGAGCACTGGCCCCTCTCATTTTGGAGTTTGACAGTACCCTGAAAGGCTTCTGCACCAACAAACACCACCCAGGATTCCTCACTAGGGGCAAACAGTTTTTTAAAAAACAGGTGAATGGGTCTGGCGACATAAAAAACATATTATTAATTTATAGTTCATGAAGTCGTTTAGGCATCACCTGATGATGTATATACATGTCATAAGGGCAGTGAAGAGGACAAATAATGTTAGCAATAAATACAGGAAGGGGGCTGAAAGAAGGAACATGACTGTTGAAGCAACGGCACAGTAGCAAATCTAATACTGACAGTTGATTTTTCAAGCTGCAGTATTTAAAATATTTGACACACATTTAGACCCATCTGACAAAAGTTGCAATAAAAATAAACATATGCAAAGCCAATGGTTAGAGCTCAAATACATTTTAAATCACCTCTTCATTGATTGGTGAATTTGTGTCCCCAGAGCCAGAATGTGGTTTTACTTGCAGTATTTGTTGGCTTGAATGATGAATCACAGGGACTCTGTTACTGAGGAAAAAAACATATTTTTTGAGTAGACTTGAATAAGTGTTGCACATGGAGCAAGGCAATTGAAAAAAAGATGTAAAAGACGTTTCAGTGATTCAGGCATTTCTTGATAAAAACCAAATGCCAAGATTGGAGACCCATTTCCCGTATTTACCAAGAAGGGATATGCACCAGTCTTTATTGAAAATTTGTAATGCTAAGCTTTAGGGAAGAGCGAACCCTGGGACAAGACAACTGGTTCTCAAATGTGAAGCTACGGCGTGGATCCTGGTCACTGGAGGGAACATGTAACACTGAACAGCACAGAGTGTTAAATGAAATGAATAAAAGTGGTTTGGAATAGGGAGGGGGCAATGGGCCGATTTGAATTGAATTCCTTTGGAGAAACAAGGTAATCACCTCCGATTAAAAACGAGTGGATTTCAGTGTAAGCCTGTGCGTTTTATATCCACAGAATATGTATAGTCAGCTATATATTTAGATTGTGGTTCATTGAACCAAGTGATTGAAATATTGTAATTAGAAAATGAAAGTCCCTCAATCTTGGAAAAAAGAGAGTCCTTCATTTAAGAGGCTGTTTTCAGGCAGCATTCAGCTTTCAGACAGCAAGACAATTTCCCACAAATTAGTTTCTGCTTATAGCTTATAGCGTGTGCGGTGCTAGGCATTTGCATTTACTTTACGGTTGCTTGTTTAGCAATGCGGCTCATTAAAGCGTTGATGGGATTTGTTACATTGCCTTGCCATTCTGAAACGTGTAGAAACGCGGGAAAGAGAGGAAAGCAAAGCATCATTCAATTATCCTTTCCTGAAAGCTGAGTGGGAATGTGCCCTTTTCCAGATGAGATTTCAACAGAGACTTAGTTAACACTGGGATAGAGCTCAGTTTCAAAATGCACTTTCATATTGAACTGTAAACTAAAGTAAAAGAAAAACACACTCTAATTTAGAGGAAAAAAGACACACTTCAAAGTACTTGCTTTTAAATTGATAACACGCACCCAACTTTCCTTCTAGAACACATGAAGGTTACCAGTTGCATGGGGCTTTGTATGACAGTACGGTGCTTATATTTTACCTAGGGACTTCAGTATGACCCACGGGCGATACCGGAAGGACCAATTATTTTTTCCCTAAAGCACTTCAATTAGTTTATCATCAGAAAACGAGGATATCTGGCTAACAGCCAGGATCTATACCCTAACTCTGTTTTTCCTTCCCAACATATACACCTTTGAATTACAGAAGCGTCGTATGTATATACCATTATATTTCTATTGCTCTTTGTTAGGCATATACTACATTCACTTTTTTGGAGTGGCATTCACAGGGCTGGACCCTGTGACGTCCTGAAGAAGAGCTGAGGGGTACAGCTCGAAACTAGTTGACATTCTACTGGGGTCTTAGTCAAATTATACAGCCAGGGAACCTAGAGAACCACCCCCTTTTTAATATATCCACTAGGGGCACAAATAAAGTTATCTCCACCCACTAGGAAGATATTTTTAACCCACACCACTCCACTCACCCTCTTCTGTCTCACTGCACAACACATAGTCCTCACTGACAGTGCTCCTACGTATTTCGCAAGTCGTAGCACGCCTAACCGCAGCGGGTTGGGAGGGCCCCTATCATGAAGCATGTCACCGTGAGGCAACTCCGGTGAGTGAGGGGCCTCAAGAAAAAGGGTATCCTCCCCCTTCTCTTTCCTTTCCTTTTTTCCGTATGAGTAACGTCCAATGCAGACAGTGACTCATCATAAGAGCTAGGTTTTTCTATCCGACACTTCAGATTTTTTTGAGGCACACTTCAAAGTGCTTTACCTCCAGCATAAACAAAAGAACCTAACAGCAGGCATGCCCTGACTTTTGTCACCCCCTCAGACAGTTTGAAATCTTGACAGGGGGAGGGGAAAATCTTTCCAGAACCATATGTTGGGGTAGGACAGGGAGTCCCCCATACAAAGGCTGGCACTAAGTATAACTATTGGACTTCCAGTGACACTCTTCAGAACACCACTGGGCTTGTGGAAGTTACAGAAAAAGGACTACCCTGCTGCTTGAAGGACTGTCTTGCTATCTGATAAGCACGATTGGACTAGCTGGCCTTCATCCCGGGCTATCCAGAGTGACTCCAAGGGTCAGTTGGCTGACGTCCTCTGTCGGCTATAGAGACACTGCAAGCTTCAGAGTTTTCCCTGTAACTGCTCAGCTGAACTACTGCAACTGGACTAGAATGGACCTGCCACTAGACCTGCCTGAGCCCTGCTACTGGCCTCTGTTGGAATTATTCCTGATTCCCAAGAGGCACCCCCACAGGTCCTGGATCCTTGGCTGGCATCAGAGTATACTCTTCCTGAATAAAAGGTGAGAAATCTGACTTTTGAGCTCCTCGTAACAGTGAACAGGCCCAATGCTGCTAAGCCTCTGCCACCTGTGATGATTGCCAAGGCAAAGGTGCAGAAACACGAGTCCACAAAGCCTGACCAGCAGTTCATGCTACTGCAATAATCGTCTGCAGTGCTCTACCTTGTCTTCACGTTACAGCGATGAACATCTACGATGCTCGGCCTCCTCCTTGTTGCCTCCTCCACCACTAATGGAACTCTGTCTTCATGCCATACTTGCAAGATAACTTTTCAACTGGACTAACCTGGTCCCTGTATTTGACCCATGCCCCACTGTCAGCGGCCTGAACATGTGACATTCTCCTTGTCTAGGGCGACCGGATAACCATGAGTTGCGCTTTGTGTTTCTAGGCATGTTTTCACTTAAAAACTTTCAAATGTAATATCGCTGGTTCAACTGATTGGATTTTTTTTTGTTCTACTATCATTTATTTATTAAAACTTACTCTATGTTTCTAAATTGGATTGGGAATTTCTTGTGTTCTGTTTTCACTTTATCACTGTTTGTGTGTTGCATACTTTACACATTACCTCTAAGTTAATCCTGATTGCTTTTGTGCCAAGTTATCAGATTCTCGAGCACAGGTTACTTTAGTGACTTTTGTGGTCAACACTGGCAATGATTGTGGTTGTTGGCTAATTGTGGCTTTTACCCCAGTCAAGCAGTATCCCGATTTCTCGCAATGAGAATCCCCCGTCTCAAGCCCAATCCTGAAGACAGGATGCTGCAATAGCTGCTGAGGGACGTGCACCAATAACCACTTCTGATGAAAATGGCATTGCAAATACTAATGAATAACTAAAAATGATAATGTGTAGTTTTAACTATAATCGCCTGTTTTTCACAGCAGGACATGATGACAACATATTTAAATACAAAAAAGCTACCCGCTGGTTGTATTTGGAAATCACAAATTGTTGATATTGAAATGTGTTAGCTACAGAAATAAACCAAAACAAAGGTTTCAGACTACGTAAAATGAGTGTGCTGAGATTTTCTCTCATAAAAAACATAGCAATGCAAATGACCTCCTTCTGGAGGCCATGTACAATGTTCTAGCAGGAAGCATCTTTGTCCCTTTAGCTGTAGCACTGAGTATAAATTCAAACAGTGAGAGAGACAAGAAAGGTCCCAGTGGATTCTTCTGTGACAAATATGTGTCAGCTGGGCCTGCTTGGCATACTCGTAGAAAATAGGAAAGGTAATTCAGTTGTCTTTACTCTGGTTTGCAGAAACGGAACAGGTGGAAGCAAACTGAAGACATATCTGATCCTCTTAAACGACGGTAGACTACAGACATTTTTAAATAAATGCTACTCCATAGCGGAGTTTATAACCTAAACAATACAAAGGCACAAAACTGGTATATCATCGACCATCTTGTTATCCTTTGTGTCGTTGAGTTCGACGTCATACACGTCTATGGCATCACACAAATGAACAACATTTTAAAGTTCTCAAAAGTGACTATGGGATAAGGAATCCTAACAATGCATTACCAACTGGAATCTCTTCTATTCCAGTAAGACATAGAAGTAACATAAAATGACAAAATTCAGATCAGCCAAAATGATTTATTTTCACATACAGACAAATGTATTTAATTAGAATACGTTGTATAGTTAAATTGAGAATGTTTAAAGTAAGACACATATGCATTTGTATACATTTTGTTATCACAAATGGTCTGGAAATAAAACACACTAGGTTTTAGTGAAACTCATGCCTTAATCAATACCTGTGAATGTCATTAAATGATCCTGACATTGAATGACACTAGTCTAAACAATTGATTTTCTGAAATAAAATATGATACTATTATCGGAATTTTAAACAAAACTGCAAATTGTTATTATCAGGTATGGATTTCAAGATGTCAAAAATGTAATGAGGCAACTTCATTATATGATATGGTTATGAATGGAAATTGTTATTAACATCTATTTATTCTTTAAATGCAACAGATTAGGGATGAATATTTGTTAAAAGATGAAGATATGAACATTTACATATTTAATTATGGAATACTGAAAGATATAAACCTTTTTAGAAATCAAGGATAAAAACACGTGCACGCTTTTCTATTTTTTAAACTCAAAGATATGCCTTTTCCTACATGATAAACGGTAAATGTTAAGTATTTCTAAGTGTTTTATATTGAATGCGGTTGTGGCATTTTAACCATCTTGTCCTGATTATGATCTAGAACATCTATTCGACCGATTGAATTGAAACGTTGATAAGACTGAGGAATATGCTTGCAGTGACATGAATTCACCATTGTCTTAGGTCGATTGTGTGCGAATTCTTTAAAATCTATGTGCATGTCACTTTAACATCCGCATTTTTATCAGAGAAAAACGAAATATGAAAAAATATGTTTGGAAAAAATAGCATTTAATCCTGTTCATAGTTGCCGAGGTAACAAATATAGAGTACTTCCCCTACTAAAACTACTGAATTTAATTATAATGTATTCACCCAAGAGGATCATTTTTGTGTTTGAAGTATTGGAACGCATGCTACCAGCACTGCAGAGTCATTGTGAATAATTGCAATGCTAGGAGGCCTGCTGGACATGTCTTGGTGTTTTCTTGTCAATCCCAACATGACATCTTCATTATGGCTCCAGATGCATCTTGCTTGCACTGAGTGCTATTGCTTATGTTGAGCAGCACATGGGACTGCTGCTACATGCCTGTGTTCCATGGTGCACTGCTGCCGCCTTCATTCCTGCCTGTGTCCGTCTTCCTAACTTCTCAGGCCCCTCATTTGTGGTTGTCGAGGCTCATGGGAGCAGGAAACTGGTGCTTGGTTCATTTGACTAAAGTGTACGCCCAGCCAAATGCATTTTTTAAAGTTCTGCTGCCAATATGCATCCAGCCACTTCTGACTCATCACAATTTCCAGTTCAGCTGCTTGTGCTGAATTAAAGGCTAGGGGTCAGGGAGCAGGGGAGCTGTTTAACTTCAGAAGTCATCCTCTCTGCTGGTAAGTGCTCTCTCCTGCTGAGTTCAGTCTTCCGCTGATAAGTCCAAGGCACCATTCCTGTGCACACCTGCATGCCCTACAGCCCGCTCACCACCAACACTGCTTCTCTCAGCCAGTAAATGTTGCCATCCCCTTCCTCCTGAGAAACTGTCAGCGCTTCACTCCCTCTCAAGCAAGGTGCCAGCTGATGGTGCAAAATTTGAGGCCATGCCCTCTAAGCAACAGCAAGTCTAGTTAGGATATTGTCCGTCTTCCATGGGACTCTATCAGCAGCCTCTTCCCATAAAGCACCGCCCCCATACAGGCCAAGAGGTTCACAGATTACCTCAATATGTTTTTTGTGTGCATTTGAATTATCTCTGTGTGTCTGTCATGTCAGCAGGTGGAACCAGCGACGGCCTGTGCAAGTAAGAACGTTAGGCCGGGTTGGGGGGGGGGGTATTCCTCATCGTCGTCTGTGGAAATACCCGCCACCAGGCCCCACCCCCAATGGCATAACGAAACTTGAGGGGGCTCCCTTGCGGGGTACGTGGAGGGGCCCCCCGAACTCAATCTGGAGCTCTTCAGCCCTGGAGGTTGGGTGCCCCCCCGCAATGCGGGGGCTGCGGGTGCCTGTGTTACCCCCCTGCCACCCCCACTCTCTTACCTGCATGGGCTGTGGCTGGGTGGAACCAATGTGACATGGTTGCAGCCACCAGCCCCCGGGGCACGTGAGAAGTTGGCAATGGCATGCTTGACTTTTTGCTGATTGGGCCTGGTTTTGGAAACCTGAGGTGATGGAGTGTAATGGTTAGGACTGCTTCTGTCGCAGGAAGAAGCCTGATGTCACTAAATGTTGTACCGTAAATAGCTGAATATGATCCGCTATGGCTTGTAACATACCTTTAGAATGCTTGAGGGAGGGTGTCATTTGATCAAAGAGCCTCAAAACGAAGCCCCCTACTACTTTGCTTGCTTTCCTACTCATGTTTACCAAATAGTGTCAGCCGCAATTTGTAAATGTTTTCTGCACCTTCCCCTGTTGTTCAGCCTGGCCTATTACAGTCCTTGCAATCAGTGTATTACAAACATTAATGTGACTTTTCTGTTTGGACAGGCTGTTTCTTGGTGTGCTCTATATCGTACAACAAACATGCAACATGTTTGAGACTATTTTCATTCCTCACAATTTTTTGATGCTATGTGAAAAGTACTAAAGAAGACACTTACCTTTTGTATGTCACAGTTAGCAATGATTTCATTGGATGTTCATGCACTTCCCACCCCAAGCTGCCCACTATGCAAGCATTATTTGCGATTTCAGGCTATATGATGAAAAACATTTGTGGCGCAGAGCACATGTCAATTTTCTTTTTTTCTTTTATTATTGTTGGGAGAAATCATTATATAGAGGAAAGCAATAAGAACAACATCGAACAAAACAACCAAAAGCCCCACAATTAGTTGTAATTTCGCCATATTCTCACATACCTTAAATATTATGAAGTAAACAAAAATAGTAAATATACGGAAAAATACAAAAAATATTCCTAGGAGAACCCCCAACATAACGACAATCATATTGTAAGTTGAGTTCTCTCTTTTCTATGCTGAGTTGAAAAACCCAATTTAAGGGCTCCATAATTATCTAAAAAATTGAAGTCTATAATTGATTCCTGTAATTTCATGCTTAGATTGAAAACGTGAAAAAAACTCCTGCCACCATTGAACGAATGAAGAAGGGCCCCTTTTCTTCCATGCCTATGCAATGACCGAACCAGGAGCAGCGGTTGCATAAACAACCAGTGATTTGTGATCGGAGATTATTATTTGTGATCGGAGACTATTGGTAATTCCGGATCCCTCCCAAAAATCAGAGGAATTGTAGATTATTGGCATCTAGAGTTACAAATCAAACTAATTCTAGCAAATATGTTCTCCTAGCAGTTCTTCACAGTTAAAAAAACATATATGATTATATTGGCATCAAATTCTCTTCAGCAGAGGTAAGATGCCAGCATGAATCCCCACCGAAAAAGCAAATGTGGGGAACAGCATAACCGCATAATTGTATGAAAATTCTAAATATGGAGTTTAGCGGGTTACAAAAATCTCTGAATAATAATAAGTACATTACTAATTATCGACACCAACCTAAAATTAACAGAGAGTCAGGAAACAAACAAACAATGTACCCAAATAAAGTTGCACAGGAAATAGTTATTAAACTATACGAGTTCCCATCAGTCTACCATCGAGACCGCCCTTCATCATCTGGGATCTCTTATGCATGAATTCTGTAACATTAAAGGGTAAAAAAACCTGTGCTGGCAGGTGACTACACCAGGCACAGGAAAAACCACAATGTTGTTTACAGATGTGAAACAGAATGGCGTGTCTGGATGGGAACTGAGTAGCAGTGCGTGAAAAAAGGTGTGTATTGTGAAAAGAAAGAGAAAAGGCTCTAAAATTAGGTAGTGGTCGGGAAATGACGAAATCCCGTGGATGTCCCTTTAATTGTAAGGTGTGTCTCATTAATAGACCCGTATCTCGCTGACAACACAGCATTTGTGACAGCTAAACGGGCATGTGGGTCACTACAGAAGAATCATATCTGTGTTTGAGCGACAACCTAACCCGTTTTAGTACACATAAGTGGTTGACATACAGAGTGAATGTACTATGGTGTTGTACTATGGTGTGGTGCAGAGGACGAGTTGGTCTTTATTTGTCTATTTGTCCATTTAGAGGGATGACTAGCCTGTATGGCTTTTTCCATATCCATCTGTCTCTTATTTAATGAACGAAAGAGCGGGAAACTATGGATACTTTTTGTCATAATAGGGCAAATATTTCAGCATATGCTTAAAATGATTATAAAGTAATAAGGGTGAAGAATATGATTGATCTGAGCGTATTTAATATCAATACCGCGTTCACTGACGTCACCCATTTTCTGATCATATAACAATAGAGTACACCTCCCGATATAATATGGGGTGTCTATCATTACATACAGTCTGGGATACTGCGCTCCGAGCCAGTACTGGGCGCGGGCACCAGGGAGCCAGTATCGCGGTAAACAAAGAGTCCGGGAACTACATTTCCCATCACGAGAAGCGCACCTACCAGGGAGAATGCGCTTGACGTCACCACGCATAGGGGGCGTCGGGCAACGTCGCACTCCGAATGCGGAAGCGAGGGAGGTTTATTTACCTCGCCGGTGCACCGGGTCGGTTCCTCCCTACGATAGAGCTTAGAGGGACGACCGGTGCACCGACGGAGAGGTAAGACAGTGTACATGCGTGTGTGAGTGAGAGGGGTCGTGAGTTTTTCGGACATCAAAGTCGATCGACCTGTACTTCCTCATTTATACTAAGTCCACACGCATGGTCACATGTGTATGTAACAGTGATTGGTGACTCCTTTTAGCGTCGGTACCGACCTGTAATTATTTACTTATAACATACAGCTAAAATGACTAGGTGATGTTCCGTGGCACTGGCAGGAATGTGATGCTTGGTGCGGCGCATGCTTAGACCGGTCAGTTTAGGAATACATTTAGATGTGGATACATCTTTTGATCTGTTGTCTTTTTCTAGTGCGGTGCATCCATTAACCTGAGCTCGTGCCAGGTGAGGTGGAGTGGTTCCTTCCCATCAAGTGGGTGAGTGAACCCTAACCTACAAATTTGCTGAATTGGTGATTTGTGACTGAGTTTGACAGTCTAAGTGCTGGGCAATAATAGTTTATGACTAGCATATAATAATGATGGCACATAATGTGCACATTAAAATCATATGTATACATGACTCTGTACCCTTATATTATAATTTTCTCCCCTATCTTTAGGATGAGAAGATGATCATACATACACTTTCAGGTGATATGGTTTATGTTATTTTGTTCTAGCAGTAGCATTAATGGTCCCGAAGAAGCAGCAGGAGATCGTTAGACTCCGTGCGTCTGCAGAAACATGTCGACCTTACATCTCTAGTGGCTATTTGTTAAACCACTATTGCACTGTTTTTATTGATTTAGGAGTGTGAGGGTGTTTATTAAAATTGTTTTCCCGACCACTACCTAATTTTAGAGCCTTTTCTCTTTCTTTTCACAATACACATCTTTTTTCATGCACTGCTACTCAGTTCCCATCCAGACACGCCATTCTGTTTCACATCTGTAAACAACATTGTGGTTTTTCCTGTGCCTGGTGTAGTCACCTGCCAGCACAGGTTTTTTTACCCTTTAATGTGACAGAATTCATGCATAAGAGATCCCAGATGATGAAGGGCGGTCTCGATGGTAGACTGATGGGAACTCGTATAGTTTAATAACTATTTCCTGTGCAACTTTATTTGGGTACATTGTTTGTTTGTTTCCTGACTCTCTGTTAATTTTAGGTTGGTGTCACTTATGTACAGGGGGCTTAACAGTAGGGTCTATAAACTTACCCCTGGGACCTCCTCTGTGTGTGGCATTACTAATTATCACCAGGCCAGGTGATATTTAAATTATGGGGGGTTAATGACAATGTGCATACATTTATGAATTTCGCATTACACTTGTTACGTGAAATTCATGAAAATATGCCATTACACCAAGTCATGTAATTATACACCATTTGTCGCAACATTTTACAACAACCTCACGAGAATAATGCAAGCAGTAAGAATGTAAATGGGTGTTGATCATACCACTTGTGTTTTTTACACTTTTTTAAAAGCAAAAATTGCCCTCGTCAAAAATTGATGTGAGGGCGCATTTCACACTAAAATGTAGCCCTAAAAGATGGTTTGCATTTCACATAATTACTAGTAATTCTCCTGAAATTTCACGTAGCTAAGCAATTTCACACACCTCTTACTATGTCAGTTTTTAATTTGTTGGACCAAGAAGGACATGGTTTATTCAATGTAATATTGTCTTTTGGAATTGTGTAATAATTAGTGATATGAAATTCAGAAAAGCCTCACATGAACGGAAATACACCAGATTTGGCAGAAAGCTAGATCTTGATCCAGAAGGCATGCTATTGTAACGGCTTAAAATCGTTCAGTAATTTTTGATAGTGAACATTAGTTTGTGAAGAAATATACGCATTGTTTGACAAATCTCCACAAAAAAGTGCTTTTTTTGATTAGTTTGTGCATGGAAAGTTTTGGGGAATCTGTCAAGCAGGGTCCCAAAACACATTTTCCAGATACATTTTTCCATAGGGACTTTGGCAAAGCAACAGCCCAAACCACTGAATGGATTTGCACCAAATCTGGCAGACAGCTGGATCTTGACCCAGAAAGAATGCTTTTTGTATTTTGGTGTAAATCCGTTCAGTAGTTTTTGAGCAATTATTGCTGCAAAACTTTGTATACATCAGGCCGCTGAGGATCTGTAGGCTGACAGATCTCTTGGAGAGATCTGATTTCCTGCCACCACATCAACACCAATGTGGTAGCAGCCCTCTTAGGTATCAGGACTCAGTACTGAGTCCTAAATAACACAGAAAAAAAGACATAAGGGAGCAGAAGTAGAGAGCTCTTGATAACGGAGTTGTGTTTTGTGTACCTTGTTAAGCGCCAGGATGCCCCTTTGCTGGGGCAGCTGTGCGCGATATAAGTGTGAATAACATAACATAACATAACATCCCCTAGGCCTGGTCCTGGGACCTCGCTTGAGGCAAAAATGTGATTTTAAAAAAAACTTTGCAGTGATAATAACCTGTGGTAATTTCTTTTAAAAAGTGCAGGTAAAAAAATACCTCCAAGTTGAGCCAGGGCATCGGCGAATCACATATGAAAATTGGGGGAAGAGGGTCGCAAGCCCCCATCCCCAAGTCTTTAAGAGGCCCCAGGGACCGCATCCCCCCGGTGCCAATATTCAAATGAAGGGAAGGAGGGCTGCACAGCTCCCCTCCCCAAACCTTAAAAGACCCCAGGGAACCCATCCCCCGGAACTGATTTCTGTAAAAAATGGGAGGGAGCCACATGGCCCATCTCCCGAGCTTTAAAAGGCTCTGGGGACCCTATCCCCGGGACTGAACTTAAGTTAAAAGGGAGAAGGGCTAAGCAGTCCCCCTCACTGAGCCTCTAAAGACCCAGGAGACTCTGTTCCCCAGTACCCTATCCCAGGACACATTTTTTCTTTGTCCACACCAGTGCAGGCAGGGAAGCATATGGCTGCTTCGGCATGGTGGGAGCATTTTCATTTATCTCCAGCCAATGGGAGCAAACATGCCTTCCCTTCCTTGATTAGCATATACAGGGAAGATTTATCTGTTCTTCCCTGGTGGGAGATGAAAATCCTCCCACCAGATGGAAGCAGACTTCTGTGTCCCTGCCTATGCTCATGAATGGAGGGAAACAGATATTGCTTCTGCCCAGGGGGAGTATGGATAGGCAGCCACTTCCTCCCGGCAGGAGAAATGCTGGCTTCTGCAGTATGCTGGGAATTGGCTGAGTCCGCGGGGACCCAGGGTCTTCCACTGTGCTCCACAACTAGTGATTTGTGAGCGCCCCTGGTGGGCACTGAGGCACCCACATCTGGAGGCACTGGGAGGGGGGCTCCCTTATACCTATGATAGGCCCTGGGTATGGGGTCCCTGAGGCCCAAGGAGGCACAGAGAAGATGCAAGTTATAGTTACTGTAGGGTACAACTTATAGCCACTTGAGATAACTAGAACTAGTGAATTTCAGTGGATTTGTACATTTAAAACACCATGTTTTAACTGACATTTTCACCTAACTATAATGCCCCTGTAACCTTTGTTTTTCCCCCCTCCCCGTGCCTCCTTGGGCCCTGTGAACCCCATCCTCCGGGGCTTAGGTTCAAAATAAAGCGGAGCTGGCCCATTTTTCTGGTGGATGGCCTCTCTGTTTATGTCCCCTTTACAATGTGTATGCAATTCACCTTGGGTAGTATTAACATCAGGATTAACATAAGAATCGAGAATGTTGTTTACCTTTACACTGTTGGGTAATTGCCTCAAATGAGCATTGTTTTTTTTATTAACTTCTGATGTTTGATGATTTTTATTATGTGTTTGTTTATGTTTTTTCACTTTCACTGGGTTGGGTACTAGCTGCAAGAAGCCATAGCTGTTGGATGTACTGTTGTTTGTCACAGTGTCAGCGTCTGCCCTACATTTCTTCTCTTCTTCTATGCCTCTGTGGGGACCGATGAGTTTAGACAGGTCTTCTGTATATTTCTTCTATTTTTTTTCTTATTATTTTCTTCTATTTTGTCAAACCATTCCAGTTAGGATGAATTATATACAGTGCTGAGTATATTTATTCTTGCTGTGATGTAGAGCATGAGTACGCAAAAACATTTTGCCTAGGGTCAAAAAGGTTTGCCTGTGATGTGCCTAAGAGCCGCAATTGATACCAGCGGGGTGGCGGAAGGGCGAGGGGCTTGGGGGCATTAGTAATAAGGTCGGTGTAGGCGAAGCTAAGAATATACATCTAGTGTTTGAATAGAGAATGTGAAACCAGAAAACCTAGGATAAATCCCGGCTTCCCCACTTCACCAAATTGTGTGATTCTAGGCAATTGTTTAATTTTCTCTCTTTTTTCTTCATTATCACAAGTAAGAGGACCTCAAAAAACATGATTTCAGGCTGTGCGCTGTGCAAAATGTTCTCTTGTGTTTGATTTAATAAACTATAAAGTTGTTCATGTATATTGAAAACCCAGGTCACACAAAGAGTGCACATACCAACTGACTTAACTCTTAAGTTCACTATTGGCGTTGTTGTCAGGGTAGGGGCAAGAATGAATGTTTCTAAATTTGTGTTTGAAAACAATCACTTTAAATTTAATATTTCTCAATGCACTGATATAATCAATTGTTCTAAGGTGAAAAGGTTCTACATGTTAATCAGATACATGTTTTGAATTTTGAAGAAATTGTCATGTTTTAACACTTTTGTTGCAAAATGTGTTTAAAAATGAAGGTGTTCCTAAAGTAAAGTGGTGCAGGACTCCTTAGACACATCCTTTCGTTAACACCAATTAACCTTGAAATAAATGCTTGCCTGTCTATTTAACATCTTTAATTTTTATTGGTGAGCCAAGTAAACAGCAGCCCAGTGCTCCTGTTGACCAGGGGGACGCATGAAGAGGTCAAGGGAGCCAGATGCTGCACCCTGGCCGTACTCTGAGTATCAATGATGTAGAGCCTATTTTATGCACTTACTGTTATATTTGCTCTCAGGGGCATAATAGTTGCTTATGTTACAGTTCAAGCTACTGGTGTGGTTTGTAATAATTTTGCGCAGCCATATGCTTTTTGCTATTCTCGTGGGATAACATGAGCATGAATTTATATGTTTTATCCACGGAGACTATGAGGCAAATGTTATTTTTATTCGTTCACTCTGCTGAAGGGATTGTATGTTCTGCGCTGCAACTGCCCACTTGGGCTTTATGGATTATTATGCACTAGTTTTATTAGCTTTACTAGTTTGATTAAATTCTGGTACTGTTTGGGATGCAACATTGATCATTGCATTTTATTATTATATATGCCCTGTGTTGGTTCGGAGATTGGCTATGTCAGGCATAACTTCAGATATGCGTATGCTAATCTTTTTTATTCACACCATGGATATGGAAGATGTCCTGCAGGGTACATTGCAGAAATTCTATATTATTACATTTCAGTATTAATGGATATTTTTCCTGACAGACATTATTATTGTATTCCTATAATATGTTTTACTTTGTTTAAGATGCTTTAATATACGGCAAGATGGCTGCTGCTATCACTCCTGAAATTTGCTTCTGATAGCTGGATTAGTTTGGGTTTCAATCTGCTCGGTATGTGCTTTCAAATGTTCTTTAACATGATTGCACTGGCAGTTATTACGATGCGTTAGATTCGTAAACACATACAGGCATATGCATCAAAGAAAATACCGGGAGCAAAGTGGCAGATTCTCAGAATCTGCCCCTTTGCTCCCGATATCTTTGCATTTGGGATGCATCATCAAATGCAAAAATCGCAATTTAAGGAATCTCTAAATTGAGATTCCTTAAATTGCGATTGCATTTAAGGAATCCCAAATCGAGATTCCTTAACTGCAATGCATGAAAGTAAAAAAAATAGCAAATTCGCTAATAGGCGGAGCAAATTACCATGAAGTTGTACTTCATGGTAATTTGCTAAAACTTTGAAAAAAGCACTTTTGTGCATTTTTCAAAGTTTCATGTTGTGCACACGCATGCCCTTAGGGGATGTTTGTATGCAACATGTGTGCAGATATCAATTTCAGGGGTGCAACAGGGTGTCATTTTGACACCCCTGCACCCTTGAAATTGCATGAGCAATTTGCGAGTACCTACTGGTACTCACAAATTGCTCATGCAATCTCCAATTTATTCCTATGGGCCTGTAGGCCCATAGGAATTAATAGTACAGCATTCCTTAATTGTGACTAGCAATTAGCGAGTAGCAATTAAGGAATGTTTAGGAATCGCTATTTTAATAGCGATTCCTACATGCATAGGCTTTTGCTATTCCTAAATAGCGATTCATTAAAAATCGCTATTTAGAAATAGCAAAAGGCTACGTTGCTGCATCTGCCAGATACTGATTAGATCTGCATCAAAATAGTATATTTAGTAATACTTCTACTTTGAATTTTTGCTTCTTTTACACTTTATACTTCAAAATGACCCTCACCATTACTTCAGTATCCAAGCCTGTATTAGCCTCTAACACATCTCTTATCCTTGGTACCCTCACATCTATTAAGACTGTGAAACACGTTGGGTTATTGGTTAGGTGGTGGCACGTGGAACAAAAACAGCTTCAAATTTGCAAATACTTGTCTATTGTTTTGTACTGTGGTGCGCATCTTCACTGCAGTGGAGGAGTGTCTGAATTGTTACCGGTCCATCACCCGCATTCGCACCATAGCTGCTGGGTCCCTACCTGGAGGACCATTGATATATATATATACTTATATTAAAAAAAAAAACAAAGGTTACAGGGACGTTATAGTTAGGCTCAGATTTCACTTGTACAAAACCAGTGAAATTCAGCAGTTATAGTAACTTGAGCTAACTATAATGTATGCCCCCGCAGTGCACTGCTTATGACCTCACATAATACATCCCTCTTGACATGGACAGTGACATCACTGATAACATCTCACAAGACATCACAGATGACATCACTGATGACATCATCTACTGAGTGTAGTGAGTTTTAAGAGTTGGTGATTGTTAAACATATATACTAACCTACAACAAAAGTTACATTAGTATACTAGATGCACTACTACCAAGTGATCCTACTTCTAACATATATTAAGTAAGTGGCTATGCGACTGTATGCATTCTTGTGTGTATGGGTGTGTGAGTGGCTTGTGGGTGTATAAGTGGGTGTGTGAGTAGCTATGTCAGTGAGTGACTTGCTGTGAGAGTTGCTGTATTGGTGAGTGGTTGGGTGTGTCAGTGACTGTATGGGTGAGTGAGTGGCAGTGAGAGTGGCTGTATGGGTGGGTCCGTTGGTGTGTAGTGACTGTATGGATGAGTGAGTGGGAATCTGAATGGCTGATTGAATGAGTGACTGGGTGTGTAAGTGGCTATATGGGTGAGTGAGTGGCTATTTGAGTGTGAGTTTGGTTAAGTGAGTTGGAGTGTGAGTGGCTTTATTGGACTATGAGTGTCTGTTTGAATGGCTGCATGGGTGAGTGAGTGGATTTATGAGTGCTTGTATGGATGTGTGAATTGGTATTTAAGTAGTTGTGTGGGTGTGTGAGTGCTTGTATGGGTGAGTGAGTGGCTGTGTTGAGAGGCTGTATGGGTGAGTGAGTGGGTGTGATAGTGACTGTGTAGGTAAATATGTGGGTGTGTGACTAGTTGTATAGCTATGTGATTGGCTGTATGGGTTAGTGAGTGGTGTGTGAGTGGCTGTATTAGTGAGTGAATGGTTGTATGAGTGCCTGTACGAGTGAGTGACTGGGTATGTGAGTGGCTCTATGGAGAAGTGAGTTGGTGTATGAGTACAGATAAGGGTCTGTGAATAGGTTTGTGAGTGGTTATGTGGGTATGTGAGTGAGCGTACGAAAGCTTGTATAGGGTTGTGAGTGGGTGTTTGAGTGGGTCTATGGATGATGTCATCAGTGATGTCATTTGAGATATCATCAGTGATGTTACTGGCTATGTCATGACTCATGAGGGAGGTAGCATGTGAGGTCATAAGCAGTGCATTGCAGGGGCATAAGTTATAGTTAACCCAAGTAACTACAACTGCTGAATTTCACTGGGTGTGTATGAGTGTAATGTAAGCCTAACTATAACATCCCTCTAAACTTTGTTTTTTTCGGTGAATTTCTAAGGTTTTTCAAATTCTACTTCCTAACCATAAGGTCCCTGTAACCTTTGGTTGTTTAAGTTCATTTCTATTTTTTTTTTACTAGGAGTGGAGTTTGAAGAGTGGCGGAGAAAGCGGGCAGGACCTCCGATCAGTTCTCAGGAATCCAGCTGTGTCAAACTTATTAGAGGTAACAGCAAGACTTCTTGGCCCCAAGGACCCTCAGCATGCAAGAGGACTTCATCCCCCAACCAGTAGTGCAACAGGAGGAGAATTTGCAGAGTAGTGTAGAAAGGAGGCGGGGCCTACAATAAACTCACAGTAATCCCATTTTGTGGGATTTACGGGAAGTAAAAGGAGGAGTTCTTGGTCCCCAACAAGAAGTGGGCAAGGAGGCACATCTGCAAAGTGGTGGAGAAAGGGGGAAAGGCATTCTATGACCTCTAAGCAATCCCGTTGTGTGTGACATACTAGTGGTAATAGGAGGGGTAGTTGGCCCCCAAGAACCCTCAGGAGCCAAGTGAACTTAATTCCTCAACTATTAGTGCGCCAAGAGGTGTATTTGCAGAGTGGCGATGAAAGGGGGCCGGGCCTCCCGTGACTTGCTGGGCTAGCTTTTTTCCAAATTTTTTCTGTTGTAATAGAGGTGGGGGAACACAGCCCCCGTGCCCTGTGCCAATTTTGACCCAAGTTATCCCCACCCACCTAGGGCCTAGCCACTTTTTTAATTTGGCCGACCCTCTGCTGGCCGATTTTGACGCCAGGGAGCCCACCCCACAGTCCCTGGCATAAGTGTGAAGGGGTGGGGCCCTGGTTCCCCCTCCCTGGGCCAATTTCAAAGCCCCGGCCCCATCCCCAGGGGCCACAATTTGTTTTATGTTTACATTATTACTGGGGGAGGCAGTTTAGAGATGGGAATGTTTACATTATTACTGGGGGAGGCCGTTTAGAGATGGGATGGGGGCTGCATGTACCTCTGTAAAATATATGTCACAGAACGACACTCCGAGTAGTGTTACGATGTTTTATTCCAAAGGAAATGATGGACGGAGCGTTGACAATACAAGCACTCACCCCCAGTCAACTGATCTGGGTTTAATCCATCACCGTTCTTTAGCCCACTCTGCCACCCCAGTTCAGACATGGGCTTATGCAAATCAGTCTGACCCTGTGCCTCATGGGAACAGTCCAGCCCGAACTGCCAAGCCATGCCTTCCCTGGACCGGAAACAAGCTATTGAGGACCGGTTTCTGGCATTTCAGCCGTCTTCAGCCCGGCTTGCTAGAATGCAGTGGCAAAGTGAGCAAGGGACTCACGTCTGAGCATACCCTGCCAACTTATGGCGGAAAAAGAAAAACCAAAGGAAATGATGGACGGAGCGTTGACAATACAAGCACTCACCCCCAGTCAACTGATCTGGGTTTAACCCCTTCCATGCTCATGACGAGCTCAGCTCGTCATGCAGTACACTGCTCGTGTGCTCATGACGAGCTGAGCTCGTCATGCTCAATGGGGATCTGCAGAGTTCAGCACCAGGGGGGAATTGCTGTAGCATTGAAGGTGTTAATCCATCACCCTTCTTTAGCTCACTCTGCCACCCCAGTTCAGACATGGCCATATGCAAATCAGTCTGACCCTGTGCCTCATGGGAGCAGTCCAGCCCGAACTGCCAAGCCATGCCTTCCCTGGACCGGAAACAAGCTACCGAGGACCGGTTTCTGGCATTTCAGCCGTCTTCAGCCCGGCTTGCTTGAATCCAGTGGCAAAGTGAGCAAGGGACTCACGTCTGAGCATACCCTGCCAACTTATGGCGGACAAAGAAAAACCAAAGGAAATGATGGACGGAGCGTTGACCATACAAGCACTCACCCCCAGTCAACTGATCTGGGTTTAATCCATCACCGTTCTTTAGCCCACTCTGCCACCCCAGTCCAGACATGGCCATATGCAAATCAGTCTGACTCTGTGCCTCATGGGAGCAGTCCAGCCCGAACTGCCAAGCCATGCCTTCCCTGGACCGGAAACAAGCTACCGAGGACCGGTTTCTGGCATTTTAGCCGTCTTCTTTATTCAGCATAGCAGAACAAAAATGTGTGCAGTGTCAGACTTGTTTAGATTTAAAAGCCTTTATTTGGACGCCTGCAAACAAGAGCACTTCCTATTTACACAAGCCCCTCAACACTGAAAATGGACTAGCGATTGTATATATCAACACTGGCCAGATTATAATGTACAAATTGATGTCTGTTGTGCATTACCAGCTAATGTATAGTCTCTCTTTCAAC